>NC_079379.1:19229275-19861775 GCF_021018895.1 Seriola aureovittata
ATGCATATGTGAACATGTTACTCTGAGTCCTCCTACAGCAGCACGTCCATTTGATCACAGACACATGGATTCAGCTTATGTGAACTAATTCGGCTGAGGCAATCTTTAAAGTAAAAAGGCTGAAAAAAAAAAAAAAGAAATCTTGTAACTAGGCAACAAAATAAGGTTCGATGTGTCGTGATATGTGCTCTAAAGGAAAATACTTCAAAGCCCCCGAAAGAATATGGGATGACTGTCCCTCCGGTGACTTGCTTTCATGGGGGTGGAAAAGGAGCAAGCGCAGAGTGAGCGTAATAGTCTCTGAGAGATCTCAGTAGATTGGTTTTGAGGTGGATATGAGACACAGACTCGGTTACAGGTCCGATCAATGATGTTTGTTCACAATCAGGAAATCTGCTCTCTGCCTCTCTCTCTCTTCTTCAGCTTCCTTGTTAACCCTTGAGACCCTGAGAGAAGATTCCTGAGACCTATTGGAGCTTTACATGAAATATTAATGAAGGCAAAAAAAAAAAAAACTAGAAAGTGGCGCAACAGTGAAGGACAGAGTTTGATAGAGTTGTTGAGCATTACTAATGATTCAAAGATTACTTGTCAAGTGTTAAGGTGTATGGCTTCCGGAGCTCACTCTCCAGTCTGCACTCTATTTTGGATCAGCACCCCCCCCCTCCCCCGCCCACGTCCTGGCATTTTCAAATGCTCCAAGATGGAGGATGGTGCTATGAGTGAGCGCCTGGCATCACAAGACATTTTACTCTCCAGCCGACATGCAAATGTAAAAACAGCGTTATTATTATCCCTATTACAGTGCTGCTTTGCATTGTGATAAATTACCTCTTCACTGCGATTGTCAACTGGATCTCTGCTCTAATTAGCTAATTTGCTCATCACTGCTGTGAAAATGTGACTTTATGATGAATGTGATTTGACAATTATTATTTAATGAGGATGATTGATCTTTGCACTTTTTTTCTCCCGTTAAATGATATTATAATGTGTTGATACAGGTCTGTAAAAGCAGAGTAAGCTGTTCTTCACTGTGCTGCTGTGCTTCAGGTTTATGAAATTGTTGTCAACACAGCAAACAAAGGCAAACTCTGCATCAAACAGTGTAATGAGTCTGAAGAAAATTATGTCTCGAGCCACGCAAATAACTAGTTTATGCTTTTTTTTTTAAAATAAATAAAGTCTTGGTAATCCAGGATGATCATGACTAGGACTTATCTTGTGGTACTGTATAAAGCTAGTCATTCATTCCTCTTTGCTGTGATTAGCTGTACGTAGGGCATAGTTGTTCCTCTTGAGTTTTATAATAGCTCTTTAAGTATCTGACATGGCACACAGGTTACATTTAATGGTGTCTCTCAGATCTAAGGATCCAGCCATATACCGCTTTTACTTCTCTGCACTCAAAGGGTTTCTACAGTGAGTTGAATGGGTTTTTTTGTAGGATGTTTACGTCATTATAGTATCTTTTAAATTATTCTGTGGGCATAAAAAAGGCAATCCCTTCAGTTGCCACACATAGAAATGTAAATTCTATATTATAATACTTTATACTAAACTGGAATTTGAATTCTTCTCACTTTTTGTGTCAGGAAAAAAAAGCTATAATCATACCCATGGCACCAGTTGCCTGATAGCTGAGGGTCGGTCTTTTAGGAGATGTGCTGTCCATTGTGCTGTTTCCATTTTGTGATCAGACCTGTTTGTGATTCAGTCACAACACCACCACACCATCTCCTCAGTTGGTTACCTGTCTGTGAAAATGAGCTGATCTCAAACAAATATTCGCAGTGCCTGCCCACACAGAATTTGCACCAATCAAAAACCAGTACAGATGTTGTCTCGGTTTCCAACCAAATGTGGCGCAAACTTTCAGATTCTGAGAAAATCGTCCTGAGAAAATGTGAATTTACGTGAGTCAGTTTTCATCCACTATAGCCATGCAGAAAGTACAAGTAGGTTCACTGAGGTAAAACAGCTGCTGGTGCTAATTTTCCAGCTGGTTGCCATTAAATCATTGCAGAGGGAGGAGGCGCTTTAAGAGATCCAGTCAAACTGCAAACAGTGAAAAACCATGTAGACAACATGACTGAAATATGTTTGTTTCATTAAGTATTAATTTGAGAAATGTTACAGTCTCCACATTGCGCCACACAGACTCTCCTCAATGGACGTTTAAGTCACATGCTTCAGGTACATCCTGCTTTATTCGCCAAGTCAGTTTCCATTGCACTTCGTTGCATTTTGCCTTTATTGATACTCCCAACTAGTCCACCTGTGCCAAGTGTAAAAATCTTTTTGCATGTGTGCAAATTGAAAATGTGCATAAAAACAGATGGAGGACACCCACCTGCTGTCAGTCAGTACACCACCTAGAGAACATCAATGTCGTGGGCGCTATCTCTGCAGAAAAAACAAAAATATAAAAGGAAAGTCAAGAAATATAAAGGATATAGATACTAAATCATACTTTAATTTAACTTAATATGGTTTCACAGAAGACATAGCACCTTTTAATAACAGCAAGAGACCAAAACAGTTCTATACTGTCCTGACAACTTTATAGGTCTTTTCAGCGCCATTGGCATCTGTGATATTGCAGTGTAGGTGTTTTGTTACCTTTCTTCATGGAAACTCTCCAAAGCAATTTGTCCAGATTGTTTTCCTGAAAATATAGCTGCATTTATACTGCAGTTCTATTGTATTGGTGAAATATTACACATAGACAGTTCACTGAACTCATCTTTTTACTTATTCATTTGGTTTGCCAAGGCAAGTCTGGCCAACCTGGTGAGACTGTTTATTTGCTAAGAAATACCTCAGACATGCTGCTCATTGACACTTTCTTGGCTTTCAGACTAGTTAAACATTGATTCCTTCTTTCACATCCTCAGGCATATTCTTAATCTGTCTTTTTCTCCACCTTTCTGTCTCACGCCATCCTTCAATCACTTATTTAATCTCCTTCTCTCTTCCTCCAGCACTCTGGAGCCCAGTCGCATCGAGCCAACTGTCCTCCAGGATTCAGATGTCCCCATTTTCCTTTCCAACAGGTGAGGCTGCTAACAATCTCATTTTCTCCTGTCCCTGAAGTTCGGAGCCAGTTCTAATCTGCGTTCCTGAATTTACGTCCAACTGTAATTTACGTGGGGAGTCTGTGTACGCATGCTGCAGCTGCGACTCCGCTCTCCATTGATTCTTATTTTATTTAATGAAACTGTCATCCTGTATTACATATAAAAGTGCAGCCATTGTGCGATAAATCTTCCTCAGTAGAGATTAAACAATCTTCTGCGCGAATGATGCTAAATTTAAGTCACATTAGATTTGAATACGCTGCACATATGTGAATCAGAAGTGAGTGTATGTGCATGTGTCTTCATTTATTTAATAATTTTTCTGTGTGTATGTGTGGGCGTGTGCATTTGTGTGTATAAACTTTGCCTCACGCTATGTAATTGAATGTGGGGAAAAAAGGGTTTTATTTGTGCAGGTGTCACTCCTGATGGATGCTCCTCATAAGACAAGCACAATCAGGGATCATTCCTCATCTTTCCTCCCACTCCTTACCCTTCCTCTCCATCATATTTTATTCCCTTAGCCCAACACTTGCTCTTTTTTTCTCCCCCTTTCTTTTTGTTGGCACTGGTAGCTAGTGGTGTCACAGTGAATTTCATGCTGCCACATGTTGTGTCTGTTCTGTCCTAATTGAGAAGGAGGCAGGCTGTCTTTAATAATAAGTCCTTTGACCATCATAAGGCGATGCAAAATGGCAGAGCTTCAGAACAGACGGCTTTTCGCTGTGCTCTGCCATCATATATACATAATTTTTCCGCTTTTAGGACAATACTTTCTTCATGAGGCGGATGAGTGAAGAAGTTATTTAAGGCCACATTACTGTTTCATAATTTTCCTGTGGTTTGGATACAGTTGGTTCATGTTTCCTCCGTACTTTGCGTGCCACATTTTGGATGTAAGCTGCTCTGGGTGCTGCCAGTAGCTCTCCAAATCTCTCACGCTGTCTGCACAGCTTCACACATTGCTTAAGTAACAGGACAGAAGGTCATTCATTCCAATGGAGGGTGAATGAAGAATGGTAACAGATTAGAGCCCCCTTATGGCCACTACTGGGCCGTTTCACTAAGAATGACAACTACGCTATACAAACCAAGCACAGCATTTAAAACCTGTCTCCTAGAAATGATGTTTATATACAACTAATTTGCAACGGCAAATGCGTTTTGAAGGAAACATAAATATTAGGTAATTACATTTTCTATTAATGTAATAAGAAAATGTTGTTTATTTATGTATTTGGGAAGTCAAAAAAACAAATATGCTGTGAAGATTGTTGATAGTCAACATGTTGATAGTCAACATGTCAGTAAAACGTTCACAGCATATTTTTTTTCGCAATAGTACAATGTCTATTTGTAGAGGCTACTTGGGTGATCTGAACAGAAAATGCATTTTTTGCACGTTTCCATCCACTGTCTGTATATGAACAGTTGGATGGTATGTGAAAAAAAAGCTGGTGGCACTATTTTTCCTGTGGGGTGCCATTTAACCATTGCAGAGGATGACGCAATTAAAAAAAACTGTGGTCAAACCTCAAACACTGAAAAACTATTTTTAAATATATGGAAATGTGGCATTTCTGGTTGCTTCATATATTAATGTGAGGAAGTCTCCTTATCACTCCACACAGATTTGTTTTAATCTGCTGTGATATTTTGTTATTTTGATGTTTGTAGAGGAACTTTGTAAGTTTTGCTTTTGCTACATAGCCAACGTTAGCATTAACAGCTGTCTACTCACCGGTCTTGCTGAAAGCTTCAGCCATCGTTAAGTTGACAAGGCATATGCCCTCTGAGCATTTTGAGAATTTTTTTCAAATTTCCAGAATTTCCCCAGTTTTTTTAAATAATAGCATAGCATAGTAAAAAAAAAGGTATAAAAACAGGTGGCGGGAAACCACCCTATAAAATGTTCTAAAAATAAGCTGCGAGGATTACAATCAAAATTGTTCATTATATTGGGATATAAGCAGTAAGGGATATACTGTAAGTACAGTATCTCTATACAAGGACAAACAAAACAAAAACTATCTGAACTATCATTAGCAGTAAATGACACTTGCATTCTGGTTGTGTGCTGATTGTTAAAAGAAAAGACGAACCATAGCATTCATACCGTTGACTGAGATACATGGCGAGAAGCATTATCATGCCTAAAACTAAGTGGGTAGATCACAGACCAAGATGCTTATCACTCATCTATACCATGCAATTTCAATAGATTTAACACTTGTTAATTGTGACAGAGGAGGTGAGAAATGCCTCCTGTGCGATTAGATTCATCACTGACTTTGCCACTGTTTCTTGTACTGTCAAATTGTCAGCTTATCAGCTTGCAACAGGACAAAGATGACACTCATTTTGTTGTCTTCACTGATACATCTCTGTCATGTAAAATAACTGTATTTGTAGCAGTAAATGATGACACCGTCTTTATTGTGATTAATGTGTCTGAGCACAAATATCGAGCGTCTATCTTCGAATCAGTTTATTTTCTGCAGAGCACAGCGTGTTATGCGAGTGCATCTGCACGCAGCCTCCACCTTCAAAGCCACTGCACGCTGATGGTTTTCTGAATTATGACTCTGTCCTGAAAAATGTGACCTAGCTATAGTCATTTATATTCATAATTTGTAATTACTGTGAGTTAAAAGCCGATCCACAGTGGCTTGTGTCTTTATTTGCGCTAAGTGTTGTCTGTGTGGGCAACCGTGCCTGTTTGCGTCTGCTTGTGATGCACCATACATCTAATAGGTGGGTATAAAAGTTAGAAGAGCTCCAACACTGGCCTCATTCACCTTGTGTGGTGAACAGCAGTTGCTGGAGGGGCCCATTTCTCAGTTAGCTTCAAACAGATCGTTTAATAGCTGCTCAAAGGACACATGCACCTCATGCTGTCTTCTTTTTTCCTCTCCTCTCTTTTTAGTGAGGCAGAAATGTGCCTTGTTGTGGTGAAATGAGTAAAGATTTGACTCAGTCGATCAAACCCATGATTAATATTTAACAAAGCTCTTTAAACTTACATGGCACCATTGCCTAGTTGAACCAGAAGAGAGGGAGAGGAACAACAGAGTAAATGAGTGGAAGAGAAGGAGAAAGGAAAAAGGCTGATCCTTTTGGAGAGGCTTTGAATTTTTCTGGCTGCAAAACAGTCAGTTTGATTTCATCTACACTTGAAATAATGATGATACATGTTGATTTCGCATGAATAAAGCCTATGTTGGGGATACACGGGTCCTCCATTGATCACATGGTCCCTTGATGTCGTCATTTAGTTAGAGGGTGACAGTTTTCCTCCTCATGTCTTGACATGCTAAATGAGTAAACATGCACCCTGTGGTGCAAGGAACAAAGTGTAACTTAGTGCATAGCTCGCAGTAATGTGGAACGCCTCCACCCACCTCACGAAAGACAGAGGGGAGGAGATGAAGGCACAGGAAGAGAGTGTGATGAGGTAGTTGAGAGGAAAAAAAAGTGGAGGAGAGGAGGAAGGGGGGGGGGGGGGGGTTGTGAGATGCTTAATATATTATTCCAAAACATCCCTGTGTTTATCTGATGCTCTGATTTAGGTTATCTTAAGCAGAGTGGTACTGCAGTCTGCATGTTAAAGAGTTGGCACCAGCGACTGTATTATCATCTTTTCATTTGCTTCATTCCTTTGTTTTGTCATATCTGTTCTTCTTTGATAATCAGCAGAGACCTGTGATCCTAACAGCCTGTTTTTGTGACATTTTTGAATTAAGCACTGATATTTTCTCACCTCCCAGAGATCACCTGTGTGTCCAGGGGCAGTTACAAATGACATATTCTGTCATTTCATTTAGAGCACTAATATCGAATTAACTTTTTGGATGAGAACAGAAGCCTTAATGATGTCCACACCAGAGCTATTAATGCTACAGGGGTTGAATAAATGCCAAACTGTGATTGGTCAGCTTTGGCTTCTTGTGTTTTCTCCAACAAGTCTCTGATGCCAGTAAGGATTGTTGACAGTGACAAAAACATTAATCTAGCAAAGTCATTTCCATTGCAAAATTTCTGCTCACCATGCGACCCCTGCTCTTTATCATCATGAATGCTGAAGGTTTTATTCGAAAAACAGTAAAAGGTGACTGAAAGGCAGCAGTTATACCTGTTGCTATCTGGCAACCATACATACATACAGGTGAGTAAAAGCACATGTAGCGTGTGATTGGCACTGTTGACAACCACAATGTGCTCTCCCAGAGAGAATTCAAGGTGACAGTAATTGTGTGTCTTCGCGCTCCTGCTACATAGCACCTGACCAAGTGTGTGGAGGCACGTGTGATCGCTCTGGAAAAGCTTTCAGACGACGTGTGTCAACACGATGAGGCGAGAGCCGGTGTGTTCAAATCTCTCCACGCGTCTTTGAGAAACCTCTGCATTTGGGCGTTAAAAAACTAAAACAAAATGCTGGCTTAGTTTGAATTTAAGACAGAAATGGAAAGGAAAAGGTGCGTTTGGTTGAGTGATGCTTAGGCAAACTCTTTTTTTTTCTTAACAAATCAGAAAAACATCACTTCCTTTTTGGCTCTCATAAACTTACGCATAAACCAGGTACAGGCGAATTACTTCATGTACACAGATCAATCATCAAGAAGAAAGTACCTTTTTTTTTTTTTTTTTTACATGAGCTGGATTAGTACTTAAAGATGAAGGAAAAGGAAATAGACCGGGAGGCAAATGTACAATTAATTGTGTTTTCAAGGAGGGTTAGTTTTGTAGCAGCATTATTTGCAGCAGAAGGATGTTTCATGAAAAAGGAATCCTATCAATTCTGTTTTCCATCATCAAGTGAAGCTCTTTCCAGTTGCATCAAAGGCCCAGAACAAAAAAAACGTCTTTTGAAATGAAACAGTGCAACCTTTTTCAATCCCTCTTAAATTCTGGGATGCTTTTCATCAACGGTTTCTTTGTGCCACTCTATTTTCTCCGAATTCCAAATGCCATTTTCTCTCTTCCTCCTTTTGTGCGCCTCCAGTGAGCATGTGGGATTGAGGGCTGACGGCAGCGGGCGCTGATAACTGGAACTCCACAACAAACGGCGAGGGCGCCTATCGGTGTCAAACTGTCGCAACCTGATCTGTGTCAGACACACAGGCAGGGCGAGAGGTGAGCGCTGCAGCATTTTATGGTTCAGCAGTGCCATTTTAGGAACACAAGAGGAAGAAAGGAAATGAAAAGAAGGATGTCGTTTTTCTGCCATTAGACCCTTTCTGCTCAGTCTCACTGCCTTCATGCTCTTTTCTCTCATCTGCAACCTTCATCCAGGCTGCTCACCTCACATGACCTCCCTTTTTTATCTCCCTCACACCTTCCCCACATTTTCTTCCTCCTGTCCTTTACCTCAACACCACGTGTATTTGAGTCTCTGCATCTGTGCATTGTGTTTTTTTAGTCTGCAAATGGTTTGGTTTAGACGGGTGGAACACACCGGTCATGTACCGAATTTGTTATAAATGGATTATAAACTAGATGTTATTTAACACCATTAACTAAACACAGATATTTTTGTACAGTGCATTCAGAAAATATTCAGAGCCCTTCACTTTGTACATATTTTGTTATGTTGCAGCCTTATGTTACACCCAATACCACTCAATGACAAAGATTAAAAAAAGAATTTTAGAATATTTAGCAACTTTTTAGGCAGTTCTTTTTGCCTTTAATGTGATAGCGACAGTGAGAGAGGGACATGGAAAGTGAGAGAGAGAGGGGATGAATCGCAGTGAAGGGTCTCGGCTGGATTCGAACCTGAATTGGTATGTGCTCTACGAAGTGAGCCAGCGAGGCGCTCCAATAAAAACTGACATTCTGACCGTTTACTCAGTCCTTAGTTGATCTTAGTAGATCTTCTCGAGCTCTGTCAGGCTGGAAGGGGACTGTGGGTGGATAGCCATTTTTATGTCTCCCCAAACATGTTCGATGTTGGGTTCATGTTGTGTCTAAGTCAGGACTCTGGCTGGGCCACTCAGGGACATTCACAAAGTTGTCCCTAAGCCACTGCTGTGTTGTCTTGGCTGCGTGCTCGGGGTCATTGTCCTGTTGGAAGGGGAACCTTCGGCCCAGTCTGAGGTCTTGAGCGATGTGGATCAGCTTTTCATTTAGGATTTCTCTGTACTTCCCTTCATTCAGCTTTCCCTCAACCCTGACCAGTCTCCCTCTCTCTCCTGTTCAAAAACACCACTAAAGCATGATGCTTCACTGTTGGGATGGTGTTGGACAGGTGTTGAGTGGTGGCTGGTTTCCTCCAGACACGACGCTTAGAATTGAGGCCAAACAGTTCAGTGTTGCTGTCATCAGACCTGATATCTTGTTTCACAATCTCAGAGTCCTTTAGGTGCCTTTTGCAAACTGCAAGCAGCTTTCATGTGTCTTTCACCGAGAAGAGTCCACTTTGCCACAAAGCCCAGATTGTAAGAGTGATGCAGTGATGGTTGTTCTTCTGGAAGTTTCTCTGGAATCTCTGAAGCTCAGCCAGAGTGACCATCGTGTTCTTGGTCACCTCTCTTACCAAGGCACTTCTCCCCTGATTGCTCAGTTCGGCCGGGCCACCTGGTTGTTCCAAACGTCTTCCATGTTAGAGTGATGGAGGCCACTGCGCTCTTGGGAAACGCAGCAGAAATGTTGTTGTAGCCTTCCCCAGATCTGTGCTTCAGCACAACCTGGTTCCTTCATCCTCATTGCTTGGTTTTTGCTCTGATAGGAGCTTTCATCTGTGAGACCTTATATAGACAGGTATTTGCTTTTCCAAAAGCAGGTGGACCCAGTCAAGGTGTAGAAACATCTCAAAGAAGATCAATATAAATGAGTGGCACCTGAGCTAGATTTCAAGTGTCTTAGCAAAGGGGCAGTTTCAAAAAAATCTTGTCTTGTTTTGTCGTTGTGGGTTATTGAGTGAATTTGAATGATTTTAAGACTGCAACATAACAACATATGAAAATGATCATCTTCCAGGTTATTGTGAAAACAGTATTGCACCAAATCATTTTTCCTGTTTGCCTGTTTATTTTATACCAAATATAAATTTCTATTTTTTAGTACAGTCCAGTTGAGTGAATGAGTTGAGTTAATTCCACACACCCCTCTGGCAACTGCAGAATTACATCCTGGTACAAATAATGTTTGGGAATCACTGGTTTCCATTGTAGGAAGATGAAAGATATTATTCCTGATGCATTTGTTACAGACAGTTAGGCTTTGGCAAGAGAGCTTGAGAAAAACAATGGGATTTTTGTTTTGTTTTGTTTTGTTTTTTTCATTGACCATCAAAGTGACAGCATAAAAGGCATATCACTGCCAGACCAATATTTTCCTGTCATCCAAACAGCATCCAAATGTTATCCTCGCCTTGATATTTTTTTTATTTGAATTTCATTGCTTGGACGTGAGCGAAGACACAAAAGATGCACACAGCAGTGTGCGGCGCTGCGAGCGCACAGAGTGACGTGGACGCACACACACACAGTGACGTGAGCCTGTGCGCACATTCGCACACACAGAAATACATATTTATGAGATCTTTCTGGCTCCTCTGTCACACACACAGAAATGCACCTGCCCATATACTCACACACCAGCCATCCCCGTTAGCACATACACGCAGCTAATCACTCTCACAGACACGTGTGTGCTCAAGTGAATGCAGCACCTCCACTACAGTGCGAACTGGGATCAGTGAGGACAATCAATCAGCAATACGGCATCTTCTGACTGCTCCCAGATTTCTTCCCTTTGCCCTCTAGTGTCTTAAATACTTAGTCAGTTTGACATCAAATGCATACATGAATGTCAATGAGGCAGATCTCAGTTCTCTAATCGCACACACACATATACACACATGCTCAAAAAAAAAAAAAAAAAAAAATGAGGATGAGGAAGAGGAAGCGGCAGGGTGCAGTCAGAAGCAACTCATCTCAGAAACCAAAGATGGGAGCAGAGCCCTTTGTAGTTTATGGCTTGGTTATTGTACAGTCAAGTACCATTTTTGGAGATTGCTTGTGGACACTGTGCAGGCAGAGAGTGATCTTCTGATTGTTACTTCAAGAAAATTGTCTGTCTAGTCTTTGACATACAGAGAGGAAAAAGGCAGTTTGAAGAATCCTTTTTATGGTGGTGTCTTACTCTCCTTGAAAGTGAAACCAGTAATAAGGCAGGCTCTTTGAAACGCCTGTCTGTCAAGTATCTCATCTGAGACAAAGCCACTCATTCAGTTCCTTTACACCACAGACGGTAACATCCACCTCCGTTTACTGTGCAGCAGCACCAAAACAAATACTATCATCTCCATCTGCTGATTCATCTGAAGTTTGTTCCCTGTGGCATTTTGATCAGATACTCCGGCACTCACAAACTGGCTTACTTCAGAAAAATTGGTGACATATTCTGACCTCGTCCCTCTGAAGATCAGACTTCCAGACCTGAGATGCACCAAAACATTTCCAACAAAACAGCTGTGATAAATGAGCAAAAGCAAATGAGGCTAAACAGGGAAATAACAAATGTAAATGCTGGCACTCAGGAGGGCTGAAATCAGGCGCGGAGGAAGCTGCCTCTGAATGATATTTAGGGAGGTGGCTGAACGCCAGACGTTTTTGTGTTTAAGTTTCTGGTGGAAAATCAATTTGCTGTTTGCCAAATCATTTATGCACTCAGTACCTTCTATGTTTCTGTGGAGCTCTTGTGGTTATTAAATGTGTCTGTTTGCGGTGAAATATTTTAATCTCTCAAATCATTTAGGCTGAATATACATGTTCTACAAATCCTGGCTTCATTGATGCCTTTCACACAGACAGTGTGCATGTTGCTGGGCTAGGATTTTTTTTCTTTCTTTTTTTTTTTACAGAATTTGAAAGTGGCTCCTGTATCAGAAAGCATATTTTATCTCAAGTGTGTCTCTATGGTGCATCTAAGCACATGCATTCACAGAGTGACACACCGTGTAATCAAACCAGTGGAAAATGGCAGCCGCAAAGGTAAAGATTTTATGAAATTAAATGGAAAATACAACCTTACCAGGCCTGTTGAAGTTGACAAGGAGACTCCAGACATATCCAGGAACTCCAGACAGTGAGCTCTTTTATCTGGGTCTGTGGGAGAAGCAGAGTTTAAATCAGGCAGTGAGGAGTCACCCTTGTAAAACATTGAGTAGTGCACTTTAGGAAACTGGTCCCTTTAAAGAGACGTGCCCAGGATAGACATGCTACATCAAATTACACTCCTCCCTGCACACTGCCTTGATAAAAGTGTTTGTTTGAGCCTGGAGCCTTTCATTGTTTGTGCTTCCCACAGTTAAGCACTGAGCTGGGTATACAAGTCCATAGCAAACACTGGAGCCTGTGCCTATCAAAGCCCACCTCCTGGTTTGATGCAATTGTTTTTTTTGAATTCCTGTCCAAAAGATTTGTGTGCAAATATGAACACGTTGGAAGCGGCGCGGCATCGCTGCTGAACACCATGTGTGGCATCCTTAACTTGTATTTGTGTTGTATGTCAACATCTATTTGCAATGATGTCACCACATATAAATTGTGCTTGGTGATTTAGAAACCTTCTGAAACGGAGAAAAAAGAAAAAAAGAATCCAGTCTCATTAACTTCCTGACAAACATTTAATCTGTTATCATTACATTAAGCAGCAATGGTAGGTGTGAATAAAATTGAACTCTGACGTGCAGCACTCCGTGGGTTGAGGTACACCAAATCAATTACTACTTATTATACAACAGTTAGTTCCGACCAAGTAATTTGACTGGTCGAAAGGCTTTCCATGAGTATAACAGCACTGGGACTTTTAATTACATGTATCACTCCGCTTCACAGCGCACACCTGACGTAAAGTGTAGACTAAGCAGCAAGCTAGTGTGCACTGTGGAGGTCAGGAAAATGTTTATATGTTGCTTAGCAACAGTCCAGCACCAGCTCCAATTCTGGAACTATTTGTGTTGGTGTTGCCCAATAAATTATAAAAGTAAACAAACAAATCATAATCTGTTGTTGCTTATTTAACTAATATTACGCTCGTAGAGCTGTTGTATTAAAGCAATATCACACGAGAGGGAGTGATGTACTGGATATCAGCACAGCTGTGATTGTCTTTGGTGCTCCACCTGCCACCTCGGCCCTATGACTGAATCACAGCTGTGCTGATATTCAGTACAACATCACGCCCTCTCGTGTTACATTGCTTAATTAAACAGTTACTACTTACTGCAGTTTACAGGAAATTATTAGTTGTTAAAATGTTCAAGACTCCTCAGCAAGTTTAGTTTGGAATCATTTACCTCATGAAATGTTTTATTCTCATAGTTTTTATTTATAGACACTATGATTATCATTGTATGAAAACACAACTAACAATGGTTGACTGGTTATTCTGGGGCTTGTAATAAAGAGAGCTGTGAAGCTTTTATCCTTTGTTTGTCTTCAGTCTTTTATTGTGTTGTGGCTGCCTGCCACTGAAAAGTTTAGTGAGGTCAGCTCAGGAGCCTGCTCGCAATGACGCCAACTCTGCACTGAGTGTAAATGTTGCTCAGTTGGTAGAGCAAAAGGGACCCCAGAAAACAAGCGCATCCTGTCATGAGTTCTTGTTGAGTTATACTTGTCATACCACAACACTTTTATTAAAGAGGAAACACAAAGTTAAAAAGTACAATCATGCCAAATCAAATCATGACTATAAGTTTGTGGACAGGACCACGGCCTAGTTTCCTGATCATGATCGGTTTGAGGAGTTATGAGTGTTTTCAGGGCTGACAAGGCTGGTACACCTTTATGGATTTGTCAGTCGTCGACCAATGCCAAGGATGTGTCCCGGTACACACAATGGCCAGTCTGAACTCTGGACCTACAGCATTTAATCACATGGCAAATGATATAAGCACCTTTAACATTACGACATGAGAAGATACGGAAGCTGAAAACATATCAAAAGTGACATTTCAGCCAAACAAGATTAATATATTATGTGAAAGTGGAAGAGGGGGACAGTGAGGAGAGAAACTGACAGATCAATCATGCAAATCAAATGGTCCTTTAAAATTTTTAGTAGTAATAGTAAGAATGATAGCTTAGTTTTATTTTCTTATCTGGACACCATGGCTCATTTTATGACAAACATCACTTGTTAAAGAGCATCAGTGATCGTGATAAAAGTATGGATGTATCAATAACGCCAGTGAAAATGTCATTCTGGCTTCTTCCTGCATTTTCAGCATATTTATTTATACAGGCCGAGCAAAATTCATACACACAA
Source organism: Seriola aureovittata (assembly GCF_021018895.1). Classification (NCBI taxonomy): domain Eukaryota; kingdom Metazoa; phylum Chordata; class Actinopteri; order Carangiformes; family Carangidae; genus Seriola; species Seriola aureovittata. Next base: position 19,243,630 of record NC_079379.1, read on the forward strand.
GGCAATTTCAAAGTGCTTTAAATGTGCATAAAAGACTGCTAGGTGGGAGGAACTCCTTAATCTATGATCATTTCTAACAGCATCTTAAGTTACTTGATGATGCTTTTGGAAACAGATTGTTTTTTTACAGTCAACTTAGCCTTAAGGTGCTTTTGGGAAACAGGGCCAAGAATGTAATGGTCCTTGAAGTTTACTTGAAATTCAAAAAGACAAGAGACGGGCTATTTTGCTTATAGATATCACACTCTCTATTTGTGTGTAAAAACAAGTTACATTGTGCACTTAAATCTCTCTCTTTCTGTTTTTCAGGGCAGAGGTAACTCATCAAAACACAGCCACATGTGACGACAACCACTGTGATGCAAAGTAATTGTGTTTCTGCTGAACAGTATAAATATTTCACTAGCCTATGTTTTTTTTCCCCCTCTTGTTATCAGCCTAATAAATATTTGCCTCATACAACTATAGTCCGCTTTTATGGGTAACCTACTGCTCTTTTGGGGCTGAGCCACAGTGAGTTCGTCAAGTGAGGCAGAGGACACGTCCAAGTCCGAGCTTTAGTTCATTAGCGAGCATCTATATGCTGTGCACACATAAGTTAGGGCCGAAATACAAAATGCAAACTGTATGCACTCTCCAAATGAATTGAGCGATGCGTAGTAATAACAAAATCTCATTGTGCTGTGGTGATAGTGAAATGGCGATTATTCAACAGTGCAGTGTCATTTTCGCCAGTGGACTGTCTCATACATAATGCATCCAAATCATTGCATTTTCCTCCATTCTGGGCTACAATGCATATTTCATCAAGTCAGTGAAATATTAAGCACTTTTATGATTTGATATTCTCTTCCAAAGGGGGATTTCAGTTTATATATTTTCACTTGTTTCTCCTCTGGGAGCAAACTTCCGAGGATGTCTTTATTCTGCGTATTTGTTTACTGGAGAGATGTTTGATTGGTTAATGCTGGAGTAATGATCAATGAGGCAACCAATCAATTTGAGAGATTATCAAGGCTCAGAGGCCATTGATCCGTAAGAGGGCTCAGCGCTGAATGGCAGGTTGGGCTCATTCCAACTCATTTGATTGAAATTAGAGAGGCTCAAAATGTGCGGCTCTTTTTCCTCCTCCCTGTCCCCTGATTTCAAATGTCAACTGTTATTTCGGTGAAGGAGACAGGTTAAAAATTGGAAGAGGAGGGGAAGAGGTGTGTAGGAGGGCATTAAGTCAAAAATATATAAGCAACGAGCTGCTTATTGCCCACTCAATCTTACATTAGAGTGAAAAGACAGGAGAGTTCATTGTTTAATTGTCAGAAGGTATTAAATGCGGTGTCGAGTTTTAGCCAGTTTTGAAACCTTCTGTCATTTTTTTCTGCACTGTCACAAAGGTCATAAAATAAGCCTCAACTAATGAAAAATTATCACTTTTCAACTAAATGTCAAAAGCTGTTCTTTGCTAAATATGAAAAGTTTATAAATCTGACATTTGTCTTAATTATTTTTCTCTTAAAAAAAAGAAAATCAACCCCTGGTAGAGGAGATGGTGATTAAAGACATGCAGTTAAGAGAACTGATTGGAGGGATGAGTCAGGGAGTGAATGTGCTATTGACACTATATTATAACTGCCACCACAATCTAGAGAAAATACTACAGTATACTGCTTTTATCTTGAACTAAAATATAAGTTCAACATTGAGGGAAGTATGCTTGTTCCCTTTCTTGCCAAGACTTAGATGAGTAGATGCTTTCTTGTCTGTATGCTGAACATGAAGACAGTTAGCTTAGCATACAGACTGTAAACTGGGAAACAGCTGATCTGGCTCTCTGTAAAGGTGAAAAACATCCACTAACTAGCGTTTTTAAAGCTCACTTATATACCGTAGATAATTTGGCAGAGGCAGACTTGATGTGTCCCCCTGCTCCCAGCCTTTACGCTAACCTAAGCTAAGCTAAGCGTGTCTCTGCTTAAGCTTTGTATTTCATAGAAGGTATGAGACTACTATTCCTTTAAGAGCTTTAAAGTTTGTAAACTTAGTAATTTTTAACAGAGAAAAAACAGTTGTTTATTCCTGTCTTACAATTAGATTCAGCCAAATAGGCAAAGCCATTATTCCCTCTTAAAGCTTATCTATTTTAACTGTCATCTTAAAAATGACCAAAATCATGCAATCTAATGCTCAAGTGTGCTCTTTGTCTTACAATTAATTTGGGTTTTATAATGTATCATTTATCATATGCCACTGATTGACCAAGCAGTGTAATTCTTGAAATGTCAAAGCACTGTTAAATGCATCTATTGTTCAATATTCATTATAATCGGACCAGTGGGGTCTGAAATATTGGTTTATATATTGACCTTCACATTTAGCACCCTGATCAGGTGTTTTAAAAGTCTGAAACAAAGTGCCAGGATGACGCATCTTTACATGATTTATCAAAATCACATCAGATATGTACCAGACTTGCCATATAATATTTAGAAATTTTGCTCTTTAATTAGAGTGCCACCCTCAGGGCAATTAATATAATGTGCTATAACACCAGAACACAGTGCTGATACATCATCCCTCTAAGCTTCATTAAATTTAGGCCTGTGATGTCACCTGAGATATGGTGTCTGATGGTCGATTAACACAGCCGCTGACATCATTGTGCGGCGGACAATGATCTATTGTGATATTCAATTTGTTCGTTTGCATATCTTTTGTCACATATGCATCATTACCACCTGTCACGAAGAGAAAGTTATGTGATGTGGTCAGAAGCTGCTATTAAAGACTTCAAGTGAGCAAAGTTAGGTTTCTATAGGGAAGTAAGTCACAACAACCAGCACATATTTGTAACCAGCAGAACAAATGTCTGTCACTCTCTGATTGACCTCATTGTGCCAATTACGCTGTGGACCAATCTCCATAATAAAATCAGTACTTTCTGAGTAAGCCCCTGACAAATTGTCTTCCGTCTTGGCAATATCCATTTCATTACAGTGACACTTGTATTTGAATACCAACAAGGCTGCTGTTGTCTCACAACTTGGGGTGCCAGCATAGCAGGTGTTCAAATTGATAATGTTGGCTCAGGTGCAGCTGATTTGGGTAACAACAAGAAATGGTGTGACTGACGCAGTTTAGGAGTGTACTGCTTCTTTCATGGTGAATAACAAGGGACTGATACATGAGTGCATGCAATATTTTCTTTCTTCTTTTTTTTATCATATATTTTTGTGCAAAATAATCCAATTCTAAACTTGTGTTACAGGCCCACCAAGCCTGACCCCGACAAACCACCTTCCGTGCAACCTTGTGAATAGCCCTGAGGGACTTTCCTTAAGTCAGCTTTATAGGCAATCACACTCCCAAGCTCCCAACATGCTCCACCATTTAAACCAGAAAACCAATTCTGACTATTTGATTTATAGAGCTTGTTGGGTTGCAAGCAGCACTTGCCCTTTGACCTCGTTTGACCTTTCTGCACAAAAATTATATAGAAACCTTTTTTAGTTTTTTTCTTCTGACCTTCCGTAGTAAAAGAAGTGTTCTGATCCTTCACTTAAGTAAAAGTATGACAAGAGAAGATATAAATAAATTCATATGTTGGCCCCCGGCACCGAAGGCGATCTTCTTCTGGTCTTGAGGTGTGTTATCAGGAGTTTCAGTATATGCATTACAACATAAAATGTGCTTTTCATAGTTAAATATCAAAACAAACTTCATTCATCATTATCAATAAAACAACAGCATGTCAATAACTTTTGTGTCTGAGAGGGTTATAAGTAGAATAAGTAAGAATAATAATGTCCACTGGTATGTCTGAAATGCTGCCATTTGTTCGAGGCCGGCAGATGTACTGTATGTTTCGCCTCCAACTAAGGCAATTCCTCACTGCCTTTGCAAGATGATTGTTTTTTGGTTGTTTTTTTTGTACATTTATTTGAGTTTTCTTACATGACAGTCCTTGCAACAGTAGAAGTTTGATGAATAGTTTCTTTGGTTTCTTTAGTGTAAATGAGTTTCCTTAGTTTAAGCTGTAACAAAAATAGCTGATTATGGCTCTGTGCTGAAATGTGTTGTTTGAATAAAATGTATAGTCTGGCCGTCTCATCTTTCACCTTGTATTTCTGCCCCTTGTGCACCTAGTCCACTTGTGATGTAATGGCAATTCTCTCCTTTAAGAGTGTAATTTGCAGAGGCACTCACAGCCTGTAACAAGCTCTTGGCTAATTTTCCCTTTTGTCTCTGAATGCATATTGCATATTAATCACTTCACTCATGTTTTAATGTATGTTAAATGACAAGTCCTGCATTGAATACATGGCATTAGCTGTAATCTTTTTAAAAAGATTACAGCTAATGCCTTTGATCAGTGGCATGGTTGAGTAGTGACAAATTGACTGATCTGTGTGATGGAGACACTGAGCTGGCGAAGTTGCTGATGAGATGCTGGAAGCTGGCAGGAATAATTTAGAACCTTGAAAGCGTGGCAGTAATTAACAATGTTTTGTGGACTTTGTATTCATCAACTCATCCGTTGACACCAATAACACATTTTACAGTTTTTGAGTTGTGATTGTGCAACTGGGAGCATCCTATTCTCAAATATTTTGGCTTTTTAAGAAGAAAGTGGCTAATGACTCCACAATACCCCGCTGATGCGGGCAAGTCCACTGACCATCAGACCCATTTGAATTACACAAGCAAGCAGTGAAAATTGGCCTCAGCTGCCCTGATTTGCACCACAGGCTTTGAACATTAACATAAAGACTAACATTATTTCTCCTATTAAAAGAAAGTTGTCAAATAAAGCTGAACTTTCATAAAGTCTAACATTAGACTCACTAAGTACAAAATCTCAATATAGCAAGTGCTGATGTACATGCTGTGGAGGCGGGAGATTCACTGCTCTGTTTGACCTGCTGTGAGATGACTCATTGAAAGACAAATGAGAAGGGAAAAAAGAAACAAAAAGAAAAACCCAAAAGAAAGACAGGAGAAGGGATGGAACTAGTGCCGCAATATCACTGCAGTGACGCACTCAAGCTTAGCTGCTATAGCTGGCACCGCGTTGGGTGTCTTGTGAGTGTGTGTTGAAATCCAGTGAAATACTGTATACTATAGACAACCTAATGAGGGCTGTGCCTTAAAAAGCTTGGCATTTTCCAGCAGCAGCTTCCCACCATGCACATGAACCTGCTGATGGTTTTCAGGGGCTTTCCTCAGAAAAAGGTTTCAACCAACAAGATGAAAGAAAAGTCAAGCGTTTTACTTGCAAAAGTGATTCTTCTAGCCTTTTTTTTTCCTCCCCCATCTCCTCACAGTGTATTTGTATTTAAGTGTGTCATTGTTTGTGTGCGCGACCCTGGGGCCTCATAAGAAGTGTGAGACGTGAGAAAACCTTTATTCATTAGCCGTCGGCATCCTACCTCAGTAACAAGAAGGGGAAGTGGGTTGGGAGGTGGAGGGTGGATGTGTGGGGGGGGGGTGGTGGTGGCTGATGGGACTTGAGGGGGAAGTTGGTTAGAGTGGAGGAGAGCGCAGAACATGAGAGCATAAAAAGCATTCAGTTAAGACATGAAGTGCAGGGTTCATTAAGCATGAGCAAGCCGATGAAAATGACCATCCATCAAGAGAGAGTGCTGTGGCAGCACTGAAAAGCTCGTGCAGGCATGCGCACATACAACATACTCAATTACTTTGGGAAAGTGCTCATCCTTGCCTGTTAGTTAAAGTAGAATGTAAACTTATATCACACATTATACTTCTGGTCTAAACTGGTGGAAGTCATATATCGGTTCTACGATCTTTCCACTAAGTTTCATGTTCACTCAAACTTTTTTCTTGCAGAAATGAATGGTGAAGCACCTGCTGGCCCGCTTATTTCATTTGCTTCAACAGCGTCAAGCGAGTGCTGCTGTGACATAAGAAGGTGAATTTAAACATGTTTTGCTTTGCAGATATCCGCAATACTGAGTGATTGGCGCTTTAATAATCGACTAAATTATATATATTTTTTGTTTGTTTTGAAGAGGATACCAAACTGGGTGTCCAATCACATTATTGTGTGCACCAACTGTGCTACGCTACAGTTTTCTTTCTCATTTTCTTCCGATGTGAGCTATTACCAGTTACAGTAGTGCTAACGAAAATGGCTGTAGTGGTTGCCGAACAGAACAAAGGTTTACTTTAGGGACACAGGAAAGTTTTGAGAGCCCTGCCACAGACTTAGCTGTTAGCCTAGCTCAGCATACAACGCTGCTTTTACCGGCAAAAGGAAACATGAAAGCTACGTCTCTGTATCCAGCAAAATCAGTGAGCTGGACGCAGTCTGAGCAAATGATTGAGAGGATGATGCAGCAGAAGAAAAAGCAAAAGACGATTCATCAAATACGTGAGAGAGAGCAATTCATTGACTCTGTATCAGCTACTGTACACGGTGCCAAGCCACCAGATGCTAACAGACAGACACAGATTTCTATACACAGGATTACATCTAATGAAAAGCATTCGATCACAGACTTGGCAAACACGCTTCCCTGAATGTGTCCTAACGCCACTGGATTAGCTGCGGAGGCTCCCAAATCAGCCTTCCCGAATGTTGTGTCTTACTCGTAGCTCTGCGTTCAGTTCCTGTCAATGATGTTGTAAACAGTTTCAATTCTAAAGTTATGAATATTATTGATGCCTCTGCCCCCGTGAAGGTCAAAGTTGTCTCTAGTTAGAAAAAAAGTACAATGGAGGAAAGCCACACTGGTTAAAGCTCAAAAATGTCGAGGCAGAAAACAGGTGGCAAAAAAACAAACTTCAGGCTCATTATGACGTCTTTAAAGACAGACTTCACATCTGCAACTTGGAACTAAAAAGGGCAAGGCAGTCCTTTTTCTCTGTGATTATTTATGACAAACAATAATGTATGCACTTTATTCACTAACTGACAAACCCTTCAGCAACTGTCCCATCTGAGCTGCTATCCACCAAGTCATGCTATGACTTTGTTTCTTGTTTTTAGAGATAATTCTGACGATACAAAGAGTCTGTAACTCCATCTCGGGCAAAATGGCTGTGTCGCCTGTGCTTCCACATAAGACTACTCTACTTAGCTTGGCACATTTTCACCCTCTGGATTATGCAGCCTTGTCAGAAATTGTTCAACACCTTCAGCCGACCACCTGCTGCCTTGACACTCTGCCTAGAAGTTTCTCAGTACATCAGATGTACTACAGATAGTCAATAGTTATCTACAGTCAGGTCTTTTTCCAAGGGTCCTGAAGACCGCAGTTATTAAACCTCTTTTTAAAAAGTCTTATCTGAGGCCTTTTTAATAAATAATTATAGGCTCATATCAAAGCTACCTGTTCCAGGAAGGATCATTGAAAAGGTTGTTTTTTCAGCAACTTGACTCTTTCAAAACAACAAGAAATGCTTTTCAGTCTAGATTTCGACCACACCACGGCACTAAAACTGCACTTGTTATGCCCAGGACAGACTGCCTGTGTTGCGTGTGTGTGACAGCTACCTCACTGAACTGCTGCAGCAACACGTGTGTGTGTCCTCAAGGGTCCATTCTTGGACCTCTTCTCTTTAACATCTACATGCTTCTGCTTGCTCAAGTTATGGAATATTATCACTATATCGCTTACCAAAATTGTGCAAATGAGATACAACTTTACATGACAGTGTCACCATGTGACTACAGTCCCTTACATTTGCCAAATAAATGCATTGAACAAATCAATTAATGAATGTGCCAGAATTTTCAACAACGGAACACAGAAAAAAATGAAATAATCATTTTTGACCCTAAAGAAGAAAGGTAAAAGTCAGTGTTTCACTTTAAATCCATGAAACTGAAATCTACAAAACAAGCCGGAAATCTCAGTGTAGTTATGTACTCGGCTGTAAACTTCAACAGCCACATAAAGACGATTACAATAACAGTGTAATAGTGTTTTCATAGGTCTGAGTAAAAATCAACCAGACAGCTGCAGCTCATCCACAATGCTGCTGCCAGAGTTCTCACTAAGACCAAGAAAATCCAGCCCATTACACCCCTCCTTAAATCAATACACTGGCTTCCTTAGTGTCAAATGATAGATAATAAAATCCTTCTACTCTACAACTATAGTGTTTCTGCTATTAACTAATTACATAATTATGATATACATACAGAAAGAAATAAGTAAAAACCTAGTGTATTTTCTTTTTAATGAAAATAAATTAAATCATTTTGTTTGTTAATGTCTCCTCGTTTCCCTTTATTGAGGAAAAGCACCTTATTTGATACATTTACGTAGGAGCACAAGTGCTGCTTTATTGTCTTATAAATGCAATTTTAATGTCTTCTTAATGTCTTATTTCCAATGTATTTATATGCCTGTGTAAAGCACTTTGAATTGGCTTGTGTCTGACTGGTGCTGTATAAATAAACTTGCCTTTACTTTCCTCACCATATGTAGACATATGGGCTGAGGACATGCAGTGTGGATTATGAAACAAATTGTCAAATGCAACATGAAGTACCTTGTCAATGATGCTCTATTATGTCATATTAAAAATGACATGACAGGTGTAATTATAAAATAGTTGCAATATGAAATGAGTAAATATGTACGTGCTTAGCTGCTTTTGTGAGGCTTTACCAAGTCATGTCAACACGAACCCCGCTGACTTCCTCAGCACCCAAGGGCACACATGCATACATTTAAGAGACTGCAGTGCAGTGATGAGCTATCTGCCCTTTTAGACTGTATTCATGCATTCCTTTAGTTGCTTTGCTTGTGGCAAAAACCAGAACATATGGGTGCATATGGTGTACTGTATGTAGGTGGGGGTGTGTAGGTATCTTAAGATGCAAATCACAGAAGACAGTGAGCATTAATAGCTTAATGCATGTCGCCATATTATGCAATTCACTTCTTTAAAAGGGCTTTCTGTCATAAAAAAAAACTCAGTGCTCAGATTCTTTTCAGTTGGCTCTGCTGTGTTTGAAGGTGCACAGTGTTCTTTCTGTCCAGGTGAACCACACCAGATACATTCTTCAGAACATTGGGAAGACTTCTTACAAAAGGCGTAAAATTTCCCAACAAGTCCTTAACTTAAAACAACTTAAAAGGCCTTATAGGTCGCATGTCCCTACCCCACCACCTATCCTAAATGAGCTATAGGAACATACCAGCGGCAGACCTTCATTGTCATGGTAACAATAATACGACCTGTAGAAACGTACCAGTGGCAGGTGTTCTGGACATCCGTAGTCATTGTAAAATGGTCACATTTTGGTTAGGTTTCAGGAAAGGTTGTGGTTTTGGTTAAAATAAGATGGAGCTGGGTTGTGATAACCTGCTTGCAGACGACCTACTGACTCGTTTTTATAGGACAGTCTCACATTCCCCCATTCATGCTTTTGAAATGGAGAGAATAGTTTTTCCTTTTGTTTTCTTTGACAGCTGGAGGTGGCTCGGCGACCTGTGAAGCACACTCAGACACTGACTGTGATGCTGTGACTGATGATGCTGATTGTAATGTCTGCATGGTGCCAAGGTGTATCTGTATTTATGTGTGCATCTCCAGGCACTTTGTATTCGTACATGCACATTATTGTGTGTTCATGTGTATGTATTTGTATTTATGTGTGAATTTGTCTGCGTCATACTGCTGAGAACTTGGTGGGAGATAAATACCTGTTTTTACAATCTCATCCAATGAGTGCTCTGAAAATAATTGAAATAAATTTGCTGTAGAAGGAGCCTTTATTTTCCATTACTGCCCTCAGCCTAAGTAAGGGATCATGTGGCTTAAATACAAAAATCCTGTGCTCCTTCACAGCAAAATCCTTCTTAATAAGCATTATCCTGCAAAAAAACTCTGGAGCCAAACATGTTCTAACCTCAGCTCAACTGGTGTCCAATCTGTGTTTATTGTCCGAGTTAGCTGAGTTGTTATAGGCTGGTGACCTACCTGCTACTCGGCTGGACTGGGTAGCAGCCTGGCTCTCTGGCTCATATACAGTATATTTGCTTTGACACTTGCACGATTCAACCTTTCAATCCCTGATATTTACCTTAAGTTTCTCCTTAACTAGCTTAAAGGTTAAAATAACAATGTTCTCCACATTTTCAGCACTAATCTATCCAGTATCCTGAGTCTGCAGGTCAGGATTCATTTAGTGCCAATGCAGGACGCACTGTGGATTTTGCGATGGGAATCAAGGGTGTGGTAGTCAAGGTTCAAGTAGGAGCTTAGCACACCTAATTATTTGAAAAATTCCAAATGACCACATTTGGACATATAGCATATGGCTTTCAGTGGACAGCAACAAGTATTTTTGACATTACAGATATTTCAAATGAGGTGAGGTGTTCCAGAAATGGAATCAGTACTCTGTGGAATTATGCAGGTTTTATTTTCAAACACTACCTCAGATGATTTCATTGATGGCCTGCAGCCAGAAAAAGCTTTTGATTCAACATTTGGTTGGAATGACAATTTACACACGCATTCTGGCTAATTTCTGCTTCTTACTTTATTATTGATTAAAATATGCCCCTGTGTCTCAGCTCCAATAAAGTCTATTCACACTGTTAATTCCCTCTGTCATATTTGTCCTTTTAACACAATGAAAAGATGGTAATCGATGGATAGATTACTCCTGCTATTTGAACTTTTTGCTAAATAGGTTGCATTATTTATAGTCTCCTAAATAGCAAAAAATATAAACAGCAAATCAGTGGCTACCTTATGTTTTTCATGAAGTCTGTGGTATTTGCATTTTAATTGGCTGGTAGAGCTAATGATAAAAGACTGTAATTTAACAGCTAAATATGACTGGGAACCAAGGCAAAGCAATTAGTATTCTCTAAATGTCACGTCTTTGTATCTGGATGCATAATACACAAAATGTATTAGTCAGTCTGTGGTCTCACAGAGGGACCGTCACATAGTGTAGTGTTGCACACCTTGGGTACCTGTGCTCTACCACAGCTCCCTCAAATGTAGAGATATATCACTTCAAGCAAAAACCAACAATCCCAATGTGTTTGTTTCCACAGACTACATATCCCCATAGGGAGTGTGCAGAGTGCAGAAGAGCTGTCTTCTCTTCTCTCACCTGGCAAGTTCTATTGCATATTCACCTTAGAAAGAGTATGGCTACATGTATAGGCAGAAAGTATAGTACAGTGGTAGTGAATCCCTAAAATGCTCTGAAATTATTTACAAAAAGAAGAGTTGTCAAAATGTTTCATTTATACATTTTCTATTTGCAAAAAACATCATTATTAATGGAAGAGTAAACAAGTTTAAAAACTCTAAGAAGGCTCTCCTTGCATTTACTCAGCATTTACTCATTGAAGCGTAGATGTGAGATTAGTTTTGATGGCATATTTTCATGCTATGGGAAAAGGAATGAATGATTTAAAATCTAACTGTCATAACTGCAAATAGTAGTTCAGATGATTGGCTTCAAGCTTTCATTTGATCAAACTTGGGGGGTGCTTGGCCTTCGTTCTCAGCAAATTCCTTGTTGATAAATGGGAGGTTATACATCAAAGTAGGCAGAAAGAGGAAAAATGAAAAAACAAAGTGCTTCAAAGGGGCCGTACAACAGAGTACAGGTGGTTGCAGTTCATTTGACAATGACATATTGAGAGAAATTCTTCAATGTTACCTTCTAATGGTGTTTCGGGTCTATTATTAGCTCATTTATTGCAATTCTAACACTTGAAGGGGAGGTAAACAAGATCAGAGTGTCAAGAGTTTAAATAACACTCCCAGCCATCCCAAAGGTAATTACACAGAGGTCAATGAGCGGAGGATGACCCCAAAAAAAATAAATGGGCATCAGCAATCAATATTTCACGCTTACACACAGACGCACATTCACCAACACATGCTCACACACTCGTGGGCGTCTTCCCTGCCAGGGAACGAGTGGTCATTCTGTACACTCCTCCGCTCTGCTCAAACAGAACATGAAGAGCAAATTACATTTTAATGGCTTTTCTCTCTTATTAGTGCTGCAGCATATTTGAATGCACAAGAACAAAATGAAGCTTTCAACCTTTCCCATTCCTGTGTCATTTCGCCTGATGCGATCAAGGCTTCCTGTTGATGCACCCATATACATTTGTATTATATATTAGGCCAAAGAACAATTTAACCCTAATGATCGACCACATTAAACCTACAGTATGTGCGGAATAGTTACCTCAGTGCACAATTTTCAAGTACATATTGGTGTAATGACTGTAAAATATAGAAAAGCAGTGTCTTTATTCCGTTTCCCGGGGTTTGGAAAAAATTGTAAGGAATGTGAAGACATTAATCAGTTTCAAATTAATATACAGTACACTATTTCACAAATTTTATGCAAAGGAAACAAAAGTAGCCTGTTATTTTAACATAATAAGCAAGCACAAAAAATATGCAAAAAGATTAAATGCATGCTACTACCTTTAAAAAAAAAAAAAACATATTTTAGTACTTACACAATACAGGAATAGATTTGGGGAGACCAGGCACTGTGTTGCATTAAAACCTTTCTCCTGGGTTTTTCCAGTTGCTAGAATAGACCACTAGAATGCTTACAGGAATCTTCTTATCATCTTAGTTAAACCCTGTAGCTGAAAAGTTATACTTGACGGCAGATAAACAAGCATCACACAAAAGGATGATGTTTTAGGCCAAGTTTTTACATTTTCCACACATACATTTATGAGAGAATCATTCATTATTTGTGTGACATTTTTACATGTCTACATCAAAAAAGATTCATTTTTGACATTTTGAAGGATCTTCTGTTCAACATTTCATATTAATGCCCACACGATCTCAGCTGGAGAGTGTCAGCCTCTAGTGGGCGAAAGGCTTGAGCAGACATAAGTCTGTGCTCCATAGTAGAAACCAAAGTATATCTACACCTTCTTTCATCTCCAGCATGTGTTGCATCTTGTATAGTCCATGACAAAAACTGATATGAATAAGGAGAATCTTTTGATTCTGCCTTTTGACCACATCAGGCACAAAGTAGTTGTAAACACCTATTACAGAAACCACAAAAATAATCATGATATGACAACTCTGTTAAGCTCTGGCTACTGAGATATTACCTTTATAAACAGTGTACAGGCTACTTTTGAATGGAACTGAACGTAACAGAAGCCAGCAACAGACTCAACATACTGAACTGAGGACAGTCAGAATCAGTGCAAACATTACAGTGGTAGGATCAGTGATGCATTCACGTACTTGTCTATATTGAAGTGCATTCGACAGTGATGCAGTCACTTACTGATGTACCTACTGAGGTGCATTTAAACAAAGATGTGTTTAATTTCTGACCTAGGCATTGAAGTGCATTTAAACTGTCATATGATGCTTATCTTAAAAAAAAAAACATGAACAAACCACATGGCGACTACGAATCTACTGAACTGGACAAAATGATGCATAACAGCAAAGTTATTCACACTAGATGTGATTTCCACATCTACTGTTATTAACCAGTGAACACACCCTGGCTATCATACCAGTCCTTCACGTCTGACTGCTTTTGATACTCCATGACATTTTGACTGTATACTGAGGTAAAAGTTTTGAAACTTTTTTTTGAAGTTATACAAAATTACATATCATTAAAAATAACCGTAAAGGGTTGTTTCAGCTCAGGAGGGCAAGTGACAAAACAGGATGATAAATGAGTAGCGTGCTGAGTGTAAATGATCAATGATCCTCCCTATCTGTCATGCTTAATGGGACCCATTGAACCAATGACATTGATTTGTTAAACCTCCCACCTTTGACCTCAGTTTGGGCTGCAGCCTAAATAATTCTTCATTATAACTGTAACATTCCTGTGCTGAAATCATATTTCTACCAAAAATATATTAAAAAACAAGGAAACAACCAAAGTCCTTGCTGGCGAGTTTTAGCTTTCTTTCTCCCTTTCATAATCTCTCTTGTGTACCGTTTTCGACTCAGAAGTTTGCTGAGTTGTGTTGTTCTGCGCGTCAAAATTATATGTTACCCACCCCTTTGACAGCCAGCATCATCTGTAGCTTTCCACCGACAGGGATGATTCACAGCCAAGACAAAGATGAAAGAAGAGAGTGACAGTAGGGAAGGAAAATGAAGGGAGGAAAAACACAAAGAAGAAAAGAGCACAGAATTACAAATCTATTCCTTTCATTTGGTGCTCATGTGCTGTTCCCATGTCACTGCCACGCCTGGTCTTAAGTTCAGGGAGTAATGCTTATTATGACAGGAGGAATATTTTCACACACTCTGTCACCAGCAATCAGTGGAAAGCAGAGGGCCGTAATCAGAGAGATGCTTGACTGCAGAGAAGCTTCTCCTCCAACAATTCAAACTCTTTCTGATGCTGAGATGGGTATATAGGTCTGGCATTTCAATGGGGACATTTACTTGAGTCAGAGTGAATGTTATGGACTGTGAGTTTCAAAGTTTTATTTATTACATTCTGCACCCACAGTTTGGTCACTGAATGATTTAAAGCAGCTATTTGTAAATTTTGCTATTGCTACATAGCCAAGATTAGCATTAAAAGCTGTTAACTTACCAGTCTAGAAGTTGCGTTGCAAGTTCAGTATCAGACTTCATTCCTTTATTCGCCAAGAGCCGTTTCCAGCTGTTGAAGGCAACACTCTTGCTTCTATTTCTATCTTTTCTTCGGCTTGTCACGTCACTTTCCGATACCGAGTCAAGGTAGCGTCCAGGCTGCCCTGAAGAAGTAATGCTGTTCAGAGGGCATATTACAACATCTTGTCTTGTAAATACATTAATGGATGATGCTTTTGGAAAGACTGTAAACAGCTGTTAATACTAACATTAGCTATTCAGCAATAGCAAAACTTTCAAAAAACTCTTTAAATGGCTCTGTAGATTAGTCTAGAAAAATACCTTGCATACTATTGTTAAATGAGGTTGCTAGCAAGAAACTTTTACACCATACTGCCATTGCGACTCCAACTCTTTCTTGATCTGTTTACTTATTATAGCATCAAAACAATAGTAGCTTTTAAATCTTATTTCTCCAGATTATAAACTTTGGATTACAAAAATCACTTTTCATCATCAGTATAAGATAAATTCATCTGTAATATTATTTCTAGTATAAAATCATGCTGCACTTTTGCATTGTGTCTTGATTACATTAGCATACATACATTATATTTTTTCATCTTTTTAATTCAGCTCCATGCTTTAGTGGTCATAGGAGATACGTAATTCTACATTTCACTTATACTTTGATCTACAATCCTCTCCGCTGCTGCTACTACCAACCTGTCCTCTCCACCCAAAAATACTAAAATAATTGTGTCCAAAGCTTGCACTTGTCTCAACCTCAGGGCAAGGATCAGCTCAGCCAAATCCTCAACTAAACCACTCCATAAAGATCTCTGATCAGTGGCAAAACGGAAAATCCCTGATGAGAAGGCATGCCAGTGGGAAAGTTAGCCAATATCTTTGAATGGTTTCAATGTAATTCAAAAGGGCTTAGCAGAAGGTGGTGTATCTTCTGATATGGCAATGGATTCAGGGTAAACACTGTAACTTTCATTTGTCTTCCCTGGTTCTTTCTTCTGCATCTTATTTACAGTAATAATGGAGACATAACAGTGAAAAAAAAAACGGGGCAGCTAATCAGTGTCCAACGAAACTGTCACTTGATCACTTCTTCACAGATGTAAGATACCGTACTTTGCTTAAGGGCATTAGAGGAGTTTGTTGTATCTGGATATTTAATGCTTTAATCAGTGAAGGTTGATGGCAGGAACTGCCACATGAACAGTTTCTCAGATACCAGAGGAGCAGATGGGAAATGTTGCCTCGTTTAGATAATTTGTTCATTTCATGGCCATCCATCCCCGAATACAAACCTATATAAATCTATTTCCTAGTGCTACAGATCCAATTTGTGAGCATGTGTTTAAAAAGGTGGATGAAAACAAACACACTGCCTGAAGTTCATAATTATCTCTAAAATACAGAGCGGCCTTAAATTATTCATAAAAGAAATAATTTCTGGGTTAATATGGTACCTGTATGCTGTCCCCACTCTTTGGTATTCAGTAAGGTTAAATCAATCCAGACTGTAGTGTAATATTCTTTGTCTACTACAGTATTTTTCTGTGCAGACGTCATGTAGCATTCACAGCATGACAGTGAGAGGCATCCTGTCAAAGTGTCCTGTATCACATGATAGTATGTTGCAATCTCTCAACCAGGACAGACACTCTCTAAATTTCTATTTTTAGAGGAGCTATTTGTAAGTTTTGCTACAGCGCCAGTGTTATCATTAACAGTTGTTTACTCACCAGTTTAGAATAAATGTTGCAGTTCAGCATCAAACTTCATTTCTTTACTCGCCAAGAAATGTCTCCAGAGGTGGGAAACATCGCCAGTGCTAACCTTTATTTTGCTCCTATTTCTTCTACTGAATGCTAAGGAGCTAGCTCCAGCCCGGCCAGACCGTCTCATCATTTCCAACACTGAGTCACTGGCAAGTAAATACAGCTGTTAATACTATCTGGCCGCCCACTGGGTCCCCCTACACAGGGTGTTTCCATACGTGTGGCTCCTGTTGCTACTCATTGCTGTGTTAAAAAAAGAGATGATGGCTGTACATCTGGCCTCTTGTAACATTGGCTATGTAGCAGTAGCAGAGCTTATGAATGGATAATAACAAAATACTTTTAAAGAATTGTAACTTTAGAGAATGCGTACACACATTCAGGTATAAAGAGACAACGGAGGCTATAGAGGCAGACAGAATGTGGACTGATATGATGCGGGTTCGAGGTGAGCACCAAGACATTGTATTACTCAAACAACACTTGTCTGACAATATTGGTGGCAGCATAAGCATGAGGCAGCATGAAGCCTTCGCTAAAAGATTGGTGATCACTGATAACTAGTATCATGAAGCTAGTTATCACCTCTCTGTTAAGATTGGGGTTTTCAGCTATGAGCGGAAGTTGTTAACCGCAATGTTACAAGCATGATCAGAAGCATGAATGAAGTGTAGAGATGAGATAAAACAGTATTCAGTAGTGATTAGTTATTATTAAATGTCAACATTACATATTAAGTTGCTGATAAGTATTATTGAAGTTACATTGAAATTAGTCTCAGTTCATGTCTACGAGTTAAAAACCTCACAAAAATGTTTTGAGCTGTTGCCTGGGCCAACACACCAGCGAGACTTGGAGTCCAAATGCTGACAGAGAAAATCGATGGCTGTCCGATGATTATTAACAGAAAAAGGAGCATGACAAAGTGTGTTTTATTTGTCAATAAACCTTTGAAATCCTAAACTAGTCTTTCTAGATTGACTGAAAAAGCCAAAAACAAACAGCAATTAGCACCAGCGGACAAAACAACACACCACACAGGGAAACCGAAAAGTGTGATGTTTGGTGTCTTGTTCCTCACTCAGTCGATGCAGCACAATTCGTCCAATCAATACAGTAATAAAAGCATTCCATGCTTTTATTACTGTAGCATGGAATGCTTTTATTATTGGAATAACCCAGTGAGCATGGCGAGGGGGTCATCACTGCCTCCATTCCCCTGCAAATTGGTCGTCCATTCCACTTATTACACATATGCATTCGGAACGCCGCATTTTGACCCCAAAACACTCCTGTCCCCCCCGCTAATCGATGAGGGATGGCTCTGCAGTTGTTTAACCTGCCTGGCTCTCCCTCTTGAGCGTGGAGCAGGTGACACATCACGTTAATAAATAAATAAGCAGGGGGGAGTGGAGCACTCATCACAGCGCCACTGATGGGCCAATTATCTCATGGCAAACAACGCTCTGCCATCACCTGCCGCAATCGAAGGAATCAATAGGGCTTGGAGGGGAGATAGAAAAAGGGAGGGGAGGGGGAGAGGGGAAGTCGGGGCTGGATGTTGGAAGACGGAGGTGAAGCAGTAAGAAGGAGCAGGAGAAATGCAAGATGGAAACGAACATAGAGGTAGAGCACTTTAAAGTGATATAACAGACCCTCTGGTGGCCATATTGGAAGTCACAGCTGTTAGCCTCTAATCAATCAATTAATTACTTAATCAATCTCGAGCTTCGACTTGAGTGTTTCCACAGAATTAAGCATAACATTTGTTTGTGCGCTGATTTTACTCAAAACTGATATTGCACTACAGATACTGTGGTGAATTCCTAACGTTATTAGCGGTATTTCATGTTTATTTCAGTTATTAGTGATTATCAGCTCTCTCCTCAATAAGAGATGTTAGATATTCAAGAGCTGTGATATTCATGAACCATTTCTGCGTGTTTATTTCAGAAACTACTATGTACTATGATGTACCAGCTTGTCACTGCCTTGTCAGTGCCTGTAATTACGTTACCACCTTACAACTTACAACCTGTAGGGGCCAATACACATCATCCAGCTACTTCAGGGTTAGTTCCCAACAGATACAAAAATTCATTTTTTGTTCATGTAACTTGACAAGTCAGTGTCAACTCAAGGTCCATTTACTAGCGTTTACTGTAGCTTTCAATTATACATACACTCATCTCCTCAACAGTAGATGGAATTTGTCAGCTGTCCCACTCAGCAACTGAAATCATTGAAAGTGTTCATAAAAGCCCGGAGAAAGGCTAATATTTGGACCTTGATTCTGGACTGCTTCGTCAAATGACTTTTTCCAGGATCAAGGAGTAGTTGATACTAATAGACAACAGTAGACACTAGTTCCTGGTATTCAGGGGTTTTTTTCTGCCTATGAAAAAGTGAAACATGATTTCATGATGTGAGAATCGTATTCAACACCTCAACAATAAAGTAGTTCTTACTTTTAAATGCCACAAAACTTGGTCGGTTTGGACACAAAGGACATTATTATTTCAGCGGGTTTCGTAAGCAGTCTGTCTGGCAAGCTTTGAGCTCAGCCAGCAGTCCACAGCAGGACTGGGATCAAATTGCTCTACTGGAGGCCCCTCCAGGCTGATCCTCATCAAGTCTTCAGCTGTGGACACTCCAAGGAAGTTTCTTGTTGAATTCTTGGTGCGGTTTTGGAAATAAAAGCTCCTTTTACAGTGGGCAGGTGAAATGGAGATAAGGGAGAAGATTTTAAATTGATTTTAACTCTCAGGTCTTTCACTAATTGAAACTAATAGGCAACTTTGTAATTTTATAATGTTGAAAGCTCAGCTTAAAAAAAATATACATACACAATGTGGTCTATTTAGGACTGCTCTGCTTTACTTGTGTAGGTTTTGTTCCTGAAGCTCTAGCTCACCAGGATGTGGAGACCTTGCAAGTCATCCTAGATTGTAATTATATTGCTCTGAAGGACAGGACAGAGCAAATGAGTTTGCACATATGCAGCAAGTATCCCAAATGACAATGCAGTGTCTTATCAAATAATGTCATACCCTGTCAGAGGCTTCAGAAAATGCCTCACTAGGTCTAGGCCATGCTGTCATCTCCGAAGGAAAGTAGGTTGGGTTTGCTCTTTGGCCACGTGTAAGGTTTGAGCACTCTGAAAGAATCCAGTTTTGTCTGGATGCCCTTGTCCTTCACCGATCCACCAGACCTCGCTTTGACAGCATCCAAACTGATGCATGCCGCATCAGCTGTGGATGTGTGAGGCCCGTGACAATCCTCCTCAGTCTTAATCCCTTCAAAAGACAAACATAAACACATGTAAACACTTAAAATATTCGCTGTGACCTCAGTTACACTGCCCTCATACTCAAACGCTTCAGCTGTGCATCCAATGCAATAATTCTTGAAGGTGCATATGGTAATCCTAAAGATGATCAATTTCTCTTAAATCCTCCACACTGACTCATCCTATACACACCTGGAATCTCATCTCATCACCCTGCTGCTGAGCAAATGAGGTCTGGATCTTCTCAAGGACACCATCTGGCTTTAGCTTTATCTTGAGTTCCTCCAGTCTGGTTACAGTTTTTTTTTCAACTCTGAGGTGACTTGAGGGACACTAGAAATTGTTCCGTAGTGTGAGGCCAATGGTAGCTAGCTAGCTAAAATGTACTGTCCATTTCCATCTTCATCTGTTGAGTAGTGAAAGTGTACTCCCTAGCCATAATTGATTATGAAAGTTATGTTTGACTCTTCAACCTACACTTCTACTACAAATATTTAAATTTTGAGAAGTGAATTTATCAACCAGATGTGGCTAATGAACATCAGCAGAAAACTGACTGTTTTTGCCATCCTTGAACTTCAATACAAGTGGATATTGAGGCTGCCAGATGCTCCATATGTTGAACAGTATGTTGTTGAGTATTGATCATGGTAACATGCGAGGTCCTACTCTCATTCATGTTACAGGAACAACTTAAAAGCTCTGTGTAGGTGGAGGATCCATCGAGTTCCCTTGACACTGCTGGGGCTGCAGATGTTCTGGTCCCAGAACACAGAGCTCTTGTTTTGACTTGTCACTGAAGTGGTAGTTTTTCCAAATTAGATGCATGAGATTGTAGACTACTGGCAGTTTCCATCTTCTGCTGCATCAGTATCACAATTTCAATCTGTGCAAGAAGCAGACAACATTTCCTATGTAAGACTGTTCCAACACAATACACTCTGTCTCACTTACTCACACACTGTGTTGCAAAACATTTATTACTAATTTGATGAGAGAATCATTATAACCATTAATTGTGATTACAAACCTGTGTGACATACAGGGGATTTGGATTATCTGGCTTCTTACCTCGCTCTGCAGGTGGGCAATCACACCCCCACAGGTGCCCATGTTGACAAAGGCCCCATCTTCTCTGAAAGATGCACTCATCTGCCCTCCGTGGCCTCATGTGGCATTAAAGCTCCCTTGAAGCAAAACATAAAATCCATAAAGATCAAAGACAAATTGACAATTAGTTCCCTAAATTACAAATACTGTTAACTTAAATACTTAAATACTGATAACTTTAAAATGTTACAATTAAAGAGAAATAACTTTCTTACCAAGGGTATGTAAGTGGTCAAGGGTCTGTTGTCCAACCAGGAGGTTTATTGGGTTTCTGTTCTCCAAGAGTCACACATACACAATTCCACATTATGTGTTTGAAATATCACCGTGTCCGTTGATCAGAACGGCCTCATAATGTGCCGCCTTCAGCTTCACCGAAAGACTTTCTTTCATTGTTGCTGCAATTTGTACAAACATTTCTGCTCACCTTTTGACACACCATTGTTGCATCCTGGATTTATTTGCACTCCATCTTCCATACGTGGGGTAATAAGTGGTCTGAACTTCACAAAGGGGGGCTTAAAGAGACAGGAGCCAAAATGGTCTGTTTCAGACAGAAGCTGAAAACAGGTGCAGCAGAAATGGACAGTATGAGAAAAGGAATGTGTTAAAATTATTGCATGTAAACCTGAAAATGAGCAGAATGTCCCTTTTAAGAATGACTATGAAGTTTGCTCTTTCAGTTAATTATTTTGGTTTCATGGCCAGCAATGTTACTGTTTTCATTCACTCTCTTGGCTCTCATCAGTGTGATGTTCTGTGGAAAATGTATAAATGGTCCTACCCTCCGTGGACTACCTGAGGGCACACAAAGGTTGTCAGACACATTTAACGTCTTGCTGGTAAAAACAGAGGAGAAGGGCTGCTAACACGCATTGAGTGTAAGACTCACGCAATTGACACAGATCTCACAATACTATGCCACACATGCCTTTTCCCAGGCTAACTTTTTGACACCCAGAATAAATCAAAGTTCATCTTTGGGAAGAGAAGAGAATCGGGACAAGAAGAGGGGAAAAGAAATAAATTGCGATGAAAAATGCTAAATGGGCTGCTTTAATATAAGTCAGCATCTTGCTCAAGGACCTGGAGACATTCTCAAACGAGGAACCTTCCGTAAATAATAAAAAATACTATATTGCTTTAAAAAATATCATGAACCCCTGTCTAGATAGATGTAGTAAACTGCACAGAATATAGAAAAATGATGATGTAGATATATGTATATATGTGTAATTTTGCGCAGATGAGTCTTTTTACTTTTGGAACAGAACCCGGAAGTTCCTGCATCACTTTGGTTCTGTATGGGCAATTTTCAGGAAATAGCAAATTAGTTCAGTGGGGAGGATGAAGGTGTGAATAAAGTTGGACATTACATACGAATATGAATGTTTGCTCAGTTTTCAAAGCAGAACATGTGTTTAAGATAAATAACCAAATGAGAAAAGAGTTTTAGTGTGAAACGAATGTTCAGATTGCACTTTTCCGCTTGTAACAGGCCTATTACTCAGCTGACCTGCACCCATACTGCAGCAAGACTTTATTAGGTATCTATTTTTCTGTCTGGTTGTTAGAAATATAAGCATTATTTTAACACAGTAAGTGTTACTCCAGGATAACGCCTACTGTGGTTGCTATGTGACACAACTGTAAAGCCTCTATATACGTACCAACATATCTGCGCGCTACATAGGGTAGAGATGGAAAGATTTACAAAGAGCAGAGCCATGACAGGGAGAAATGGATCAGAGGGGAGAAGGAAGGGAGGTTGAAAGATTGTGGTGCAAAGATAAAGGCAGACTCTGGTGGAGACTGAGAGTCAGACTGACTAACAGAGTTTAAAAGAAAATATCCTCTTAACATGGTGTGTGTGCCACAAACTATAATCTTCTCTGTAGGTGTTGAGCGCCTATAGCCACATACAGACTTTAATCCAGTTTTGATGAAGGTGAGAGGGACAGTTTTACAGGTTTCTCTTTGTTATAAATGGCTTCAAGTCGGGAACAGCTCTCTTGTAACAGGCCATTTTATGCATTGAGGCCATCGGGTGAATTTCCATCCTTTATTCTTTCAGCCTGGGAACTTGGCTGCAGTGAAGGAAAAACAGCACGGTGGTTATATTGTCCTCTTTCACTGTTGCTTCCAATATATTTTCATGAACTTGTAATATGTGTCTTGTTTCGAGCAAGCTGTTAGGAGGCATTTAATAGTCATTAGGCAAAGTGTTCAACACACCAGAGTGCATATTTCACTACACTTGGTACTGTGTTACAGTGCGTGTTCATGCTCAGACCATTTTATGCCAACATTATTACAAATGGATTCTGCAATATTACAGTGAAGATGAAGATGTGGCATAAGAGTATATTTAAGTCAATTGTATTGTAAGCTTTACATAGTATATCATAAATGTGTTTTAAACACACTAATTGTGGAATAAAACAAGTTCTAAAACATGATTTATATACAGTGACTTTCTGACAAAGGCAGAATACTAATGTCAGACACCCCCTCCAGACTAGGAGGCTGAACTTCTAAGACTTAATTGTTGACAGTGTGCTTTTATTGTTAATTTGATATTGATAAAAGCTTAAATTAAGGCTGCAGACTCGGCACTTGAGTTTGCCTTCTCAAAGTCAGGCTGATGAGCCGTGAGGACTTGTCATTGTAATGAGCGAGCCTCATTATGAACCAAATCACCCCGTTCTCTTAGGAATTCAGCATGAAGAGCACTCTTTTAGGTAATTAATCCTGTACAGTGGTTTATAAAAGCTGTTACTGCTATCAGTACACACACAATACTGTATAATGCTCCATTTGCTCACCACCTCGGTGAAGGGTCAAGAATATGTGAAATGAGACCAACGCAGCTTCTATAGGTATTACCACTTAAGGACTGAATCTATTGAAATTTCATAATAACTGTTCTGCAGATTAAAAGCAATGAGGGAAGGAAGAAAATGCACGACGGGATGGACTGAAGAAAGTTTTCTTATACAAGAGGACACCCTTGACAAAAACAAGGACAAGGAACATCATTCATTGTTTAAAAAAACATATGTACTCCAAGAAGAAGGCAAAATATTTAAGTGTCAAGCAGGAGAGCTGTCACTTTCCAAACATCCATTTTAACTTCTCCCATGCGACACCAATTCTGGGTATCATTCAAGCTGTCTTGTTTTGTTTACTCCTCCATTCTTGCCAGTTCAAATGACAAACAAGTGAAAAGCTGGAAAAGGAAAGCTCGAGAAAATCTCTGCTCAGGGAAAGCTGTCATCCAGAGTGCTGATGTGAAAGTAAAGCAGGACAGAGGGGATTGTTACATGTTACGATAAAAGACGCATTTACTCTCAACATCAATGTTTAATATGTCAGAGCTACGGCCACTCCGACTCCACTTTAGATTTAATTATTAACAGAACAGCGCTGATGACAGCTCCGCTTCCTGTCAGATGTAGGGAAGAAAAGACAGATGCAGAAAGAAAGGATTTTAAAGTCATAGCTCTCAAGTGTTCTTCTCTGATGCAAACTGTGTATGAGTGTGTTTGTGTGTGGAAATGGACGCACACCAGAGTGTGTTTAGATGAGGTTGATGACTGTGCTTGATGTGGTGGCATCTCCACACCTGCGCTGCCATCTGTGCCCCTGCACCCCCAGTGACCGCTGTGCCTCCTGGCACACGACACGTGTCGCACAGAAACCTTGATGAACACGTCTCACTCTCCTGTCCTCTGGAAGGAACAGACAAAAACTTTGGGATCCTTATGTGATTTGATAGATGGAACAAAAAAACAAAAAAGGAATAACTTGATATTTTGGCTAACGCTTATTTGTTTTCTTTCCAAGAGTTAGATGAGAAGATAAATACCTCTCTTATGTCTGTAGCAGCTAGCAGCTGTTTGGTTTAGCTCAGCATAAAAGACAAGCAGAGGGAAGAGGCTAACCCAGCTCTGTTTGAAGGTAACATAATCCACCTGCAGCAGCTCTAAATCTTACTAATTAACATGTTATATCGTCACCTTCCTAAAATAATGGCCTAAGTCATGTTTTGACAAAAATGTTTTTTTTGCCTAAATCACCCCCTCATGATGCTGGCCACCTCTGGTAAAATCGCCTGAATCCTCAGTTGAGGGGAACATGCAATTCTACCCCCGGTTGTATAATGGCCTATGTCAAAAGTGTGACTCTTTTGTTGAGTTTTTTGTGTTTCCTGAAAAACCTGAAAAAATGACTTAGGCCATTATTTTAAGAGGGTGTCGATATTTGGTTTGTTTACAGCAAAAGGAAAGGAAAAAGCTATTGTTTGCCGGGAGCATTTTCCAGGCGACCAACAGAGACTCCAGGAAATTACTGGTCATTTTCACACTTTTTTCACTTTCACTCCCCCATTCTTTATGAGACACAAAGTGTAAGGCCCAATCCCAATGTCCAACCTCGTGGACTGACAGACTTTAAGGCGCGTTCCTGATAAGTCAACGACGGCTTAAGGCTGTCCGTATTTCCGCCTGATGGAATTACTCAAAGTTGTGTTGTGATGTTAAACATGGGGTTACCATAGATGTCAGGGGATGCCCAGAAGCATTAAAAACAACCGCCATTAAAAACAAGTGCATGTAAGGATAATTTGGTCTGTTTCCCCGTGGTATAAACTCATAGGTCACTGGTGAGTCAGAGCCAGAACTGTTATTTGTCCTGTGATGGCATGATGACGAATTCCAATTATTCCTTCATTAGATCTTATCCAACATTATTTTTTCATTTACAAACAGGCAGCGAAGGGAGGGAATAAAAAAATGCAAATGTGAAAAGTGCTGTCTCATTCCTCTTTATACCATTTTAAGCCCTTGCAGCTTCTCACACTCAATCACTCACCAGGTGACGTCAATTAAGCCTGTGAGGGTTCAGGGTTTAGGCCTGGGGGGGGGGGGGGGCCTTGTTATGCTACACTTAGCTGTTCCTTTAATTGTGAGCAAAAAAACAAAAACAAAACATATTTCACAAAAATGCTGCATTGTACTCCTAATATAGAGCATGTTTTAAGCATAACAACACATTTATACACACTAACAGTACACACACATGCACTTGCATATGTAAAAGAAACAAAAGAAAAGAGGAAAAAACTGAATAAAGGAATAAGCAAAGAAAAGAGAGAAGACCCATCGTGCTGGTCAGAGTTTATTTGAGGATATTTTCTCTGAAGGAGCTAAAATCCTCCTTAGGCCCAAAGAGAAGGCTAATTAATTAGACAAACACGCAGCTCTGCCACTCACATACATAAACAAATGTGCATTTTTACACAATGACAACGCAAGCGTCTCAAGCAGCGCCACCTTTGCTGTCTAACTCTGTCCCCGCGCTATACCGTTTCATCTGCGTGGCGTGGTGTCGTCCGTGCGCGCCACGAGGAACATGGAGGGACATGGGCTGGAGCGTTTAGTGCACTGCCCACGCCTCCAATAGCAAAGAGCCACCAGAGAAGGCTGCCACCCCCCGAGGGGCACTATGCACCTCCTAAGTGGATCACTCTGCGTTGTCACAACGTTTTCACAAAGCTCAGTGGGACGGGGCTGTGTACTCCTTTCATCACCAGCAAACCTAAATGAGCTTTGTCAGGCTCGCTAATGCACGCTGGTGGCTCTGCAACTTTCGCTGAGCGTCTGCACACGTCTCTGTATGTGTGTATCATTCCTATACTGTGTGTCTGCTCTGCATGAGGAGGGGTAAAAAAAAAAAGAAAAAGAGAAAAAGTCTTTAAACATTCACCTTCATGCAAAGCACTTACATATGAGGCTATCGTTAACTCCCCTGCTGTTTGTTTGCAGTGCGGTTCACAGTGTGGTCAGAGCCGGTCAAGGGCAGAGTTCGACACTAACTCAGCAGGTCAGCGGCACTAATTGCTGCCGGTCATTGGTTAAATGTTCCCCCTGTTTCCCTCTCATGCCGAGCAGGGACATTATAATGATGAGGGTGAAAGACGGCGGGAGGGGGGGCGATGGCATTGAGGAGGAAGAAGGGAGGAGGTTAAAGTGGAGGGGGAGGCAAGGAAGGAGGTTAATCACAGAAATAGTGTGCGCTGGGAGATGTATCAGAGAGAAAACAGGTGATGACGAGATAGGGATGATGATGGTTTAAGGGCCACAAGTTCACATGTCCTGCAAAATCATCCTTTTTCAAGGCATTTTATCGTGTGTGTCTGAAAGCATCAGCTTAATGTGTGTAATGCAGAGGACTGTGATGAAGACTCGTGAGGAAGTAAAATGGTTAGGATAACAGATGAAGGCTGATAACGAGGGATATGGCAGTAATTATAACAATAGCGCTCATGCTTTCACTTCCAACCACTCAGTATTTCCTGCTCTCCGGTCTTTGAGGTTTCCTGAGGTTGACACAAATCTCGCTGACTTGAGTGCTCGACTCTCCGGAAGGCTTCGCGCATTAAACCACCTTTCTCCCCTATCCTAATCTGCAGCCTCATTACAATATGAATGTGTTAAAAGAAGCCCGTGTGGATCTTTGCTGTGATGTCAGTTTCTTCAGTCGAGGCGAAAGCAGCAGCAGAGGTGTGGGAAGAGAGGGAGCAAGGGAGAGAGAGAAGTTACAACAACAACCCAGGGATAATTAGGGATAATGTTAAGGCTTTGATGTCTTGTACCTGAGCCTGAGATGGCCCATTTAAAATCCCAACACAACATGTTTATACATACTGTCTCCCTGTTATGTGTAATTACATATTCAGCTATGCAAAACACATGTGCATTTTGTCTTAGGACTTTAAGTGCACAATCATCTTCAATACCCACTTTATCTTAGCTTATACTTTCCTCTTCTCTTTTAAAAACATCCCTCCTCTCTCGTTCTCTTTCTCTCTCGCTCTCTCATTGATATCCATCTTCCTGGTAGGTGGTTAGATGATAATCCCCACCCACCCCCCCGGTGTCTTGGCCGGATCCCTCCCGCCGCACCGCACCGCACCCACAACCCCTCGGCGTAGACTTGCACCCTTCACATGAACTTACACACATTCCCCCCTCGTGCACACACACCACTCCTCTTTTCAACTGCCTTCTTTACTCACTGCTCCCTCCTATCATCCAAATCTCATCATTTCCACTCTACCCCTCTCTGCAGCCTATTATGATACCCTTTCCCTTTTCTAGTCTCTGTACCCTGATCTGACCTCACAATCACAGCTGAAATTACGTTTTAAGACCTTAAAAATGTATTAAAATGTCTTGAATGTAGTTATTAGAGATCTCATTTCTCCCCACTCGGTGACAGGATCCTTTGTGCTGCATGCCCACACTTGGATTAATATAGAACAGTGTTAGTCCCGTCGCACAATGTGGACTTTATCTGCCTTATTAGTGTTGTAGCACATTGTGTGTTTTATCTGCTTTATTAAATACAATTGGACTTACCAATTGTCATTTTTTCTTGCTGTAAACTGTCCACTGCATTAAGCCTGCAAAAGCATCATTATATTTAATCTTAATTCTTTATTATATAGTTCTTTATTATAGTGGTGGATCCGAAGTCACACATCTGGTGCAGCCCCAGCTGCACCACTATAAAAGCATGAATCCTTTTTGCACGCTTCCCCACATAGTTCAGCCATATTTGCAACTTCCACATTATGTTTTCAGCAGGCACCCTCACCAGACTTCCCTGGATTTGAGGGATATCTAAAGGAGTTGTGGGGATTCAACTTTTTAAACAAATTTTAAGTCCCTTTTCATCTTTTCATCTACGTCAATTAGATATTCTGCTCTTAAAGGACCTTCCCTCTGACGGAAGTCGACTAACTGGAGGGCCGCAACTCATGATCATGACAGTCACGGTGATCATCGTAAAGTCCCTCGCTCTCCAACCGCACCTGCGAACCCCCTCCACCCCTCATCCTGCGGCTCTCAGCTAATGACGGTCAACGTCAGACAGAGAGTAACAGCAGAAGGACGAGTACAGGAACAAAACAGAGGCAGCCAATCCCGCATCAGGCCCGGTACAGATCTAAATATAGCGCGAACATCTTTGCTTACAATGAGTTTAACTTTCACAATCAGGACATCTGCCACTTTCAGTGATTGCATGTGCATGTGGTAACAGGGGTGCAGAGATGTAATGTCTGTTTACATACATGTTTTATTTATTTTTATATCCTTATAGGAGAATAACTGAGTCTGTGTCCTTGTCTGTGCATAATAACGCAGTTCACACATTCACATGCAGAAAGTGAGGGGACTAGATGTGCGTTTTTGTGTGTTTACATGTGTGTGTGGTCCAGGTATTGCTCATGTTGTGGGGATCTAGACCTCTTTTACACATTATTCGGACTTGTCTTCCTTATGGGGACACAAAGGTGAAGGTAATGGTTAGGCAAGTAGTGGTTATTGTTAAGGTAAGAGAATGAAAGTCAATGTAATGTTCTCTGAAGGAGACATAGTGTGCGTGTTTGTGTGTGTGGAAAGACAAAGAGAACGACAAGGAGGATATGATTACAAATATCCCTGCAATGTCATTCAAAATGAAACACTGCACGCCACGGATGATTTATGATGCCTCATGTAACCATACATATGTATCGAAGGAACAATCCTATGCAACTGCATAGGTTGCAATTTCCAATTTCACACACCGTGTCCAAAACTCCTGAGGTATAAATAAAGTCCCCTAAATAACAACCTCCTCCACACTTCACCACCTACAGATAAGGGTTTAATCTTATTTCATCACATGAAGAAATGTTTAATGCATGGTATTAAACATCTTTACATTAGAAGACTGTGGCTAACTCTTCTTTTTTGACAACACGCACACGCACACACACACACACACACACAGATACACCAGAGGATGAAAAGCAGCGAGTATAAAACAATAATAGGCAGGCGCAGAGTCACACTGTACTGTCACACAGCTCATGTTAGTCTATAACTAGGCTGCACTGAGCACGCCCAATCTCCGCAAACACACACACACACACACAACCACACACACACACACACACACACACACACACAAACACACACACACACACACACACACACACACAAACACACACACAGAGCCGGTGGGTAATTTTAGCAGACAAAAGAACTAAGCTGTGTGCGGACTACAATCTTAATGCACCCTGACACAAACGAGTGGTTTTGACACAATACCTTTCGATCACAATGTGTTTGTGTTTGCCTGAGCTCTGCCACTTCAATCAAGGCCTCTTTGTCTGTCTCCTGCCACTTTGTCAGCTCTCAGGCAGGTTTCAGCACACAACAATCTGAGGGACATTCACTGTAATAACTTGAGACAATTTCAGAGATGGGCTTGGTACCAATGCCTGTGACTTTTCTGTGGAGTTAAACTTCCTAAAATGTGCAGAAAGTGGCAGCTAAAGATCAGAAAATGAAAGTCGAGAAACTTTTTTTGCTTTTTTTTTAAGTGCCTCTTAGTTGTCACTTTAGTTTAACTTGCTGCTATTGTGTCTAACCTACTGTAAGCACACACACACACACACACACACACACACACACACACACACACACACACACGATGAACACACATAAAGGCTTTGCAGATACTTGGCTTCTGACAAACTGCTTGCACACCTCTCTGGGTGCCAATGCCTTGAGTCAAATTATCCAACACTTTTCACACAGGGAGCACTTACACAACTCTCTCCCTGCGGGGGCTACATTGAAGGTGTCCTTTTGCTAACAACACTGGATGGGTGTGCGCCTACACGGTACATACACACACGTTTCCCTGAACGCGCGCGCACACGGACACGCGACTATGTGCGCACCATTGGAGTAATTACAGACATTTTAATCACTGAACTCTACTCCTGTGGGGCACGGCAGACATAGCAGGGAGTGGGCAGAAGTAGAGGCCCTTGACTGATTTCAACCTTGGCTTAATGATCGGTGTTTGAGGCTGAATGCTTTGCTGCAGCTACCATGGCAGATGCCTCTTCTTTTCAGGGAACCACGGAAGAATCAAGGATACTCCGTCATGTGCAAGGATACTCTTTTGATGTGTAAAATGGATTTAAATGAATGGAATGCATCATGTTTCTATTCCAGGGGATAAAGAAAGACATTCGGGGGATATAATATTGGCCGGGGCGATTGTTTGGGAATTTTGGTGGATTCAGAGCATAATAATCATTACCAATATTTGAGAAGCTGGAAGGTTAGTTTTAAGCCTTGGGCATTGTGACGCGAGTAAATTTTAAAAGAAACAAATGGTACATTTAATTTGTCTAATCAGTCCCACTTTTTATTAAAAGCAATTGTGTTGTTTGTATTGTTTGCTTTCTAATCACACAGGATTTGCCAGTGAAAAAGCTTAATCCAGTTAAAACCAAACCTCCAGCTTTAACTTTTCTGCTTTTGGAAAACAACGCACAAGCACAAAATCAAGAGACGAAGTAGGAAAAAAAATGAACAAAGCCTTTAATCACTTTGTTTAACAATATTAAAAATATTTCACAGAGAGACTCATACTGCACCACTTCCCCTCACGCTGCGTACAACTCTAACTTTTCCTGACTCTCTTATCTAAGGCGGAATAGCTACTGGAAATATGAAAAACAACAGGGCTGACTTCCTGGGATCATATCACCTGCGTTTTGTTCCACACTGGTTGAGGAAGAGCAGGACGACTACACAAAGCCGCCTAGTGTGTTTTAGATTGCTGGGACGAGCTGCCCGAGAGGACAAGGCCTCTCCTTGACCCCCCCTGTGCCTTGCTGCACAGTAGATTAGCTGGAGCACAACAGAGGCCAGTGCTATCACCGGCTTGCAGCCTCCTCAGGCCCACTGGCCACACAAGATATCGCTCACACTCTCTCTCTCACACACACACACACACAAATCTGTGCGTTGCTTGCAGCCACACATGAGCCGCCACCACCAACACACACACAATATCTTTGGCCCTCATTCCTGTCACTGTGCCTGAAGGTTCATTAGTGACACTGAGGCCACTTCAATAGGGGCAGCACTTTCAGAGCACCATCCCCACACACACACACACACACACACACACACACACACACACACACACACACACACACACACACTAACTCAGACACGGTTTGCTGATTCTTTATATAAGTACACACATCTTCATGTCCGTGCTGTCTGTATATGCCTTTGAGTTAACATGTGTACAGAGATAAAAGAATATGTGTCTCTCTGACCCTTCATCACAGACTCCATGTGACTCTGCAGAGTTGTGCAGCACGGCTCTGAACTCACATTAACCAGCAGGACTCCGTACTGTAAAAACTGATGTCAGGATCAACAATTCACTACCTAATTACTTCAAGGTCAATTATAGCAGTACTACGCTTTGAAGTTTCGCAACGGAACATCAAAGGTGGGGTTTTTTTTTTTTCACCTCAGGATTTCAAAGCAGTGAGATGCCATGGAGTAATGTAACAAAAAAGGAAGGATGTGAAAATAGGGTAGACATTCTGGTAACATGATTTCAATGCACGGATAGGGAGAGAGGAACACGAGAGAGACAGACAGAACATTTGTCATATTTCTTTTATAAGATATTGCATGGGACTTGTGCATGATTCATGAGGTATTTGTCATGTTCGCACACTGGTCTCTGATATAATCCCCTTGACAACAGGCTAATATGAGGTAAATGCCTTGGTGCAAGGAAAAAAAATTCAAATACAGGTAAAAATTCTGGCTAAATTTAGGGTCATGAAGGTTTGCTGAAGGGATCCCGCTGTGATCAAATATGACACGAGTTCTTTAATTACCGTTTGCTTTTAGTCTCCTGGCTTATTTGTCAGTTTCTAATGATGTCTTGCAGTTGATTTTGAAAGGCACATTCTGAACCTCACGATTTGGAATAATTTTGAGTGGAACCTCATTACTGAACCGTGCAAATTACGGTAATTTGGAATAAGAAATCATTACGAAAGAACTATTAGAGGGCTCAATTTGTTCAAGTATTCGACTTTGGACATTTCTTCTTTTGTTAAGATGGTAATATAATTTGACAAATTATTTGTTAAAGTGGCCGCGCAGAGACTATTCCTGCTGTCAAATAAAGTGAGAGGTAGTTAGAGTGAGAGGATAAACTTCCTTTTGGAAAATGATTATGATGCCGCTGATACGCCGTAAGAAGCCTCCACAGTGCTGTGAGTTTTGATAAAGACTGGGAAATTAGACATATCACACAGCATCTGATGACACAGGTCGCTATCCTTGCAAGCTGAATTTCAATGTGCAATATTCAATTCTCCCATGTGCCCGGAAAAGCCTGAAAGTAATTGTACATCCCTGACATCTGTGCGCTGGTGACATTTCACATCTTGCTTTGGAGGGTCTCGTCTGCCAGGCTTCATGAAAAATGCTCGCTTAATGTGCGCTAAATTATTGGTGGTGTCTTACAATGTAACATTAAAAAATGAAGGGGAGGATTCAACGTTTCTCAAGCAGCACACAATGTGCTGCACAACCCATACGAACAACAAAAACATAAAGGTCCCATATTACATAATGCAGAGACTCCCATGTCTGTTTTTTATTACAAAGCAGGTCTAGGTTCTGTATTAATACTGTGAAAGTATCAAAGTACTCAGTCCACAGAGAAATGCACACAACCTGTATTCAGAAATTAACCCCTAAAATGAGCCATCAAGATTTCAGTAATTCATCTTTATTTGATCACTCACCGACCTGTTGTTACTACAGCTCCAGAAAGAAGCCTCAGAGAGGAGATGTAAAACTACATTGAGATGGTTTCTCTTACTTAAAACCACAGATATATCCTCTTATGGATCAACACTTCAAATAAAACACAGGAAGTGTAAAATATGGCACCTTTAAACACCAGCAGGTACACACAGCGGTAATTGGGTGGTTTTATGAACATGATAACAATTGATTCCCTGTGTTGGAACATCCGTCTTTGATAGGAGCCACACAGATATTTCCTCACGCAGAAGGGCTAGAAACCAGACTGTAAAAGAGGGGTGTCTGATAGGAGGTAAACGGCACAACATCTAAACAAGAATGAGAAATATGGCCACATTACTGCACAAGCAATGATCCATACTAAATTCTGTGTGAAATTCATTAAATATCAATAAGCTTTCAAAAGCCTCTCGAGTAATTGTGTGTCACTTTGTGTAACCCACTGCTCTCCTGCTTGCTAGTTAGACTGCTGCAAACCATACAGTTAGGGAAGCGCTGCTACGGCATTTCTAATGCAGAACTTGAAATATAAATGTTATTGTAGAAAAAAATTTTAAAATTCTATCAAATCTGGGCTGTAACCATATTGTGCTCAATAAGCTTTAGATCACCCAGCAGTATATTGCGTCAGATTTATTCGTGTCTTCGTATCAGATGTGGACCACGTATCTAGATATGTATTCAATTGTTTGAGACACCCCTAGTATCTTCAGAGGAGTCCATTATCCTCCATGCCTAACCCATAGTCCAGAATCCACAAAATCACATAGTTGTTTACCTCCTCATTGGGTTGATGACAGTCAGAGCCACTACTTGAGAGAGTATGTGTGTGTGTGTGTGTGTGTGTGTGTGTGTGTGTGTGAAAAAGCAAGAGAGGGTGAGGTGGGGGTGGTGGTGTGTATGATGAATCCGTCTCCCTGCACCTCTCTGCATTAGCATTGCTAATGTGAGTAAGTGGTTTAGGAGTGGTGCCATGAGGAATACCAAGTCAATCTGGCCACCAGTGAATGTGTAGGGATTGTCTGTAGTTAGATGGCTTCACGCTCACCCACACACACACTATCCTGAATGTCAATGAAGAACTGCCAACTACTCTGGTACTCCTTCATCAGGGGTCACTCTGAGACGGGGGGGGGGGGGGGGGGGGTAACAGCAGGCTGTGTGTGAGGGAGAGAGCCCCCATTTCTGTGTTTCCTTTGCTGTGGGTGTCAATGTGTGTGCATGCAGGTACTGTATGCAAGTCTACATCTGTGTGTGTGTGTGTGTGTGTGTGTGTGAGTGTGTGTGTGTGTGTGTGGGGGATAGCAATGTGTTATGGTGCTGTTTTTGGAATGTGCCTGCTAAATAGACCTGGCGGGGTGTTGCATCCTTTATAGGGAAGGGTACAGAGGAGACATGAGTGAAGCCAGCAGTGCTGTGCCGACATCCCCCTCTCGCCCTTGAGCAGGAAGCCTTCGCGAACCCGCACAACACGTTCCCTCAGCTCTTGCCATCATACCTGGTGGTGTACTGTGACACGGTCCCAGAAGGCCCAGATTGTCACCTCTCTTCTCTGACAGCCCCCGAGTTTTTCGGCATCCATCACCCCTGACCCCCCCGCTGATGCAAAGCGTCTTCCCACAATGCAGTGGGGCAAGATGAATGAGCCTATGTCATAGCACTCCATAGGGTGGCTGACAATCCCATGAGCCGCCATACTTAGGGTAGGCAGCTTCTGGACTGCTATAGGAACGTCTGAAGTGATGTATGGGATCTAAATACTGTGTGTTCTGCATAGCGCCACACAGCCACAAACGTTGCATGGATGTCAAGCTGGGTGACCTTCATGACCTGAATAAAAAAAAAAAAATGTATGAACATCCCCAAATCATGTTTTCTATTTTAAAAAGGTGAATCTTAAGACATTAAATATATCATTGGGTGCGCAATCTGCTGTATAATATTAAAGCACTTTGATAAGGAGAAAATGTGAAAGTAGCTTTTCACAAAAACCCTCGTACAAAGGATTCCCACGGGGGATCAAGTCCCATACTTCAGTAGGTGTGTTCTACATATACAGTACACGCTCTGTCTAAATTGCAGAGCAGGCATGTTTCAACATCCTTACAATATGAAATGGAAGTATGGCCTATGTTCAGCCACATGATTATGGTAATGTTGAGGATAAAACAGGTAAAAGCAGTGGTGCCTTTTTCACATCTGACAGCTTCTTTGTGATGAGAGCCATACCATGTTGTGATCACCTCAATCCACCCTGTTCCCCAAGGACAGAGCGATGTAGAGAAAGAGAGAGTCAGAGAGACATAGAAAGTGTGTGTGAGAGCGAGAGGCAGGGGAGAAGATACTGTCTGAACCTGAACTGCTCTTGTCAGCTGACAACTAATGTTTAAAATGGTGCTCCCTCTCTCTGAAGCCCGGTGAACTGCTCTGTCTGATGCTGCAGAACTACAATATGCGAGGGAGGCTAAGCTAACCTATTGTTCTGCACAGCTACAGTATGTATAGAGCTTGTTGTATGCGTTACTGTTTGAATCTGTCGTTTTCAACACGAGGCACGGTATCTCTTACACAAGCTATAACCTCTGTGACACTGTATATCTACACATTTACATGTCTGCTGCCATATACATTGACCTTCTCTCACCAAGTAGAGTGTAAGTACAAGTGATAGCTAGATACAGCGGTATGGCTGTCAGGGGGAGTCAGGGAGGTCACCAGTCTGCATGCATTATTTAACAGGGAGGGGTAGAGAGTCGGACAGCAGGTCAGGACCTGGTGGAGTTAGACCTGATGCTCAGTGAGCCTCGGCTCAGTGCCAGCAGTCGCCCTCCTCTGGCCAAAATCAAAAATGTGGGAATTCATTTTATATTCAGCCATTCCCTTATGTAAACATTAATTTATGTTCTAAAATAAAACTTGATTGATCAGCAGCTCAGAGTGTTGTCTGTACTGTTATATATTAAAGGACCCATATTTTACACTTTTTCTGTGATTTATTGCCAATCAGAAGGGAGGGTCAAAGCCTCTCTTCTGATTGGCTGACTGTTTTCTGAGTGACTGAATTAAAATATAGCAGATTTCAGGTAAACACTCAGAGAAACCAAATCTTGCAAGGTTGGGTGGTGGATATAGGTAGGCCGTGCTTGGGGCTTAGTTGAGTGCAGTGACTGTATAGTTCTGACATCACAAAGTTACCGAAGTCCTGCTGCGTGGTTTTAAGGCACAGTTTTTGATATGGGCCATGTGCGCTTTGATACAATCACAGTTTTAATATATCATCTACACCTGCTTTATAATAGAGATAGAATAGAATAGAAATTTCACTTTATGCAATATGGGACCTTTAAAAATTTTAATTAAAAAGAAAAAACGTGATTCTTCAAGATTTCTCTTCTCATTTAATTTGATCTTGCTTTTTATGATATGTGAATTATTTAGTCTCAGTGCACATATGCATATGAGAGCAGACAGATTCCCTTTCTACACCAACGCATTTTTCACCACTTTCCCTCCTGGATAATACAATGGTGGTAATCATCATACAACCATAGTAACATATGTAACTCTCATTTTAACATCTGTACTTACCCATAACAGCTTGTGTTTCACTCACTCAACTTGAAGCAGGTCCCCTGAGTCTCCACCTTCACTGAGCAGTGAGATGGTGGTTTACACCTGGAACTGGTTTGAACTGCTATCTTAGCTTAGTGAGGCTTCAGCAGGTGCAGCACAGCAGGCCTATCTCCTAGAGAATACAATTATGTACAACTAATGTGTAAACATACAGCAAATAAGTTCTGACTGAAACATAAGGCCGCCTGTATCAACATAATGAAGAAATGTTTATCAAGATACCTGCTAAGGTGCAAAACAT
Organism: Seriola aureovittata; assembly: GCF_021018895.1. Taxonomy (NCBI): domain Eukaryota; kingdom Metazoa; phylum Chordata; class Actinopteri; order Carangiformes; family Carangidae; genus Seriola; species Seriola aureovittata. Next base: position 19,280,992 of record NC_079379.1, read on the forward strand.
TGACATAATACATATCAGTGAACTGTTCGATGACAACACAACATATTTCATTTGTTTTCCTGGAGTATCTGCTTGTAATACAATATACACTCATACAGCGAGTAAAGTATGAACCCTGACCAGCACTGTAGTGGTAGTATTAGTGGTTGTTGCAGCATTTCTTCTTCTACTACTCTCAGTTACATGCTTTCAATATCTTTGTGTCTTTGCAAATTAAAACTCCACTCTGATGACAGTTGATTTCTGTATTTATGTTTATGATTGTACATGTTATCTCAAAAAAATTGGATTTATTAAGTTACTCTTTAATAAAAGGCATTAATGTGTTATCCGTGCTTATACACTATGTGCACATGTAATATCCTGTGCTTGTTTTGACATTGTACGTCAAAGAGATGCCGACAGCTGATCAACAAGAGAAGCAAGAGAGCACACTCACTCACATAAACTGATGAATCAGATCCGTAAAGTCATCACAATAAATATGACGTGGGACTGTACAGCATCTGCACTTGTTGAAATTAACAAATGTGCTTTAAATGGAATAAATGAGGTCTGGATATTGCCTCCGCATGAAACGGACAATGTATCAAGTCAGGAAATGAGCAATATGCTGAAATTGGAGTTGTGAGGTTTCCGGCACAACTATTACCCAGATGGGAGGGGAAAGCAAAAATCTGTGCGCCCATGAATGATAGATTGCCATGTGACAATGGAGCAAGAAGATGAGACTGCAAAGCAAGGCGGGTATTGTCGTGTTAGGGATGGACTGGAAGGATAAGAGAGAGAGAGGGTAGAATCACAAATGAGGAGGGAAAAGGAAGAGTGGAGGAGCACAGCGGCGGGAGGGCAAGAGGGGACGAGTTGAGAGGAAGTATGTAAGCAAAGAAAAGTAATGGGTGAGACAAAAAAGTGGCGGAAGAGACAAAGGGTTGGTTCGAGGGAGGGTTGGAGGGCCTCAGGGGTTGTTAGTTTTAATTGGGCCTCAGGCTCCGGGACACGCAGCGACAACATCAAAGGTCAGATATACATCAAGCACTGCTGGGAAATGTCGACCCACGTGGGGAAGGGCCGCAGGGCAGAGAGAGGAGCAGAGACAGACAGGCACAGAAAGGCCACTGGTAGCAGATAAATTTGAGAGGGAAAAAGGGAAACAACTTTTCTAGACTTCATGAGATACAGTGTGTTCTGCAGAAGGCGAGACGGGTGATAGGATCCGCTTCCAAATAAGATTGGCGATATTGTTTATTTTTCTTATCGCCAGCAAAACCCATAAATAGAACAAAGCCATGAATGAACTGATTTTATTGCAAAGCCTGCTATTGCATACACCTTTGTGCAATTGCGCTCCATTGTTGGAGCATCATTGCACTGCAGCTAAAAATAGTTCTCAATAAGTACACTGTTTGTGACAAGCATTTGCTTCATATTTGTGAGAAGTTTTTGAAAGATTTATGTCTTCAGTAGGAGTTGGCTTGGAGCTGCCTGCATCAGACATGTCAGGGAAGTGTTAAAGTTTTTAAAACAAAGTAAAGGCACCACTGCTCTCCAAACAAAGTGCTTGTTGGATGGCTGAACGACTTCCGACACCCCCGCTGCCTGCACACCTTTACAAAGTCCTGTTTTGCTGCTTTTCACAAGGTGAGCAGGGGTGAGAAAGAAAAGCAGTGTTTGACCTTGTCTCTCAAGCTCGCGTTGTCATTCTTTACATAACTATTTCACCTTCTATGAATGCGTTCCAGGAGAGAACATCTACAACTGAATGATTATCGCATCTCGCCCAGTCTCTACAAAGGCCGCGTTTTCACCCAATCTTCGAATGCTGTGGTTCAGACTCGGTCAGATGAAGAGCATTGTTGGTCTTTTAGTCATGGGATATGTTGACAGTAAGAAAAATATAAAATACCAGCCTTGTCTTTTAAAGCCAGGAAACTACTGTACATTTAAGATATTGGAGAGCAAAAAAAAAAAAAGCCTTTCAACCCACACCTTAACAGTGGATCACATAGTACATGCCACTAAGAGCACACATTACCACTAATGAGCAGTCTTACCAGCATTTCTGAGAGTAATGACGTCCCTTATAATTTTCCAAATCTCCTGACACAGGGAGCACATTGTATTTAAAATGATTTTGATGCTGTGTATCGCTGGGAGCTGCTTAAAGACCTAAGCGACCCATTCCCGGTGAGAAGAAAATAAACTTAGCATGTCGCTGGAATGGTGATTAACTCTGTTGTAGTTGCACTGATGGAAGCAGTGACAGGTTAGCTGCTCTCAGGGAGATAGTGAAATAGTGTTAATTGACAATGGTTTCCTCAATTACTCTCATGTCAAACGCAGGAGGTGTGAGAGCATGTGTTTAGGAGGGACAGGTGGGTGTGTGTGGTCGTCTTCATAAGCTCGAAGCATTCATACTTTTTGTGCGTGTGTGTGTGTGTGACACAGTGTATACAGACAGGATAACATCAGGATTAACCCAAACTGACACCTTCTGATAGACTTCATGTCAGCCTCATCCCCTGCTTCATTACTCCCACTGACATACACATAGAAATGTACAAACACACACACACACACACACACACACACACACACACACACACACACACAACACACACACACACACACACACACACACACACACACACACACACACACACACACACACACACACACACACACACACACACACACACACACACACACACCCTGCTGCTTTCCACTGTTTAGTGTCATTGGACTGGCAGAGTGAACACAGCAGAAAGAGGGGCAGGGGTTGAGAGAAATAGAAAGACAAGGCTGATTCTGCCTTTTATTCACTGCAATGAAATCAATCATTGCTCCCAGATGGGCCTATGATTTATGATTAGTGAAGGATTTGGATTGTGTATATGAAAGAAGTGCATGTTCTACACAATCCCATGGTGCATTTGTGACAATGACATATAGTCGGTGGCTTAACCTGACATTGATGGGTTCCAATATAATTTTTTTTTTGGGGGTGGGTGGGGGGCAGTCTTCCACCATGTCATCATCATCTTAAATTTTTGGCCACGTCACTACCGCACTGTCCTAGCTTTGAAAATTTACCTTAAGTTTTATTTGAGATAATGAAAGCCTAGTTGTAGTGGGTAAATTACATGTTTCATTGTCTTGTTTTTGAAGTGAAAAGAAGTAAACACAAACCCTGCAGCAAACAGTCATTAAAAATGAGCTTCTCTCCAAATGTTAATGCTCTGTCAATATTTTTCATGGGTTTAAAAAAAATAGGAGAAAACAGTAATTATGATATGTGCACTAATGCCAGTGTTTGCACAGATCTCACAGCTTGTAAATGCTTTATGTCACCAGTTAAGAGTTTTTCTCATGGAAAACACGTAACAGTACTGACACACTTTTGGTTAGGGATGCACTTGCCGATATAATCAAGCCAATTCACATTAAAAACAGCAGTAATCAGCATGGACTTTGGGTCGTGACTGTAACAGAGATGTGACGGTTTGTCGATGTTTATGAGGTTGATGCGTTATAATGATGACATTTTATAAACCCTCTAAACCACATGAATGAAGTGTTCACAAGCCCACAATCTTGAGTTTGGTATTGGAGGCGGTATTGGAGGGATAAAAAGTCACATCGGCCCATCGCAAAGTATAACGTCCCTACGGTATAAAGGAGCACCACCTTTAGTGACTGTCCTAAATTTTGTCTTGGCACATCCCAGCACTGCGATGGTACATGTAACACCAGTGGCAGAAACAGCCTGTTTCAGGAGGACTTTTATTCTTCACTATTATTCTCTAAGTAGGAGATACTGCAGCAACACAATTGTTTCATTTCACCTTTTACAAACTGAACCTACATACATAAGGATTTACCAACAGAAGCAAAACATACAGTGTAACACTGCACATGCTGCACATTTTTACATACTGTACTATTAAGCCACTCAAATAAGTATGTGTACGTGCGTGCGTAAACATGAGTACTGCATTTCACATTATGCCCCTAATATGCCACATATTTTGAGGATGTGAAAAGCTAAAGTGGGAAACACAGAGAAACAGACGCGGGGTGTGACATATGAAAATATTTGACCGTGTTAACTCCTGAGCAGCCTGTGCAACAGACCTGCAGATCAACTGTAGTGCCCTGTGTAAAATGAGTGTACTGTCAGTGGGTGTCCAAGGTTACATACTTGACAATGATATTTCTTAATGAGCTGCTAAATGCATTTCATTATTTACATTAGCCATTAACACACCACAAACACTACGGACATGATGGTAGTGTAGTGTAAATGCTGACAACAGCTGCGGTATTTTGTCCAGCTTTTATTAAGAGTGTGGAAATAATTAATAATTAATAATAATAATGTCTGTGTGTAGTTTTCTACTGTAGCTGGAAGGGCAGTGGTCATGATCTCTGTAGCAGGTATACTGACAGGCAGGGAGCACAACGGAGGGCATGAAACCATCCATTTATATATGAGTGTGTATGTGTCTTGCTGGATTCCACCTGCTGGTCTCATCAGGCTGTAATGGAACTGAGGAGCTAAAGGTCAAGTCAAGTTGAAAAAAAATTATTTCTACAATACAATAAGCCATGTCATACATGACATGTAACAGTAGGAGCAGAAGCACAAGGGATAACATTGTTCTCGGAACAGACAGTGTCACCGCTGAACTCTAAATACCACACACTACTGAATGACAACAGTGAGTCGTGTTGCTGCATTACTCTGACTCAGTAACATTAACTGTGGCTTACACGGCAAACAGTGAAGACAAAGTTAAAGAAGTGAGTTGTTTGCTACAACAAGTGTTTGGAGGCAAGGATATGAGCATCTGTGAAATGTCAAAGCACAGGTAGTCTGTGTATTCTACTGAGGTGTGTGGACGTTTATGGATGCCGTGGATTGATGGAGTGCGCTGTGTGAAGGTAACAGTACCGAGTCTCTTATAAAAATTTTAACGGAGTTGAGCTTTTGATGGAGGGCAGACCAACACCGTCCACTGATGGACTTCATTATCCAATAAAATTTGCACAGGCGGCTTAAAAATAAAAAATAAAAAAAAACTGTTGGATACAAACCAGCAACAATTGGATTTAACTGTTAAAAATACAATGTGTAATGCAAATGTGACAGAAGCCAAATGCCCCGTGGGATTGCTGCCTTCATGTATTACATTGTTGAGTGGGAGAGGAAAACACTGCTTGCAGTAATAATTAATGTGCTAATTAATTGCAGAGGCATTGTAGACACTGACCGACAGTGCAGTGCAAATGTCACATTGACATCCGCTTCACTTAAGCAATTGAATTATTTATTTGAGATGATTTCAGGACTGGTGATCAAACGCTGGACATGTTTCTTTGAACTATTGTGATATACGATACGAGACACTTGCACCCTGAATGTTTAAGTGGAATAATCCTTAGAATATTCATTTTGATATTTTTAGATTGATGTGCAGTTTGTCCTCTACATTTTAATTAGAATTCCACTTCATTTTACAACAGAAATAGTCTTAAACATTTGTATTTTATAGACTCGAGCGATTAGTATTTCATTGCTTCCTTTTCACATATCAGTCATTAATTCAGTCACACTGTTCATTGCCCAATGACCTCAATTCCCAGACCCGTCATAAAAGCAAAATGATGTGAAAAAAAGGAGAAAAAGGGTAAATCATATGAGGGAGCGGATGTATTAAAACAAGATTCATTATTCAAAATCATTTTTTAGTAGGGTGAGGTTTCCAGAGGCCAGTGGTTTGACCTCAGCAGTGAGCAGTCATCATGACGCATGTATGATAGTCTGCAGGTCTTTGTGTGTCTGAGCGTCTCCATCCAGGGTGTCAGGATGGAGATGAGTCAACGCCCCGAGTCGTGAGTCAATACCTCAAGTGCCAGTTGGTTGCGATACTCTTGCTGCTTTCCATAGCCACCTGTTGGTCATCTGAGTACAGAGCGCTCTGCAGACGGAGGCGTCGTGGGGCTGCTGTGGCAACAAACAAAGAAGATTAGCTGCGTTCCAGCCGTCAGCCAGGCTGCAGTGATCATCAAGGGAAAAGGAAGAAAAATGTGTTTTTGAAACTAAGCACCAAAACCACATCAGGGGATGAGCTCATCTCTGAGCACAATGGTCAAAAGAACACTGATCTTAGTACATTGTGCACACTGCAAATAATGCCGCACAAATTACACACCTTTGAACACCTGACTCACTGTATTCATAAATGGTTTCCTGGCATCATTTATTATACCTCGTTAGTTACCATTTTTTTGCCAACGGGGGTTGTTTGCAGTGGTGGAACTGTAGACTCAACAGTATTTTACGAGGAACTTGAGGATAGAAACATTCTGATCATTTGTTAAGTAAGAATTTGTTTTTGTTTATTGAGCAGTGGAAATACATAAATAAATAAATAAATACATTTTTGAGACTTTAAACCTTAATCTTTATTACTTTAAATACTTTGGTTATTGGTGATGTACATAGTATGTCATGCGCTCATTCTTTAATTCATAGAAAGCATAATTAAGTTGTCTTTTACGACACTGTCGAGGATTCATGAGTTTCTTTTTTATGGTAACGCTCATTGTTTTTTGTGAGTTTGACATTTGGTACACCAAAATTTAAAAACTGTAAATGTGGTCCTCATGTGTCATCAGCAGGTCACTAAGCTCCAACGAAACCTCCAAGAATACGTCCATTATGGAGCTGAACACGAAAGTAATATCTTACAGTTACAGCACTAAATGACAATTTGAGCTGTGGTATTTTTTCATACACACTTCATTCAGAAAGAAAAAAATGGCTGTAGGTATTTTGTTAAAGACAGATTTTTGATGCATTAACAATAAGCTCATAAAATATGATGCACTGTTAAGGATGAAACTATCCAACAGTATATGGAGTAGTTAGAACACCTTTGACATTAAAAATGCATTTTACAGCTTCCTGCCTCGGTAATCTAACTCTGAACGCTACAATGTTTTTAAAAAGTGCAGGACTATATTATATCCTCTTTAAACAGACAATTTGATGAAGACAGAGCATAAATATTATTTAGTGGAAGAGAAAAGGAAGCTATTTGAGGGTGAGTTAAACAAATTAAGCTGATATTTACGTTCAAGCAAAAAGCATAAAAGACACCAGGTCCTGGACAGCAGAGGAAGCCTAAACACTCCAGGTTTGAACTCATCCAACCGAACTGAACAAGAAACGTCCTTTATGCTTTAAATGCAGTTTGACAGTTAGACACCAGGGTCATTCAACTTCCAACGCTTCAACATTTTATATCTTCTGTTATTTGACATAGAAATCTTTTCTCTCAAGTGTCAGTTTGTTACAGAGAGAAATGTTTTCCTTTTACCAATTTCTGACATCTTTCTGTAATATGAATCCTTGAACCAGAAGACCTCTGAATTCATTTGATGTATCACGTTGATATGTAAATCTGATGGAGAAATAAAAAGCTGTTCGCCTACACACATACCCCCGCCACTGACAAACACGCACACATGCAAAAACCCCATTCAGCTCCACAGACAAGACCTTGACTTTGTTGGCTGTTTATAGGAAAGACACTCACTCAGCAGCTCCCAGAGCGCATGGTCTATGTGCTGCAGTGGCTCCGGGCAAAGTAAGATGGTCAGGGCTCATACACACCCTCTCCTCCTCACAGTTTCTTTTAAGGTCGGATTTGGGGGGAAGATTTAGAGGGATTGCAGAGAGGGAACTGAGAGATCTCACTGTCCTTGGGGTTTGTTTGAAAAATGCTCTTTTCTGGGGACTGGTACTGGTTTGTTTTGGATCGTACCCCCCCCCCCACCCACCCCCCCACTCTCCCCCGCCTCCTTCTCTTCTCTCTGCTGTAAATGACTTTTCCTCTTTTTGAAAATAAATCCACAGGATTGGGTCGGTGTCCACCTATCAGCCAGTTGAGTATTTGGTCCACCATTTTATCTCAACAACTTTTGGCTCGATTGCCATAATATTTGTTACAGGTAATTACAGTTTCCTGAGGATGAAGCTCTCTGATGCTGCTGATCCCCTGACCCCTGTGATCTGGAGTGAAATATCTCAGCACATATTAGATGGACTGCTGTGAGGTTTAGTACAGACATTCATGTCCACCATAGAAAATGTAATCATGTTGGTGATCCTCTGACTTTTCTTCTAGTGGCCTCATCTGGTCAAATTTTAATTTGTCCATGTGAGCATGCCTATGTTAGCATTTAGCTCAAAGCTCTGACACTGCTAAGTACAGCCTCACAGAGCTGCTTAACGAGTTTAAAGCAGCTATAATTGATATTCATATAAAACATTGTCATTTGATACAATCTGACTATATGAAAGGTTGCTTGAAGTGATAGATGACAGAATTGTGACACAAATATGCCCTCCTCTAGGCTTCAGAGATTTATCGTGAGTCCAGCCTGAAACCTTGCTATTTGGGTTCACTCCTACGGCTTTTACAGTGTTGTTTCCAGCTGAAGCAGGCAGCTGTGTCCAGAGAAAAACATATAAAACATACATGATAGCACCTAAAAGCTAAAGCTAGTAACTAGCTACCAAATATAGCATGTAGTGGTGGTCAGAAGCACAACTCTATCTAAATGATAATGCTGCTCCATAACTGCTGGATGCATAAATAAACAATAGTTTGCTAATAACTTTGTCATATCACCTTGATGATGATATGTCCATATTGTGATTACAACTCGCTTCCGCTGCCCACAGTCACAACACACTGAAGTGTCTTAAAGTGATACAAAGAGCTCTAAATTAAAGTGTGTATTGGTATTTCACCAAAAATGAATTTACCTTTTCAGAAAGTTATAATTTGCATAAATTATTCTATGACTCACAGTTTTTAAGCCGAGCTCTCGGCACAGACTCCAACCCAGAAGCGAGTGCAGCTCAGTCTGCTTATCACATGTAGACAGCCTTACCTGTCATCTTTCCCGCTCCGTGATCCCCCCTCATGTTCTTCTGCTTCCTTCATATTACGCTGTTCTCCTCTCTCTTCCTGTTGTTTCTTCCACGGTTCCACAGCGCTGATCCACTTTGCCATTTTGTCCATCACTCTTCATTGTTTGCATGTCTGTGGAAGGTCAATTGATCTGGTTTGGGACTGTTGGAAATGTTTCAATTGATTGTTCATGACATACACGCACACTGTGTGCACACACTCCACAGAAAATGGGCCCTTCACTTTATCAAGGGCGGAAGATAAACAACACTGGATAGGGTGAGAGACAAGGTGGGGATGTTAAATGTGCTGCTCTAAATGTCTTCACACATCGTCTGTTAACTGATGCTGAATAAGGGCATCTGTCCTTCTCAGGAAGCTCCTGGGGTGTGGTGTGTGTGAACTGGTGTGTGTGCTTTATATGCGACCATTGACGACTTGCTGTGTTTGCAGTCCTTTTCATTACAACACAATCGACCAATTAATCAAGAGGTCAACTGCACAGTTTATTACAGCAATAGAGCATGTTTGATCTGAGCTGCAACAACATTGAAGCAACAGTAAAAAATGCGCAAAGACATATATGCAACGTCTATGAGGATGATATAATTTAATATACAGAACTACAGTTCTACAGTTGCTAATATCTAGATTTCTTTACTTGTTATATACAAATGGTAAATGGACTGCAATTTTCTAGTCTTAGAGACCACACAAAGTGCCTTACAATACATGCCACATTCACCCACTCATACACACATTCATACATAACACCCATACACTGATGGAACAGCCGTCAGGGGCAATTTGGGGTTCAGTATCTTGCCCAAGGACACTTCAACACGCAGACTGGAGGAACCTTGTGATTAGTTGATGACCTGCTCTATTTCCTGAGCCACCGCTGCCCCAGAGCACTAATACTATACCAAGCATTAATATTATTCCGTATTTGGAAAACGGAAGATGCCAGTCATGATGGTCTTCTGCTACGTTACTCTGGGTGAAGTGGTATCAGATGGGGCATTGCTTCTTTAGCCAAGATGAAAAAAGGTGAAATGAGAGGAAAATGTCATTTGAAATAACACGTTTCCACCAAAAGGTACCAAGTATAACTAAGTATTACTATTTAGTCACAGCCTGTGCCATACATTCAAGTTTGCACAAAGGAAGAATGGGGAGTGACAATAACAAATTGGTGCAAACTGGAATGGAGGGTGACTTCAATTCTAGGTGATAAGACGCAATGACGAATGTGGAGATGTTGCCTGAAGTACTTGACATTAAGTTTTAATCCATTAATATCAACAGAAGTATTGGTAGTAGTCCCTGGTGTAGAGGCAGGAGTAACAATAATAGTGTAGTAATACTACCAACAATGGAAAAATGGCACCAGCACTTTTGTAATAAAATATGACCTTTTGTAATAAAAAATGTTTTTCCATGGTCTTGGTATAGCCCGATAAGGGCCAACTCCTGACGGTCTCCTCCAGGGCTGCAAGCAATGATTATTTTGATTATCAATCATTCAGATATTTATTTATTTACTTTTGATGAGTTTCTACGGCTACAAAACCTCAGTAAAAAAGGTCTGTCTTAATTTTCCACAGCCCCAGGAATCACTTTTCAAAAGCTGTATTTTGTTAGACCAACAGCCCAAAGTCAAAAGAGAAAGTCAGAAAAGACAAAAAAGCAGCAAATCCTCATGTTTCCGAGGCTGGAACCAGTGAATGTTTGGTATTTTTATTGTTTTTTACTTGTAGCCTTGAATGATTTTCCAAATTTGTTGGTTAACTTTCTGTTGGTGGACCAATTAATTGCTTGACTTATCACTTCAGCTCTAGTCTCGTCCCTCAGTGCTGACTAGATATAAACATGCCAATTAAATGAGTCACTGTAGGTGCACCTCTCAGTACATTTAGCTTGTAACTGAAATCTGGATTGGTCTAACTATTACTTTCCTGTTTGGTTGCCTGTTAGATGAAAAGGTCAATATCACAATACCGGTCATAGTTGAACCAGCAGTAGTTCACTCAGAAGTGTCGTGCACATTCAATGTGAAAATAGAAATTCTGTTTACCCCTGAGAAGAAAGCCTTTTATTGTTCATTACTTTTTTGGTGTATCATCATCCAAGTAATTACATGTAAGCCCACCATCTAATCTTGAGAGATTTTGTTGCTGTAAAGCTTTTCATTAAATTGACAAAAATAAACTTACTTAGAGGCAATAGACTAAGTGTAGTATGCTGGATCTTTCAGGCTTTGTATTTTACATCCAGATCAATATTAGATTTTTTTTTTTTAAATTGGAGAACAAATAAATTAACTTCTCTGTAGATATAATCTGTGCTGCAAGTACATTCGTATGATGAATTTAAACTTTTCATGACAATGCCATGGGATTGTGAAAATGAGCTTCCTCATGAAGAGAAAAAAAAATGAATGCATGATACCCCTGGTAGCAGTATTAGTTTGAGGGGAGGTCATAGTTATAGTCCCTCTAGAGAGGCAGAGAGATGAGAGAAGAGCAAAGAGGAGGTTACAGTGGAAAAAAAGTCAGACGGGGCGAGAGGAGAGGATATCTGACGACACGGAGGGAGGAAGGGTTAAGGACGGAACAAGGGCTGAGAGCTTGTGTGTGTGTTCTTCTGCTGTACATTTGAAAAGTGTGTAGCTACAAGGTGACCTCTCTCCCACATTTTGGTAGAGAGACAGAGTGAGAGAGAATGGATATAGATGGATGGTTTCATGGCCTTTGCTGTACATTTGTCTGCAGTTTGGGGCAAGTTTTTTTTATTTTTATTCCTGGTGCTACAGAAAGGAGAGAGAGAGGACAGGCACATCACAGGGTCGTGTGAAGAGAAACAAGTCAATGCCACCCTGCATCATTGATACCTTGGTACCTACAGTGCACACATAGCTTGATAGACATGAAAGTGATGTGCAGTTACATCAAGTCCAAGCGAGGTCATGACTATAAACACAAACGTGCATGATTTTAAAAAAAATATTATCTGATAATTATCACACATCCAAAATGAAAAAGCTCGTACATTCCTGTCCAACACTGATGCTTGTTTTTTTTGTGATTTTCCAGTGAAGGACGACATCCACAGATTCCACTACCAGTGATTATACAAGTGAGACCCTGTGTCAAGGTGGCCTCTTTGCCTCTGCCTGCAATCTGTATTAGTCTAAACACAATGCTGACACCCTGCTGGATACCAGCTCCATTAAGCAATATTTTTTATACAAACATTAAATCTCACAAGTAACTGTAATGTGAAAGGTTTGTTGAGCCCAGTGACCCCCCCCCCCCACAGTCTGCAGATCTGTGCAGTTTTCAGTCACTTTCAGGTCATCGCTTCATTTGTTATTTTAAGTGCTTCTTTGTTGCCACATAGTTTGTTGTTGTAGTCGTGTACTTTTTGCTACTTAATGCAACTTTAACTGTAAAACAAAAAAACAGGAGTTCTGCATTGCTCAGGAGTTGCCAAGGCCAAGAATTCTCCTGAGAGATGGCATTTCTCACATTCTGCATTTCCCTCCCTCTCTCTCTCTCTCTCTCTTTATCTCTCTGGCTTGTCCTCATATCACTCCTTTGCACGCTCCAAACCAGCAATGGGTGTTCAAAGCTTCATCATGCAGAAAGCCCCCACCCCCCTTCCCGTCTACCCCTCCATCCTTCGACAGTCTGCAGATAACAATCCAGAGGTTCAGCGCTCTACAGATTTCAATTCTCCACCCTTCCCTTCTTCTCTCTTTTTATACCTCCGCATTTCTTGCTCCCCATTTTCTTAGTTTGCCCATTCTTTAACATTGCAAAGAAGTCATATCAGTAGTAATATTTAGGTCATCATTAGCTTTCACATTGTCTTGGCTTAGAAATGGCTTAGGAAAAGGTGAACAGGCCCGTGCGGGCAACCAAAATGGAGGAAAAGTCCAAAGGCCCAATCCCGTTCCCTCTCTCCTCTCCCTCCTCTCTTTCTGATAGCTCAGTCTTTTTGTGCTATGCATTATTCAGCCGATTCTAAAACTTCCTCTGAAGGCCAAGGGAGAAGAAAAGAGGAACAGGAGATGAGGATTATAGAGAACAAAAAAGAAAGAGTTTAAGTCCATCTACAGGGTAAAAGAAAAAAAAAGGAATCAATTCTATTCACATGAAAACAACCTAAAAATACAAATATTAGAAAGAGCGGAAATACACAAGGATTTATGACAGCCTAATTCATAGCTGGTGAACAATTTCCAACACCACAAAGGCAAAAGGGCGAGGTCACTTACTGGTCTATATACAAGGTAAACTGACCATTTCTTTCAGCCTTCTATAGCTGCTCATAAGTCTAATGGCTTTTGGAGTAAAACCAAACCTCTGATGTAAAGAAGAGGTGGGGAGCATTCTCCTCTTTTCTATTAGCTATACAGGAAGCTGGATAGCCAGACAGCAAAAAAAAAAAGAAAGAAAGAAGTGAGACAAAACAAGAATTGGTGAAGACAGGACACATGGGATCAGTGTAATACAGCTGTGCGTTGTGTGAGTTCTCACTATCCGTCAGCTTATGGTTTACACAGGCTTTTCTAATGCATCAGTGCCCTCAGCCTGTCATAGCTTAGCAACGTGCCTGCCCTTAAAGATATGAAAATCTGCTTCCTTCGAGCGTGCAAATCAGCATTTTTGGAACACACACGCAGGCAGACATGTACACATGGAAATACACACACACACACACACACACACACACACACACACACACACACACACACACACACAGCCTTCGAGAGAGCCATGCTCACCAGCATTACAACCCATGCGTGCGCGCACACACACACACAGACACACACACACACACTCACGCACACACACGCACGCACACACGCACTCTGAAAGTCACATTGCGATGGCTTGAAATGCCTTTTATGCAGATTGAGTACAAGCCCTCAGCTGATCAGAATCTAGCCTGGAATTTGATATGCGACTGAAAGAAGCAAAGTCATTCCAGCTGGGCAAGAGCACCTGTCAGTCCACACACAGCTGCCACCGAGGCCACGGCTGGGCAAACCAACTGACGTTCATTCTGTCTGAGAGTGTTACGTACTCCACATGTGTGTGTATATTCCTGCATGACCTCACATGGACTAAAAGAGGGAGAAAACACCCCAAAGTTAAGACATTTTTCGCGTGCAAAAACATCTGTATGGCTATAGGCTAACATACTCACACACACACGCACGCACACAAACACACCAGGTATGATTTCTAGCAACAGATAACATTTGCTCACACCCCTGACCTCTAAAGTTCGTCCCACAGCAGCAGATGTTGGACACATGACACAACACGCTCATGCTCTCGAACCAGACTTGATGACAAGCCCATACACGGCAATATGCAGCTCACTTGTGTGTAAGACCCTCTTTGATATTCTGTGCATTACTGCTGGCTGAGGTTAGCAAGCGGATCACATCTATTACCTTGCTAATTCTACAGCTTGGCCTTTGCATAATAAGATGCATTTTCTCCGAGAGAGTGAGTGAGAGGGATCGAAAGAGAAAAAAGGAGGAGAGGGGGAGATAAGGAGAGAACGCAGAGACAGGGTAAGTAATCAAAACATGTTGGCAATGACTTAATGAGTGAACTTCACCGTTGTATTATTGGCCTCAGATGCTAATTGAGTTAATGAAAGTGTGTCTTCATTGCCCATCTGACGACAGATATAACATTTCCACTCATTTGCACCATCCCCCACTGATACATTAATCCCTAATGCATGTGCCAAGACACAAGTTTCTTAATTAGTTTCATAATTATCATGTTATTTGATGGTTACCTTTTTTCACCATGGAGTTTCTCTACATTTCTAGAAGAAAATTGAAAACTGTAATGAAAATCAGTTGCTTCTCTTCAAAATTTGGGAGATTAACCCCCAAATTTTACATGCATCCATGAACACAAGCACAACCGTCAACAAAAGCCAGATACTTTCATGCTACCACAAGTTTTTATCCTTCATTAATCTTCCTTATTTCTAACAGACAATTACACAAATTTGTTGTCACGTTAGTCTAGATATAAAATAACAAAATACAACAATTCGTGCCAGCACAGTCTAGTGAAAAATGATTCTTTGTTACCTAGCTCTTACCTACCTTATCCACCATCAACTCATCCATTTACAGGCCACTTATTCTGATTATGGCCACAGTGCCAGGTACTTGAAACGCAGCCCAAAGTGTTCTTTTCCTCAGATAATTCTAATTCTTCTGAACTTTGGCGGTTGTGGTGGGGCGGTGGGGTGGCTTTGTGGGGTGTTCCCAAGCCAGCTGCAAGATGCAATCCTGCCAGCATTCCCTTGGTGTACCCTTGGATCTCCTCCCAGTTGGAAGTGCCCAAAAGGATCAAGACCAGGAGCCATCATTCTGCTGGTACTCAGACCACCTCAACTGAGAAGTATCAGCACCTCAAGCCAGAGGTTCTCCAGAACAGCAAGTGTGAGAACAGCCACCATGCACAAAAACTTCATCTAAGCTACTTTACTGCCACAGATCGTCTACCATACAGGATCAGAATAAAACATGGTCATTAGTTTACGCCAGATCCAAAAACACATGACAGCCTTGATGAGATGAAAGCTGGACCACTGTCCCATACAGGACAAAATCCACATGTCCTGTCTCCCTCTGGGACCTTACGGTAGGTTTTACCAGTGAAGCTACAAAGTGTAGTTGAAACACGTGCTCTAGAAAATATGGACCAACTCTGGCCAATCAAAGGACAGTGCTACCAACATCCCTGCAGCTCTGGAGCAACTTGTCAAGTAGGATAGCTCAACAACATCCAAAGCCTTCGACTGGTCGGAGTGATATAGTTACTTAGGTATCTTTCACATATATAAAACATGAGTACCACATACATATGTATTTTGAATTGACTTTGACACTCTTTGGCAGGTGCTTCCTGGTATATGAGAAGCTTCACTACCCAGTTTTCTTTGTTCTTAATACACGCATCATGTTACTGCTGCTTGGATGCATGCACTTGCATATGCACACAACAAACCAGTGCTCTATTTCCTTTGTCCATTACTATTATGCAATGTCCTTCAGTGTGGGAGTAGTTTAGAAAAACAAAATCAGTTTCAGACTACAGTTAATTACAGTCTAGTTATCACATGGTTATCACACACACTGACCCCATTTTTTGCAGGTAACTTACGCAGTAGTCGTCACTAAGGCCAACTCATCCTTCTCACTCCATCAGAAGATGAAAAGGTACAAAGAAAAGAAAAATGAATGGAAAGACACAATCTAGAGCAGCTCAGTGGCTGATGAAACATTTTGTTAAAAAAAAAAAAAAGAAAAAAGAAAAGAAACACACAGCAGGGATCAGTCTGAAGGACTCTCTCGGTGGAGTGAGTCGAGGCTGACCCCATCTAAACAGCATGATCAAAAACAAATGGAGAGCCAAACAACGTCACAGTAAAAGCAGGGACAAAGAAGCCATAACTCCTCAGTGGTGAAAGGAAAGCGTTACCACACAAGCAAGGCTGCTGAAGTGGAAAACTTGAAAAGCGAACGTTTTTTATTGACAGGACATAAAGAGAGAGAGAGAGGAGGGGGAGGGGAAGAACGGCTGCAAAGGAGAAAGGACCATCGAGAAGAGGGTAAATGAGGTCCAAATGAGCACACAGTGCTGTTTGATATTCATTTGTGTCATAGATAACTTGCACAGCGGCCCTTGTATGAGCACTAGAGTCTGGACTACATGTCTAAAAGGAATTTGTAGCTGGAGAAGGCCAATATGGATGTTGGTGTGATTGTGATGCGAAGCCTTGACACCCGCTTGGTTTGTAAGCAAGATACATTCTGCATGATGAAACCTTGGAGAAAAAAAAAAAAAAACTTCGGGAGCAAATGAAAATTTCATGGCTCGATGCCTCCATAGCAGCCCGGGTTAGCTCTTCCATTTCGAGTTCCCACCCTCAAAAAATAATCATGTTCTCAGAGAGGAAAAGGTTTGGTAACATTTTTTCTCCCTCTCTCATTCTGTCTCCAGCACACACACAGTCACACTATGATCCTCATACAAATGAAATGAAATATTACCCCACCCCCCCACCTCCCAAAATTTTTGACTGCACTGTCCAATTATGCATCTCTGAAGCACCCCGCACTTTAGAAAAGGGGATGCTTATTTGTTCTGTATCTAAATGGCTCTGTGTGAGAGCAATATTGATGCCATTTCATGCTGCAAAAAAGAATGCTGAGGGTTCAGCGCACACCCCTTTCGTGCACCCTTTCTTTTTTTAGTAAGTCAACAATTTGTTGTATTAAGTCATGGTTTGACATTAGACTGGAAAGCAGAGAGCGTGCAAAATAAATAACAGGTCGGTTATTAAAGTCTGAGTGAATTACCAACTGGTCAATCACAGAAAGTTGAAGAAAGAAGCCTGAGAAACAAAGACTAAATAATAATAATAAAAGAGACCAAGTGAAATAAAAAGAAAAGTTATTGGAGGAACATGGGTTTATCTGAGGGTAAATGCTTTAAAATGCACTACTGTAAATAGTGGGATCACTACACACTAGATAATGGTATTTTAAAATGAGCACACAGCAGCCATTTACCAAACCCTGCAACCAGAAGTGTAGGTGACAGGAGGCCCCTCCGCTACATGCAGTGCAGTCTATATCCTGTACTGAACATGGACAGTGAATTTGAAGTATAAAGGGCAGAATCATCTAATATAGACGTATTTTGTATGATACTGGGCAGATTTACCAACAACCACACATGCTCAGTAGAGATAAATAACAATCAAACCCTCTATGCAGAAAATTATTTTATATATATATATATATATATATATATATATATATATATAGTACATGATGTTTGTCTAACAATTTTTCATATAGATTTTGGGTTTGTTTCAACCCATGTACATTTAAATACTCTTAAAGCTAAAAGTTAGCACTTTAACATTAGTTGTTGTTTCAGTTGAAATCCAGTGTGCCGGAGTATAGCACTGGGCCCATGATACAGTAGCTTAGACAAGCTCAGATTTAATCACTTTTAGTAAACATGACAGTCCTGATCATGACTGAGGAATGTGGTAATGTACTGACATTTTTATGACAACCACATTAAAGAGAGACTATGTATGTTTGAGTGTGCGAGTACATGTGGATAAACCATACATTAAACGTCACTGATTAGAAGAATGATACAGCCAGACGAAAGGCTTAGCACATCTACAAGGTCTGAAATGGGCTTTACTGGCAGTTGTGGAGGACAATATAGACTGAGAGAGCATAAAAAACAGGACAAAGAAGACAAAGGAAACATGTCAATACATGAACCAAAGCAAACAGGCTACTGCATAATCCCATCAAGACCTTGGAAAATGCATAAAAGAGAAAAAAAAAAATCACATAAGTGTTAGCATAAAATGCCCGATTTAAACATCTTCACATTTTACCAAGGCATACTCTTGCCAGTAAGTACAAATAATGCATGGTCAGACAAAAACCCCAGAATCCTGCTATTTCTTAAATCATCCCTTTCCACAGTGGAATCATGTTAACTGCAGCGAAGTCATGCATTTGTCCTTGACTTATCAAGTGAGGCTGACTGATTCCAAGCAATCATTGGCTCCTATTGATCACATTGATCTGATGCTCACCTCACTTACATTCTCTGACCTCTTACGAGTTTTAGTCCGAGCTTCCTGTCTGCTTCTGTAACTGCTTCTCTGCGAGACGCGCCAACTGCAGCCATAAACACTTGCAGCGACTATGACTACAGCAGTAGCCATGGGAGGCCTGTAGTGTCACTTTGTCGGCTCTCGTCCTTTGTGTTTCCATTCCTCCGTTTAAAAGGAAAAAAAAAACGCTAAGAAGCAGTAAAAAAAAAAAAAAAAAAAAAAGGGGCGACATGGAGAGAGGACTACTGACTACACAAGAAACAACAAAAGAAGACAAGACACGACAAGAGAGGAGAACAGGAAAAGAGAAACTGAGAGAATAAGACAGTCTGCAAGAACAAATCAATTCAGATCTCCTCCTTGTCTCTTTAAAGCCAGCTAAATCTCTACAGCGAGGCAAGCGGGGGACATCAGGGAGACAGACACAGTGATCAACTCAGCCTGAAAATGACCAGCAAGACAGTCCTGGCAGAACCAGTGAAACAAAATAGCAAAGAGTCAATATGGGGCCAGATGTACATAAGATTGACATTTAGGCCGGAGAAAAACTGAAATGTAACTCTGAGACGGAGAGAATGAAGGATCTCTCCTTGTCTCAACAGTATATTAGACTATTTAGTGAGCCATGATGAAGCAATGCTTATCACCAAAGGAGGTGCAGGTGTCTGTGAGACTACTTGGGAGTCTGGAGTGTTCGGAGCACACGGAGGATCTGTAAATTATACAATTACTCGCTACCTTTTACAAATCGTGGAAGTAATAACATCGCTACTAGCTCAACAGCAAATAGTAAGCACGTTACTCATTACATTATTTTACATTTCTCAGCCCAGCTCCATGAGTGCTTTCCAATGTCAAACCACCACGCACACATGCCACCTTCTTTGTATTCGATGAGCAGAAATACAGTGTGGTATAACAGAAGGGCAGCCTGTTATACCACATTGTTTGGTGGTATTTACTTACCATCTACCACCAGCAAACTTCAGTAACTCCAGATGTCCAGTCCTGACAGGGTTCAGCCAACTCTGAACAAAACCCAGGCCAATCCTAAATGAAGTGGTTAGCTAACCAACTACAATTAACTTACAATTTATACTGCATGGTATACTCCTCCTCTTTTGCAGGCGGCTAACCGACTCCCCATCACTTCCGGTCCTTGTGCTAAACTAACACGAAATGGATCGGCCATCTCTCACAGACACAAACATTGATATCACTTTTCCCATCCAACTCCTGGGAAGACAGCAAACACACCTTCCCTCCAAACAATCAAAGTAATGGAGCGTTACTGGGATTAATAACTGTAGTATAATTAATGAATTTCAAATTGTTGCTCCTTGTTACTGACAAAAGCTACATTACTACTGCTGACTGTAATGTTCAGACCGACATTAGCCTACCACAGGGGTTGTAAAAGTTTGACAACTGTATCTCGAATTGACTTTGAGCAGCTCCTCCGGCCACAATTAATCATCACTGGATTACTTAAATACAGAGGAAAAACATAATGATTCTCAGGCAAGTGCTTGAGTTCTATGCTGCGTCTTTTTTCCAATGATTTCTATACAGATTTATAATCGATTATTCATGAGGGACAATCAGGTAATTTTTGTGTAAGTCACATTGAATATAAAAATATGTGTCTGTGTTCACACTTGACTGAGATAGGAAGAGTAGAATTAAGCAGCGGGACAAACTGTGACAAGTAACACCTCCTTGTTTTTAGCAGCCAGCATGTACATGTCCCTTTAACCTCACACAGTATCTTCGCCTCACACCTCTCTTTCTGCACCTCCTCTTCAACTCTCCTGCATCCCCCTGGGGAGGGGAGAAAAAAAAAAAAAAAACCTCTGGCCTAGTGTAATGCAGCACAGCCTCCTCATTCATACTAATGAGATCACTCAGTGTGCCAACGCAGAATAATTGCATGGTCATCCAGCAAAAAAAAAAGAAAAAAAAAAAAAAGAAAAAAAAGTTGAACCTGGCTCAAATTTTACAAAGCCGAATGCAGCAAGCGCACAGATTACTGTGTAACTCAAACACTGTATTATGCTTACCTTGTGATCATTGTCACAAAAGATAGAATAACTGCTGCCATGGTAACAGCAAATTCCTTCCTCAAAATACAAGTTGCTGTGCAGTTTTTTGGTGTATCGTAAACTTTCAAACTCATAAATTTGTCACTCAAACCGGACTTTTTGGATTAGAAATCAACACATGCCCACCTGTGCAGCCCTCTCTTTCACTGACGTATGGCATCTTTTCGGTTTTGAATGGCCACAATGGAAGTTTCACCAGCTGCTGTCCTCCATGAAGGAGAAAACTACAAACTTTTTACAGCCTCAAGTCTACAGGGGGTGACTGTTTGATGCTCACAGGATTACTGCTTTAAGATTTGGAGTTTCCTTTAGCTATAAGTTGAGCACATTTTGATTAGATGTTTTGGTGGCAAAATAATGAGCGACACAGGGGCCTTGGCATACCTAAGTGTCGGGCTACGTGACGCCCCTCTGTGAAACCGCTCAATGGGAAGAAATAGCTTGGGAAATTTGGATAGATGGAAGGGAAACAGGGCATTTCTACAAAGGCAACCAACCACTGTATCATTACAACATGAAAGCTAGAGCCTTGTTAAAAGGTTGCCGTCTGCCACATGCCCCACTAGTCCGCGTGCTCTTTAATCCCCCCTGCTGGGCTAATAAATTCCCCTTTAATTAGAATGCAAATACCACTAATAAGATTAATATACCAAGACTTGTTTTCCTCTGACCAAGGCCCAGAATAGGAAGGAAATGAAATGATCCCAAGAAATTGAGTGTAGGTTTACAAATGTCACGTATAAGGCAGAAGTGGATGTCTCTCTATAGTCATTGTCAACAATCCTCTCTATTGTTCTCTTATTGGAGATTAAAGTGAGAATAACAAAGATGGAGAGAATAGGAGAGGGAGAGAGAGAGAGAGAGAGAGAGAGAGAGAGACAATGAGAGGAAACAAAAAGAGAATAAGAGGCCAATAGGAAGCGAAGGGAGAAATTTGAACATCACTCATGATTAGAGGCAATAAAACCAATAGTGGGCTGTCAGCAATAAAATATAGCCCACAGGAAGGTTATGCTCATTTTCTTCTGAGTCTGTATGTCTGCATACATGTGCGAGTGTGTGCGTGTTTGTGTGGTTTCTGACACAAAATAAAGGCTCATCAGGCTCCTGAAGTGTGATGGGATGTCATATTAGGATGTTTTGGCGCAGATGGAGGAGGTTTAGAAGCGCTGATGGGAAGAGAGAAAGTGTTAAGTGATGCTTTGAGAGCCATTACGAGTGTTTGCTGTAGGAAACATGGGAGGCACAAGTATAAGCAGAATGGCACCTGTGAAATAAGTGTCGACAGGGTAAACACTAACTCAGGGCTCATGGAGTAACAATTGCGAACAAGTCGCTTAAACAGAGTACATATAGTGCCACAAGGTTACCCTCACCTTCATGAAACTTTAAGGAGGCATCAATGCTTAAAATACGGCAAGCGATGGCCCCTAAATAAATGCAAAGCTTTGTCAGCCAAATGTTGCACCAATCAAAGCTAATGCCATCAAGTTGCCAGATTGTTTCCCCACTCCTTAGCCTTCTTGTCTGCTTGACACTTTTCCCCCAGATTGATGTGTGTGTTGCAAGGTAATATCTTTTAATCGTGGGTCGGATATATAACCCAGCCAATCCTTTTTTTTATTTGATATCCTTGTCATGATTGATAGATATCATCAAAATTAAAGGCTCAACTTTGAGGTCAGGAAGAGTGATTTGCTGTCAGCGCTTCTTTAATAGTGAAAGGAGAGCCGACGAGTCGTTTCTCTTTGGGGACAGTGAGAGACAGAAGATGAGGAGGAGGAGGAGGAGGAACAGGGGGTGTTGGATGAGAAAGGAGAGCGTGGAGGAGAACGTCTTATGAGGTTATTAGGTTTTAATCAATATGGTATATGGCCAGAAGATGATTGGAAAACAAACCTAATCTGGGAAGCAATACATCTCTCGTTCATCTCCCTGACTTGTCTCTCTGGTGGATCTGCCTGGCTCCTATTGTCACCTTTTTCCAACCTATGCACATCACAGTGAACGTCTAGTTCCCGTACATAACCACCTGAACAAAGCAAACAAGCATCTTTGACATCTGAGAACCCCGCAGTTCATGTGAACTTCTGGCTTGCGTAGATTTTATTTTAATCTACATAGAGTGCTTCAAATCCCACAGAAGTTCTGACTGGGTGGAGGTTTAGGACCGGATTACTAAAATCAAATGAATCTGTCAGGTGAAAAACAAGCCCATTGGTCGTTTGTGCCGCAGGTTATTATGACCCATAGTTATATTTTGTTACTAAGCGACATCTAGCAACAGGAGCAAAGCGAAAAGTGCGGTGATGTAGATCATTTTCAGCAAATAAAAGGTGGAGAAATACTAATAGAAACAATATATTCCACTGAACTTACTAATGTCAAGCAGTTTTCTTATTGTCCTATATTTTTTCTTCTTCTTGCGATATATCTGAGCAATAACCTTGTTTGCATTTATGCCATTTTTTTCAAGGGTGTACTTCATCTCCTTTCCTGTTTTTAACAATCAAAGGTGGGGTGACACAGTGGCTTGGAGAGCAGGTGATTCAGTGTCATTTCTAAATATCAACCCTCTAGCTTCAATTGACTGTCCAAATGATTTGAGATTGTTCATTAGTCATTTGCACTAGCTGCAGGTTGTAAACATCTAAAACATCTTTGTGTGTTAGATGATAAAAAGCACATCAGCCAAAAAACTAAATGATGGATTCTATTATATTCATAAAGATACAAGCTCATCAGGGATACAACCATCCTGGACTTATTTTCATTGTTGCCCTGATGTTTACACGGTCCATTAATCCTCATCAAAACATAACAAAACAAGAACTAAAACACGACAAAATATGAATTCTTTCTGAGAGCAGCCAAGGGAAAAAGTATCATAGATACAGCTTGTGTGACATATAGTTCAAGATGCAATTATCAGTGATTTAATATTAATGTTTAATGGTAAAGTTATTAAGTTACTGAATTTGCTGAAGGTGATGTTTTCACCTTCTATATGACCATTTGTTCTGAGTCGCGATGGAACCAACAAGATGTTGGACATAAGATGAGGTTTCTTAGCATTTCAGCTGCTGATGAGGACTCCCACACTGAGAGGAGCCGGCTGAGGAGCTCTGCTGACAAGTATGCCCGCTGGGTAGCTCCCTTTGGATATGTAGTGGACATGACCAGCTGGGAGACAACCGCAGGGCAGATCCAGGACACGCTGCAGGGACTACATCTCCCATCTGGTCAGGGAGCACTTGGGGTTCCCCTAGTAGAAGCTGGAGGTAATTGCTCGAGAAAATAATATCTGGGCTGCTCTGCTCACCTTTTTTGCAACCGTGGCCTCGATGAATATTCAAAATGGATAATCAAGTGGAAGCGCAAATCGCTAACCACTGCTTGCAGGATCTATAATTATACCTTCAAAATGATCATTTTGACACACAAACACTTGTTGCTAATTAGCAATAACAAGTAATTTTGCAAAGCTGTGTTTGCATACCACTTGCAATTTTAACATGGGCGTCAGAAACTATATTTATATGATGTGGAGTTGATATGCTACAGTTATTATAGAGCTCTGACAGCACGGAATGATTGGGTTTTCTTGTGTGAATGTTTTCTGAAAATATAAATGACACCAAGTTCAAATGAAACCGTCAGGTTGGTTCTCAGAACTTTTGCATAGTCACACACACCCACACATGCTTGAGTGGATAGAGTCGCTCATGCATAAACACAGCGGACACTGCTGCATGTACATTAATCAGTTTTGCTCAACACGTCTATAGATCACACAGGATGTATTTCCACACAGCATGAAATGGCATCATGTTGTACAGGACATTTGCGAAAGGCATAATGCTGCAAGAAATCTGGTGTCTGGTGTGTGTGTGTGTAGACATGTGTTTAACATTTATTTAACATTTATTTGTCCTAGGCAGGTGGGCTAAACACACAAGCTCCTTGCTATCAGCACTTTGCTTTAAATGTATGCAGTCATACTCCATTCACACCTGGCTGGTACAATGCTAACAGTCACAGTGGAGCAGTTGGGGGGTACAGTGCCTTGCCTAAGGGCTCCTCAGTGGGGGTTATTTAGGGACGGGCGAGTGTTCAGTAACTTTAACCCAGCTATTTTTCCACTGTATACCAGTGTGTTACATCAGCATATTATTGTGCACAGATGCGGATGTGACAGTGCCCTTTTCCTTGCAAACTGCCACCACATCACCCCTTGGTCTTTCCACATCGTTACAGAGCCCAAGAGAGGGATGCTGCAACAGAGCATGACTAAATATTTCAGCAGAGCAGATGGCCAGGACTTTGTTAGTACTCATGGCAAAATGGAGGAATATCTAGACACTGCAGCTCCCAGCAAGTTTAATGTAATTTCAGGTTTATTGTAACATTTTGACCAACAGGATCTTGGTCAGTATAACGTTGTAGGATACAGCTGATGTTTATATTAGATATTTAAGCTCATTTAACATTCAGTCTGCTGACCTGGCAGCCACACCTCAATTTAGATGACGATGACAACACGAATTTTAAAATAAAAATTTGTTTTGTGCTCTGAACAGTAGTTTTATTCTTCACATTAGACAAACTCCTTTTAGGATAAAAGACTAATATGTTTGGTGAATGTCACACTTGGTTGCTGGAGCATAAACATCCCCAAATCCAATTAAAAGCAAGACAGAGTTGCTAACATGAGCTTAAAATGATTCAGAAAAAGCTCCTTGGCCTTGGAAGTAATGCTAGGTTACTACTGTAGGTAGTTTGACGAACATGCTAACAACTGCATCTTAAAGTGAAACTTCTGACCCAACATACGCCTGAGTCCCCAAGCCGAATCTGGCCCATATAGACTTCCACATCTGGGCAGAGTCCTGCTGTTATCCTCTGTTATTGACTGACAACTGGAATATTTTCTGTGTGGAAGTAGCATTTACAGTGATGCTGTATGTTTCCCAGATTCTGGCTGTGGGAGTGGGCGTATACTGGGCCAGAAGAAAACAAGCATGTCGCCCAAGTATGAGCCGGATTTATTTTAGTATCTGGGAATAAACACACTGTTAAATTCATTGCTTACACTTTGCTCTTGTATTTTTGTTTCTGCCATGAATTCTCACTATTGCTAAGCCGTGGCTGCACAATCACTATTCCAGCGAGGGATTTAGTGAATGCTCAATTGTTTGATCTACTTACACTGATGTAGAACAAAATACCTCTAACCCATGCAAATGACTTGTGAGCCTGGCCAGACCACAATGAGTGATGACACCACTGAGACCACAATGGGCTGGCCTTGCAGTACCAGTTAATCAGTTTGTGTGTTACATGAGGTAAAGACAGAAAATTACTTCACAATTAGTCAAAAAACATCACTGTTATACAGCCATTTTTTAAAACACTGAGCGGTGACCTACAAACAAAAAATATAGTAGTTTAAATATCGTTCCATTTTGCTGTAATGTTTGTCTCTTCCTGCACCGTGGACGCGAGGTACACAAGTCGACTAGTATTTTGCAGCACTTTGTCGATGCCTCTCCATTTAACCAAGAAATGAAATATTCATTACACAAACACATGACCTCTTTTATTCATCTGAAAGCCCTGGATAACGAGTATGTGGAGAGAGAATGAGTATATTACGGCGCTAGAGCAGTGATTTAGCATCAAGTTGAAAGCTTTTTTTTTTTTCTTTTACTCCTCCTCAGTCTTTAAGTAGGAAAACAATGGGACACAAAAATGGTTGTTTGTGCCCAGTTGTGGTCGAGATGGCACTAAATTATGTAATGGTTTCCTCCTGTTCTACTCTTTAGAGGTGCTAATGCAATAATTACAGAACAGGATGTTCAATTGCACTGAAGTTACATCTGAGAATCTTACATCTCATTATGTGAAAAACTACGAGGAAGGACAACTCATTGATGAGCTTAATTAAAGAGTTGGTGTTGGTGTGCAACCCACATGATAATGCCAACAAGTCCTGAACAACCATAAAAGTTTTTTTTCAACCCTCTGATACGACCCATAGGAGTGTCTCCTGAAAGAGCGCCCCTACAGTGGCAGGC
The DNA here is from genome assembly GCF_021018895.1 of Seriola aureovittata. Taxonomy (NCBI): domain Eukaryota; kingdom Metazoa; phylum Chordata; class Actinopteri; order Carangiformes; family Carangidae; genus Seriola; species Seriola aureovittata. Next base: position 19,307,860 of record NC_079379.1, read on the forward strand.
GTGCTGGACTATGATTGTCGTGGTTACAATAATAAACCCATGGGACTGTACAGTGGTGTACCTACCTTCATCGCCATGGTTACTTTAATAACAATCATTGCTTTGTTAGGTTTAGGCACAAAAACAACTTGGTTAAGTTGAGGAAAACTTTGTGATTTGGGTTGAAATATGTACTTCCTCAACATTAGATAATGTTCGTTGTCATGGTTACAATAATTACAATGTTATTGTCAAATGGTCATGGATAATAGAAGCAACATCAACTGATACTGTCACATGGGAACTGAACACCGCTCTCTGGTGTGTCATATTCCTGTTTTGTTGACCCATCCGTCCAACACAACCTCCTCCACATGGACTTTGTCACTCTACAAACTACAGCACCACACTTTTCCCTTTGCTCCTGTCATAATTATTACTACTACTACTATTACTGCTACATGTTGCCTAGCAACAAAACATAACTACTGGTCATAATAACCTGCTGCACAAATGACCTATGGGCTGTTTTTTTTTTTGTTTTTTTTACACACAGGAGTACAGTCTTGATAATGCATATAAGTGAAGAGTGGAAAGGTATGTGCCATATATTTATAATGAAATCATTTTTGAAAATAGTGGATGTCCTCAGTGCCGAATGAAAGCTTTTCATGGGTGTATCAAACTATGTCTGTTAAACTGCAGGAATGCTCTCTGTTTTTTTCTCAGACATACACACACACACACACACACACACACACACACACACACACACACACACACACATTCACAAGTGATGGACACCCCAAGTGATGGAGCCTTCTGTATTTGGAGGAGACCCAACTCATTAGGGTGATTGTCTGAGAAGCGCCTTTGACCGCCGATCATGAAGTGCATAATTGGCCCTGGATTTGCAGTGAAGTTGGAGAATATATGTGTGAGTGTGTGTGAGTGTGTGAGTGTGTGTGAGTGTGTCTGTCAGAGTGAGTATTTCCGTATGAAAGCAGGATTGAGATGTAAGTAAACGTAATTTTTCTGCCATAATACAAAATCATATTGGGTCAGTGATCTTTAATCTACATTTTAAGTCAGAGAAGTTTCATATCAAGGTTGTCAACATTTGAACTAATGAGGAATATATTATTGATCATTATTTTGAGTAAGTTACTTATTGAATACCAAATTCCAGATAGATAGATAGATAGATAGATAGATAGATAGATAGATCCCCTAGGGGAAATCCATGTAGGAAGGAGGATGACATACTATAAAATGCTGCATTGGCTTTATTGGACAAATGACTGATGATTCTGTGCATTATAGGACAAAAGAAAACTTGGAGCAAATTGTTGACACTTTTGTGTATGATGCCAAAATTCATAATGCATTTTCCTCATTGGCGGAGATAGATCTATAATGCATTAGCGTTAGGCAGTGGGTCAATGAATCATAAATAAGACTTTGAAGATCAGCATCAGCAAGAGGGATCAGTCTGTTTGCCACCATATCTTTCCCTCTCTCTTTATCTCATTCAAAAAAAAAAAAAAAAAAGGACACAAAAACATCGCTATCTTCCGCTTTTAAAAGATGTACTGGATAGCGATGGGAGAGAAGAAAGGAGGAAGAGGAGCAGGAACTGTCTAAGTGGTTCGATAGAAAAGGGATGGGGGCAGACAGAGATGTAAGCAGAAGAAAAATAGGGAGACGGAAAGAGAGATGGGGAGGAGGAGTTAATAAAACTGCATTAACACTACCGTGATGCTGCTTTACACCCGAGTGGGCACCTCTGAACCTTGATACATTTATGTTCTAATTATCTGCATCATTGAGGTTGATTGATTGGCCTAATATGATACGCATGGCACCAATTTAGCAAAGAAACCAATCTGTGACAGCTTTTGTTGGCACATGCATCCTCCTTCACAATGCTAGAACCTCTGTTTACGTCTTGTGCTCAAAGTCGTATTCGACTCGAGCCAACTTGTGCTGCTTCACGAGTGCTGATGACTGAACATCATCAATCACATGAGAACAAAGCACTTGTTCTGTTTTAAGGATGAACAATGATAAGGTTTGTAACAAGTAATTAAACGGCAGCGAGACTATTTATTAGAGGAGAAAGGACTTCAGTGGTGTTCACTCGTGTATGAAGTGATCTCACATTTGCGGCATTCATTGTGGGGTTGACAAACAACAGGTGACAGGAATCAAATGGCAGATGTTTGTAATTAAATGGGAGCATGCCAGTTGGAAATTGTGTCTCCATCCTGGCAAGAAAATTGTCTTTGGAAAATTCAGGAATGCTCTTTCAGCATTACCGTCAAGGACAATATTACAAGTAGTGCATAATGAGGCAAGTCCAGACAGATTTAATGAAAACAGTTACTATATATAATCCTGTATAAATGTGATAGTGCACACATAGTGATTCCTCCAAGAAAAACCAAGCCCCAAGAGAGAGGGCCGAGGCTATACATTATCCTCACCTGAGTTAAACTTATATTTATTCCAAACCTAAGGCAAACTAATGGCTATGTGCAATGACACCCATCTAAATGTATGCAGTGCCTGACTATGGTGCAGGAGAATATGCATTTTGTATTTCCACCACATCCCCTCGCCCTCTACCAACTCTCTCCGGAAACTCATCACATTGCAGCACATTAAAGGAAGGTTGCATCCAGCATACTGCAAGCCTAAACAGCAAATCATTAGCATTAGATGGACCATATACCTGGGTTCATGCCAAAGTGACCTTGGCCAGAGGAAATTATAGGAAGTGTGTTTAAATTCATGGAAACGAACACATAAATGAGCACGTACGCGAGCACATGCACTTGCTCATGCACACACACACACACACGCCTGGAAACACGCCGCACTATAGCGAAGTGGCAGCTCTATTTGACCGAGCACCAGTCACCTGTAGAGAATGAACCACTTTGCAGGCGATCAACGCCGCCATAAAACACGACGAGCACGTGTATTGTAAGACCCAACCTTTACTGTGATTGCATCAAAGACAAAGCATTGAGTACAACAATGCGAAGGGCAAACGGGTCACAGATTACCTCTAGTGACCAATAAAACGTGTTACAGCAACGGAAGCCTATGTGGTGTCTCCATCGGACACAGTAACATTGGACGCTTCAAAACCCCCCCCACCCCCCTCCTGCTCAGCCAAGATTGACGAGGAACATGAAAATATATTTGCTGTGATTTTGTACGCCATAAAAATGCTTTGTGAGAATTAACCAAAATGCTTGTACAGCAGTTTTTCAGCGGCTGGATGGAGAGAAGTTGAATGGAGTGGACATGTGGTCATGCATGGAGGAGGGCCAATCTTGAGAGACCTCGCCACTGGAGAGTAAATCATTTAATAGGCGTAGACACACATACTCAAACATGCTCAGAGAGAGGGGTAAAGAAAGGGAATGGGAGTCTGAGACGACTGGGAGGAAGAAGAGCTTAAAAAAAGTGAGTACACTGAAGGAGTTTCAAGCAGATGGTGAGAGAGGAAATTGACGCTAAAAAGCAGAAACATCCAAAATCAACACCGTAGGAAGAACTTATTAGAAGAAAAATGTTTTCATCCATGCATACTTCAAAATATGAAATCATGCAGACACTGGTGTACACAAACTTTGATGTTCTGAGACTCAAAACTGTTCAAGTCATTGCTGGGTATGGAAACTCATGGGGGACTATTTTGTCAAATATACTTGACTAAAAATGTCAAATGCTGTTTTGATTTTCAAATTATTAGAAAATTGCATTTTCATTGTGACCCCAAAAAAACATAAGTGATACATAAATGTGAATAAATGTTTCACTTACTGAATTTGAACATTGTCCACTGTGCAGCAGAGTATGACTTTGAAAATTGAATTTCAAACAGATAAACGTGAAACGCCCATACAAGTATGTGAAATTGAAAATGCAAATTAAATTATTATTTGGATATAGTCCCCTATCGGCTTTCATAAATAACACATATGTTACATATATATGAGGATAATGGTAATACTATTGTGGAATTACATTTTCATTTACATGTTCACATTATCATTTGAATATAGTCCCCTATAGGCTTCCATACCATGATGATAAATGCGGGTACTGAATTCCAATCTCACCTATTCAGACATAAATGCTCCACAAATCAAAACTAATGGAAAAGAGGAGCGAGCAAAACTCACAACACGTACATCATAGAGCTTCATCCACTTTGTGCATGTGTCCAAAAAATCCCCAGATGAACAGAGCCCCCTGATGCATCTCTAATTTCGTGAAGGGCATGGCTACAATAGAATCAGATGTGCCACATCAATGCTGCACCCCAGTCATCTGTCGATGTGTAATTGTCGTTGGTGTACTCAGAGCAATTGGACATTAGCAGCACAAAAGCACCTCTTGTGGTAAACACATTAGACTCCAGTCAGCCTACACCAGTTTTCTTTCTTGGTGACAGACTGCTCTGTGAGTTCACAAGATGAAATAAGATGATGTGCGTTAAGGGGTTTTTGTTTTTAGCAAAGGAAGAAATAAAAAATGTTGGCATGCACAGATGAATGTAAATGCATTGGACAAAATAATGTTAAACATGGCGAGAGTTTAGTTTTAGTATTACACGGACATGGCATTAGCATGGTAGCACATTTGCCAATTAGCATTTAACACAGTACAATTAGGGCTAATGGAGTTGGGAATAGTTTTGAAGGTATTTCATTTTAAACAAAATAGTATTGGACAAACGGAAATTTTGACCACATGGGGTTGCCTGAGGAAAAGTCAGGGGATGCCCACAGTCATTAGAAAACATCATCTGGAAACCATAATTGTAAAAATTTGGTGCCCATCCATCAAGTTGATGTCAAGATACTATGCTGAATATATAAAAACTTCCTCGCCCCTGCACTGAACTCTTGCAATCTGGCCTCCCATCATCCAGTCTTGCTGAAAACCCTTTCAGTTCACCCAGAATGCTGCAGCACAGCTTGACTTCACCTTCCCCAAATTTTCCCACTTTACCGCCTTTCAGTCTGCACTCCAGTGGCTCCCGGTTGGTGCTATAAGTCATTTCAAAACACTGGTGTTAGCCTACGAAACATCCGGGGGCACAGTAACTCAGTATCACCAGATCAAGATTCAGACCTGCACTCCGACTCAGTCCCTGCACTCAAACACACGTCACCTTCTATCCATCGCTCTGCTTGGTCCCCATCTTCTCACTTTCTCAGTCATGGAATGATTTTCTGACCTGAGAAACAGAGCATCCTTCTCCTTTCCAGTTCATCTGTTATGTTTCCTCTGCATATTGCAACCTATTCTCCACCCAAAACTGACCGTGACTCAAACCATGGTTTGTATAAAGGGTCAGCTCTCAACCAACCATGACATACAAATACAGTAGCAGTAGCCGAACATTTATTGTGAAGGAATTTTTCTCCCTTTACTGTTTATTTTTTTGTTGGCATCACTAACACTCCAAGAGTTCAGATCATGATGACCCCGCACTGTTAGACAGTGGTTAGCTGTTAAGCTTTTCTTATGACTGAGAGTGTCTAGATGGAGCCATTCTTATCCTCTGTAACTAGGGTAACCAGGGTCTTTATAAATAAGAATGTAGGCAGAAGCATAACTTAGAGGAGACTGTCCAATTCCAGTTTCAGAAAAGTATAAGAGAAGAACGTCAAAAGGTAAGACACACAACAATGTGGACATGCAGCATCTGGGTTATATATGCCATGCTGGACAAGGAAACACTGGTGTGGCGCTACTCTGGTTCACATGCTGGCTTTGTACGGTTCTCCAGCACACAAAATTTCGGCCACACTTAATACTATTTACCTGAACTCTTTTTTTTTCTTAATGTTTCTCAATGTATGTTTTTTCACTTTTTGTAGCCCTCTGAAATATCTGTTTTTCATGCTGACGCATGAGGAAAATTTATGTATTGTACTTACGGAGTGATGCCATTTTTAAGAAACATGAGGCAATAACAATTCCAATGAGGACAAATTGTCAACCAGTGAAAAGGAGAGAAAAATCATCAATACTCTAAGAGCTGTGATCCAACACCAACACCAATCTAAATATAAATGACAGAGCAAAATGGAGTCATCATATCTGTGGCAACACTACACATACGCTCAACGAGTGTTTTATTAGCAACACCACCTGTACACCTACTTACTCATGCAGTCAGCCAATAATGTGCAAGCAGAGTGATGCATAAAACCGTGCACGTACAGGTCAGGAGATTCAGTTAATGTTCAGAATGGGGGAAAAAATGTAATCTCTGTGACTTTGACTGTGTCATGATTGTTGGTGTCAGACAGGCTGGTCCGAGTATTTTCACACACAGTCTCTAGAGTTTCCTCAGAGTGATGTGAAACACAAAAAACATCCAGTGAGCGGCAAGTCTTAGTGTGAAAACTTCTGGTTGATGACAGAAGTCTGTGCAGAATGGCCACACTGGTTGGATTTGATAGAAAGGCTATGGTAACTCAGACAACCACTCTTTCCAGCTGTGGTGAGCAGAAAAGCATCTGAGAATGCACAACCTCCAACCTTGCGGTAGATGAGCTATAACAGCAGACAACCACATCAGGTTCCACTCCTGTCGGCCAGGAACGGAAACCTGAGGCTACAGTGATTGAAGACTGGAAAAACATAGCCTGGACTGGTTAATCTGGATTTCTGCTGAGGCAGCAGATGGTAGGGTCAGAATTTAGCGTCAACAGCATGAATCCATGGACCAAACCTGCCTTGTGTCAATAGTCCAGTCTAGTGGTGGTGATATAATGGCATGGGGAATGATTTCTTGTCTTATCTGAGTATTGTTACTGACCATGTGCATCCCTTTACGGCCCCAATCTACCATCTTGTAATGGCTACTTTCAGCATGATAATGCATTATTTCACAAAGCAGAAATCATCTTAAACTGTTTTCATTAACACGTAGTTCAGCGGCTTCCTCAGTCACCAGATCTGAATCCATTAGAATAACTTTGGGATGTGGTCGAACAGGAGATTGGCAGCATGAATGTAAAGCTGACAGATCTGCAGAAATGATATGATGCAATCATTTCAGCGTGGAGCAGAATCTTGGAATGTTTCTAACATGTCATGAAAAATGGAGGCTGTTTTGAGAGCAAAAGCAAGGAACTACACAGTGTTAGTACGCTGTTCCTAATAATGTGCACAGTTGTTGCATTTACTAGAGTTGCTATTCACAAATTGCATGTATTCCATGTATCCAGGAACAATTCATCAAGATGCATGAGCACAAGAGTGAGAATGGAGAAGAAGACTGATCTACTGAGTGACTCATCTCATTTTTTGCCTTTTATTTAAATGTTTTTATGCTTGAGGAAAACCAAAGGAAACTTTCCCTCCAAAGGATCCATGATGGAGTCAGTAGGTTCATTGCTTGCTTTGTGCAGCAAGTGTCTGCACAGTATTTCCACATTAAGAAATGATAATGCTGCTATAAAGTCAAAATTATTAAAGTGGGATTTCCAATGTACCAGGAAGAAATGAATCGCCTGTCTAGGATTCCCCAGTCACTACAATTAATTCTTATTGAACTTTGATGGTGCATTTTCTTTAAAAGAACAGGGGATTTTCCTTACAGGGTCCTTACAAGGAGAAGTGAAGATAATCTGCACATAAACTTCACTGTAGCACTTATCAAATCAAAATCAAAACACCTTTCTTTTTTTCTTTTTTTTTGCACTCAGTGGCAGTTTGTCTTCAGCTTTTATAACAATCAAGGCCAGATATTCCATCACACATCACATGGCAATAAGTAAAAACATATACATTATATCATTAGCAATATGGAATCAATCCCTAAAAATTATTTTAAATTATTTATGTGTTTGTATTTGTATGAGATTGTCATTATCTGGTGTGCCTCCGTATCAGTGCTTGTGTTATTTATGCATTACAACTACAAAAAAACAAACAAAGGGAAAAGTAAGTGCAACACAGTAAAGTGCAAAGTAGTATAGAATCTAAAATAGTACAGCACAAACAGTATATCTAAAAAAGTTGCTGAGACCTGTTAGAATTAAAAATCTTTTTACTCTTCAGAATATAAATTTTGTTATCCGCTATGCTGTGTATCACACAATTATTATTATATATGTTAGACCTAAAACTCTGTGTCCTAGATAAACTGCATTTGAGTGTAGAGCTCCAAAAGTCTGCCAGGGGACAGATGCCAAACTGAATAAATAAAAACTCCCTTTTTCATTTGTTTACAATAATTTTGTGAGAGCACATGATAGATTGCTTGATTAAAGACAGTTTGCCTTTTCATCTGCAGACTGCGCAGAGTTGTGACATTTGGTAACAACAGACTCCTAGGGTGTCCATTTTGTCACCCCCCCCCTCCCCTTTTAGCAGAAATCATTTTCTCCGGCAGAATGTCACCCTGATGGGCAGCTTCAGTGAATAAACCTCAACCACAGAGCCACAGCCATCAAACCTGGGTAAACATCTCTCCGACACTCAGCTCTGGAAACACATCTTTCATTTTTGAATGGTATAATTGAATTGGTAGTCGGCAGGAGCTGCTTGTGAGAATTATTTTAAGCTATAGGGAAGGAATATTTCCTATAAATGCAAAGCTGTTTGGCTGTTGATGGCATCTCTACAAAGCCTCCTTTGATGATGGTGGATTGGGAGTGAAAACAGATACACAGTATGGAAGTGGATGGAAATCTGATCACTTATGTCCAAAGTACAACTACTTAAAAATAAAATAAAATACACACGCAGGGTGTTTACAATCAAAAGCATACACTCACTCACAGTTATATCACTTATTCAATTTACACAAAGCCAAATAAGCAAGAACCTTATTCCTGCATTCTGTGCATCCACATGTTCAGAGCTCCCAATAGAGCTCAAGCCAATGACATATATGTAACTGATCAATTACCATACTCAGAGGATCAAGGGTTATTTTAGCACATAGAGAGAGAGAACCTTGGGCCGACAGAAAAAGGATTCCTCCTCAAGGAAATGTTGTTGGCTCTCCATCACCTGCAGCTTCTTATTTTCATTCCCATCACTCTACTTCAAAAGAAGACTGGGAGCTTGCTTCATTGGCAGCCTGTTTACCATAGTGAATGAAAAGAGCTTCATCCATTTTGGACTTGGGTGACAGTAGACTGCAATGAACTAATGCTAAAAGTCCATCCATCCATTTGCTACTCCACTCGGCTTTTGAGGGGTTCCTGGCAGGGGCTGGAGCCAGTGCCAGTTGACATTGGGCGAGGAGGGTGGTGGTGGTGGTGGTGGTGGGGGGGGGGGGGGTACACCCTGGACAGGTTACCACAGGACGGACATATGGTGAAGTTAAAAAAAGCTATAATCCAGATGGGTCGTGGTTACAGCAGAGTGATAGTAATGGTATACTGTAGAAGTCTCCCTTCATGTACTTGTTGTATAGAGAACAGTGTGACCAGTGTGAGAAAACCCAGTCAAAAACCTGTGCACCCAGGTTCCACAGATCTAGTCGAGTCAATTTTATGAATACAGCCCAAACCCACACTTCACAAATTTGCCTCAAAAGGGGATTATAAGTGCAGGATACGCTACCTGCAATCCTTAGACCCTCAGTTCTGACGAGGAAATCTCTAACAGTTTATCCTCTTGTTAAGAAAAGCTCTCTGACTTGTATCTCCAACAGAAAAAAAGAAGGTTGAGAGATGGATATTGCCATAAAGGTAGGCCAAGGGCAAAGTATGAAATCCTCATTCATATAACATCTAAAAAAAAAACATCCAACAATGTGATCTCAGAGATGGGAAAAATCTCTGCTCGAGTCCGCAGCTGCTTTTTAATCACATTTTGAAGTACATCTAAAGATATGGAGATTTAAGGGTGTTTGCTTTTTAATCAGTGTAAATTGTATTGTAGGATTAATCTGCTTGATCAGTAGAATTTCATAGAAAGTGTTTGTCTCATGTCAATGACACAAACAATCAGTAATTGCACATATCTAAAAAATTGCATACTGTATTTGGCGGTACTGTTACTAAGCTGTCAATGGCGTGGCCACGCAGCATCTGTCGATTAATTATTGACTGAGCATTAGGCAGATTAGCACACATTCACATTAGGAGATGAACCATCGACAAGAAGAGAGATTTTGTTCATCTAATTTGGAAAAAAAAGCATGACATCAAAATGAATAATAGATAAAAAAAGGAAAAAAATTCCCCTCAGATGTGAATACTTTTCCAAAGGGATTCCTTCATTATTATCTCTCTAATCAGAAACTACAAACACAAAGTAATTTGAAGCCAATGGCAAATCACTCATTCCCTCCTGATTGGAAGGTGAGGCAGCTACTGTCTGCCTGCAGATGATAAGATATTGATCAACGTCACATCTCTGTCACTCGGACTATTGGACCTGTGATGAAGTTCCAACAGATAACGGAAAGGGATTATTGTGACTGGTAATAACATTTTTATTAACAATTATTCGTTGGCTGTGTTACTACGTCGTTGGAAAAGCTACAGTGAGGGGCATGAAAGTAACAGAAAAAAGTGTTCAACACTAAGAACGACAGAGAGGGATTTTCTGTGTTGAAACACATAGCTTAGCATTGGTGTTTAATATCCATGACAGCAACAGGGACATGAGCAGTGGGGGAGTGTTTCGTCTCTTTGCCAGTGCCCTCCCTCCACAGCTTGTTAAAGGCAGCCCCGTGTAAGCACCCCGCCAGCCTGTTAGGGGAGGGATAATGAAGTAATCCATAGTCATTACTCAACCATCACCCTTGGTGTGCACAGGCCGCCATGGACCACTTAGTTGGAGGTGTGTCGGTGTGTGTGTGTGTGTGTGTGTGTGTGTGTGTGTGTGTGTGTGTGTGTGTGTGTGTGTGTGTGTGTGTGTGTGTGTGGAGGAAGGCATCGAGGGAAGGCATCAGTAGCGCGGAGGGTTAGAGGAGGTCGGTGCGGGACATAGGGACTGCGTCTGCAGGATGTGTGTTATGAAAAGGGTGAGGTACAGGGAGCCCGGCAGGGTGCAAGTGTGCCTGTTGCGGTATACTTTAATTACAGCTGAAGTATAATTTGAGCAGTTATCGATCCCCCCTGCTATGGCTGTGGAGGAGGATTTCTCTCTGCTGTTATGACCTGCTGGCCCACGGGGGAGGCACGGGTGAGGAAGGTGGCGAGAAGAAGGGAGGAAAGTTCAGGAGGAGAACAGGTAGAGGTGGAGGCAGGCAAGCGAGGAGGCTTTATGTCGCTCATAAAGTTCAATATTATCACCCTGAGCAGCCGTGCGGAGACTAAACCTGTAAATAAGCAAGGCAGCACCTGCTACAATGCTAAGGATGCTGATTTAAGACTATTTGTTTTGACCGCCTGTTTATTTTGCATGATGGCACAATTTACAAGAGGCAAGCAGGGCAAGGCATGCAGGCCTGATACAACATCAAACACAACGGCATGACTCACAGCCGGACCCAAAGCCAATTCCCAGGTATTAGAGTGCTTTAAGTTTTATGATCCCCTATCACCAAACCTAACATAATTACCCCGCAAGGGCACTCTGTCTTTCAGCTATGGGGGGCGAAATGGGATGCTTGAAGAAAGGGGGTGGATGCAACGGTTGCAGCAGTGGACGGATGAGTGGCTATGAAGAGAGGGCATATGAAGAGAAGAGATACACATCATTTGCAGTGAGTTTTTTTATGCATACCTGCATCGCTCACCAACACACACACACACGGGCACCAAGCCTCTCAGATGGTGTTAAGTGGTAGTCCACCATTGTATGGGCAGTGACCTTAGCCGTGTTGTTATTAATTGCCTCATTATTTTAATTAAGAAGTAACACCCAGTGTGAAGTGGAATTGACAGAGCCGCCTCAGAGTCAGTGTAATTAATAGAGTCCATTCTGAAGGTCAATCCTTAGTACATCTGGTAGAATCAAGACGTGTGTGTGTGTGTGTGTGTGTGTGTGTGTGTGTGTGTGTGTGTGTGGTTTCTCCTCTCCGCTATTTTATTATCCTGCATGTTGTTGTATGAGACTCGTATGATTAGCTCCTGTCACGCCGACCTATAAGTCATTCCCTCCCTGACGCCTCAATCTCTGCTCGCTCCGTCCAAATGTGAAATGTGTCACTGTGGCCACCAGTGATATACACCGCCATTATGAATAAAATAACTATCGTTAGAATGTCCAATACTGCATTATCTCCGTCCCCGTCTCTCCTGCTCTCGCTGTAAGACTCCACATCTCTACCGCCACAAGGTCAAGCTGCGAGTTCAGAGTTTATGTTTTGTTCCGTGTTCATCCTGCAGAGGTCGAGCAGCACTTTCAACAATTACTCCTCAGGCTGGAAATTGGAGCATCCCTCGTCTCTCTATCATTTTGTGCGTCTATCGTGGATTCGGTGCTTGTTTCAGCCACGTTTGTCTACCTCGCAGCTCGGGGCTGACATGTGAGGGGCACATGAAAAATTCATGCTGAGGAAGAGCCACCGAGATAGACAGGAGCATGAGGAGCAATGCCTGGGAGAGTGACAGAGAGAGATGGAGAGAGAAGGTTAATGTGGCGAGCGAAAAAGGGAGTCACAAATGAGAAAGTCTGGGAGAAAAAGCGTGTATGACGCGTGACGGATGGTGAGTCACAACGCGAAACAGAGGGGAAAGCTGTGGCAGCGGAGTAAACAGTTAATGGCTGGCCGGCATTCTTCTTTTAAAAGGTTAATTACATCTAATCTGTGCACGAGGAGCTGTGTCAGAGAAAGAGACATTAATAAGGCATGACAAGGCAGAGGGACAGGTAGGGCAGCAGTCTGGGGATCGGAGGGATACTGCCAACCACTCCGCCTCTACCAGCCAGCTAACAGGCCTAGATAAAAAAAAACACTAATCAGTCATCAGAGAGGTGGAAGAGGAGGAGAGAGGAGAAGTTGATGAGAGAGGATGCTTAGACCTTAAAAAAAATAAAGTCGCTATTGGTTATATAATTGCAGCACTTGCTTAGCAGGATGAAAATACCATTTCTAATTTAGAGTCTATCTGCAGCATGATCGCAAAGAGAATTTTCTGTAACAAAGACATTTTTGTCTTTGAAACATCTAACTCAATTCCCTGTACCTACTCTGAAAAGACAGTCATCTGATAATGTTGCATCCCTTTGGGGTAAAATATTGCTGGGAAGTGAAATCCAAGAAAAGAATGCTGAAAATAATCTCTTAGAAAAATCAAAGCAAAAATAAAGGGAACAAAGGAGTCTGGGCTCAAACACAGCATCAACACAGGATTGAGTATTTTGTCCATGTAAGAAAGCAGCAACCTGCGCACACACACACACACACACACCACACACACACACACACACACACACACACACACACACACACACACACACACACACACACACACACACACACACACACACACACACACACACACACACACACACACACACACACACACACACACACGCACACGTGGACCTCTGTGTACTCACAAATGTATACATTCAAATAAAACCAGCAGCAGGCACAGCAAGACCTGGTTCTGTCAGTGTCACCGAGTCAAGTCTTATATCAAAGAAAACAAGATGTGAGTCATCTGCTCCGCGGTGAGGCTTTGTTTTAACTTCAGACAGAGTGGAAGTGATGGGTGTGAGACAACAGCCAGCAAGACCGCTCTCTGCAGAAGACACTAATCCTCGTGATGGCATTATCATCCACACATCAGCCCACTATAGAGTAGGCAGACGCAAGTGTAGGACGCGCTGCTCGCCGTGACAGCTGGGGTCTTTATGCTTGGGAGGGAGGAACAGCTCATTACTGGAGATGTTTCTCGGTGTTTTGATGGGTAAATAGAAAAACTGCTATCAAAAGCCAGCGCTGACAGCCAGTGCATTTCCTCCCACTTAATCTGGATACGCATGAATGAGAAATAGGATAATATCATCAGCATACTGTCATCTTTTTTTTTCTTTTTTTTTTTTTTATAAAAGGAAGTGAAAATATCAGCTGCCACGTTTTCAATCAGCGATTTGTGTATCAATGGGCAGCTGTCAATGGGGGTACTTTGAAGTGGCGGTAGGGAGATAAGGATTATAATTAGCTGCTCGCTGCTGAGGAGGTGAATGGAGCTGCAGGTAAGGAGAGGCCGACTGTGTCTCGTCCCTCTCCCTCCTCCTCGTCCTCCTCCTTTGCTGCCCACTTCAAAGATTGAGATGAGAAATCAGTGGGTGTAAAAGTCAATTGCCTCCCAACAAAACTCACGGCAAATGGCTGCAATCTGACTGTGGCGCAGTGATTGCGTTTTATTGTCCAAGTGCTTCGGTCTTAATGCGTCTCGCCGTATCATGAGCTGGCAACTCACCCCTGTAGCCGTTTGCAGATGCTCCCGGCAAAATTCATTGCTCATCAATCCATCACGTGGATTTTTTATTTGCCTTTTTATTTGCAGAAGGATTCGGCAGGAGGGGAAGGTATTGTGTTGTTTTTCTCTCCCGACATGGGAGTGAGGGGGAAGGACTGCATCTCACTCTAATCAGACATTTGGATGAGAAGACTGTCGATACACTGCAGAATATAGTCAATGTGCTTCACTTTAACCATACCATAAAATATAGATATATTGAGTTAATTCATAATGAAGCCATAATTATAAAAGGAATGTGGGCTCCCCTGCTGTGTGTGTTTTCTTTGTTACTTGCATCTTTGTTTTTTTTTGTCAAAATAGTCTGTGTCAGATCTGAAAAAAGTACATCTTTCATTTACAAATACTGATAACATTCTTCTTTTTTTTATATGAAAAACAAAAGTTGAAAGCAGCTTCATTTCTTTTATCTAACGTGAACACAATGGGACAGAAACCCTGGGCAGCACATCAGATCTTAACAAATGAATCACTCAACTTTGTCATCTCTGACTGTGCCGCCATCACTGGAGAGCTAAGGAAAAGTGCACGGGCAGAAAAGTCATGGCTGCCCTTTTATAAGGGGTAACCCTCAGAGGCTTGATCAGGCTCATCTGGATTGGCTGAGTGGATAGATGCAGATCTGGGAAATGCCTGAAGGCCAGACATCCCCCATTAAAGAGTGAAGACTGTGTGGAATTTTTTTCTCAGACTTTGTGTGTTTAAGGTGAAACTACTGCTGGCATCTAAAGCAGACAAAAGAGGAGAACGTTTTTGAGGATTTGGTCTGGTTTTGCATTAATTTATCTAAACACTGACAGTGTCGCGATCCTTGGTACGTGTATGTCTATGTGTCCGTGTTTGTGTGTGTGCTTTGCTCGCAAGTTTGTGTGTGTTTTTCACTTGGCAACCGAGTGTAGGTCAGACAGGCTTGACACTATGCACTTTGTTCTTGGCTGAATGACAGAGATCCCATTTGCTGGATGCAAATTAGGAGCATTGTCAGTGCTCCTAATTCAACACAGCTCCTTTAAAAAGTGTGTTGTTTTTTTAACGAAAGTGTTAATAGATGGGTAGTTCTCCACAGAGGAGGCGATCCTATTGTGGATAAGAATGAGTAATGTCGCTAAGAGTAAGTTCCACTCAGCGGGTGAGCATGAACTTTAACTCACACGCTGTAGTGTCGACTCATGAAATTGTAACTCATTTTGAAAAAGCTTGTTGCCAGCAAAAGTGAACGGCCTCATACGAATTCATACAATCCATTTGCTTTCTGGCAAAGAGATGTACAGCAGAGAGAAGAAAAAAAATCTGCAAATGAAACAAAACAGACAAGCTGCAGTGTCTTTCTGTTGAGTAATCAAATAACTGAGTAAAAGTAGGAATAATGTACAGTATAATGTGTCCTACACAAATGTAACAAATCCACCGAGTGCACAAGTGGGAGCTGCAACGTAACTTAGAAAATAGTGAACCACAGCAGAATTCTGCAGATCTCAAGTGATTTGATGCAAAAATAAATCTTAGAGACAGCACATCAGTAAGAAACAACACATATCCATTTGCAAGGCATATTTTTTTCCCTCTAGAGAAGTAGCCTAATGTACATTACAGCAACTTGATGCTTTTTTGTTCAAAGTGAAAAATGACACAGCTAAAGGGTGCTGCAGGATTCAGACAAAGTGTTGCTCAAAATGTTAGATGGCTTCCAATTTGTGACTGTACGAGGTTCTGTTTGTGCCAGAATGGGTTGATGCTTACTGTTGTTGGATTTTCAAGCATGCATTACTGTTTTGTTCATTGTCTTGACTTTGTACATCTGTTCTGTCACTTCACTTTTTTCCATTTCTTTTATTTA
The DNA here is from genome assembly GCF_021018895.1 of Seriola aureovittata. NCBI lineage: Eukaryota > Metazoa > Chordata > Actinopteri > Carangiformes > Carangidae > Seriola > Seriola aureovittata. The sequence continues at coordinate 19,324,117 of NC_079379.1, forward strand.
AGATTGCATATCACAAGTTAACTGCATAATGATGAGGCGAAGCACGTCCCAGACCCAGACGTATAACCTATAAATTACTGAGAATAATTACATTTTGTTGGCACGTTTCTATCTTAAGCCCCTTAACCGGTCACATGACACTACTCAGCCAATCGCTGTGACTGGAGCCAATCAACGAGATACACAAACACGGTCAAAGACAATGTCAAAAAATAAGTGGAGGGAGTGAGATGGAGGGATAAAAAAAAAAAGGAAATGTTAATGCTGTTCAAATGTTAAGACGTGTTCAGTTTGTTTATTATATAAATGGTTGAGATTGCTGGTTAACTGTTGGAGTTAACCATAAAAAATAAAAATGGAAGTCAAGCTACACTTTTTATTTCATTTTGTAAAATTAAGCACTTTATTATATTTTTTCATAAGTTCTGTTATGTAGTTATCACTTATTACAGTCTTTATTATCTTTGAAATGCTAAAACAACATACAGTTACTATTATATTATTATATACAGAAGGTATTATTACTATTTCATTATAATTATTAGTATATTTATGTAGTTGAGAACAGAAACACTTACTATAACACTATAACATCAGGGTCAGTATAGTTATCTGTTGCTTAGAGGCAGGTCAGAGGAAAAACAAGATCACAGCTCGACAATGTGACCAGTGGATATGGGGCATTAGTGTTCAAACTATCGAACATTTTTTAACAGATTATTAGGTAAATTGAGTCACTGTAAACCATGTAAATGCTTTAATCTCAGTATACCTGGCTACTCTGAATAACCAGATTAATGTAATACCGAGTTTTGGCTGACTTATTCCAGCAAATTCTCTCCCCCATCATGTTCATGAGGCACTTTTCAATATAACCTATAATATTATGACTGGACTCGTGGAACAAGAACAGGCTTAACGATGACTGGCCCCGTACACTATTATGGCCCATAATCCCTAGGGGGACAGTGCTTGGCAGGTAGCACAATGTCTGTTTTTTTTTTGTCTCCACTACATTAACAGAACCACACTTGTTGTTTCTTGTCAGTGTGACAGGTGTGACATATTGTGTACAGATTACATGAAAAAGGCAGAGCGATACTGTGGGAACACAAGTCCATTCACTGTGAATGATGTGCCGCTGCGTCTGGTGCCGTTTCTGTCATGATGGATAGCTTCCTGTAACATGTACTTTCCCCCTTTATGAGACGTGTTTCTGCAATTTTAATAAAACAGCTGATGTTGAGTCGAGCTCATTTTATGAATAATTTTGTTGCATCTAAAACTCAGCAGTAAGCAGGGGGAATTAAAGATGAATAAACTCAAACCATATTTACAGCAGGCTATTTCTTGACTGTAGCCCTGCTTTGTGATTTAGCCTACTCAAACAAATGTGTTTTTACATGAAACTATTGCATGCTGTTGCTTTGATGCAAAACAACTATGTATAAATGTATAAATTCATTCTAAATTTAGCAGGTGTCCTGCATTGTGAATTGCACTGAACATCATACAATGTAATCCTTGGTCATATTTTTTCCAAGTGAATATATTTGTTTACCAGCACCATGTGCAGTCAGCCTAATGAAAAACAACTTAAAAAATGATCTTGATTGACTGTTTAATAGTCTGTGAATGATTAGATTGTTTATCATGTGACGTGGGTCTATTCTTATGCAGGCTTCCTTGGCAAACAACAACGTTTTCATAAGCGCCTATTGTGTCCCCCCCTGTTGCTTAGACAGATGCGTATTACAGAAATCAATTTTAATTTGGATGTAATTCAGCATATCAAAACCATCAAATATATGCAGATGTGTGAACAACAAATTCATTTATTCTTATTATTTTGTACAAACAGGATCTAAATGCGTACATTGAAGCCGTCAGATGAATCAGTCTTTATGTAGTCTACATACATATGCATCTTGATAAATGTGCAAGGTTTAACAATTGGTGCTGAGACTGGGTGGTTTCTTTAGTATGCATACATGAGAGCAAGTCTCACAAAGCATCAGCCAGGCACTTTCTCTGTGTTATTTCTCACGTTCAGAGAGACAGATAGGGTGACATGACTAAAACCCCTGCCTTGCTCCCCATAGGCAGCACATGTCAACCACCTTCTGGGGCCTTGTCAGCAGCCAAAAGGTTTTAATGGAACTGTGTTTTGGGATTTGCGCATGTCGTCGGTCTTGTTCGAGAGACGGAGAGTGTCAGGGGGGAAGGAGAGAGAGGAGAGACCTCTTTGAGTATAAAGCCGTTGAAAGGAGACATGGCGTCCGCCGAGAGAATAGCTGCTTCAGTCCTCTTATCCTTCCCCGCCGACACACACAGATGCAAACTCACTTCGTCAGCCCCTCTCCCCGAGATGTTCTCTGTGAGCGTCTAAGTTAGAGATAGGCCCGAGTGTTAGGTGATTGAACTGCCGGGTGCCTATTCTGCACTACACATCTTCATTTAGCCAGAGTGAACACCTGCCAAGATTGGGATGTTGGGATGTGATTCACTTTTGTCTTCTTCCCTCTATGCTGCTACTATCTGTGTTCCACAGTTTGACTGGGAGTCAAAAACTGGGAGAAAAAAAACATTTACAACTGGTTGCTAACCACTTCTGTTTCCATTAAAGTAACATTCATTTAAATTGTCAAAATTAAATTGTGAAGTATCACATGAAAATGCAGCCAGTCTTCCATCTGTTTATATTGCCTTAATTGCATCTGCTAATGTCTGTCCTTCCTGCCCTGCTGACATTTGCGTCATTAAATTTGAATGATAACTTTTCGGCAAATAACTCCCCACTGAAAAACAGATGTTTGTCATATTTGGCACATTTGTTCTAAGGTCTGATTTTGCCTTACTTTTATCATTTAAGCAGAACTCATACTGAGTGTTAATTGAGCAACAAGCAACATTTTAAAAAGTCTTTTAAGAAAAATCAAATGCCACAGTTCTCCTGCAGGCTTTTATTGTGAAATCTCCCATGCAATTACAACTATTATTTCATTAATGCATTCGTGTTTGAATTTCGTAGCAATTATTTAACTATAAACCTTAATAATTGCAGACTTCTTTACATACTGTATCCAGGAATAACCACGACAGATTGTCAATTTCACGTAAATAATTAAACACATTGCACAATACATGAAAAAAAGACATGGATTTACTGAATTACCCGTTATGATTTTCTCTTTTTCTTTACTCCTCCTTCCTGGTTGTGTATCTCACATGCTGTTCACTGCATGACAGCTGAATCACAGCTACAGTAAAAGAACCTGCATTTGTTGTCAGTTTGTGAGACTTGTAAGATAAAGTTAGGCCCCCTCATCCCTATGTGACCCCAGAGCTGTTGCCACAAAGCACTACATGGTGTTGGCCCCAATGGATACTAATTGCAAGGCAATTACACAGCAGGATTGACCCGTGTTGGCCGTCAGACCTCTGCCCAGAGTGACTATTGCCGCAGAGAACGCCTGTGGGTTACATCATGAACGCAAAAGCAAGATGATGGCAGTTAATTCAGCATAATCACTACTGATTTATGTTGAAACTCTACAGGGACATGCCTACACTGGTTTGTCATCCCATGGAGGCATTTGAGTCATTTGAGATACCGTATGTGGTTATACAGTACTTATTACCAAGGTTGATGTTTATCCAGGGCTACGTTTTCTGAAACAATTAATCCATTATTCAGATATTGCAGATAGGGGTATCAGATCACAAATTACTTCTAAGCATCCTTTTAAAGGGCAGTTACAAACGTATTTTATTCATATTTTAGTTAAAACATATTTATCTTTATATGTCCCTGACAGGTGATTATTTGTTTTTGTTGCAGTGTGAATAATGATGGTCCTCATTTAGACGCAAATACAGCAGCAGTGTGACATTGTTGTAGTGCTGCCAAAACTGTTAGGGAGGAGGGGCTGGGTGTGTGGAGTCTGACTTTGACACTGGAGATGATATATCCCATCTCCAAAAGTCAACAGTGATTTCTTTTAACTATGACGACAAGTGCATTTATAAATTGTTTTTGTAACACTCAAATGGGTCGTTGTGAAAGGCAACAAAGATTTATGCATGTCGTTTAGGGATGAGGACTCTTAATTATTTTACGTGACCTTGTGACCTTTTCTCAATCTCTTCAACAGCCACTCTTCATAACAATAAATAACCAAATATTCATTGTCCCCAGAGCATGAATACTAATGTTTTTGATGACCTTCTGACTTATCCTCAGGCACAACCATCAGACTAAAACCCCACTTGAACACAAGAAATACAGTATCCAAATCCAAACGTTGTAATGAAGCCTCTCGGGGCCGCTAACAGAGGTTCAAATTTAATCAGAGCTGCAAAATGCAAAAGCCCTATCACTGGGCTGTAAATACTGACCAGACAATGCTGGATATTAAATCAAAAGGTATACCAAAGGGATAAATATCGGTCTGTCCCTATTCTGGATCAGAGAGAGCACACATACTTAATGCTACAGCACCGAACCTCCTTCAAAAATCAGAGACGCTTACCCAACTTAATGTCATAATCCCTTCCACTTCATCAGAGCTGCAGAACTACCACCATGACGGCTCAGCTCACTTAGCCCGTGGAGAGAACACTCAACCATCCAGCCTCATCAAGTCTATTTATCAGAATGATCTCTTTAAAGTCAGCTCTCCCCATCCCGTCGCCCTACTTAAAGCCATGTCGTGTTAGCGCCCATAGATCGTCTCCCTCATTCACGTCGTCACATCACTGTGCTTATTCTCTCATTACAGAGAGCGGGGCATCAACTCTGTCTTCCCTGGGATTAATGTAACTGGATACTTTGTCAACATGTATGAACATCTCCATTGGACAAACTTTGCTGTCATTACATAACCCTCATTTATCAAGCGAGGGTACTTTTCCGCTTCTGAAAAATGGGGTTAAAATGATTTTTTTCAGTGGTTTCAGTCAATTCCTGATATAACTGTCAAGACCGCACTCCTATGTTGTATAATTCAGGCTCGTTTCATGATGGTTGATTGTCACTCTGGCAGTTCCACTAAATGTTTCTCAATTCTCTTGTGTGAGATTCTGACTTTTAATTCATTTGCAGCCCATGTGACTCCGTTGTCCCTTGACAATAACCATTTACCTTTCCTGCCTGTAAGTCTCAGGCATTCCTAAATGTATTCCCACAATCCTGTTTTACCCAATCCGCCTAATTACCCTCCCAGAGGACACTAGTCCTTGGATGAACCATGCTTTTCTGCTCTCGCGTGTTAAACATGCTTTTCCACGTTTGAAAAAAAATTAATAAAAAAAACAGTATTTTGGAAGACTAAGAAAAGAGAACACCAGTGATCCTGCAAAATCCTATGCTGAAAACAAGTCACTGTCCTACATAAATATTCTCTGTTGCTGCTGCTGAATTTCCACCTTACTTATGGTGGAATATTGATTCAGAGTAAAACATATCTAGGGCCATTTGTGATTCTCTTTTGTTTTCTATCAAGAAATATAAAGGAAGGAACACAGGATACTCTACTAAGACACTAACACCCCTTATTACTGCTCTTTGGAGAGTTGGATTCTGATATTATTCACCATTCAAACTGAAGCTCCAGAGGGTATGTTTCACATATTATTTATACAAACAGTTCTCTTAAGGCTACTAAAACACTGATCCTAAAAAGGTCACTGAATATCAAGGTTAAAGGTAACATGTATCCTGATAAAGCGTCCTCCTCCTTGAGGAACAGAGAGCTTCATGAGGATATTTGGATAATCTCATGCTAAATGGGTGTTTGTAACTCCAGGCCAAATTGCATATGGGCCATTATGTAATGTACTCATCATAAAATACCACTGCATTCTATTATCATCAAATGGAAATATCAAGGCAATTTTCTCAGTAGCGGTGGGCTAATGACAAGTTAGACGAAACCCTCTCAGGTTAGATGCATCCTCTCCGTCTACGGCTGGAGATGAAACAAGTGAAATGTATGTCAGATGCTCGATTGGTTAAATATGCAGTTAAAGCAGTTTCTCCTAAACCAATTCTTTGTTCTATGGAGTTTATTTGTACTTGAATGGCTTGAAGAACTGAAATCCTTCCAATAAAACAGATTTGTTGCATTTGAACCAACACAGACACTGCAAACTGTCCCCTCAGCGGGGTTTAAATTACAGCTCCTGCTGTTGTTGTCCAGTCAGGTACCAGTGCTGCACCGTAGCAACACAGTGGTTCCCGCATCAGTGTTTTAGAAGTATCTGATAATAATTATGTCACCTTTTTTTCCTGTTTTACAAGAGGATCAAATACTTCATGGTGGAGTTTAGCGGGAACTCTCTGCGAACCGGAATAACCTGCATTAAAGGGGCATTCCCGCAATTTAATTTTTAATTTAAGCAACAGAGGTTGAGATATGAAGACTTGTGATGTCCCATGATGCAACTGGATAATGTGTTTGAGGATGTCTTCGTGACACCAGCAGAGTTATTTGGTCAGATGACAAAGCTATTCCAAAGCCACAGCTGTTTTCACAAGCTGAGTGGCTTGTAAACGTTAGCTAAAATCAGTTCAGGGCACCTTTAATGGGCTTGAAAATATTTTACCTTCTAAAACTATTTTTTATCTTTTTATTTTTGTATTATCACTTATCTTAGGTCTGTTAAAAGTAAAAAAAAAAATTAAAAAACAGACATATGCATCTGTGAGTTATATCATTAAAAGAGCAATAAAACTTACTCAATTAGCTTATTAAACTGCAGACCACCTGTGTATGAATCATTTGTCCTTCAGCTTGAATTAACAGCCCAAACATGTAATGATATTTACCAATTGACTGAATAACAAGTCTCTCAGAGTTTCTCAGCAGCATAGAAAGATAATAATATTCTTCAAAAAAGATTAATTAACACCCTTTAAACAGAGGTCAATCCAATAGCGTAGCATCAATAAAAACACTAGTCTCACTGTGAGCCATGGTGCATTTAGAAACAAAACAATATTAGGACATTTAAAACATATTGCAGTCCTCAGATTTCTTGTCAAATGTAAAAACACATAATATTTCACTGGTGTTAGAAAATGGGCAATTTCCTAAATACAGCATATCCAACCAGCTCATTTATTAAATATATTGCTGCCTAAATAATGTGAAGTAACGTTTCTGTGTCTATAACTACGGGTAAAATACAGTTGGAGAGGGGTCACGATCCCCTGCACCTGCACAGGCTAATCACCCACTCTGAGACTGAGGGGTGAGAGGTCTTAGGGCAGAGAGCACACACACACACACACACACACACACACACACACACACACACACACAACACACACACACACACACACACACACACACACACACACACACACACACACGTGCCAACCTGAATCCCCCACTTCACCTTTCCACCCTCTGTCTTTTTCTTACCCCTCACACTCTCTCTCTCCCACCACACCCAGCCCCCCGCCCCCCCCCCCCTTCCCCACTGATTTGCTGCCTTGCTGCCATTTTCTGTAGATGACTTGTCATGCTGCTACAGCTGCCCCGGGGTGCCAAAGCCATCATCAGAAATTCAGATGACTCTGCCCCATGATGCACCACACTGAGCTGCTCTGTTGGCATGTCTCTACAGCGACTAACTTTCAGTCTCTTTTTAATTTTAACACGTCATATTTTGTGAGATAAGTTTTGTTTCACTCACATTCCCTGTGTCTGCTCTCCTTCTCACTCATTTGCTTTGCACACAAGATGACGCACATCCACAGAAATCCATACAAATGTAATTTAACCAGTGTCAGTTCCCTCACTTGAGTAAAGATCCAATAGAACAAGGGGAAATGCTCAATTACAAGCAAAAATACAGACATAGTTGTAGTGCTGCCAGAGCGCACCAGAACGACGCTCTGACACTCATTCATGGTTCACATCATCGGGTAGAAATTCATATACATTTTTTTTAAAGCATTTAAAGATCATCATTAAATAATTGATCATCATCATTAAAGCATATGTCATGAAGAGAGCAAATAAAAAAAAGTTGTCATATTGATATTTATGGTGTACCTATTGATTCACAATGTCAACTCATGTATTGAGTAGCACGCAAGGAAACATTCCACCTTTAAAAGCAAGGTAGCTGCTGGTAGCCTCTGACCAGTGCAGCGAATTCAATTATTTTTTCTACCTCATTAGTGTTAAATAGTAAAGATGAAAAGGCAGCAAAACATCCTTTCATTCATCATTCACTCTTCTGATTCCTTTAATTGTGATCAATGTGCAAAGAAACATTACAAAGCCAGAATATTAAACTTGGACAGCTTGTGCTGTAGCCACAATGCCTGCTGGACATGAAAGCTAACTTGGCTACATGTTCATAGACAGATGAGCCTGACCTCTGCCTGCACTGCAACGTTTCCTCAGAATGGATGTTTTCCAAAGCGGCTTCATTTGCTTGGTATGAATAAGTAAATAACATCATTCAAACACACAAACTACCTGTATTCATTTACCTATACTGCTTAGTGTAATGCTAATTACAACCTACTAGCTACATCCATGGTATCTTCTACCGCTACCTAGCTGGATGTTCGGCTGACAGCAACGTTAATATTCTCAGCATGATGAAATTATTCATAAAGTCAGTGGAACATTTGATCATGTTGTCACTTACTACAGTAGGAACAGCGGGCCTTCAAAACAAGCCACAACTTAACTGTCTGGTACAAATAGCACTACACTTCTGTAAACAGACATATTATCAGCAAAATGTACACATAAATAACCTGTTCTTTATATGACACCACCTGAGAAATGTAGAGCAATCACACATTGCTAGAACATCTGAAACATGTAGACTGTTGTCCTGTAAAAATAAATGACCACATAGGTCGTCCGTGCAAGTAGCTTATTACAACCCATAGTTACGTTTTGTTGTTAGGCAACCTCGAGCAGCTTAAGATGGGAGCAAAGGAGGAAGTCAGTTGATGTAGTGTAAAGAACAAAGTCCATGAGGTTGAAGTGGATGGACAGATGGGTTTACCTAAGTACATGTATTTAAGAGTACCTAATTACTTTCCACCACTGGATTTAACGCCCCCCCCCCCCCCCTTTTTTTTTTAACGAGCCTCCTTAACAACAATTAAGCAGATTTAAGAGTATAAAACTTTAGAGTTTGCATTAACCTGCTGCTTGATTAACCAGATTGAAGATACTGGAAAGTTGACATGGGAAAATCTTCTCTTTCCTGAGCTTTGACTATCCTTCCCCTCTACACTAAAGCACTGACATGAATTAAGCAGATAAGCAACAGTGAGATAACAGAAGAAATATCTGCTCTGTGTGTGTGTGTCTTGTAAAGACTGACAGATTATGGCTTGTAACTCTGTCTGGGAAAGGCACTTTAGACTTTTCTCTAATTCCACTTAACAAAAGATGATGCCATTACTCTTGCAAAAACAATGGCAGACAAAGATTTCGGATTTATAGTGGAAACCAAAAGCTACCTGTGTCTATTCATTCAGTCAGTGGGTGGCCTTTCAAATACGTTCCCCAGCAGAGACAAAAAGGTTTTCTTAGCTGTGATTTTCTTTCTAAATTCGAATCAAAGGATAAGTAAAACAGACTTAATGTATCCCAGTTATATAAAATAAATTGCATATAGTACACAAGAATCCTGGTTAAGTTATTATAAATCTGGTTGATTTAATACATTTTCATTTTTTCTTGAACAAAGCCGAAGAAGAATGAAGCCAATTAATTTGCAAAACAGAAATGTGTGGCAAATTAAAGTCCAATTGCAACAAAAGACAGTTTGATAAGATTCCATTCTCTAATGTTTTGGTGTTGCCGGCCTTTATTTTGCAAGACAGATTCGATCTCTCATTACCTGTGGTGTTCACAGGTAATTCTATAATCTTGTTCATGCAATTAACTGGATTAACTGGAAATCCCTGGTGCACTTTTGTTGCAGTGGTCACAGGTGTTCTACTTGGTGGTGTTGTACTTCGGAGCCCGTATTTTCAATTTAATCAATCTAACCTGTTTGTTTTTAATTATACATAAGATCAAATTCCCCACACATCGACTTAAAACTAATACAATTACGGTAAGATGGTACAATTCCGAATCACTTAGCATTTTAGAGATATCGCACAGGGGTATACTCAGTTGTGTAATTTTCAAAGTGGACAAGGCATGGAACTCAAAACAATCAACAGAGAGACGTTACAGAAAAGAAAATTGTAGATAGCTGCCTCCGCCTCCCTTACAGCCTCCGGTAATTGTCCGGGGAGATGTCTGAACATTTCCAAAAGGTTGTAATCATTGATATTTGTTAAACATTGACTCCGCATATTGGCAGTTGGATAACAAATGACTAGCGGTGTGGTTCGCACTTTTACATTGATCCTCAGTATGTGAAAAAATAGCGTGAAAAAAGAACCAATTATTTAGCTGTAATTATACACGCTTTGATCTTTGCATTTTGTAGACTTTGAATGTAAAATGGTTGCCAGAACCACGGGTGCATCCTGACAGAGCTACTAGACATCAAATGGGCATTATGAGGACAGTAAGCTACGCAGTTGTTTTGAAAGACTTTGTTGATTCTGACAAGCAAACAAACTTTGAAATGAAATGCATCTCATTATTCTCCCTACACGGAAAACATCCACCTGAACAGCCCACACTAAGAAAAATCAAATTTGGTGCTTCATCTGGTGTTCCCATTGAACAAAAACACATTGATCCTGATCGGCAGGCAGGGCTTTTTCCTACCTGCTCTCACTTTTTTTTTTTTTTTTTAAATGACACACTTTGCTGCGGGGAAGTTCATGGATCATAAATGTGGAACGTCTTAATGCACCCTTTAGCGGGCCTCGTTCATGCTCTGAGAGGCTGCCTTGAAGCAGGACTTGAGAACAGGAGCATGACTTCAGTAGTGTAACACCATCACACATACACACACACACACACACACACACACACACACACACACACACACACTTGAGATGCACTGGAGATGCAATAGCCGGCAGCTGATGGAAGATATCTCTACACCACAAATAGAGTAGCAGTGAATTATTAAAAGGAAAACGGTCATTTTGTGAAAGAAGAAAAAAAATATACACCTTTCCCTACCTTTCACAACAGAGACTACAGTATGTGTGTGTATAGGTTGGCAGAATACTCAAGGCTTTAAAAGCTCCCATCCTGCAGGGATAGCCAGGTTCACTGTGAAATAAAGGGGCTGTTAAACTACCCTGCAAATTCTTGCCCACTGGGCAACAATCGCGTTGGAACAGAAAAAGCAGCTCTGTCCACAAAGGGAGGGGAGAAAAATGTAAAGAAAGTGATGTGGAGAAAATGTACAGTTTCTGTCCCCAAAGCTACTGCATTAGAGAATGTATACCTGTGACTCAGGATTTTCCAATTTTATCCATTATTTTTCTATTTAGCTCGAAGGTGGTGGAGGTGTTTAAAGTAAATCCCCCAACACACACACACACACAAAAAAAAACACACCAGTTTTATAAGAAAAAAGAAATGCAGCTATAACACTTACAGCCTGTTGATAACTTTTCTTGCCTGAGGGAGGCAACATCAACATGTTTAAATTTGCTGTGACTTTCCTTTACTGTAGGTGGCGCGTGATGACTTGTAGAAATGAGCTGAAAATGAATGAACAACTCCCCCTTGTGGATAATCTGCAGGAAATGAAAAGATGATCTCATCTTTTAAATTATGATCTTTTGATCATGAATGAATCACAATATTGCTCCATGAGGTTTTTCAGATCCAAAATTTACAAAGGTGTTCAGACCTCACCAGGTAGGGATAATAATTAGAAGCATTTATATCGTGCCGCTGGAAATCTGAGAACTCTGAGACCCGCATAAGAGAGACAAAAGCTAAAGTAGTTGCCAATAGCGTTTCCATTGAATGAGAAAGAAAAAATCTAAGTCTGAAATTTGAAGACAATCAGATATGTTGTAGTTCTGACCATAAATAATGACTGGCAATTTAGCGCTAAAACCCATGATCCATTTGGTAGCAATCAAGGGGTCAAAGAGTTGGGGTTTCAAGAGGAGTATAGGATGAAACTTAAAGGGCTTGACAGTAAGGAAACCTCACCTGGCCTGGACATGACTAACTGTGGTGCACCACTGCTCTGACCTGCTAGAGCAATTTCCTGGTTTGTCCCAGGGACTCCAGTACTGTAAGTGGTTTTGCCACCCCATGCAGTCAGTGTCCAACTTCTTATAGCGACACTGCAGTGGCCCATACATCACAACCATAATTCATTTTAATTGAACTTTTCAAAAGTTCCAGCAATCACACTCCACCTAGAACCAGATACCAGACAGGCAGAGACCCGGCTTAATCACTCACTGGCATTCTTGATGGTCTAACGACGACTCTCATAAAAAAATCTGCGAATTAAGAAGTTGGCATCATTCATGACGGATGACATTTTTACTTGGTTTGAGGAAAAGAGGGGGAAAAACCCAGATTGAAGTGACTGAAAGACACTAATCAGTGTTTGGTGTGTTGGACAACACGATAATCACCAACCAGAGCGCATTTTTAATCATGTCTCTGAGATGGAAGAATAAAGAAACCAACAGATTTAACGAGGCTGATCTGTTGGTACATATCAACATATCAATGCAAACAGCGAAAAGCTGCAGGCACACTGAATGAGGGAGTGTTTACTGAGCACTTGCTGTAATCAAAATATCCCAATCACTGCTATAACATCCCCCATGTTCAGAACTGACTCCCTATTAACAGTATACATTCAACATTTATCTGTGGGTTTTTTTTTTTTTTCTCTATAGCAAATATTGGCTTTCTGAATGTCATGGCAAAATGCCACGCAGCCAATGGAAGTACATACGACACTGATATTGGTCCATGGATTACTATTAAGTTACTGTATGTGCCCCGAGTGTGTGATAGGTAATATTTTCATTTGACTTGTTTTAAATGATTTTCTGATTTGGTGGAAAATATAGACAGAGAAAATGTCAGACCTCCAATATCCGACAGAAGGAACGGCGCTATGGTGTAGCTACAGTATACGCTGTGAAATGACTGTGAGGTGCTGTGGATTATTACAAGGGTACAGAGACACAAATTGAGTCATGATGGGAATTATCGCTGTAATCTCGTACAATATAGGAGGGAACCCTGAACTCGGAGATGGGCCATGAGGGGTTGACATTTAAAAACTGTCTGGAGGGAGGACCGATTGCCTCTCGCAGTGGGGAGCCTTGTAGACATCCTTGGCTGCTTTAATGATCCTTATTCATCTTTACCTACTCACCCCACCATGTCACACACATACACACACACACATTCCTGCACAGACACACAGGCATACATTTTACCACAGCGGAACCAACTTCAGTCACACACGATAATGTTTCTGTGCTCCACGTAGCATAGCACATAAATTATAGAACACAAATTCCATGTGAGTTGCAAGTTGTATTCTCTTCTATTGTTCTACACTCAGGCTGCATAGTTTTTTTTTTTGTTTTTTTTTCCCCAAACACTCTCTCACACTCACATATTTTGTCTTCACATGAGTGGGATATAAGTTTTACTCGACTGGCTTTGAGAGCAGAAAGATAAGTGGAAATGTGCAGCACTTTATTTCCATGTCAGGATCCTCCTTTTCCACTTGATTGGCCTTTCATCACACAGCATGCGGTGCCGACAGTGAGGCAACAGGAAGTTGGGAGCGAAGAATGGGATGCATTGGAAAGGAGATAGAAGAACAGACATGGGATTAGGGGAGGGATGAGGCCTGATGGCTGCTGATCTTTGATGAAGCTTCTCACGACACAAAAGGATGACTCCAACTCAAGTGCTGCTCCACATGCTGTGTGTATGCACGAGCGTGTGGGTGAGTGTGGAGCACACTCACCCACACGCCCGTGCATACACACAGCATGTGGGACTTATTCAAACAATGTGCTCATTCAGGAATATGACAATAAAACAGAGTGCATCAAACGTACAAGGTGCCAAAAGCCTGCACATGCAGGAGCAGAGGATAAGAGAGAGAAAATGCTGGAGAAAACTCATCACCAACTGCCTGTCACCCATTTCCTTTCATTTGTTTCTCAGAATGAGCCAAATCAGAAAAACCTTCATGTGGAAAAATTCTCTTTCTCCATTTTCTCTTCCTTCCCGTCTTCTCATCTGTTATACCTTGTCACTTTGTTGAGGCTGTGTAAAAAAAAAAATTCGGTTTAGCAAATCTAAATCCTTACATGCAGGTAATTTACTCCGATACCCCAGTATGGCAGCGTTACAAGCTGTGCTCCTCCTACATGCCTCCATGTGTCCAACTTTCTGCGTCGACAGTGTGAGGGGAGAAATCAAAATCCAGAAAGTTGGAGGAGTGAGTATGCCGGCTTATTATGACTCCCACTGGAGGGTGTTCAAAAGAGCTGTGCTTTGACACCCAATGTGCTGGGTTTGTTGCTTTCTGTTTTAATCTTGCCTAAAGATATATGTTTATCAAAGTGAATTTTCAGTGTCTGTTTTCAGGGCTTTGCCGACGCTTTCAAAATCTCCCAGCATTCAAAGGAGCAGGCCAGAGCATGAAATGATGAGCACATCACCAGCTCAAACTCACCAAGATGCAGCAACACGGTGCAACAGTAAATCACTACAGTAATGTGATGACTGTATGTGGGTATATTGATATGAAAGCCAATGTGCAGGAGATTGTGTAGGAGGGAAAACACTGCTGTCAATGCCAGCAAAATTCTCTAGCTGCAAGAAATTCTCCTTTCTTTTTTTTTTTTTCCCTTTGAGACTCAAGTTGACATCTATTGATGCTGCCCCCAACAGGTGTGTGTGTTCCCTTTGAAAAGGCTCCATGCAGACGGTATAGTCTTTATACAATATAGTGAGGTAATTGCTATGTTTTTATAATCTCTTTTCATTTTTTGTATTTTTTTGGCCATTTTACACCTTTATTAGATAGATAATGAGAACAGAAACAAGTCAGAAAAAAATGGATCAGAAAGCTGAGAATCTGTGAAGATGATCCAAAGGCAGCGTGTACTGTCTGCGTTTTTTTTTAATGGTATTGTATGGTTTCAATGTCAATGATCGTTTTGGGTAAAATAACAACCCTAAAACGACTATAAAGACAATACGACTTTTCCATCTGTTGTGCAGTTTGCTGTACAGCCCGAAAACTTTAAAGGCTGCCTTTGTTGGGCAGAAAGCTGCGTTAACAGATTCTTTTTGTCTACTTTGGGGAAGCAGAACAAACATATAATTTGACTTGTCCCCTTCTAAAGTTGTTAGGAAAGGTGTTGTGGAAAACGGTACAGAACAAGATTAGTGTCAGACCACCTGACAGCTGGATGCTGGAAATGTGGTCAGTAACAGTGGAGTTATAGCCACTGCAAAGCAACAAGTTAAAAGAAGTGAAAATGCCCTGTAGAGCTGAGGGGAACTTGGTGATAATATTCTGTGTGTTTGTCACCACCACTGACACCTCTCACAGTACAAGGCATCATTTAATCCACTGTTAATGTGAAA
This sequence comes from Seriola aureovittata, assembly GCF_021018895.1. Lineage (NCBI taxonomy): Eukaryota > Metazoa > Chordata > Actinopteri > Carangiformes > Carangidae > Seriola > Seriola aureovittata. The sequence continues at coordinate 19,339,686 of NC_079379.1, forward strand.
ATATTGATTAGCGCAGCTTTAAGTTTTCCGCCTCAGTATCCCCTGAAGAAGTGGTAGAGGACATGACTGAGGAGAATTAGCGCCATCTGCACTGCTCTGCTTCGCCTGCTGTTAATGTGACCCCTTCTGCTACTGGGACTCGGGCCTGAAGAAGGACAGGAGCAAACCTAGCTGGAGCTTCGACCTTTCGGCAGCATGGAAAGCAACCTTAAGGTGGTCGCATGTGCAGGGCATGTCCCCCTGTAGAGCTTTGCAGATTACAGATGCCCGTAACCTCCATTTCCTTTGTGAGCAAGTTTGGGCACTTAATCCTTTCTCTACTGTGCATCTCTGTATACTATGTATGTGTCATACAAGAGGTGCACTGATAACTTCTTCATCTTTAGCTCTGATCCCTAAGGTCAAGACCTTTTCTCTCTTGGCCCCAGCTAACCGCTGTTAGCAGACCCCCTCGTGTCCTTTTCAGATCTCTCTTTTAATTAGCATAACCCTGATCTCTGCAACCCCATTTGTCCATCACAATTAACAACACTGTGTTTATAGTTGCAGCTGTAGTGGATGGTTTAGATCGTTTGGTGAGTGTTTTGCACTCTGTAAATGTAGATATCACTATCTGAGTCCCTGCTCATGTCTGTTGAGATTCCTTTTGAAGAAATAAACAACATTTACTTTGAAAAAGTTTTTTTTTTGTCTTAATTGTATGGCTTGGCCCAGATAATTAGCCAAATCTTTTCACCAGTGGTTGAACAATACCACCGCATACAACACTATTTGTAGAGTTCCCAGGCGGTTCCCTGCTTTGCTTGATTAATTATCATTTCTTGATTCTGTACTGTGCTGTAATGAGATTCATGTCTTTGTCTCTGAAAGTTGGAGTTCAAAAAAGACAAAATCTTAGGGTGAGAGGGTTCCAAAGTAGTATGAAGAAAATCTTAGAGATTTGTCCATGATACACAGTCTGTTTCTTATCAGCGGGTATGGAAAAAGAAAGAAACAATGTGAAATCTGCATTTATTTTGCTTTTAATTTGCTATGAACTAAAACAGAAAAATTCTATAATTTTAATATAAGATTTCATGCCTATAAAAGTCAGTTTCCCATAACATTTGACATGCAACCGAAAGGTTTTGTTGTGACTAAACCCCAGCTGACTGGTTTCTCTGAGGTTTTTCAACTCCACTTTTCCACGTTGCCGTCGACACGTCAATAATGTTGTTAATAATTTACCGCTCATCGCAGATAAGACACAACAAGAGAAAGCTCCTAGGAAATGTGGTTTTAAATTTTTCATTTGAAACTACAGTCAAGTCAGTCTACCAACTGGAAACAGTTTATTACAACTGGAGGTGATTATAACAGATACAGTACATTACACTAGCGAAAAATGTGTAACACAAATTAAAAATAATTTAGGACTACCAGTGCAATAAATTGTAATCAATCAAATACAATATTCCAAAAGCAGTTAAAGCAGCTCAGAGAGGTGCTGGTTCAACCCTAGGGCCATTTTTCAAGCTGCCATTTGGAGTCATATCATAAGTTTATTGAGACATTTAAAAATATTTAGTTTTTCTATGGGATTCTGTATGGGACAATCAGCTGGCAGACGGACAGGGAGATTCAGCTACAGCTACAATTATTTTCATTATAAATGAATGTAGCAATTATCTTTCAACTACTTGATTAATTATTTAGTTCATAAAATGCCAGAAAGTGTGAAGTGTCAGTGTCAGTTTCCAAGATCCTAAGGTGACGTTTGTAAATCATTTGAACCCAAATATATTTAATTCACAATGTTGTCGCAAAAAGAAAAGCAGTTAATCCTCACATTTGAGAAGTTTTTAGCATTTTAAGATTATCCAATTATAAAACTGTTGTGAGTTAATTTCCTATTTGTTAATTGATTAATTCTCTGACTTCTAGTTTCTGCTCAAGCAAGCACAATTCATGCCGGGTAAAGTCATTTTCTATAGCAGTATATACTGTTAAAACAATGAAGTTGCTGGAGTCGAGTGGTGTGGGAACCTCTTACTTTGTCGCTCCAGCCCCTTGACCCACAGCTCCACAGACAAAAATCAGTAAGGAGCTGCCATAGCAACGGGAAGCACCTCTTCCACAAGAAGCCCTTGGGACCCAGATAGAAACAGATGAGGCCGGGGTGGTACTTTGAAAGAGAAGAGGGAGCGTGGCAGGGAAATTTTAATGAGAAAGTTTTAATTGCCACATTTGTTTGAGAGAGAGAATTTTAGAGTACTAATGAAAGAGAATAAACCAAAATAATGTTGCACTTGCGTGCACACTCGGGGAAAGCAGAGCAGAGAATAGGGAGGTAGAAAAAAGGAAGACAGAGTCTGTTACAAAAGGCCATGAAGAAGAAGGAGGAGCAAGACTGAAGAGCAGACAGCAGGAGTCGAAGGGAGAAATGGCTGTCATGCATAGTAGCCGCTCCTCATGGGAAATGATAACAAAGCGAGATGCTATCTAATTATATCTCGCTTACCAAATCGATTTGAACCACAGCAACAGCAGCAAGTGCAACAGGCAAGAAATCTATTCCCAGCACTGTGCGGATCGTAAAGGAATCACACAGCAAAATTGAAATCATCAATGACCGTCAGAGGGAGCGGATGGTGGTGTGGCTACTGGCAGCTCAGTGGTGATCAGAGTCTTATCCACACATCTGGTAGACACCAATCTTGTGCAAAAACCTGGAAGCACTCCCAGTCCCTCAGACCCAGAGAGTTTGAGAGTCGTAGAAAAACAAAACCACAGCTAATCCATTATCTCACAGCAAGTTTCTCAGCAGTCTACTTTCTTTGGAAAAACAAAAAAACATAAGTTAGTAGATTTTTCTACACTTTGAAAGAAGGAAAAATAAGAACCTATAAGATCTTTAAAGTCCAGAAAAAAGGGATCATTAACCATGTTTTCTGACAACAAAGCAGCGACACAAACATCTACTTCCTTTTAGAGAAATAAGTCACTAATTAGCGGCAGTGGACCTTGTCTATATGACCGGTCTGTAAGCAAATACATAATGCACAATGCTTGGCTGAGGATGCATCTGCTTCAGAAAGTCCCCGAGATGTTCAGTTTAGGTTAATAGAGTCAGTTTCATGTGCCAAACATGTATCAGACATGAAGTGCGGTCTCTCCCCTAAGCTTTGCCAAGAAGCCACAGTGAGCCGCCGCAGCTGCCTGTGTTCTGACTTAATGTTTTATTCATTTTCTTGGTAGCTTGTAAATGTGTCTTTTAGAGCTATGGAACATGAACCCCTGTATCTCGTGCGTATGAAATGGACAGGTTGAGCCGACCAGCGGATGGGTGGCTTTTACACTACATGGTTGCTACACTCACAACTCCATGTGCAAATTTGTGAAACAATGGGAAGTGAGTTAAATAATGCTAATTTGGTTCACTTATTCATTTGTGTGAGAGAATAAACTTTTGAATCTTTAATGTGCAGCATCTATGACTCACAGCAACATATGGCAAATGAAGCTTTTGTCAGTTTTTGTTTTCCCCTTATTATCATCTGGAAAACATTTGAGGCAAAGAGAATCTGTTTGTTTGTGCTCAGTTTATGATTCAGTCATATTTTTTTAAACCTAAAAATAACAAAAAAAAAAAAAAGGAACAATGACGATGATGCCAGAGAGGCCATTTTGCTCTGCAATGACAAACACACTTCAATTGACAGTATGCATCTGCAGATGGTGTTTCACTGTGATGGAACATGCATATACTTCTGCAAATTTCTTTGACACCAGGTGCCATGAATGTCTTGCAGTTTCCCACACTCCACATCCACGCTATGAAAAACCTGACTTATTGTTAGTTTTTGTAATGGTTGGTTTCTTGGGTGATAGTCAAGCAATCAAAACTGCCTGAAATTAAGTTGTAAGCGCACCGAAGAACAACTGCATATCCACTTCGACAACCTTCTCCAGCACTATTCAGAGACATAATAGTAATACGCTTGGTTCAAACCCTGTGGAGGTGCCCTTCTCATTTTGGCCTGGATCACAACAGTGGAACAAGCCCAATAAAACCAAATGTTGATGACTGACTGACCGTCGGCCAGCCAAATGACGTTTCCCCATTGGCTGTTGCGCTCTCAAAATTAACTGGCGCAAACAGTTTCTATTACATCAGTGGACGGGCGTTTGCAGGCAGTGTTGTCAACTAAGTTCCTTTGTCACTTTTTCAATCCCCTTTAGCACCTAGCAAGAATTCTAGTGACTTTTTGGACAAACGTTAGCAAACAGATAAAGGCTGACACTAGGCAGAATGCAAATAGGACGCAATAATGTCATGAATATGCTAAATAGCATATTCCACCATCTAGCGACTTCTCCAGCAGGTTTTAGTAACTTCCCATTGAAAGTAGTAGTAGTATACAGCAGTTCCACAACTACATCCTCAATTTCACACATTGACCATACACACAGACCAGCCATAGGTTTTAACCAAGTCGAAAATAAAGCTTTGTATTTTAGTTAAAGAAAGAAACTGCCACCTGATGCTAAATATAAATACTAAATACAGAAGGATCACAGATGCAGCTCAAGTAAGAAACACATGTTGCTTGTTGCTATAAAAGGCCGTAGAATAATGAGAACTGACAATGACTCTTCAGTTTCCAGAGACTGTGAACTCATCAATCTGTCTTGGAAGATGCATTTGTTTAACCAAGAGACTTTCTGTCTGCCCACTTAAATGGCATTGAGCAGTAATTAGGACCACATTAACACATGTTAGTATTCACAGAGGAGGCGGCGGTGGTAAGATAAAGAGCAGAGACAAGGAAGAGAAGTGTAGATTGAGGGAAAACGAAGAAAATCCACTCCATTTGAGCGATGAAAGAGGTGAAGGGTAAGAGACGGAGCGGGGGGGGGGGGGGGGGGGGGGGGGGGGGTGAAAGATGGAGGGGAAAAGAGGAGCCGGAGCTGATAGCAGACTGCTGATGATGAAAAGCTGTGTTCGGTATGCAAGTGTGGACCCGTTAATGAAAGGGAAACAGCAGCATGCGTTCCCATCGTTAGCCCTCATTAGCCCCCTCTCTGGGGGGTCTGTTGTGAACGCACTGAGGAGGCAGCTGGATGGAGGGAGACGCACCACAGACGGGAAGATGAAGGCGTGGAAGGAGAGGAAAACAAAAGAAGAGGGTGGGGGTGGGAAGTTATTTGAGCTTTGTTGTTGTTAATGCATGTATGTAAAGATAATCTGAATTTAGTCCCAAATGCATATACTGTTTATGACTGCTTTGATATCAGAGCAGTAACTTTACATCTCCCACAACAAAATGATATACTTATATATATATATACACACACACACACACATATATACACATATACATATATATGTGTGTGTGTGTGTGTGTGTGTGTGTGTGTGTGTGTATGAGACATCCTGGTACAGTAGTGTGACTAATTATCTGCTGAAACACTGTATTAGTTGCATGATTACCAAGCTCCTCTATAGCTAATTACATAGCCTGCTCTTGCCTGACCTCTGCCAGCATGATACATTGCTCTAATTCTCCATCTCCCACTCCTTCGACCACCCCTCCCCCCCTTCTTTTTTCATCTTTTTTAAAAGTTCACTTCAACTCCCTTTGAAAATGTGACCTTTTTATACCTTATCTTAACTACCCATAAAAAATGGCCATAAAATATAAAAAGGAACATTTTAGCCCTAAAGTCAAAATCAGCATAACCCACTACCCCAGTTAATTAAATGAACTGTGTAATACACAGAATGTTTTCTACCTGTTTAGCTGCTGTCTCATAAGCTTATTTAAACTAAGATCTACTGCACAAATACAAGTTTTTAAGGCAGCCACTGGTATAAATGCTATTAGAGGATATTTAAAATGCACTAAAATAAGCAGCTTTAGTCTTATAATTCTCATAAAACTTAAATGCAATGCCAGCAATTGATGTAAATCCTATTTTTTATTTATTTGTAACTGAGGGAAACAGTGACTGAGTTAGGGTTGTATCCCAACATTGTAGCATTTCCCTTCCTTTTAACATCATAGAAAACCATCTTAAAGTGTATTTAATTTGTAAAGCAGGTTTTCCCCATATCTTATTGTCTTGGCAGGGGGGAAAGTGGAAAAATAAAAATGTTCTTTAGACAGATACCTTGGATGGAAATCCCAGCAGGGTAAGTAAAGCATCCACCAAGGATGTGTGTCCACACAGTAAATCTGGCATCCTATTTTGTTCTCCCATTTTTCAAACTGATTTTATATCTTTCACAAGGTTCAATTGCTCATTTCCTGCCCAGTGTCAGATGTATTGATGTCACCTATCAAACTTATTTTAGATCAGACTGAAGGAGAAAAAAACTATTGAAAAAAAAGACAGACCATTGTGTCCGCTGGAAGGGTTGATGTGAAGATTATCCCTGCCTACCTTCTGTGCTGTCCATTCGCTGGTCCATATTTACTGCCCTAATGGTTGTCTAATGTGATTTAGTTCGGATCAAAGTGCTACGTAGGCTAAACGTGAAGGGAATTGCCCTCTGGTATTGGTAAGGCCTGTTTGACCTGAACCCTTCAGTGAGGAGAAAAAGGACCTCCACGTTAAATTTGCACTTGTGGAACAGGCACGTTGCCAGGTAAGTATCTCTGTGTGCACTGGCAAAGTCCATTCTGCAAACATATTGTCACTCGCCACACCGGACAAGCTCCACACTGTCGCTATTTTTCAGATTAAACCATGACAATCTATAGCCCCTGATAGAGAGTTGTAGAATTACTCCAGCTATATATTTTGTATGGATACTTTTCCTCTATGAAGGTGTTCTAAAAATATCGCAGCTGTGAACAAAGTGAAATTAACAGACAGCCTAACTAACTAGTTGACTAATTATTTTTCCCCTTATGACAAATAATGAGGTTAACAACTATTGATTTTGCTACCTACAGTATGCATGCTCACACAACTGTCTGCCTCTCACGCACATCTGTTTATATTTAATTAGGCAAGAAAGAGGGGATGTCAAAACTTAACAGGCCTCTCTTAAACACCTATTCTCTGGGTGAAAATTTAGCCAGACTGCCCACAGTGCAAACTCAGGGTCATACGGCACAATGTGGCCAAGAAATACTTTTTTCACACATCAACTATAAAAACAACAGCTTTAAAACTAAACTTTAGATCCAATTATATTCAGTATGTAAAATCCACCAAAAGCCCCATCAACATCATCAACATAGAGTTAGTTGAGACTGAGCCCTTAAGGTTGCGCTTGCATCATTTGATTGGTAGCATTCATGCTCTAAAATTACTGGCTCATTCATCAGCTGTGCGGCTACCAGCTGACTAGTCACATCCAGTCAGCTGTTGCCGTTTTGATGCTAATGAGCTCCCTCCACTACCCCAACCTCCTCATTATGTTCTCAGCTTTTATTATTGTTTATTAGAAGATGATTTCATGTTCATGTATGTTGTTTATTAAGGGCAATTAGTTCACTCATTACTGCTTGGATTCTTTAAGAGCTCCCTCTGAGAGGGGAGCCTTTTGTGCCACATGAAGTGTATGAACATTTGGTGTAAATGGTCAATTCATTAAGTGTCTCTAACTAAATTATAGCTGTTACTTGACATCAAGCAGTTGCACATCTTATTAAAAGAAACTACCGTTTATGACTTTGTCATGGAGAAGAGCCAATAAAAACAAATGGAATGGTCATAGGCTTTATGATCAGATCTTCAAGAGCAGGAACTTTGACTGGATTGTATGAACTGTGAACAGCGGTCCTGGATTACGCAAACCGCTTGCTGTCATGCACACCTTGAAGGACAGGCACACAGAGAGGGCTGGTAGAGAGACTGACGTAACAAGGCCTGCAAAAGCTTTATGAATTTTTTCATTTTCAACCAACCCACTGATACTGTGGCCTACCAGTATTTCTGCCGGTATGCCCGATCGCCAGTCCGCCCTCTGAGGAATTTTGCTGTACCAGGGTGACGCACATGTGTAGTGCACCTGTGGTCAGAGTGAATATCAATAGGTAATAAAAATCAAACTTAATGATAGCTGTTAAATATATTTTTCTCTCTCATCTTTCTTTTTTTCTTTTTTCTCTCGCTCTCATACAGGTGTCGCCATATGTCTCCAGGGTTTTAGTTTGCTAAAAGCTAAAAAGCTTCAGAGTCGTGTAATTGTGACTTCATGACATTGCAATAAATGTATAGAAAGGAAACAATGTTAGAATCAGATGGTATATCTATTTGAGGCACTGCTCGGGATTCCACCTTGGAAACACAAGATTAGTTTCGTCTCTTTCTTGCCTGTCTGCTGTCTACTCTCCATTATGAAAATGTCAGCACTTTGTGGCAGTGAGTGCTCCAATTTTAAAAGGGGAAGAGCTGATTTGATTGGCCGTGATTGATGCCAGCCCCTAACACACCCACAGACACTTAATTCAACCTCTTCTAAACTGAGGTGCCCCAGTGACACATCTGGTCACATTATTACCAAAAATCTGCCTGAGTCTGCACCTTGACTTGCAAAAAAAAGGCCCAAACTCTGTTTAATAAGATCAGTCCTTCCAGCCATTGAATCATGACTGCCTTCTCTTGGCTGCTAATGAAATTGGTAGCCATTGAGCGGCCAGTTTATGTGATCAGCCATTTCTGTAGACTACTTCCTAAGCTGCAAGCAGATAAAGAAAGGACTCGTCTTTTATTTACCACTTCTCTTTCGACTCATTCTGCCAATCTTTCTCTTCCTTAAAGCTCTTTCCTCCTTCACAAGCTTAGTGACTTTGGCTGCAGCCACAGCTCTGTGTGATTTTATCGTGTAAACGGGAGGGGAGATATGCCTCTTCTACTTTTCACAGGTCTCAGGTATAACAAGGTAGGAACTGAAGGAGGGAAGTATGCACAAACAGACGTTGTCTGTGAAAAGGGAAAGGAAAATGAGACGTGGATCCTGAGGACTCAAATAGGATGAAGTGGGGGAAAAAGACAGTTTCCAGAGGATGGATCATAAATTGACTTTGTGTGTGTGTGCTACAGTTACACGAGGAATGCAATTAGCATGTGGTGGGGTGTATGTGGACAAGATTATGGAAGAGAGACAGGAAGACAAAGAGAAAGGGAGAGAAAAATGGAAAATCCCTGCAGGTACGTAAAGCCACCAGGGAGCATTGCCTGGAGGAGAGAGGATAAAAAAGAGGGTGATTGACATTCACTTTAATCCATAACTCCCCACATGTCATCCAATTTTTACACCTAAAACATGAAAAAGAGCTATAGAGTAGCAGGCAGACAATGAAGGTGGACAGTAGGGAGCCAAGAAAAAAAGAAGAATGAAAGAGGGAGAGTGACAGACAGAGAGAGAGAGAGACAGAGAGAGAGAAGGAGAGAGAGATAGATAGACAGGGACTTAATTCCACAGACTGGATGACATACAGAGAGGAATTGCAGCAGTCTAGAGAAACTTTTGGCATTTCATGCAGCATGCAGGAGATGAGAGATGAAAAATAGCATGAACTGAGGAAAAACAAAAAAGCAGCAAAGAGGAGGTGGGAAATAAGTCACAGAGGAGCAGGGTGAACAAGAAAAGAAAAGGCAAACTACTGGTTTACAGTGCTGCTAAAGACCAGTTCAGCCCATCGTGCACAGTAATTATTCCACTGCCAGTGATGCTAACGCTATCTGAGCAACTCCATTGTGTTTAATTTGGGACATCAGAGAGCAAATAGGAGGCGGCGTGCTGATGCTGTAGATAAGCAACCAAGGAAAACAAAGGAGTGTGACTCCAGCACATGAATGGTTCTTCTGATAACTATGGGAAACTAAAGCAATAGTTCAGGTCAAAAAGTGTGGGTTTATCCAACTGAGACTGAAAAATAACACACATGCGCTGCAAGTCACAATTTTCCAGGGTTTTGAGTTCAAATGTGGTGCAGCCAAACAACATGCCCATAAATTCCATAACAAGCAGCCAATGTCTGCTATAGTAAACAGAGCACTATGACTAATGGCAGCCCAGTTTTGTCCATTAATGTTTTACATTAACTTTTACCTATACAGTTCCTCATATGGCTCCAGCATTAATTTTTCATACAGTGCAATGCTCTCTCTCCAATGCTCTTTGCTTTTATATATAGTCCAGAAAACCCTCCACTTAAAAGCTAACACTGTAAGAAATGGTTACCTGTAAACTTGAGTCTGTACTGGGTGAGAAAAGAAGGGAAAGGTAAACGCAGGGGCTGCTGTAAGTGAGATGTAGGTTGGAGATTTCTTTCTTATGAAAGCTTCCGAGTTGCTTCCAAATTAGGCGAAAAACCAACCCTGAAGGATTCTTGCATTTCTTTGCGGCTAAATGGGCCGGGTTAGTTTACAATGCAAACACCACTCTCTCTTTCTCTCCCTCACTCCTTCAGTGGTGACCCCTTGTTGCAGATGCTTTCTCTCTAATTAAAAGAGGAGAGAAGCTGCCAAGCAACTGTGGCGAAAATGCAGACCACTGAGCTCTCCAAGTACACACACACACACACACACAAAGAGAGGGAGAGAGAGAGAGGGATAGAGATAGAGAGAGACATGTGCAACAGATTGCACATCGATGCCCTCAAACAAATCTGTTCCCAGGAGATGTTGCCTCTGACAAATCGCTTCACCCGACCTGTCTGCTTACCCTGTATGGACTGTATCTCCTATGGAGAAGACCGATAAGATTTGAATTCCATCACCGTTTCCTCCTTGCCTCAGGCAGCTTGGCCATGGTGAATTTTGTGCCATTTTATCTCATTAGCAAGTTATCTCAATCTGGAACCAGCACTACACGAATTAGACAGCTACAGCTATAATAGATGAGAGATAGGCAAAGGGGATACTGAAGTTCAATTAAGACACTTAGGAACTACATTTTCTTTAAAAAAATGCACACATCTACTCACTTGATGGCCAATCAATGTCTCCCGAAATGAGAACCAGACAACAAAATGAATCTGTATTATATCAAAGCATCTCCTCAAAGCGGGGAAAAAACATTATGACTGTTGAGCTGATTATAAATATTATTCAAAAAGTTGGAGCAGGTCTGTTCCAGTCTGGGTCGACAGATAAAATCATATAGTGTGTCATAGGTAAAGATACTAATCAACAATCTAGTCTTCAGATCCAGTCGCCGCTGGTCGTTCTCAAAGATTTTCTAAAACATGTTGTGATTGACCTCAACAACCGCTGGCAAAATTTACTCATCTCCAGTTCCCTCTACACAGGGCGTGTTGCCTATGCCTCTCCATCCAGGATCCCACCTAAACCATGCGCTTTGGTTCCTCCTTATTTTGGCCTTTTCAGTGCAAACTGCTGTGCAGTATTTAAGGTGCTTTTTTTTTTTTTTTTTTAACAAAATCATAAATACAAAAATCTGTCTGACCTCCTTCAACCTTATCTTCCGTCCACTCAGAGTGCAGGGCTCCTGTCTGTCCTCAGTCAAAAAGAAGTCTGCAGGCTGCAGGGCCTTTTCGTATCGTGGCATTTAAATCCAAACTTTAAAAAAATCATCTTTATGCCTCCACTGTCAGTTAGCGGCTGATTCTTTAATTACTTCAGCCCTGGGACCTGTTACCATTCTCCTGCCAGCGGGGTGGTCTCAGTCTGCATGAATCTATTAAACCTAGTATGCACAGTGGAGTCCATGATGTCCTGCCAACAAAATTACTATTAACTTCATGTTAACCACTGCATCTCTCTCACCCTGTTTGTTTATTCCCTCAAGCACATGAGCATTCCAGGCTGTGTGTCTACCTCTCTCGTTCTCCCTCCATCCCCCCTGTTTTCTCCTCCCTCTTCTCTCTAACTCAAGCTCTCTGTGCCGGACCATCGGCTGATCTGGGACTGTTCTCCCCCTCCTGGCTGTCTATGTTTTCCAGATGTTTTGGATCTGACTCTTCGTCCTTCCGTCCCAGTGGAGACGGGGTTGTTTGGTTCAGGTCCTATCTGCTGGCGGCACCTGGAAGTTGCTAGATGTCCTCCCAGATAATATTCTTCATGAATTCTTACCAGCTTGATTGTCCATACTGTAAATCTACTTTGTTGCTCTCTTCTGTACACACATCTACCGCATGCCTGTCCGTCCTGGAAGAGGGATCCCTCCTCTGGAGTTTATCTGATTGTCCGATTAATGGGTCGAAGGAAAGAGGATGGTGTAATGTTGTACAGATTGTTAAGCCCCTATAGGCAAATTTGTGATATCAGGCTATATTGACTTGACACACAGTGCGAGCTTGCTGCTTGTCATCCATGTTTGTTTTGGTATAAGAACAAGCAACATTGGTGCTTTTGTGAGATTCGAATGTATTCACTCAGGCATAAGGGTTATGTTCCTTACTGATTGTAAAAGACTAAAAAAAAGTTGGTTTGGTGAAAAGAATCTTTCTGTATGATTTCATGAAAGCTCAAGAACAACTAAATGGACCATAAAGGTGAGATTTCAACTCTTTTTTTCCCCAAGGTCAAGAACGAACTCTGAACCTCGACACTTTTCATACAGAAAGTATATTCGTCATCCCCTTGTACTTCTCTATATTCAGCATCTTAGAAACAAGCGTACAGTATAAAGCCATGCTGTAGAGCTGTTTGAGGGGTATATTCACTAAACTCAACTAAACCATAATATTGACTTATTTAAGATTATCGCATATATATGGTATCAGCTGATAAATAAAGTGAAGCCTCTGTACACAAAGGCCAAAAACAGGATGTTTGAGGTAATAGTTTATCCACTCACAAAGCACTTACAAATTTAACTTTCAAACGTCCTACTTGCTGCATATCTTAATCACAATTGTTGAATAACCAAATTGAAGAGATACGTATCAAAAACACTTGGCTAATGTATCATTATCTGGTTTTCCTGAGTCTATATTATTGACCCGAAAAAAATCCAGTATCGGTTGAGCTGTACTGGGTCTATCATTTTGAATATTTTAGCAAAGCGGTAGATGAAGGGATAGAATTTAAAAGGCGTGAACACCAGTGATGCCAAAAATGTATCAGAGAGAACATGTAAAGCATCGTTTAAGTTTTAAAAAAAAAAAAAAAAGGGAAAAGTGTCCCAAGACTTAAGCAGCTGGCAAGTCTGAAGATACGGATGATTATGATAATGCATTGAGCACCCGTCAGTGAGGGGAAGTAGTGACATCTGATTAAAGACTGGCCTGGATTTCAGCTGAATTATTTAGATGAACATACTGACAGAGGGAGAGAGGGCGAGAGACACAGAAAGATAGAGAGGGAGAGAGAGGAAAGGGGAAAGAGTTCAGCAAAGGATCATCTGAGTCACTGCACAGTCACCCAAAGGACAGCAACCATATAACTACCCTGTGTACGTGTGTGTGTCTCTGTGTGTGTGTGTGTGTGTGTGTGGTCATTCACACAAGTCCATTCTTGATTCTTTTTATTCCCTGCTTGTTAAACTAAGCAAGCACAATTCCTGGACGCTGATTTTCCTGAATCAAACAAGGAAATGGTCTCACTTCCTCAGTATTGGTCCGTCTTGTCAACAGCGCCGATGGCTCAGAGATTAAAAGGACCCTCCAGACAGCCATTTTTCCACACTCTGACTATTTTGGGGGACAAACTAATCCCTATAAATCTTATCAAGGATATGTGAGAAACCCAACCATGTGTGGAGGAGATTAGTGTGGAGTTTTTGGCCTTTTCTCGATTTTCTCACTTCAGATAACAGGGGTGTTGGACACGCACATCCCTACACGCGCGCACGCACGCGCACACACACACACACACACACACACACACACACACACACACACACACACACAAGCACACACACAATCAATTTGCCCATTTAACCATTGTTTTCTTTGAAATTTGAAGGGTGATAACAAAATCCTAATCAATTCTAAGTATTGAACTGGGCCTGCTGGGACTGAAGCACATTCCCACGCACACAAACACGCTCACTCCTTTTGACCGAAGCACTCTACGCTACTTAGCCTAGCTCCTCATCCGGCCACGCTTCCCGTGCTTTGCTTGGTGAGCCTGGCGTGGTCTGGTTGCTTTCTCAGCTCCCAATGCCAAGAAAAAAAAATAATAAAAAAAAGGAATCCAATCTTCTGATGCCTTTTGAAGTATAGAAATGGAAAACTGAGCCTTGATACAAAGAGACAAAAGACAAGCAAAGTAAGGAGTGAGAAGTGAGGGGGAAAAGCTGTAGAAAGTCAGACGAGTGGAGGGAGAGAGAAAGACAAGAGGAAGCTGGGGGGAGAGATGTGTAAGTGAGTGTGCAGCGGCCGGTTTGAAAACGAGACAAAAAGGAGGGAGCTGGGAAGTAGATTATGGGTGTTCTGATTTGATTTCTATGGCATATATAATGATGGTTAGTTTTCTATTCATCTTCCTGGCTCAGTAGGAGCACAGTAGGCAAATCAGGTTTTAGGATCTGGCCAGTGGGCAATGAGGAGGGCTATTAAAGGATCATTACCATCTCCTGCCATTACCGAGCTGTTGCTGCAGAGGAATTACCTTGGTAATGAGACCAACCTGAAACTGACTGCTTGAGGCAAGCCTGACGTACATTACATGAGAACACTGTCACACACGCACACACCTATCCTCAGAGACACACGCAGCTTGAATTGATAGTGCTTGCTGTTCATTCCCCACTTACTCATGACAGCGCATCGGCAGAGAGAGACACACACACTGTAACAAGGTGTGAGAAGGTGTGTAGGAGTCCAATTAATCCTTTCGACAGTTACTTGTTTGTCTGCTTGACTTATCGGGATGCCACTTGTTTCTTTCATATCATTTGCCCCCTCTTATACTGCTCTTTGCGTGTCCAACGCGTGCGCGTAGCTGCTATATTGCTTATAATGGTTTCCAATGATGCCAAGTTTTCACATTGGGAAAATGATCAAAATATCCACAGACACCAATCGAATCATCCCTGCAGCAGAATGCAGTCCAGCACTGTCCATCTGTAAGCTCAATATGTTCAGGGATACAAAAAAAAAGAGGCAATACCATGATTTGAAGTAACAGCAGAAAAGCTGCAATTTGTTTTCCTGCAGTTAAAACGTGTTATCACTGAAATCCACTACGTTTTTATCACTTGTTCTTTATGCAAGACAAGAGTAAAGACTTTTTACAGCCACTTTTGAAGCCTAGAGATTGATCAGTGTTTGGTATTGGTTGGAGTTTCACTTAAAACATTTTACAGTCACTGTAGCCTCATCATGCTGCTATGACATCACAAATTCACTTAAGAGGCACAGGGGTTTGAAATGCAAGCAGCTCTGCAAGTCCAAATGATGTTGTGTTTGTAACCATAAAGAAAGCTGCTGGAACCTGAGCGCCAGTAACCATCAACTTAACATATACAGGAGGGTGTACACACACACACACACACACACACACACACACACACACACACACACAAACACTAATACTCACAGTACCTTTCCAAGGGCAGAGCCCATTCCAGTTTTACGATGGATCTAGACACACTGTGGGCAGAGAGGTCTTTGGCCAAAAAGACTTTATAGCATCATAAACACAGTTATACCCCATCTCACCAACATAAATACGTGCTGGAGAGTTACCAAGAGGAGGCCTTGAAGTTATGCCTGCTCTCAGAAGAGGGAGACGGTATTCCCATGAGGAAATCAAGAGGAGTTGCTGGGTGGTACGTCACTGATTTGGGGCCGCAGGAGTTAAATTAGTCTCACAGCAGTTTTTTTTCATCCGTGTTTAATCTGATGCCTGCATTTTTTTTTTTTTCAAGTTGACTTTGTTTTTAAACTTCCACATACTGCTGCATCTGCTGCTCATTGTCACCTTGCCACCTCTGGGCTGAGTGATCTAAATATAATTTCACCGATTTATGAAAAACAGTGGCCAGCAAATGCAAAAAAAAAAACAAAAGGATGAATAGTGCCTGGGCAGGCAACCTGTGGTTTGTTAGTTTGCTAAGTGAAGCCCGGTGCTGCTTTTCTAATTAAAGAACCTTCTTGTGATAACAGGGTGTTGGGCAGAAGTGACAGAGTGTCAGGTTAAAGACTGAGAACTCAACTAAAGGGCAGCGACTTATTCTCAGAAAGACAGCAGTCTATGCTACAAAGCATCAATCTGCATATGAAAGAACAGCAGTTTAAAAGGGGAGAAAAGGGAAACATTATCAGATTGACATGTTTTTCCAGAGCACTGTTTGGATTAGTGCTGCAAATAAGGGTTATTTTCATTATGAAGTAATCAATTCATCGGTGTATAAACCATAGAGTGGGCTGCTCCGCCCTCACCATCTTGGCGGTGCCCGACTCCGCTTAACTCCAAGCTAATCCAAAAATGGGCAAAGAGATGTGGTGGGTGATGCAGTGCGTGCCCGTTTGTGGCAAGCATTAGCTCGCCCACCTGTCACTCAAAGTTGTACATAATTGAGGGTGTGTCGCGTTAAGTCTTAAATACATTTAGATGGGAGGGTTGTATAAAATTTCACCCACAGTTGTCATGAAAGAGGAAATTAACTATAGAGACTATAGGCTGTTAACGTGTTTATTTCCACTGTGAATTTAACATGAGAGTCTATGGGGATAGACTTACTTTTGGACCAAGCCTCAAGTGGCCAATCAGGGAACTGCAGTTTTTGGCACTTCTTTGTTGGCTTCATTTTTCAGTCAAAGTAAATTAATGCCAAAATACTAAAAAAAAAAGAAACACATCTTCAAGTAGCCCCTTTTGTCTGCCAAACCCAGAAATTAATTTTGTAATGACAAAAAACAGAGAAATGGAGAAAATCCTCAGATTTTAGAAGCTTAAAGCATTGACTGTCTGCCATCTATGCTTGATAAATCGATTAATAAATTACAAAAAACATTTTTGAATAATTTTCTGTCGATTGACTGATCAGCTTATCATCTCACCACAAATTAGGATGGACAATATTGAGCTCTCCGACTACAGTTGTCAGTATTTGCAATGCAGGTCTTTGGTGCACATTAATCTGCTGTAGGACCCAGTGAAGTCTGTGCAGAAAAAAAAGGAAGCTGTGCCTAATGAAGAATCTACAGTCTGACCTGGATTTGGCTTCTTTTACATAAGCAATTCTCATTTCCTCTCTCTCTCACTGCCTCTGTCTGTCTGCCTCGCTCTCTCTTCCTGAGATACACTAACACTTAGGCAGAGATTTGCATACACAGAGCGAGGGGTGGGGGGTGGGGTGGCGAGGAGCAGGGTGTAGGGAGGTTCCATTGCTTCAGTGTGAAACCAGCCATTCAGTCTGAGAGGTGTCAAGCATGATAATCCCAAAGGAGGGCAGAGGTGTGTATGTGTGTGAGGATGGATGAAAAGGTGTGTGTTCAGTGTAGTCTGCAGACAGGTTTATACGATTATGTGAGAATATGCACACGCAGTGTGTGGGGGAAAATTATATCCGCATGTGAGACATGCAGGTCAAAGCCTGAGTATAATTTGTTTGGCTTGTGTGTATATGTGTGTTGGCATGCGTTCCGCGTTTGCATGCATGAAGCTGGCAGATAGCAGTATGTAACCAGTGTGAAAATCTGTAAATAGGGCAATGAGGTTGCACAGGTAGAGAAAAAATATATATATATATATATATATATATATATATATACTGTGCACCTACAGTATGACATAACACAATGTAATTTGTGCTAGATGTTGCTCCACAATTGAGCCAGCAGAGAGCAGGAGAAAAAAAAAAAAAAACCTCACAACATCAGCCTAATCCACCAACACTTTCCCCAACTTTTCAAGAAATAATATTTTAAGTTTCTAAGCCCCTCGCTCCGCAACGCACTAGTGGTATGGATCTAGAGAGGGAAATTGGATTTCTGTAGTGCTTATGAATTGAAGTGAACATGACCAGCTTATACATCTCCAAAAGCCCTCAAGAGTATGGCTGGCGGATGCTCTCTATGGTAAAAGAAATAAATAAATAAATAAATAAATAAATAAATAAAGTCACCTGGCGTGTTTGGATTAGGAGATGTCCTTGTGAATATCTCCTCTCCCGCTCCTTATCTCTCTCGTGCTCCACAGCTGAAGAGCAGGTGTGTTGTATTGCACAAACATGAGAAAGCGCTGTGGAGCACTGAGGTGTGCATTGCATTGTTTGCTCTCTCACTCTGCGTGCCTCCAAGCCATGCAGATAGTGACTCCCCCATGATGGCAGGCGAAGCAAAAGGTTGTTTGCAATATAAACACTGAGCCGCTGCCGCCACCACCACCCCTGTCATCCCCAGCCTCCATCTTGCCTTTATTCACCCCTGTCCCCCTCCTTCTGCCTGTCTGGGCTGCTGTTGTGTTGGTACATAGCAGACTGTTTGGCTTGCATCTGATGACTCCAGAATACAAACATGACATCGGTAGTGTGTTTAAATTTGAAAATATTAAGATATAGTGTGGGTCAGTTTTTTGCCACGCAGCAAGGTATTAAAACCACTTTCCCCACTTTCAAAAAAAGTCAAAGATTTGTGTCCTGTAAGTGTCGTTGCTGCCTTTATTTTGATGGAAATAGAAAAGCATGATTATCTTATAGACTCTAACTCTGCAGGCCCTTCACTGTGATCTGATAAAGCTTAATCAAACATTTGCAAGCACACAAACATTTGATCTACCTTGCTCTTGGTTTTCACATAAGATTTGGATGGGAAATATAGTACAAGATAAGGAAACCTCTTTAGACTACAGGGATGCTCTTCAGTTTCCTTGCTTGGGGAAAGTGGGAACAGTGCCATCTAGTGAGATGTATGCACATGCATGCTGTTTAAAGGATCTCAGCTCTTTTTTTCTTTTTTTTTTTTTTTAAACTTCATCTGCTTCAAAAGGACCCACTGAATCTTCAAATACATAGATACCTAAAAGTATTTCCTCACATTTAGATCCTTAACAAATACTCAAAGAGCAGACAAAATGAAGAAAAGCGCTCTGGCAGGCAGAAAGAGGCACTCAATGCAGCTTAGTAACAGATGCCCTGGAGCCAAACATCCCAGTGAGACTTGATACAGACATAATGTTGACAATGTAAGTTTTCTTGGTAATCTAATTGCCCCGCTGACCCACACGGCGCCCACACTTCTACCTTGTTAATACCCCCAGCAGAACCCAGCGGAGCAGTTCATCCTTTAGGTCACTTCGCTGATCTAATAAACTCCCGATAATTTCGTCTTGACCCCTGACCCCTGATTGATTGCTTAAACTATCAGCCACCGTCTTCGATAGAGGTGCTCTCATCAATAAACCTGACAAGTAGCCAATCGGCTGGGAGAAAAGGGGGGGGTTGGGGATTTTATTCAAGCGCATCCGCACCTGAAACCAACCAATAAATTATTTCAGCAACCAAAAACAATCCTTTAAACATGGCGTCTTCTTGGATTAATGAAAAACAAGACAGAATAGCTGTGAAGTAGAATCCCCACACCCGCAACCCCCCCGCAGGGCAAACGATGTTCTTCTTGGTGACCGGGTCTTGAATAGCGTGAGGAGGGATGAGAGAAAAGAGTGATGAGGGTGTGATCCGGGGTCAAGGATGGATATTTGTGGCGTGCCAGCCTGGGTGTGGATAATGGCTAGTGAGAAGTCAAGAACCATTTAACTTGATCTCACATTTGCCTAATTTAAGACCTCCATTTAGATTTTGTCTTTTGGGGCTACTTAAGATAATACTGCTGTAATTGAAATGGACCACATCAAATTGAAAAGCCATTACAATCATTAAGAAACATACCGCCCAAATACACATGTACATATGACTATTGAGTAGCAAATAAAGAGGGATGTGACGCCTTTTTTAACTGAATATAATGTGCTGAAAAAAGAAATAAAAAATGATAAGATTTCTTAGAGTCAACAAGATGCGATAGTCATGATTAACTCTGAAAAAAAAAAAAAAAAAAAAAACATTTGAAAGTCTAACTGAAACGATCCCCACAAGATTCAGACGTCCACAAAAAAAACGATGATTATCAGCGAGATAAGCTATGATGCATTGCATCTCTGTATCCGTCATGACTCCGGCATGAGACAGATACTTCAAAAAGCTTCTCATGTGACTTTTAGATAAGATGTGTATCTGTAAAAATATCAAATGAAAAATTACCCTTTTAGGGATTCCTCCCCACCCTCCCCCAATCTAGGAGCTCTTTACTCTTTCACACTGTTTGCATTTAGCGTAGCCCGAGCTAAACGATTAAAAGGAATCCTTTTGAATTCAGAGGAAATATCATATCATGGCTTAAAGGCTACAGCCCTTACACTGTGAAGAGTATTCCATAATGTTTGATTCTCTTACACACACTGAGAGGAAAGCGGGTCACAGTGTGAAGAGAAGACCGAAGGCCTTGGTTTCACATAAAGCTCACTGTGTAGACAGCCATTGCTAAGGATTACTGACAGGAAACGATAAAACAAGTGTATTATTCACTGTGTGTGTGTGTGTGTGTGTGTGTGTGTGTGCGTGTGTCTGTGTGTGTGTGTGTGTGTGTACCTGATACAACCAAACTGGCCTCTACTCACCAGTCTAATGTCCAATTCAAGCTGGCAGCAGCGATATGAGTAATGCCCACTATCACAGAGAGGCAGGGAGTGGGACAATTGACTTGTCAAATAAGAGCCACTTGACAACTTCTCAAAGAAGATCAATTATGGTCAGTGTTTGGATCAAAGCACCGACACAAGTGAGGCCGTGTGGCACGTGGCAGCTGAAGCCGCGGTTTCCCGCTCATGTAAAAGTACTCTAATAGTCTTACTCCTGGTTGTTTGATGTTCTCAACGGCCACCACTGATTGCATGACACATCATTTAATGATACGATGTGCTGTATTATACTAGTCTATGACTCTACAGGCAGTAGAGCTACTTAACCCTCTGCTGAAAAACACAATTACACCTTAGCTCAGGCTGATGTGGCAGGAAATGGAGGGAGGGAGGGAACATTCTTTAATAACATTATGTCGGTGAAGTAAGAGTTAAGGTGAAGACACTTTGAAGGAACAGCACTTTGTGGTACCACAAGTTACAGCTCTCGAACCCACTCCCTCCACAAACTATCATCTCGCCCTGGCAGATGAGGCTGGCACCGTGGTGTGACAATATTACTGGCAGGGGATGTGATTACCAGATCTTAATCGGTTGTAAATCACCCGTCATCTCTGTCCTTAATATGCAGCTGCTGTGCTCCGCTGAACCCGGACACCGAATGGCACTGGCTCCTCCGCTCGCTGACGGTGTTTGATCCACCTCACGGACATTGATGTTTCTTAATTATCGAGACAATGGAGTGGGGAGTGAAACGGGCTAATGGGGAAAATACCAGCCGGACAGGTTAATTTGGGGTTCATCGAATTACTGTGTGAATTAGCGTGATGTCGTAAATTACAACAGAGGAGTAATGAATAAATGGAAACTTTGAGAAAAAAGGAAGCTTTCTGCAGCAACAGCAGAATATATCTCCTCCCAGATAATTAAATAAAAGCAACACCCGCAAATTAGAAATCCCCTTTGTATGTGGAAAATGGAGGCTGTTCTTTCTGTTTGCGGTAAAAATGGGAATGACCTGCATGTGGCCTGGAGGGGAGGAGAGGGAAAGGACAGATCTCTGCTATATAAACCTGTGAGCTATCATAGAGAGGGAGAAGAGGGAAAAAAAAAAAGAGAAAGCGGTCACACACCAACATGAAAGAGATGGTAAATGGAGGACAGCAGTAGGGCGGATTTTATTGGAAGGAATTCGAAACAAGGAGGCAAAGTGATGATGTTGAGGTAAAGAATGCAGAGGGAAGTGTGAGAGTTCAGGGAGGAGAGGTGAGCAGGGGTGAGACGAATTTCACCGCGCGTCCATTTCTCTCTGACATCCCTCAGCCCATCTCCTGAGCCCATCCATCTTGGATGACAATATCGCCCTCATTTGCATACCAAAAACGCTTTCCGATATGTGCCTTCCAAGTCATTGCGAGAGATTAAAAATATTGACAATTATTGACCAAACCCAAAGACACGGGCAACATTCCATCTGCTGTATTGCATCTACCATTTTATTCTCTTATTTGCTCCTTTCTTTCTTCTTATGAGGCAACGTTATTGACTTTAATATCTGATTGCCCGCTGCTCAGTCTTATGAGCAGAATTGGGGGGGGGGGTGCACAAACAATTGTTTGTGCACATTTCCCAATGACACAGACTTTAATTAAGATAATCATCACTGTGGCACCCCACATGGCTCTACAGTGGGGTCTGTGCAGATTAAGGGCCCGCTCAATGCAAACCCCCGTGTGATCAGTTATTCTGCTTACAGGAAAACCTTGTGATTACAGTGATAAATACATGACATAAAAGAGAGGACGGGGATTGAATAGAGTGCGGCAGAATTAAAGGGCTGTGGAACAATTGCTGAGATATTAAGGAGCGCCATCAGTCCAGAACTCATGCGGAGAGGCAAGGAAAATGAATGTCATTAATTGAATAAGACAGACACCATAAGGGGAGTCAGTTATTAAAAATCCTAAAATAAAACACGCAACAAAGGCCAAAAAGCGTGGCGTCAGCATGTGGAACGATACCTTTTCTCTGCTCATAAGGAAACAACTATGAAAAACAAATATTCAGTGCAATAAAACCTTTTAAAAGGACTCTCTTCTTATGCCTATGAATAGAAATGGCACAGAGTGGCATCATAAATTTCCTTGATGTCCTTCTCCCTGGCTTTAAAGTCACTCTGAGCTCCTCTCTGCGAGGGCAAAAGATCTTGTTTAGAGGAAGAGAATCTCCTTAGTACTACGGCAGAACAATCTCCGGTCCCGAGGTAATTAAGTTTCTCGTGTCCTGGCTATTTGTTGCTGCTTAATGAGAGAACTCTGCACCCCTCGTGTCCTATACTGTAATTAATGGACAATGGGAAGATGAGGAGGTGGAGGATGAAGCGCAGGAAGAAGGCAAAGTGGAAATGGTGACCTGCTGGTTGCCCTCAGAGGCTCTCTCTCTACCTCTTTCTACCTCTCTCTACCTCTCTCTCTCTCTCCTGTCTTTGTATTCCTCTCTTGACTTGCTGCTCTTTTTCCAGTGGGCTGTTTGACAAGCTGCCAGTTCTAATGCCCTTAGTGCAATGTCCCTTGTCAACTCCCATAAACTCTTATATCTATCAGAGCTTCCTCTTAACAAAAAAAGAAGGTTCCATTATCAAAGTGATTAAAAATGATCTTTAATTTTGGGGACAGCCAAGGGTACGATGAGTTTAGACAAAGAGCCAATGGCAAAGTTCCATACGTGTATATCTTTATTATATTCTTCTCTCTCAACCTGTGTCTCTGGTCTTGTCTTTTTCTTTCCTGTCATTGCATCTCTCTCTCTCCCCCTCTCTCTCTGCGTCTTTGTCTATTCCTCCACATCGATGAGAAGTGTTAAGTGTTGCTACAGTAGTGTACACGGATCAATTGATCACTCTGACCTTGACACCGAAATGTAAATGCTGTTGTTAGATAATGGCTTACATAGGAATCCACTTGGCTACAGTGGCTTTGAAAATCTGTAGTACATCTACATCCGTTATGATAATCTTACATTTATATGTATAATTGCATGATGTACATGATGATTTTAGAGAACCATTGTAAGTCCTGAATAGTCGGAGTACTAATTAAAATATGAAATTATAGTTAATAAAATCTGATTATAATGCCTTCACTTCAATTACTGCATTCAAATGAGTGTAGAGAAGATGCAATGTCGTCATCTCTGAAACCTCCAACCAAGGTGAGATAAAATAGCAGAGGAAATAAATTTGATATAGTGCAGTGAATAAACGTTGTGGAGATGGTGAAATACCTTAAGAGCATAACTCCGCCATGCATCAAAAGTACACGCTGTAGAACTTGCTAATTTAATCACCTAAGTTGTGTTGGGGATTTTGGATGGCTGAGGAGGTAGTTAGTCTCCGTGCCAGTGGAGGCCACCTCGGTGTCACCCGGCTCCTCTCACTCACTTCCTCGCTTCCTGCGCGGATACACTGCCAGGCCTTTCACAAGCACTGCCTCAATTACATTTCCAAGGTGGCGGTGATAAGGGGTGTGCAGAGGGGAAGGAGACACAGAGGTAGAGTGAGTGAATGAGGGATTTTGAAAAAAAAAAAAAAAGGAAAAAAAAGAGCAAGTGCCAGAGAGAAAAGAGAGAAATGGATTCTGGATAAGAGTTTTGGGCAGGAGAGTGAAATGCAGGGGAGCTAAATATGCCAGGACAAGCTTAATTAGGACTATTACAGCATTGCCATATGGGGTTCAGAAGGTCGTCCGTCCGTCACAGCTACAGCATATGATTAATGAAAACCAACGGAGTGATGAGTACTACTGTTTAATGCCAAGAAAGAAAGAGGGGAGGGAGGGAGGAGGTTGTTAAGAGTACACAAACAAGACGTGGCAAGGTGCAGCATGAGCGAGAGGCAAAGCAAAAACAAATCACAATTTTCAGATGGGAAACTGATCAGGTGGATAAAGGGATGCCGTAGAGGACTTCTGAAGGCAGAGATGGGGAGGGGGGTAGAAAAATGGAGGACAGAGGGTTGTTTGTTTACTTTCAGGGTGCATTGAGGAGATGAGAGTGCAGGACAGGACGGGGACGGGACGTGACGAATCCTCCTAAAGAGCAGCACTGGACATCAGACAGAAAATGTGATGAGGCACAAAGGCCTCCCAGCGCATATCAAACAGATGATTTCAGCCTGAGTGATGTTGTCGTGGCATTATCGACTATAGTGAGACTGAATGATAATGCCAGCGGCTGCAGAGGAGGACAGGTTAAGAAGAAGTACTTGGACAAATCTATGGCCGCGTATCTAATGCATACTAAATTCTCTGTTCTGCATTGTGTTCCACTTTCTCGTTTCACACTCACTTGGCTTGCATCACTCCGCCTCGCTGTCTGTGTTTATCTCACCTGTTTGAGTGAGTGCCAACCTCAGGTGGTACGCGGAATTTGTATCAGCACTCTCTGAAGTACTGCAGCTAAACTTCCATTTTAACCTGCTGCTCGTCTCTGTGTCACATATCAGAGCTACACCGAGTTATTTCTATAACAGATATTCTTAAAAAGTAGCACGTCAGCTGAACGCTCGCTTTCACCAAAGGGTAGAGAAAATGGTGAATCCAGGTTTCTTTGGGAGATAATGAAAATTATTAATGAAATTTTATTTCCAAGCAAATGACATAAATAGTATTCAAACAATCTACTTAAAATACACTGGTCTGCATCTCAAATGTACCTTTAGATCCATGTTATGCCGACTGCATTGTAAAAGTTAACTGGGCCTCTGCAGTAGAGACAGCCACTGGTTTCCATCCACGGCAGTGTTATGTATACAGTATCGTTTTAGAGAGTAATTTACACCAGCTTGAGACACAGCGTTTTTAAATTAATAATGGAAATAATTATTAGTTGATGTGTGTTCCATCAGTGTTTATGTATGTGAAGTTTGAGTGAATGGGTGAATGTGGCATGTATCATAAAGTGCTTTGAGTGGTCAATAGGACTGGAAAAGCGCTGTAGAAGTGCAGTCCATTTATTATTTGAAAGCAGACTCAATGAAATGAGTAATGCCTGCACAATAACTGTAAAACAAATTGATTTAAATGGGCAACAATCAGTCTTAATTGGATCTTCATCTGGTCTAAAATATTTAAAAATGATTAGCACATGCACCAATAGGCTGATAGGCTGTGATTAGCCATCAAACATGACCAAGGACAGGGACAGTATAAGGTTATTACCCTGTGTTGGTTTGACGATGAACCATAAAGCCTCTTGGTAGAAACAGAGCTTGAAATGGGACATGAGCAAAAAAAGAAGAAAAAAATGGTGCATACATTAAGCACCAAATACATTGGTGGAAAGTGCTTTGTGGATTTTGGAGCCAGTGTGCAGGCATTACGTATTTCACTGATGCTTTTCCTCTGTAGCCTTACACCTCCATGTTATTGCATAATTAGGCTCTGTCAGCTGATAGCTTTAGACTGCCAAGTCTCAGACGTTGTAGCTTGATGTGGTAAATGGTCTGCACTTATGTAGCACTTTTCCAGTCTTACTAACCACTCAAAATGCTTTAACGCCACATTCACCCATTCACTCACACATTCATACAGCACTTTTTCTATACATATTTATAGCACTTTTTTTTCCCCCCATCACACACCGATGATACATTGGGGGCAATTTGGGGTTCAGTACCTTGCCCAAGGACATTCTGACATGCTGACGGGAGGAGCCAGGAATCGAACCTCCGGCCTTCCGCTCTACCTCCTGAGCAACAGTCACCCTAGTCACTGCACATTTTAAAAAGGAGCTATTTGTAAGTTTTGCTATTTTGCAATGTTAGCATTAACGGCTGTTAACTTACCAGAACAAACATTGCAAGTTCAGCATCAAACTTCTTTCCTTTACTCACCAAGAGCTGTATCCAGACAGCAACGCCAATGTTGTCTCTTGTCTCCATCACATCTTTTCCTCTACTGTTGTAAGTTAGCATGCTAACCAGCTAGCCCCGGCCCATCTCATCACTTTCTGATAGCAACTTACTTGGGCCTCCAATCTGAAGACGTAGCGCTGCTCAGAAGGTGTATTACAACGCAACCCAGGCCGAAGCTCTTGTCAAATGACAATCACCACCACCTGCTCCTGGCAAAAAAACCATGTTTGGCGGCAGAGAAAAAAATAGAAATAGCTCCTTTAACCTGAAAGGCTAAGATTAGTGCTTGAAGTCAGTGTGCAGAATCCCCATTTTCCACTCTTC
Organism: Seriola aureovittata; assembly: GCF_021018895.1. Classification (NCBI taxonomy): domain Eukaryota; kingdom Metazoa; phylum Chordata; class Actinopteri; order Carangiformes; family Carangidae; genus Seriola; species Seriola aureovittata. The sequence continues at coordinate 19,366,473 of NC_079379.1, forward strand.
TTTTATAACATCCATGTTTGTTTATTGTTTATTTGTATGGGTTTGGTTTCAGAACATAGTGAATGATCATAGTTGGGGAGGGTGGAGTACTCCTCTGTAGCTGCCCGGCTTTATAATTTACGCTGTCCAAAAGAATTTATTTTTACATAAAAATCTGACCAGCTTAAATCTTTAAAGATGAGTGGCTACAAACTGACTGGCCACAACTCTGCACCAGTGAACCATGTTGCAGTGTTTATGGGAAAAGATAATCCCTCTTTGCTGCGGTTTTAAACCCCACCCAGGAGACACGGGCATATTATGAAGCTGATGCCTCCGGGCTGCTCATGTCTGCGTAAGTGAACTTCCATGTCTCCTGTCAATGTTCCTGCTCCCTGAAACATAAGGGGGCCAAAACGATTTGGCACACAAAGTAAACAGGCAGACTGACAGGGCTTGCAAAGAAAATGACACGGGTTAGAGAATGGAGAACAGGTGGCAGCAAGAAAGTGACATTAAAAACATACAGGAAAGGAGGGCAGAGAGTAACAGGGCACAGAGCTCAGGGAGAGAAGGGGAGGAGTGGAAAAAAATAAAAGAAATGAAGGACCGCTGAGATAGAGAAGAGTCATCATGTTGCAAGAGAGTAAGAGGGTCTCGGCATAGGGAAAAGAAATGGTATAAAAAGAGGAGAGGAGGAGTGAGAGGGAGGGGTGGAGAGAGAATGGCCATATAACACAGCAGCCTGTCACAAAGCTGCTGTAGCATTCTCACCGTAACAATAGCAGCAGATTGAGTTGGACAGGGTTCACAGGCCTGAATACTAGCCAGACAGACAAAGCTGTTGAGTGGCTCGCCTGCGTTATCTGGCCTGCTGCTGAATACCCCCCCCCCCCCCCTTCTGTGGAGGTGAGCAGGCTCAGGTTACAAGCGCTCACTGATGGGCTTTAGTCCATCACACTTCAACCCTCCGCTGAGCAGCAACCTCGGGCACGGCCCCGCGATCATACGCCGACGTCTGACTGACACAGAAACTAGCAGCACAAATTTTCACATGAAATATTTACAGGAATTTCCTCCATAAAAATCAGCTGTTTGTTCACGTTGTCATGAAACATTACCCACAGCTTGACGAGACAACAATAGCTGCAGCTTAATCTATTATTAGAGTTTTTTGTTTTGTCTGATTTGAAGATTTGTCCTCCGCTGCATTGTCATTGACCCATGCATTTTCTAATTATCCGATTCACAAAGGACATCACAACGGCTAACTGCAGTACATGATCCCCATTATTTTTCCATGAGATGTCATGTTTATAATTGGAAGCATTATCTCATTGATCACAGCTGCAATGTTACCATCATAATTACCACTACAGTGTCATTTAGATGGTAATTTGGGCATTTCTTACAAAACGTCAAGTAATTCATCATATTCATAGCGTCCTATGAGACCGACTATTGTTGTTGACGATAAACAAGGCTTGATGAGACTTTTGATAAGGGACTTATTGTACTTGGGGTATGATCTTGGGTGTCAGTACTCTAGCGGGACATTTTGGAATAAGGGATTTACACCAGGTTGACCTTTTGTCCAAGGCTCTTCTTGTTTCTGGCCCTGCCTCTAGCTTCCGAGTGACTCTTGTCATGGAGAAGGTCTTATAAATATGGATGCCTTCTTCTCGAGGCCGTGATCCAATTTCAAAAAAAGGAGGGATATTTTTTTTTTTTTTTTTTTTTTTTATATAAAGGGGGTAGAAATGTTCAGTTGGGTTGCAAAAATTGGACCTATAGCCTTTGCCAAGGTTGCTTCTTGACATTTTTTATCTTGGACGGTGACAGTTATTTATTTATTTCTGCCACAGCCTGTGTCACTGCAGTGTGGAGAAATCTGATGGAGGTGAATAAAACCATGAAAAATCTTTACTTTCTGCACATAAGTGGATTTTATATGAACCCTGGAATAAACTAAATGAACTAAATAAGAGCCTTTAAAAAAAGTGATGCTGTCTTAATATGAAGTGCAGTTTTGTCCTACTTAACACACAGACGACTGTGCCTAAGCTTGGGCTATGCTGAATGTACTCAGTTATGTAGGATGTGTCCTAACTGGTACATGTTATGCTTTGTCTAGATTTTCATTTAGCCACTCTAACGGGTGAGCTGTACAGGAAGTCTAAAGACAAATGGGGACATGCCAGAAAATACAAATCCATCAAACAACCTGGGATACAACAGCATCACTCCATCTTACTCAGGTACCCACTGGCCTTGTAGATGCCCAGAGCCTCTGAGTGCACATAATTTGATGCTTCAAAACAAACCTGATCCGAACTCATTTTAAAAGCACAGACATTAACCAAAATGATGAACAATAAACTCTAAATTCTTCATAGAAGAACCAACATTCTTGTGGAAAAAAGCATGTTTGATTCATTGCGTAAACATGATCACATGCAAAGACGCTGCAGCAGCTTGTCACCTTGCGTCAGCTCTGTCTTCGTTTATGCAATCGAAGTGCATTTAACAGTAAAATGCCCTCCTTGAGGTAACAGGTGTTTAGCACTAACTGCTGCGATTCTGTGATCAAATCTTCGATGAGACACATGTTATTGTCACCCAGAAATGTCTTCTACGCAAGACTGGCGTCACTTGCTCACCTCACCCCCTCCTGTCTCTTCAATACCCCCCCCCCCCCCCCAACACATCCCTCAGGAGCACATGGTCTAACACACACACACGCACACGCACATATTCTGTCACCATGTACATCTTATTCAGGGCATTTTGCACAAAACTCATCAAGAGGAACAGATGCCATTATCAACAGAAATAAAGAATCATTACTTTGACAGCTTTACAAACAGTTATGTCACCCCGAGTGTGGAAGACAAATGACGGGATGTTGTCTCGTGACGATCTGAGCTGTGGTTTTTGTGCACATACAGCAGACTGTGCAGTCGTTATTTTCGTAACGTCGCCTATAACCAGCGCTAGCGATACCCTTCATGCTGCTGGAAGCACGTCCTTGGCAGCGATACCCACTGGGGTGGGGGAGATAGGGAGAGAGCAAGAACGAGACAGGCAGGCAGGAAACTGAAGAAATATACAGAGAGATAGAGCGGTGCGCGGGGTGAAGGAGGCAGAGGCTGCTTTATTATCTGAAGTTTGCAACAGCATAGGAAGACACTGGATATATTCAGCCAGACACTGAAACTAACAAGCATGATATACCTGTACATGATGTAAATAAATAAATAAACAAACAAACAAACAAACAAACAAACAAACAAACAAACAAACAAACAAACATGTACACGCTAATGTAATGGGACTGAACAAGCTGCAGTGAGAAATTATACAAGCCTTCATATATTCCCCAGCAGCACACCGTTACGCCACATTAATGAACCATATTGGGGTTAAATTTGAATATGGAGATTGCCTGCTTCAGTTTACTGTTGATTTGCAGCGACAAATATATAAATATCTCCACCACCCATGATTGTATCTTCCTTGTAATTAGAGAGAAAATGAAAGTTGAACCGGTTAGCTACTGCTGTGCTATGAAGGTCAGACTTACTAGAATCTCAGTGTTTTTTTTCTTCTTCATCTCATTAAGTAATGATGCATGCAATACAGGTGTATTGCACACATTATATAGGTTTCATGGCAATCTATGCGATAGATCTTTCAGTCTGGACCAAAGCGGGCGAAACTGTCATCCTTAGAGCCACACTGCTAGTGTGGCTAAAAAACTGTTGGACCTTACATGTACTAGCTGCATGGTTGTCAGAACAGCTCTCTCTCAAATCCTGTTAAACCAGTTTGTTTTTTAAAACATGTGACCACAAAGTAAAAAAGAAAATCCTTACATGTGTTCATTTATGGATAATTACATGGCTGGAATATTTATTGCCAGCACTGGTGGATCAACCAGCCTTCTCTCTCTCTCCTCTCTCTTCTTTTCCCTTTTTTGCATATTAATATGCTTCCCGACCATTTTTGGATGCCTGGCCTACATAATTATATCGCATATTTGTATGCGTGTATGGATTCATATTAGAGACTAGGTGATTGCTTATATCCTCAAAATTGCTTTTCTGACACCACATGAAAAATCACCTAAATCACTTTGAAAAGATGGTCGGCAAAACCAGGCTGGTGTGACAAATACCAAGGCAAACTGAACACTGGTGCCAAGAATTAATACATACTTAATGAAACCATTTAAAAATGGGTAAAACTAGCAATGTACACTCAGCGAGCACTTTATTAAGTACACCATACTAATACTGTCTGGGCCTTTGCTCTCAAAAACAGCCTCACTTCTTTCTCATATGGACTACACATGATGTTGGAAACACTCCTCTGAGATTCTGCTCCATGTTGACATGATTGTCTCACATCATTTCTGCAGATTGACAAAGATGCACATTCATGCTGCCATTCTTCTGGATTCAGATCTGGTGTCTGAGGAAGCCACTGAAGTTCACCGTCATGTTCACAAAACAAGTTTGACTTTTGCGAGCCCGATGTGGTTTTCTGCTGTTGCAGCTCATCAACCTTAAGGTTTGACGTGTTGTGCATTCTCAGACGCTTTTCTGCTCACCGCAGGTTTTTGTAGCATGTCTGCCAGCTCGAACCAGTCTGGTCATTCTCCTCTGACCTTTCTCATCAACAAAGAGTTTCCATCCACATCCACGCTCACTGGATGTTTTTTTTTTTGTTTTGTTTCCACAGGATTCAGAACTCAGGAGTGAAAAACTCCAGAGACTTTTCTGAGTGAAAATCCCAGGAGATCAACAGTTTCAGAAATACTCAAACCAGTCCATCTGGCACCAACAATCATGCCACATTCTTCCCCATTCTGATGTTTGATGTAAACATCAACCGATCAAGTGCAGTCATCTGTGTAAACAGGAAGTAACTGTAGCATTACAAGCTAACTTTCAAAAATTACAGCTTTACTGGTGCAAAAGAAACTTGTGTGTAAATGTTGGTATTTTAGGTTTGCATACATGGAGAAATGTGTATCAGAGCAAGTGGTAATAATACAGTTTTTAATGCTAACCTAGTTTTTTTACTCATTCAGTCAAATATTATTATTAAAATGTTTTGTTATTTTCAGGTAGGTCTATGTTGTGTTATTTTTGTTAAATGTAATTTAAAGTCTTCAAGAGTTACATCACTTTTAAACAACATTTATCAAGTTTAGTTAATCAGTTAACCACGCAGCAGTTTCCTGGCAGTTACTGGGTGAAAATATTTAGTGTAAAAATGAATCTCAACATAAGAACTACTTTGTGAGCTGCAATCCATTTTCAGTCACGTATAAAACTCCACTTACTTAACACTTATGTTAAAACGAGGCCACATTTGCATTAATGAACAGCTGATCCAGGGTATTGACTCCTAGTTCCCTTTAGTGTATTGTTCTGAAATTGGAGAACACTTAACACTGTTCACCCATTAACCACACACCTAAAGTTAAAAGCTACCACTTGAACCTAATCCTTGTTGTTTCTTTTTAAATCCAATACGCTGTAATCATGGCAAAGCCATCATATATATCACATCCCCAAAACCTTCTGCCTGCACTCTACAAATCACATGTTCCCATTCTGCTGTGTCAATCATGGCAGAAATGTTAAGCTACATTGTCATACCAAATCCCTGCTTTCCTCTTCCTCCTCTCCCATACCCACTCATTTCGCTCTGACATGGTGTAATAAAGCTCTGATTAGGCAGCATGTTAGGATTTCATTACAGTGAAATCAGCGCAGGGCAAGGGAGGATGGAGGTTGGAGGTTTCTGCAAATTTCTTGGTTGCTCAATCATCCTGTGTGTCTAAAATTGGGATCATACGCTTCCATGGTTCCAAGAACTGCGTGTTTTCAATTTCATCTGTTTGATTGTTGATCTGTAAATGCCGGTCAATGCTTCATGCAGGAACACTGGACTATGTGTTCATGTTCGAAATGGCAAAATTTTGGCAATGACGCTTCCGTCCAGCAGAAAGTGTATTAGATCTGCTGGCTGATTCTGCTCGGGTTCAGTGGCAGTTCTAGACCATTTGTTGTGGCCAGTCGATATTTTAGAGCGGCCAATTAAATTAGCGCCGAAACTGAAAGCGCTCATTTTAACACTGGCATCGAGTGGGAACTATTTGGCTGGAGCCTAGTGAGACATGTCCTCAGAAATACTAAGCATACAGTGGCAGATGTGGCTTGCTGGTGCTGTTTGACACCCAAAATTTACCTGATATTCCCATTACACAGTCGGTGAATACACCATCAACACAACATTCAGCTTCACTAAAGGACAAGATGATATTTAGATACCAGATCTATGTTCATATTTTAAAGAAACAATGCACACAATAGAGATACAGATTCTCTACTTGGCTTCAGAGCTATAATACAGTTATATCTAAGCAAAGACAATAATACTCTGGACAAAATAAGCACATCAAAAATTGGTAAGTATGTTTTAAAATACAGCTACAAAGGCAGATGTGTATTACCGATTTGTTTTATTTAATATTTTCAAATGAAATACATTCATATTTTTCTGTGTAGCTGTGTCATTTTCTTCATGGCATCTTTGCTTGGTTGATGAAGTGCAATTTCACTTTTTGACACAAGCTCAAAAATGTACCTTACTCTATTTTGTGTGGCACAGCATTTACTTAACTGTACTCTAGGAGACTCTAGGAAAATTTGCATCTATATATGTGACAGATTGAATAATGAATGCAAGATTCTCAAGTGTAAACATGTTGATTATGTGAGACACATGAATTCAGTCTGATGATATCAGTAGAGATGGCTATGACAACAGTAAATGGATTACAAATGAAACAATTTGGCGTTGAAATGGCAAAATCAGCGTGAATAAGAGGTGTTCCCTCCAGAACTGCAACTACCGGGACTATCATTACTGGTGTGGAGGGTTCATTTTTCGTACATGGTCACTGAAGTGAAAACTGCAGCTTTCATGGACACGGACAACATGAAATACTGTATTATTCCCAGTCAGTTGTTGGTTAAAGATATGGAATCACCTTTAACCCATCAAACAGTATAATAACCATGTGTTCTATAAATGTGTGCAAGGCGTTCGAGGGAGGCGATGGGGAGGTGGGCCAACAGTTCTATGGCATTAAGATGAGTGAATGTATACATATGTATACGTGTGTAGTAGTTACAAAAGTTCATATGCTTTGGCGCTTCATTTATTGGGATATATATTGAAGCTTTTTAACCGGGTAATTTTTCATTTCACAGGTTATTTTTGGTTTATGGCAGACAGCAGGTCTTTTCTATGATGCTGTACTATGTTTTCTCTTCTTTTTCTTTCATGCCATTTCATAGGATTGGTGAATACAGGTGTGATTAGTAGTCGCATTACCAACATTAGAATAAACAAGGGATTATGGGCATTGCACTAATTTAAAGCCTTTTAATCTGGTGTCTTGACAGCACACTACCTGTGCCATTTGAATTTTAGTTGAGCATTATAATTTAAAGGAATACCACAGAGTATAATTCTTTGTGGGAGTCATTTGGAGGATCAATATCTAGCCTTCAGTTGTGCAATAGTTTTATCAAGTTGCCTAAGATTCTAGTTCTCAGGTTTTCTCATGCAGAGGCGAATAAGGTTGCTGGTGACCCACAGTGACGAGAGGCTCAAGCATAATGTATTTATAATGTGTTTGTCCACTGGTAAGAAAGCTGGAAGGCAGAATGTGTTTCCTTTGTTTGTCTTTTCTTCTCTGTTCCACGCTAAAAAAAAAAAGAAAAAAAAAAAAGAAATCACCAACGTGGGCACGATTTTCTCTGCGAATAAGACACCTAATAAAATATGAAGACCTCTGTGCTGTAAGTGGAACTGCTTGTGTTTTATTTGAACTTTGAATCAAATTTTCCACTTGTAAGAAGCAAGTAACTGATTCACACTTGCACTCAGCGGTCTAGATAGATGACGCTCTATCACATCATCCTTTAATAAACTCATTGGGATATAAGGGTAAAGCAGGGTCACACAACACAGTGGTTCAGTGGGTTAAGGCCCATATTTTACAGCAAGTCTGTTCAGTCTATTACCCGTTATCCCATTATAATCGCTGCCTACACTCCAGTGTTTTTATTAACTAGCATTTACATGTTTTCAACAGCTTAAGGTTGCCAACATCTCAGAATTTGCTGTGTTGTTAATAATAGAAACCCTGTATGAAAGAAATAAGGCTGCTGCCAATAGGGCCAGAAAAACAATGTGAACATTTACTTATTTATTTTTTTTTTTTTTTTTTTTTTTTTAAAACCACATGCTGCCTTCATGACTCATTGGTAGCTCATTGAGGAAGAATCTTTCAAACAGTGCAATTCTCATTTTGGCAGTTTTAAAGTTTTAGGCAACTGAAGAAAAGTAAATAGGAAACATTGAACAAAGCACAAACCACATTTTCCATTAACTTTGTGGGGGGGGGGGGCTGAAAATAACCAGCTATGTGATTAAACCCACAGACTCCCCTAAATTTGTGCAGTGCTTTTTTTTTTTTTCTTGGTAACTGGCAGAGCTCCAGCAAAAGTAAATCCTACACGTCTTGGCAACAGAAATCTCTGCATGGTTGAAATGTTGCCCACTCTGTGAGGATTTGGTGCCTTTCTCTCCTACAAATTCTTGCTATTCTGTGCGCTACATCACCTGTAAAAATCTATGTGACCCTCCCACCAGTATTCTGGTAACAAATGAAAAAAATAAAGTAAAGAAAAATGACTTTGCACCTCATGCCTCTCATTAGTTGAACTGGAGCACAGGGGGGGCTGATTGCCTGAGCAGTGCTGTTTGTTAATCTGACCATGTTTGTATTTGGAGCCAAGCAAACAAGCTGCCATGAACAAGTCGAAACAGTGAGCTAGACCTCACTCGTGCTACAAACCACACACACACACACACACACACACACACACACACACACACACACACACACACACACACACACACACACGAGCATCAGGCCCTTTCTCCGGGGCTAAATAATGAAGAACGGAGGCACATCGCTTAGGTGATTAATTATCCATGTCACCAGATGGGACGATGAGCAAAAAAAAAAAAAAAAAAAGTCAGATTTAATTTTTTTTTCCCCTAAATGCATTTTCAGAGTGAGGATTCGATTGGTGTAATGACAGCCATATGTTGATGGATGACCACGGGCGAGTATTAATCAGAAATACAGATATGGGATGTTACCAGAACAGAGGACTATATGTGTGCACGATTGTGTGTGTGTGTGTGTGCGTGAGTGTCTATATAACCCTATGGGATACAGCGCATTGCTTAAAACTCTCAAAGTTTGAAAAGAGTTTAGGAGAGGAGGAGACGTGGTGTAAGCCAGCAGACTGACATAATGAATTTGATTATATAGTCTTTTTAGAAATATATTCTGGACTCTTTAACAGGGCATTTTTGGATCTGTCTACTTAAGTAATGGCTAATTTATCACATTCAATAAAATCAATGATCAACCCCAACATTTTTCTTTTAAAGCCACTTTTTCCACTTTTATTGTCAGTTAAACAATTTCCTTATCACTATGAGTGCGCCTGAGCAATCTAAAGTGAATCTTGTTCACAGCCAATTTAAAGAGCGCCTAAAGTGAAAGGATACTGGAAACCATTTACTCCGAGTAAAAAACTGCCATTCATAGCAGATGAGCTCAGTCATTTGTTTTAATTGCCATCTGTTGAACTACTGAAAATTCTACAGAGCAGACACATAAGCCAAGAAAGTGCGTCGGTTTTTATTAACGGATCGTCCGTTTGTGCCTCTGACAGTCTGTGGCTGTAAAAGTCTGAAACCAAAGGGATGGGATCTTGCCTCGGGGATCCTGGGTACGCACTGGGGGCCACTTATGTAGCCTGGTCAGGCGGAGAGAGAGTGGCTCAGGTCATTTTATCCCTCATTACATGGGTATGCATGTCAAATGTCTGCACCCTGGAGTCCCAACATTTTTCTTCTAAGGCCAGAAAAATTCAGCCAAAAACTTAAAACACTGTAAGAATATACTGTAGGAGTACACTCAAAGTGCAAGGAGAGGAAATTAGCATAAGTCTCCTTGTTATAAGTGAAAACAAAGTTTACGTTCATTGATACACCATTTGTCAAATTCTACATTGTTCACAAACAACACAAATCAGCTCATTTGTATTTTTCAATGATTTCTAGAGGGAATCTAGCCCTTGAAAAAAGGATGATTCTGCGCTCTCTATGAGCACCATCTTTTCATTCACAAGACAGTCTGACCCCACCACCTCTGATCTTTGCATCCACATGCTGTATGTGCCGTGTGAAACATTTCCCATGGGTAACATGGGTTAACATTGGGTTAAAGAGTTATCGTTGACCTCCACATACTTTTATATGCATTGCAGCAATGTTACTTTAAAACTGGCAGACATATGGCAGTGGCCCTTGCCTGCATTTTTCACATGAAGTGCTTCATTACAAACGCGTTCCATATAGTTTTAGTTGGGTGAAGGCCACGATGTGTCACCGGATTGGAGACAGCTAGTCTTCAAATTTTAAAAAAAGTAGGCATGAATATGAATAATATGATCCTGGGTAAGAAGGATACTTGTTATTCAATCCCTGCTCCTCAACACAATTTGTTCTCTTTAAAACTATTCACTCTAAACCTACATGTCCATGAAGATCTCCATTCACTGTGTTTTGAAAGAAGCTTATGTCAACATAGTTGTCTTACAGATGACAGCTTTTCTTTTACAAATTAAACAGAGCCGATCTCAGAGTAGAAGCTCCATCTTTTTGGTGACACTCGCTGGCCCACATGTGATACTTAAAACTGGAGCAATATCGGTTGATCATATGCTAATGTGTGCACCGTTTCCCACGGAAATGGGCACTTAATGTTTGTGGCTGAAAATCAGTGGTGGTCCGAATATAAAAATGAGGAAGTGTTATGTATATGAGATGGAAAATGAAATTCAGGCGGGTGGCAGGATGAGTGACCTCTCCCACCTATTGATTCCGGTCTTCCTGAATGGCAGATCATCAGGGTGTGAGAAGCACATTAATTTCGAAAAGTGTTAAGGCAGCTCTCTTTGACAAACTTTTGACACGCCTCACACATAGTGAGACTTCTCAATTTATACAAAGCTATTTTGAGAATGTACATCTTTGTTACACTTACCACTTCAAAACCTTCACTGCATTATGGTGGTTGAAACCGAAGTCACACTGTAAGACAATCTTATGCTGATTTCTAATGCTGTCAGAGACTAATGTATATGTGCCTCACATTTAGCTTTAAAAGTAGGTTCAGCCGAACTGCCCGCATAGATCACATCTAATTTGCCATTGAGTGAATGCGCATGTTTTGAGTTAGAGTGAATGTGACATTTTGAATTGCAACAAACACTGTGAAAGGTATTAACATGCATTTACAGGAATAATCTGACATTGTGGGAAATAGGCTTATTTGCTTTCTTGCAGAATTAGTTTAAAATGACAGATATTACTCCCCTATCTAACCAGTAAGCAAGCTGGTTACCTTAGCTTAGTATAAAGACTTAAACAGCTAACCTGGCCAGCTGTTTCCCCATAAAGAATGCAATCAATCATCCCCTTGATTGATTGCAGTCTTTATGCTAGGCTAAGCTACCCAGCTCACTTACCGGACAGATAGGAGAGTGGTATCTGTTGTTTTAACCCAAGTCTGCAAGAAAGCAAATAAGCCTAGTTTTCACAATGTCAAACTTCATTCTTTGCATAAAGACTGCAATCAAGGGGAAACAGTTAGCCTGACTAGCCGTATCGCCTTGATTGCAGTCTTTTTATGTTAAGCTAGTAAGAGGTCACAAAATCTGCCAACAAGCACCTCTAAAGCTCACTAATTAATGTTAAATCTCATTTCCTTATGGCAAGAATTCAGGAAGTCACTTCTCCTGGCCAAGAGATAGTCTGGCACATAACCCAAAACCACACCCTGGTTTTTGTGCGAATTAAACAAATGAGATATGTGTTAATTAGTAAATTTAGGAGGTGCTGGAAGGCAGAATCTGTTATCTTGTTAGCCAAAGCCAGGCTAGCTGTATCCCCCTTTTTCCAGTCTTCACGCTAAACTAAGCTAAACTGACAGTCCGTGTATGCTACAAAAGTCATCACTCGATAAATATGATAAGGAGAATATAACACTTCCTACACAACATTTGCTAAAAAGGTGAGCTTTTGAAAACCTAGAAATCACAGAACTTATCAGTACATTCACACCCCCATTGCAGGTCTGTATTTACCATTATGAGGATGTGAGGTTATCCTTCAGGTTGTGATTAACTTATTTTGACAGCAACTTCACACACTCCTGAAATATTCATTACTTTTAAGTGAACAACTTACACAAGTGTAGAGTTCAGATTCAGGTCAAACTGAGGAGCAAAAAAACTGCTGGGAACCCAGGATGTCATCTCCCACTCATTCTGTTCACACCTAAATCATACACCTCATACACCTCTAAGAGAAGTGAGTGGCTGGTAGAGAGTGGTTGTGGCTTTGTGGTCTCTGGATACACCTGTCTTATGTGGTTGTGACTTTCTTTTATACCCAAACTGTGTTAACTTTGCAGGATTTAGTCGGCATTCTCCCTTGAAGAGTGACGTATTAGACGTCTTAAGCTTCAGTGTGAACATAGTCATCGGGTCATTGGCTTCGATCAATACCTTTATCAAAGCTCTGCAGAGCTCTGGCGATGCTGTACTATAGGACAGAAAATAGTATTCGTTATTGTAACAGTGACGTCTCTCACAGAAGCAACATGTGGATGGATGGAGAAAATAAAAGCCCACTGTGCTCACTGTGCACCCATGAATCATCTCCTTTACAACATCCTAACGAGACATTCACACTATGGCTTGAAAAGTATAGGCAAACTTTTTCTTCATCATTCTACAAGGATATCATGGTAGATTGATTGTATTGATGAATTGTTGGTTGTAGTCTAATCAATTCCTCATGAAGAATGTGTAGAAGTGAAGAGTAATCATAGTTAGTGTTTATTTGGGTTTAAGTCAAAGCAGCTGGAAGAATAGATAGGCCTAAATGTCTGAGAGAGGGATGGGTGTGCTGAATTTCTGTCTGACAGCCACAACAATAACAGCTTTTGCTTGTTCCCCTGTCGCTTACTGTAGCTGACAAGTTGTTCTGAAATACAACACTAACGACTCAAGACTGCTGCTCACATTCAGCTCCGCTCACTTCAAAGCTTTGTCACATTCTTGACATCATCATCACACACACACACAAACACACACACACACACGCACACACTACCTCATCCACATGCAGATACGTGTACAGAAAATTTGTGAGGTCAGATTATGCATTGACCCACAATATACTGTATATGACCAACACTGAATATGTTATTCCTTATTTCTACCATGTAGTACCACATCCCCTTCTCTGGTAGTGAAGTTGTACTCTATCACTATATAAAAGTTTAATAAGATTACAAGAGTCCGTAGTCATGCTAGCTGCTCTGTGAGGCTGCACGACAAAAGGTACCATAATTGGAAAATGAAACTTATGGCCCAGCATATGCTTGGTTCCTCAGCCAAGTCTGTCCCATTTACTTCCACATTTAGGCAGATTCCACTTGTGATCCTCCAGACTGACATCCAGAAGGGTTTCTGTGAGTGCACCAGAATTGGTCCAGATGTGGAAGCAGCATCTGATAATCACACTGCATATGGGCCAGATTCAGGCCGTGGAACCAGAGAAAGCAGCATGTGGTCCAAGTATTGGGCCAGATTTGTTATCTGAGTAACATGCAGATGTTTAGCAAGTATAATGTTTATCATGTTCGCCATCTTAATTTAGTGTGTTAGCATGCTAGCATTTGCACAGTATTTGGTCATAACGTATTGGAAATATTGAAATTGACCTGATTGACCTCATTTAGTGTCACTATCTGATGGCAACGATGGTCAGAGGGATTCATCCCCTGCGGACCATGAATATCTGTACAAAATTTCTTGCCAATCCATCTAAAGGTTTGTTTACATATAAGGTGCTTCTTCTGTGTTTTCAGTTTGTCTCAAGTCCATCTGATGGAACAGATACACTTCTAATAAATACTTCAGTCTACACAGGCTACATAATGGCTCACATTTCCGTAACCGCAACCCGAAGCTGATTTTTATGCTCCAACTCTTTTTTTCCCCTGTTATTTTGTCCTGTTTTACACACATAACCACAGTAATTGTGTGTTGGGCTCTGATTGCTGCCAAAACGCGTGTGACCTACATGCAGCACTGTGCCTAAATGCATCCTGTGAAGATATTGGCAGAGGACTAAAGCTGCTGCTGTTGCTCTGCTAACATGCTGCTTTCCCCCTGCAGGATGTGTACACTTTGTGTAATAGTTGGTGAGATATTTCAGTCTGGACCAACCGACTAACAGACAGACCAACAAACTAGCATTGCCATCCCGAGAGCCATGCCGCGAGGGTGGTTAAAAGTCTGTCTCACCAGTAGATGTCAAACAGCGCAGTCCTAAAAGCTGGCAACCTCACCTTATTATCGCATTGAAGATGTGATGCATACATCTCAGTGTGGCTTCCACTGTACACCAGTAATGCAGTTTGAGCTGCAGCGCTTAGACTTTAAAGGAATCTAAATTGTATAGCCTCTTAAGGATAGAGGGGGAATAAATGAATAAAATAAAAAGCTCTGTGAAGTGCAGATCATGTGTTGGAAGTGGTGGAAGGAGAACACCGAAACATATAGGGAATAAAGAGAGAGGAGAAATAACAATTAACAAGTCTATGTGATGGCTGGAGGAGCAGTAAAAACACACTTTGTTCTATTTATATTATTTATGTTTTGTGCATTTGGATTCTTCGCAGATTTTTTATTTGCCTTTCGGTTCAGCGACGGCTCAAAATCCCTCACTTGAACTCATGAAATAACACCCATTTCTATTTGTTTACATAATTTTACTTATATTTGGAAAGGCAAGTCAGCTAACTTTTGTTTTGTGCTGTTGAGCCATGATGTTGTTGTTATTGCACCGTTTCTGTGGATACACATGGTGAATCATGCATTGAAAAAGGCCTTTATTTCCGTGCAAAGCCACTGTGCTGAATGAGATCTGAGCAAGACAAAAACAGACTGCATTTATTAGGGCCTGGAGCATTAAAAGTAAATGAGGGAGTAAAATAATAATAACAATAATAATAATGCTAATAACAATATGGCTCTGGGAGGCATGTATTGTCTGTGGAGTGAATCCAGAGCCTCGGATATGAACAGGAAGGATTCAAAAACTAAGAAAAAGAGCAAAAGACTGCCTCTGAGATTGATCTGGTCCATTGACGCTTTTGAGAATAACTTAGGATCGCCATCGCAGACTTAATGCATATAATCATAGGACTGATTTGCAAAAAGAGTGGGCGCCCTTGCCTCTGAAACATGAATGCAAAGTTAAAATTCAAGTCTGGAGCACCCTAGTGCTACAGCTGGCTGTGATACACACTACATAGAGCAGAAGGTCTCAACCCGAGGGCCATGGTGTGCCAAGAGACTGCAGCTTTTCATTCAACCCCAAGACTACACTCCAGTTGATTTCACTGATTAGTCCCCCCCCCCCCTTTGGTTTAATATATGCTAATCAGTGGAATCAGCAGCAATAGCATCTAATTGGAAAGAAAATCTGCCAATTTTCCATCAACCATAACAGTCTGAGTTTCCCTGGTGTACAGTAATGTCTTGGGTTGAGTTTGACTGATTTGTGACTGCGGGGTTTCCTGCAGTGTTATGGAGCAGAGACGTGTCTAGTTGCTTGATATAGAGACCACAGTCCCCAACGTCAGCAGAAATAGTTCCATAAAGTTTCATAGGACCGAATGGCTGATCTTTGAAGGCTCCTTCCAATTCTTCTTAATACATCCATCATGGATCAGCTACATACAAGTTTAACAAAGAATCAAGCTAATGTTAGTTGTAAGTTTATTACCTCTTGTCTTGTATGTTAATGTCAGCAGTTCTGTCTCAACTGCATCAATGACTTAGATCAGAGAGGTGTTTTTCATAAGAGTTCAAGTCTGTAGCTCTAACCGCTTCCTGGGGACAACTTTGCTCTGGCTGCTTTATTGGAAAGTCACAAACATGACATAAGAGTCTACAGCGACATCACACTGATTGTAAAATAAACCAAACTGTTGCACAGATAAACCCGAGCATCTAACATATTAAACTTGAACATGATAATGGCAAAATCTTACAGCTCCCGAGACACTTAACTCACATTTAAACCACAAATGTCAAATCTCAAAATCATGAATGTGTCCCATAGAACAGAATACAATTGAAATTGAAGACACAGCTGTAATAGTTTTTGTTTGAGCCATCTGCTTCTGTGCTTCCCATCTCCTATCACCTCCATCATTTCCTCAAGTTGATATATGATACAGCAGTACAGACAGACAACAAAACAAAAAACAAAACAAAAAAAAACAACCCAAGACACACATGGGGAATCTGGGAACACTTTTGCCGAGGTGGTATGAGTAATGGGGGTACCTGGCTGGGGTCAATGTGGCATTTTCACGCTAAACGTACCCCCCATTAGCCAATGCCAGAGGGTTCCTCAGAGCCCCCTGCACACTATTAACCCACTCACAGGGCCACTGGGCTGGAAAAATGGGGAATATGGAGATTTAGCCCAGAGGAATACACCTCTGTTTGTGAACTTGCATGCGCGTGTATGTACAGTATAAGCATAAATATGCAGAGCCAGATAAATGTGAGACTTTGCTAGCTTCAGAGTGTGGCGTGTGTGCCAGTGTGTGTGTGTGTGTGTGTGTGTGTGTGTGGTTATGTTTCCATATCTTGCCTGCAATGAGCTCACACACGCAGTCAGATGAATGAAGCTGAGGGGTCGGAGTTGAGCTGTGACAGTGGCAGCTGTCAGCACTGTGGTGTGTGTGATGTATGAGCTCATCCGTCACTCTGAGCCCCCCCTCTCTGCAGAGGGGGTGGAAAAGTAATCCAACATCATTTCCAATTTTTCCCCTCAGTCAGTTCTTATCTTGATATATCCGAGTTTATTGTCTCTTTTTCAGTTTAATTTCCATTTCTTTTGTTTTTTCCCCCCTTGTTTATATGTTTGCACAGATCAGTGAGACTGGGTAAATAATGTTAGTTTCTTCTTTGCCTTTCTCCATCTCTGTGAGTATTATGATGCAAATGTTTGCCAGTAGATGGGCTAGACAAGTGAGAAAAACATGGGCATGCAATCACAAGATTAAAACTGGAAAAAAGCATTATTCCAAATCCATTTCAAAGGCTTTGGAATCATTAAAACAAAACAAGCTTTGGCTATGTTTTTCAAGATGCTGGCAATGAATATATTTAGATTTAAATATATAGTTTCTCAGCTTGCTCATCCGGATAAGTTAAATGTTTAAAAAAAAAAAAAAAAAAAAGCACACACACATAAATGGTGAAACATTTATAAGCACAAATACACATATATTCATATGCACACATTCCCTGGCCTGTGTGCAGCCTCCAGGGACTCAGACTGAATACCAGGGGACACGCTGGTGCCACGGCGGCAACGTGCCGCCAGTTGGCCACACCTGAGTCAAAAACCACAGAGGATGAGACACAGCTGTAGGGCTGAGACACCACGGCACACATAGCCGACATGGTGTGTGAGTATTTGTATTTGTGTTAAAGAGAGGGAGAGCGAGAGAGAGGAAGCCTTTGTGTTTGTGTAAAAGACTGAGATAAATCCCACGGGACATAGTAAAAGAAAAGGAATGCTGACAAAAAGAACTCAAAGAACTCAAACTATTCAAAATAACAATATGTATTCCTTGCAGGCCAAAGTTGCTGATGCTCCATGTACTTGATGCCATTCTGATCTATACCCTTATGTCTTGATTATTGCACGTTTAAAATAGATCTGCATAATGGATGCAGAAACAAAAAGTTTCTCAAATAAGTGCTACTCAGTGAGGACAACAGTTGGCGACAATCCTCCCCAACCCTCCAGGTACCCCGCAGTGTGTGTGAAATATTAAAAGCCTTGTGTACTGTAAGTCTTTGAGATAAAGTGCAATAGTAGGGGATGTGTTACCTCATGTCCCTACACTTACTCCCCCCCTAAGGCTCACTGAAGCGCATTGAGCAGTCATCACCAGGATCCCTTTATGGCTGTCCATTCTGTCCTCGTGAATTACATCTCACATAATTTCCACCTTTGTTCATGCACGGCAGTGCCAAGATCCCCTACTCCTGACACGTGTATAAATCAAAGAGCAGTTCACCGTTTGGATTAAGGTTGCCAGACGCAAGCTATCGCTGGGAGTTGTGCCGTAAAGTATAGACATGACCATTCCCCGTGCCAAGAACACATGCAGAGGCAATCACAAGGTATGACAAGTTCACATAAGCATGTTTTATATTGCTAGTTTTATGCCTCACCATGTTTAGATCAATCATGTTGGAAGGGAACGTGCCCTTCAAATACAGTACGTTGTGCATGTTCTTACAGCAAACTGAGATAACATGCTTTGTTTTTTTTTTTTGTTTTTTTTTAGAGGTTAATTACACCTCCAAAATGCTACATTTGCTAGCTGCGCCGCCAAGAAAGTTCAGGAGTAACAAATAAACAAAAAGGCATATAAATCATTTATATTGGATCTCTTCCTCCTCTTGTGAATATTTGCTTGTGTTATCTTTCTCTGTCCTCTGCAGAGGCATTTTGTGTCATCCTTTGGGGTTCCGCTGCACACAGTTAACAGAGCACTTTGTTTTGGGTTGCATTTAGAGGGCTACGGGAAAATGCCACCCACGCCGGCTGTGAGTCATGCAGCAAACACATGTTTGAATAACTCAAAATAATTGCATAGCATCTATCTCCAAAAAAATCTAGTTATGCCCCTTCACACACACACACACACACAAACACAAACACACACACACACACACACACACACACACACACACACACACACAAACACAGTGAGAGAGAAACAACAAAAACAATAAAGCGCAGGACTCTCAGGTGGAGCTACTCATCATGAAACGATATTAACAGCGCCACCTGATTCTCTGTCAGGCGTGGAAGCTTACTATGCACAGCAACCAACGTGTCCCTTATTCACACAGAAAGAGGAATAGAAACAGAAGTCCACTATCCATAGATGCCATGTGGGATTTGCAGTATCTTGAAAGATGGTCCCTAATTAACTGTATTCTCCTCTAACAAACGCTATTTGTTTGTGAAAGTGCCGCTTTTTGTTTCTTTTCTGCACATTATCATTTTTACTTCCAACCGATTTTAATGGCAAGCTTCTGTGTGGTCACCATGATCCTCTCTGACCTGTCTCTTCCTTGTCACTGGTTAATGGGACGTTGCCATTAGCAACACAAGCTACACTTTTGCATTACAAGGAGAGAGGGGGTGGGGGAGGAAAAAAAATGAAAGTTGTGAGCTGGCATGGCAAAATGGGACGTGGCAAGAACTTCACGGCATTTTGCTCTGTGCCGCTGTTGTCAAGTGTAGGTATGCATTTTTTTCCCTTCACATTTTAAACAAGATATGTTGTTGAGGGCCGAGTCATAGAGTGCACTTAGCTCCCAAAGGCCATATACCGTATTTTACTGTTGGTCCAGGGTGGCTGAATTCATTACTTTTTTGATCCTCCAGGCTTCACTGTGTCTTTATCATTCTGTCTTGTGCTCGGCTGATGGTCTCTTAGGCAGCAAAATTCAGTGTTAATGCATCACTACCACTTGTCAGGCCTGTTGGAATAGATTTTGAAGAGGATGTGAGAGGACACAAAGCTTGAGGAAATGAAGAACCCAAGGCTGACTCTATGGCCTTATTGACAGACTGTACAAACCCTTCTCAAATCTCTCACTGCCTTACTAATGCTGTGGACGTGAAATGAATAACGCTGCACTAAATTCACTTTTTGGTGCTAAATACCTCTGTTTCTTGGACTGATGCTGGCATTAATCTACATACAGCCCTCTATATTCTGAATTATAACACACTCATGCAATGTTCCCTCAGAGATTGAAAATTCAACACGATTTTCCAAAGCTTCCAAATTCACTGATGAGACTGATTCATTCTCAGGCGCTGCAGTATCCTAGATTACCGGTCTGAATGTTCAGCCTTATATCCACACTTCTAGTAAAAGTGTCAGTGTCTGATAACACAGCTGCAGCTCCTCAAGCATATAAGTCTGGAGAAAATACAACTAAAAAGAGGGATGACACGACCTTTGAAAATCCCAAGGCAGCCATTTGATTGGCTATGGATGGATGGATCCCCAAACTCCACTTAGGGATATAATATCAGAGATTAATTAAGAGTTAAAAGTAACTATTCATCATTTTAGGTTTGCTAATCTTGCTGAGTATTTCAGCTTTTGGCTTTTCAGCTGTTGGGTTCACAGTATTATTTTTGTTTTGACTATTGTTATTGGATTTGTTTGTTTTTCAGTTTACTTTGTTGTGTTACTCGCACATGTTCGAAATAAACTAAACTGAACTGAGCTTGCAGTGGCCTCGTTAGTGGGCTTGATCTAGGAAAGGTTGTTCTCCACTAAAACCAGTCTGAAGGTTTTTCTTTTTACTTTCAAGAGTTGTTTTTTTTCCCCCAATCCACCTCAGCTTCCATTCTTGACCCCTCTCAAGATCCCTCGCAGCGATTGTGCTCATCGTTTCCTCCTTCATCCTCAGCTGTTTCCACTGGAGCAGTTCTTTCTTCAGCTGTTCCTGTCTTTCTCTGAAGGCCTTTTGTTGTCTGGCCCTCCTCTTTTCGCCATTTTCATTGTTTCCATTGAGCCTCATCCTCTCCTCATTCCTTTCTCTCTCTCCCTCTCTCTCTCCAGTCTTTCAGTGGCTTTGTCCCTTTCCTTCTTTTCCATCTTACTTCTCAATTTGCCTCAATCCATTTTTTTCCTGCGCTCCATTTCCACTTCCTTCATATCCCAACACATTCATATCCTCGCCTCTGTCTCTCCTCCACAGCCAGTCCCATCCGCCTCTTCAAAGTGTCCATTTCCATTTCTAGTCTTGCTATTGTTTTTGTCTGTCTACACTTTTGTGCTTTAGCGTGCTCCTGTGTAGCTCTCTGGGGTCTGATGCCATCAGAAAGGAGAGCTTATAGTATTTTTGGAAGCACATGTTCTAACGTTCCTTCCAAGTGAAGCTTTGTGTAATATTTCTGCTTCAGACACATAAAAACACCAAGCAGATTTAAGTTTTATAGACTTTAGGAGTTTATAATTGAGTGTGACTGTGTGTCACTCTTAAAATTCCAAAATAAATAAATACATTTTTGTATTCATATTCATGTCTTCGCTGCACCCAGCAGCTGTATTGAGATAACCATGATGTTTCCCTTCTGTTAACAATGGAGGTTTGATTGACAAGTTGCAACTCACCAGAGTGACCGTGCTTATAAACTGTAATCACTTTGACATGTTAAGCAGATGCTAAAAAGAAAACAGAGAAAACAATGTTTGAGTCGACTGAAAGAACGGCTTAATGTGCCAACCTATCAAACTTCATACAGCCACCTATCTCAAATTCTTCAAATATGAGCTTTTGTGCAAATGTGACACAGTGAGTTGGTTTATGGTTAATTAAATTTATCCAAAGAAGCTCCATAAAAGATTTAGTTCCAGCTTCACCACGCTCAGCAGTGGAGGGAGGATTGAACCTCAGCGATTTGATGGTTCAGACCAACAATAGTGCTCATTCTAATAAAGGCTCCTCACTCATGACACAGTGGTGGTGCTGATGAGGAGGGCTCGAGCAGAAAAACGAAAGGTCACTCAGCAAAAAAGTTGAACCTGGGACACGTTTTACTGGAGCACATTGCTTTATCCTCTGCTTACCAGGGTTTCCAAGTGTTCTCCAAACTTGGTGTCCCGCTGCACCTAGGCAAGGGGGAATTTAGCGTAGCTTGGTTAGAAACCTAGACATAATAGTTGAAAAGCCCGGAGCAACATCTGTTGATTTAACACTTTGAAACACTGTTGACCCCCCCACCCTCAGGTCGATTAAGTGCAGCCGGTGAGCACTCGGTCCCCCGTAATGCCATCAGAACAAGAAGCAGCCACAGTTGGAACAATCTGCTACCTTACCAGGACAAATCCCGGCGGGCCGCCGCATCGGCCAAAAAGTCCATAAGGGTTTTATCGGCCCTCTCAATTTCTTTACCAGTGCTGTGCTGTAAGAAGCACCTACATCGCAGAAATATGCATTAGAAGATAGTTATATATTATAACAACAACCAAACATATGCAAGACCACAAGACTTTAATCATTTTTATACCGAGTAAACTTCAAAAAGGACGAAATGAGTCGTCATTCTCATTCCATGTCACATTCTGTTTACATAGAAACTAGGGCTGCTCGATTATGGAAACAATCATAATCACGATTATTTTGGTCAATATTGAAATCACGATTATGTAACACGATTATTTCACATGACTTTGGGAACGTGTTGCATTCATTAAAAACACACCTTTTTTTGCCATCTAAATTCGTGGTGTTCCCTTGTGTTGCAGCCACTACCACGTAGCAAATCTTGCACGTAGCATGTTTCTGCTCGTCGTCGGATTGCTCGAAGCCAAACTGTTCCCAGACAACGGAGTTGGTTTAGCCTTTTTTGCTCACCAAACGCTGCTGTAGCTGCCCTCCTTCTGCCATCTTTACTCGCGCTGAGTTTTTAAATTCCAGCGGATGATATGCACACGACCTGCCTCCCTCTGGCTGAGAGAGTTTGTGGCTTCGGGAGGGGCGGATGTGCGCGTGTCATTCAGAACGCGAGACAAAATAAGAGTGTTCTTGCAAAACAGAACATGCAAAATAATCGTTTTTTCTCGATTGTACTATTTTGGTGATTGTTGGGAGTCGAAATCGAAATTCAATTAATTGCACAGCCCTAATAGGAACAGAATGATTATAATTTGAAAGTACAATGGAGATGTAAGGAGCTATTCACACATTCAAAAGCTGGGCTACATGTGAGGTCACAGTTAACAAATTTATGAGTTCAGGCTCTTCCATGTGCCTTTCATTGAGAGCATGCTGCGTGTTGTGGGACTGGTCTCACTTCACCAACTTGTGCAAACCTCAGGTCTACAGAGCTATTTAGTGTCTGATAAAGCTACTGCTACAGCTCCTTTTCTCTTGTATGTGTGCCACTTTTCTTCACTCCACATACTGTATGTCTGCTGTTTAATTTAATCCTTTAACTGAGATTTATAAGGTTTTTGACATGCCACCCCTGCATGCTTATCTATCTTTCATGTAACTTGTGTGGTAAATGAGAAGGTAAGCCTAAAAATAATAGTCAAAAAGTGTATCAAGAATGTATTTATCAATGAAGAAGTTTGATATTATAGTGCATTGTGCTTTAATCATGAAGCTTAGTATGGGGAATTTACAGTATTTGTAACATGATGTTCCATTATGGATTTATGACATTGAACTTCAGCTGTTGTTCTAAACTTGTGAAAACAATATAGTTACATACTAAACTTTTTTTCTTTTTTCTTTTTTTTTTTTTTTTTAAACTTCCATATTTACAGCTGCGCTTATTTGGTTATTTATAATTCTGCCCATGTGTTTGCTTGGTGAATCACAAATAACAATGTAATTAATTTTTCAAAATGTCAGAGGGTACAGCTCTGTTAGAAAATTATTCTAATTAATCATAAAGTAAAATGACAAAGTTAAAGTCCAGCTCACAAGAAACTCAGAACAAGTGCTCGGAGCGAGATCGTCTTATGCATGATGCATAAGATCATCGCATGCAGCCGTCTTTAATTATAACTGCTTTGTTGTGTCACTTGTAAATCACTCCATCTGTGATGGACGCCCACACGGCTCCAGTGAATGATTATATGTTGTAAAAAGTGTTTAACAAGGTCAATAGCATCTCAAAAAAATGGTTCAGCTTTAATTTTATACTAAGTATATATTAATTAAAAGACAAATTAATATATACCTAGTACAAAAGAACATGTGGTGATATCTTCTGACCCCGTGTTTTAATTAAATGGTTTATTTTCCTCATTTGTTGACCTTTAGGGCTTAATTTTGCTTCAGTGATACGGAACCTGAGTCAGCAGTTCAGCTTTTATTCACTGAAATATACAGAACCTGAAATAATATCTCACAGCAGTTAAAGGTAAAAGATCAAATGTATTGCCGTGTTTTGTTTGAGTGTGAGTGTGAGTGTGAGTGTGTGTGTGTGTGTGTGAGTGTGAGTGTGAGTGTCTTGTGGCTTCAAAAGATTCAATCCTTTCTGTTCATCTTTCTTTCTTTGTACAGTATCTATATGGTGGCACAGGGCATCAGCAAAGTGCTAATTAGATGCTGCAGCAGAGCATGGGACAGAGCGAGTGGACAATCACCGCAGTGAGAGATAATTTCACACCCTCTGCCCTGATAACCGTCTAACGGCTGCTGGAAGCACAACCGGCAGATAGGCCCTGCTCGGTAATCTCACTCTGAGCTTAACAAAAGCAAAAACTCATACTGTAAGGTCAGGAAAGCCAGTGTGTGTGTGTGTGTGTGTGTGTGTGTGTGTGTGTGTGTGTGTGTGTGTGTATATCCTCTGCTGGCAATCATTCCATCAGCAACCTAATCAGAGCCATTCATTTACAGAATAGAGTTTTTCAATATCTTGAGGCCGACATGATCTTTAAAGAGATGACGATGTTGTTCATAATGAAAATATCCAAATATTAAAAAGTTATAAGTTATTTCATGGCAAGAAAAAAAAAAAAGAAAAAAAAACCTGAACTTAATCCTTATCTTATTCTTAAACCAAAATCCAAGTCCAAAGCTGACACAACTCTGACCCCTTGTAAAAGATTGAGACTCAAAAATGTCCTCACTCACCAGGATTTCCTTTCCCCTCTATCTGTTAGGAGTTCTGCAGTAGCTGAGGTTCAAGTGCACATGCACACAAACATGAACTGTTTCCACGCTAAGAAATAATTGATTTTTATGTCAAACACCAGAATTTGCCATCTGCAAACGACAAAAAGACTAAGGGCGGTATTTCACCAATTAAAAAATATAAAGGTTAATTCAAAACTTGCAATGACTGGATAGCTCTGAGTACGGCAAGTTATATTTTTATCATGTTGCTGCTGTTGCACACTTTCACTTTACATTTTTAGTTCTCATGCAAATCTCTGAATATAAGTGCTGTGTTTCATCAAAGACTCAAGTAAACATGCTGTTTGTACGAGGATTACAATCTGTAAAGTTTCGGGGTCCGGTTATGCTTTTGTTTAAATGCGGGGATAACAGCGCACAGTCTCTTCCGGAAGGCCTTCATAGTGTTGCACTCGGATGAAATAGTTGTGCAACAAATGAGAAAACAGAGCTACAGAGAGAGAGAGAGAAGCTCTAACCCCTCCACACAGCTGACTAATCAGGGCATGAAGTGGGTGCACACGTCAGATCATCAGTCGCAGAAAATTAGGGAAATTATTGGACACAGCACCCCTCAATCAGACATTGGACAGGTGCGGAGGGAAAGCTGTTCCTGAATATACACATGTATTCGACAGGCCAACAAGCAGATCTGATGCACAGCATTTACCCCGACTACTCACCAACGTTATTCACTGAGACACTCCAGCTAAGTGAAATTAAATCTTTGAAGCCATTCAAATGGATGACTAAGATAGTCAGCTGCCTTGCACTGACTCTGGTGCATGAAAAGAAAGTTAAAAGGCTTCTGAGAATCGGAGGTAATGAAGACAGAAAGGGTCACAATATCAAAAACAGTGTAACCACCTGAATCTTTTTTTCCCCAGCAGAAATCACGACCATTTCTGTACAAAATCGTTCCGATTTTCCTAACTGTGGCTACCTATGGTTTGTTTTTGTGTGTCTCTTTGGTGTCCATCAGCACAGGCTGTAACACAGAGAGTAGAAACTCATAGAGAGAATAATGGAGAAGACTGAGAAAGCAAAACATTTTCGGTTCCATTTGGACAATCCTGTAATGGAGGTTCGCCTTGTTTGAGCGATAGGAGCTTGTTGGTTGTTTGGCCCTTTGGCGATTTCCCAAATCACACCTACTACTGCTTCACTTGCCTTGGCTTTCAACAGACTTGCCAAAAATAACTTTCTGGTAGCAGTGTCCATTCGCCCACACACACAAAAAACCCTGCACTAACTAAATGGGCTCCAGCCTTGCTCCTGTGTGATAGTGCAGTGCAGATGTTAGCGATTAGCCTTGTAATGATGATAACCTAAGTCTGTTTCTCTGCTTCTGTCTCGCTCTGTCTCCCTCCCTCTCTGTCTCACTCTCTCTCACACACACACACACACACACACACACACACACACACACACACACACACACACACACACACACACACACACACACACACACACACACACACTTGGCAGGTCTAGCCATCCTGTGATGTTGTTGCTAGGTCATGTTATGTGTTGGAGTCCCTCCGGCCATGGGGTTCAGGTTGAATTAGCCTTGTTCCCTACCGGAGGATGGGCTATTTACACATGTTTCCAGGCAATTAAGTGCTTGTCTGACATTGGGGTTTCTGGTGAGGGCTGGCAGCGCTATCACATGTCAGAGGGGGATGTGAAAGCTTCATAGGTTGCTGTTGGACCAAGGCAAAAACGGGGTTTATGCTCCTTCCTATGAATTATTCTCCCTCTTTTGCTTCTGTGTCCATTGCTTTTTAGAAACAAACAAAACAAATCTGTGTCCTTAATGTTCAGAAAGGTTCTGCTTAAAAAACCCATTCCTCAGACAATAGCAATGTTTTCCCCACCAAAATCACCACATTGCTATCTCAGCTTGGTGGATTTGGTTGTCTGATCCATATTACATGATATATCATTTGGACCATTATTGGAGCCTTGCAAGCCAGAGGCTTTTGTGGGATGATCACACACATAAGCAGGGGGGAGTGATGCTGGTCCAGCCACAAAGTGGACAGGCAAATCACGGTTCTGGAGGCTTGTGTTTGGTGGTATGTGAGGGAAAGACACACAAAAAAAGCAGAACCATGAACATGTCTTTTTTTATCTCAGTTCAAGGGCATTTTGTAAATGAATCCGGTATTGATTTCACTTATCAAATCAGAGTCGTTTAGAATCATTAATCAAATCTAATTAAGTTTAGCTCTCAATATTTTTAGGTCTCATATTATATAGGTGAAATTTACATGTGTTTTTTTATTATAAAGCAGGTGTAGTTGCTATATAAATACTGTGAAAGTATCAAAACGCTCAGTCCACAGAGAAATGCAAACAGCTCTCAGAAAATGAGCCTTACAGCGAGTCGTCATGACTTCTGTAACTTTGTGATGTCACAACAAAGCAGTCAACGCCCTCAGCCATGCCCAAGGCCCCGCCCACCTGGACACACCGTCCAGCCTTCCAAGATTTGGTTTCTCTGAGTGTTATCCTGAAATCTGCTATATTTTTATTCAATCACTAGGAAAACTTCACTAGAAAATTTTCAGACATCCTGCAGTCTAAAGGTTTTCTACATTGTCCTTTACTAATGAAAAGAAGGAGAACAGATAAAAAGCTCAATAAAAAAAGATTCTTTAGCACTGGACCTTAACAAATCCAGGTTTTGTTGACTGAAAACCAAAATGGAACCGGCACTCAGAATCCAACCCAGGTTATTACATTGTTAATTGCCGTCTTACAGCAGTCAACCCTGTCTAAGACTTGGTTTTAAGTGTGCGCCATAATGCAGCAGCTGAATTATTTCTCAGTATTATTGTTTCTGCACTGCTAAGAGCTAGAAAAAATTACTTGTTACTTCAGCCCATAATTGTGGTTGTGGTTTTTAAACTGCTGCTCTCAGCCTTAATGTAGTTGAAATCAATAGAGTAGCAAGTATAGAAATGTTTGACTTATGCAAGAAACAGCAAGGAACTATTTTAGGAATCTATTACAGTTGGTTGTTACTCAATGTTGTCTGAAGGTCTTGTGAATTTACAAAAATCCTCTCACTGTTTAGATAACTTTGGTTAAAATAATGCAGGATTAACAATCAGAACCTGTGCATCTGAAGGAAATATCATTTGACCGCATTCACAAATATGGGCAATGTATAAAGAAAAGAAAATTGATTAGAATGATGCTGCATTCATTATATGGGCTTCTGGAGGGTGGCATCAGGTGCATCAGAGCACCAAAGATCCTCATGAAGCCATATTCGCTCAGCCAAAGTAGTTTTATCTGAAGTGGTTTCTCTTCCCAGAATAATGGGGGACACTGGTCACTAATCAAATGTTTGAGCACAAATTTCATTCAGAGAAGGACAAATAATTACAAGACGGGCTGGATGTTATTATTGATAGTTTACAGAGAAGTAAGTCTAATCATAACACCACAAAACCACTGTGTTTTTTCATGTCATCTGTCCTTGAGCCTGCTTCACTGCACCTTGTTCATGTACACAGTCTCCCTGCCTGTCACATGTTTAACAGGTAATCCGTCTTTTGTGGAAACATGCATGTTTGCCTTGACAACTTAACACTGATTAGCAGTGTCACAAAGAAGTGATGTGTCTTTGAATGTGTGTGTGCATGTGTGTGTCTGTGGTGTGTGTGTGTGCAGCGACGTCACAGAGCAAATTTGACATGTTTCATTTGGTCTCCGTGCCATTTTGATTACCCTGTCCCTCTGTTCTTTTTTTTTTTTCCCCACATTCACTTTCTTACACACACACACACACACACACACACACACACACACACACACACACACACACACACACACACACACACACACACACACACACACACACCACCTCGCATGAGTGGCAGAGCCCATGCCTGCTCCCCGGGGCGCTGTGGTCCTTTTATTAGAAATGTATTCTATCAGTGCTTTTAATGTAAAAACGCAATAAAGTCATTTCACGCCATGTTGAGCAACTTTGCCACATTATTGTTAGGTCTCTGTGGCTTTGCACGGTAGGACTAGAAGACCCACATCTCTACACACACACACACACACACACACACACACACACATAAATACACTGATCTTAGCCTCCTCATGCACCTCCTCTGTGACAGGTAGAGGACTAGAAATGAACAGATGAATAGCTCAGTAAATCTCTTGTGTACCTGAGCGTTGCTGTGGAATCAGCAGTGAGAGACAAGGCATTGTTGAGCCTTGAAAAGGTCTACGGCGTATGGAATTGGACAGGAATGTCACAACACGCGGTGTGATGAATAATAGCACATGATGGGATTTGCAGTCAAACAGAGCATCAGTTTGCCTCTGGTGTCTCCGCTAAACGATAAAACCATCACATAATCACACTGATGGAAAAATCCTGCCTCTGGAAAGGCATTTGCTTCATTTAAATTTGCACGTCTCTTAACTGTATCTCATCTCTATCCGACCTTTGACCCATCCCTCGGTGATCAACAATGGCTTCATCACTATGCTGTCTGATAAAACCCTCCACTCTTGTCAGCACGCTACAGATAACAATCTGCAATTTCTATTTTTCTCCCTCAAAACCTCCAGGATTGAGGAAACATCCCACAAAAAACAACCAAACTTTTGCTCACAAACTTTTGCTTGCACAGCAGGTACTCCAGGGAGGGTGCTGAAAAGACAGTGGTGTAAAGCTGATGAGTTATGCAATCAAACCAGTCAGGGGAATGCTCATTATGTGTGTGTTTTTGGTTTGTTTGTTTGTTTGTTTAGCTCTTCCCATTCTTTCGCTCCTGTTTATCTCTCAGTGGCAAACCGTGTTCTCTCATGTGAGGGCTGCTCATCTCTCAGTGATATTGCACTCCTCTCCATTTGATATGCGTACCCATCTAGCTGGTTCAAAATGCTCCACATAGTGCCAGGACTGACATGCTAACTCATAATAAATCAGGGTTCAGATCCACTAAGGCTTCATCTTCTCTCTCTCTCTCTGTCTCACTCTCTCTCTCTCTCCCCCATTCATCCAGGTGCCTTGTCAAAAGCCACCTTTCTTGCACTCAAAGGCCGCTGAGGGAAAGGCAGTTTTGGAAAGACATTTGGAACAAAGAACATATAGAGATGAATAAATGTTCAATTAGTGCCTCAAGAACTAATGGTTAATTTGTGCCTGGCACTGTCTTTTTGGTTAACAAACCCATTTCAGTGAATCAGGAGCAGCTCCCTAACCACTCTGCCACTAATGTGGGAAAATGGTCGCCTGCTCCTCCTGTAAACAAACCTCCCTGACGCTCATGTAAATGTTCCTTAAATCTTACCTTCCATGTCCATTTCTCCTGCACCGTGTCTGTACTCTCTTTACTTGACACTACAATGACTGGCACAGCTAGCACTACACCCAGCTGGTGTTTTTGTTTTGCTAGTCACTTTAGTGTTTTCATGCCCAGTGAGCAGCTCAAAGTCCGAGGATGAGAAGACAGACGCAAAAAGATCATGCAGATGAGGCAGTGCAAACGGAGGTGTTTTTCTGTGAATGTTGGTTATTTAAATTTGCAAAGAGAATCCAGGTAGAGCTGCAATGCTTAGCAGATTAATTAATTAGTCAAGTGAAATAAAATTAATTCGGCGAGTGTTTTGATAGTCAATGAATGATTTGAGTAATTTTTCAAGCAAAAGCTTGCCGGTTCCAGCTTCTCAAATGTGAGGTAAATGAATTCTTTTTGGTTTGGGAATGGTTGTTGGGCTGTCATTTTGAGCTTTGGGAAGCTGCCATCGGCATTTTGCACAAGTTTCTAACATTTCATAGATAATACTGAAAAATAATCCTCAGATTATCAGTGATGAACAATTACTTGTTGCAGCCCAGAATCCAAAGACCAGGTCTGTTTTCAGCAGTGGCATTCAGCTGATATTTTGGTGACTCAATCAATAATAAAAGTATTTGACAAAAATCCAAAGTAACAAATATTAATAAATAAACTCGTATACACTCTCCAAACAGTAGGTGTGTCCATATGACCATCACAAGTTCAAGTTTAATACAGTACCTCTGCAGCTGCAAACTGCAGGCAGAACTGGACAAACAGGAGAAACACAGGTGTGTTCACTCATAATGCCAAGGTGGTTCGTCAAGTGCCAACCTTTACCGTCACTGATTAACAGCCTTAGTTAATGAATTTGAAGATTCAAGAAACACGTAACACTGCACTGCAGCCACTACATACATTTAAAATCACTGAGGATGAAAACACCAATAAAGCCAAAACAATACAATCAAATTCTAAACAGCAAATCAATAGCAGGTGGTGGAGAAGGTTTCAAAAATGATAAATTGAATATACTACATGGTACTTTAAGACCACTTTAAACGTGCTGCGTGAAACTGTCAGTTTCAGATTATTCCACTGTAAA
The DNA here is from genome assembly GCF_021018895.1 of Seriola aureovittata. Taxonomy (NCBI): domain Eukaryota; kingdom Metazoa; phylum Chordata; class Actinopteri; order Carangiformes; family Carangidae; genus Seriola; species Seriola aureovittata. The sequence goes on from NC_079379.1 coordinate 19,397,885, forward strand.
GCTTCAGGGTAGAGAAATGTATTCTTGCCCATTAGGTTACTGAATCGAAAAGGTATGAAATTATTTGAGCTAACCCTTCTTAAGTAGTAGTAAATATTTTGTTACCATATGTTTTTGGTAACAAAATTTTTGTAAGTGTGCAAAATCTTGATGTAAGTGGTTTTGTTTTTCCACTGTCAACCAGTTAAGCTTTTGAAAGGATCTAGATGTGTTCATAGATGGTTCTTTGGATTCATTTACTTTGAGCATTTTATTATTGAGTTATTGTGATGACCTGGTGCACCAGCAGATGGCAGCGTAATCAACATGACTTTACTATAGAGTTCCAGCTAGTGTGTGAAGACCTAAGCTGTCCAGAAAGGTAGCTTTTCTGGCTAGAAACTAAACCCTTTGAGAGCTTTTGAAGCCATATTTTCTCCTGATGAAGACCTGTCTAAAACACAGCCAAGATCATTTACATTGTCTGTAGTTTGTTGACATATCTTCAGTTCTTTTCACCACTGTAGCAGATATCGCTGGTGTGAGAAATCCCCAATAGCTGCGACTCTGAGTTTTGGAGGCTGACGTGAACAGTTTTTCCCACCCAGCTGCTTGTAATTACAGTTTAAATGATTTGACATGACGGCGTAAGTTCCCACTGCCACCTGAAGGCATCGACTGTGTTTACTTGAATCATGCTGCCCCCAAAAATAAGCACACAAACGCCTGCACTTCTGTACACACCAGACTCACTTCCAACTCACTATTGTCCTTGTTTGTATGCGACACCAATGGACATAATTCAAGCAGCTCACAATGAAAATCCCCCCCCCCCTTTCCCATGACGTATGCAGTTGTTGCCCCCAACAGGCTTGTGCGTCACAGCTTCTTATCCAACTTGTAAAAACTGGTGTTTTATTTTTATTTATTTATTTTTTTTATGTCAAAAATGCATTTCATGTGGCAGAGGAGAATTATGACTGTTGGACTGTTGTTGGGATAGTTTTGGCTACATTTATATGAGTGAGTCAATTAATATCTGGACAGTTATGTAAACAGGATTATAAAAATGTGTCAATTAATGCAATCATAATCAGCTTAAACAAACTGCTTCACTTAGTTTTGGCAGCATGGGCAACACCAAATCTAATTAAATGCTACTCTATTAGTTTGAGTAAAACTAAATGCAATCAGGGTCTTTTTCTTCATCTATGGAGCCTAAAACAAAGTCAGTGACTGTACATGGCAAATTACTGTGTGGATTTCAAAAGTAAAAATGTTAGAAAACATGACCTTGCTTTCAACATTTCAACAAATGGAAATTCAATCTTGAAAAACACATCAGCTTCCTCTGGAATTGCAATGCTACATGTTAAGGTTCAGATTGGGCTTCTACTTGGAGTTGTAGTTCTCTCCGTTTGGTGACCCATCTTCCTCCAGCTCCACTTTGATCGACACAAGTGTGTATGAAAGGAGTAACATCACTGGCTGAGAGGTTAATGATTAATCACAAAGCCCTTGTGTTCCACCGCAACAACAACAGAACAGGTGCAAGCCTACTTGACCACACCTTCATTGACCTTGTGTAAATGACCTTGTGCTTTATGCTGGTGTTTGGGTTTGCAGCATTGCAACAGAGCTATCTTTGTCTACATTATAGGACTCCATCAGATGCTTAACAAAAGTGGACAACACAACAAATTGCTGCGTGTGTGTGTCTGCAAACATCAACTGCATTTAAAGATTTTTCTGTGCATTCATTTATCTACGCATGTGTGTCTGCACAAACACCCAACCATATGTTTGTGATCATACACTGCCTGTGTGGATGCACTTGTGCCTGTGTGTGTATGTGAGTAAGTGTGTGTGTGTGCTACTGATACTGCTGCTGCTGCTGCTGCTGCTGCTGCTGCTGCTGCAGTGCCGTGATCGTCCTGACCTAGAAAAGCACCGAGACAGAGAGCTGAGACTCTCTGCGCGGTGACAGAAGGAGGGGGAATCCGAGTGCCGGCACTCAGCTTCACTGAGCAAGGCGGCGGTCTCACTCTGTCAGTAGCACCGTCTCCCCCACCCCACCCCTCAACCACCACCACCACCCACACCCCCACTAACCGAAGTGGTGCTGTGGAACGCCGCTGCTCCAGGATGAGGATAGGCATCAATCAAAAGTTCACCACAGCCCTCCGAGAAACAATTTTTGAATAATTTGAAGACTGCTCGCATCACACTTGTCTGCTGCATCAAAGACACTGGCTGTTCCTCAGCAGCAAATGAAGCGTGATCATGCTCGCCTTTCAGCTCTCTCTGATTCAAGTTGCAATAAACATTACATGCCTGGAAAAGAAGAAGCGGTATCTTTCAACTATTCTTTAGAAATCTTATAAAAACATCCCACAACAACTGGTTTAAAAACAGTGTCTCAATGTGGTGTCACATGATTTCTTATGCTGCTAAAGTGGACAAAGCCACCAGCAGACAATGCTCAACACTTCCACTGCCCTTTACAAGACAGCAGTTGGTATTTTTTGTAATTATTTTGGAGCATGTCACTTTCTGAAAAATACTGTAAAGAGATAAGGGAGGTGGGGCAACCGGGGAGCACATCTGTGATGTATCATGGCAACTGAGGCAGATGGAGGAGAGAAGTGTCATAGGAAGGCCATTCACAGCTGCACAATAGATTAGTCACACACCCTCACAAAATACACGCCAGCACACATTATCCTGCAACATCAATCAGGCAAGAAGCAAGCATATTGTCTTTGCGATGAAAAGATCCTTTACTCCGCACAAAGAGTCAAATTAACTTTCTTTAATTACAGCCTAAGCTTACCGCTGTGCATAACAAAGACAAGTGGCTTGTGCCCTGGGCATCCTGCAGGCATATTATTCACAGGCTGATAATGACCCCTGACTTATATGCGGCGGGAGCGATGTGACGCACGGGGGCTCAGGTGGATGTTTTTTTGTATGAAGGAGCATCCAATCAAACATGGCAATCAAAGCGAACAGCATCTAACTGCAACACCATCTCTCTGACTGACTCATCCACTCGCAATAATGTCAAGTGCTTTATGTGCTCGGACCTCATTTGCAGCTGCAGTAAATCTGGATGAGGTGAGATTCATTGTTGCTTATTAAAATAAACCTCAAGAAGTGGACAGATTTTAAAAAATGGTTTGTTATTCAGACCTGTGTTTTGAGTTTATGTAGTACGTGTATAAGAGAGCATCAAATAAAAATGTATTCTTCCAGCTACTGTCAAATACAAACCAGCCTAGCTTTAACTTCCTGGGTCCCTCAGGGCATTTAAGACTTTTTTGTTCTTCTGAGATCAAACAGCCCAGCTAAACTGCAGCGTTGTCCAACCAATTAACATCTTCTCTTTACACAAAAGGGATGAAAGTTGGCGTTCTGGTTGTGTGTGGTTTGCGGCAAGTGTGTTCATTTATGCGCCGCCCTACTCACTTACGCACCCTTTAGACGGGCCACCAGCACTGACCGCAAGCAGAGACAATAAACCGAAAATAACAAGGATTTATCTCATAATAGTCTTTGATACGTGTCATCTCTAACTCTTCAAACAAATGCTATGTCTGTGCGCTCTACTGCAACGTACGTGACTTTCCACAGAAAACAAAAAGCTTTACTGTGATTTTAATTAAGTTGACTATTTAATAAAAACAGGTGCATATGATTTATGTACTTTGAAGCGAGGTGATGACACTCATTAAATCCAGGGACATTGTCTTCCTCTGGCGTTTTTACATTACCCTGCTAAAACAGAGCCGTTGCTCAGGCCAAGGATGTTACCTCACAGCAAACAGCTCATGTAGACTGGCAGGAGAATATGTTAACGTCCTTATGTCTGAATCAGGCATATGGCATAAAAAAAACACACTAAATACATTAACTACTTACTGTCAGCCTCTACACTGTATTTCACATTGTGACCCAGCACGGTGGGATTTCTCAAGAAAAACAAGAGATTAGTTTTGTTTGTTTTTTTGCTTTATGGCACAAAACAAGAGGAAGAGCTGTGTTCTGTCAACACAAACACAGCTAAAGTTTGCAGGGAAATCTGCTAGTAGATTGTGAACTGATCTAAAAATGACTTCCAACAATTTTAAAATTGCAAAATAAAATGCAAATATACTTGATGCAAGAAGACATCCTGTTTGTGACAGGAAGAAATAAGCTTAGTGGGAATAAAGAGGAATAGCTCAACATTTTGGGAAATATGCACAAGTGCTTTCTTGTCAGTTAGATTTTTTTTTTTTTTTTTTTTTTTTAAAGTTTGATACCACGCTCTCTTGTGTTTAGCTAAGCATAAAGACTGTTATCCTTTGTAACAAGATCCACCTGCCAGTACCTCCAAAGCTCACTAATTGGTGACTTTATAGGTAGTTATGTGCAGGACTATTTCTTGGCAAGGCGCAGTGACTTCCTTGCAACCTCATCATGTCAAACTATTCCTTTAGGATCATTAGCAATGATGACAATAATGCATTCAGTCAACCAAACTATGAAGAACAGATTAACTACATCAATGCATGGTTCAAGCATGCAACAAACTCAGCAGCATAGCACTGAATGATGAATGAATCACAAACCCAGCAGTCCACCTGATGTGCAGCAGCAGGCTGAGACACATCAGTTAAGCGGCAGAGAATAATTGAGGTAAGGATATTAAAACACAACTTTTTCATAGCTTAGAGCTAACAGACAGTCTCTTATGGAGCACTGTATTGCATTGATAAACATCAGTACATGGCTACAAGCTTAAGTTTGGGAATGAGTGCAACTGAGTGTAGCAGAGGAGCTCAGCAGTTTAGATGTAATTATGATATGAAAAACAGTCAAGTATGGTAACATAACCCTGGTTTATCTAATGCTAAACATTAACTCATCATAGGTGAATATTAAGTGTGTGGGAAAAGTTAATGTGACTACAGGTTGACAAAGCCATGTTGAGTTCCTGTGAAGCCAAGTATCAGAGGGAAATATTCAAAGCTGTGCCCAAGATTAAAGTCATGTTAACAACCCTAAAGCCAGAGTTTGCATTAAGCTAATAGGACACCCCTAAAAAATTTTTTAAAAAAACAACCACAACAACCTGACGTGACTTTGAAATATGTACTCATTAAGACACAAACATGAATATTCATACTGCACTTCTAGGGCCTACATAAATTAACAACATGAAAGCACAATGCTTGTGCCGAAAAACAACCAAAGCAAAATGAAAAAAAAAAAAAAGCTCAATTCATCAATTCAATTCACACAGGCTGACAGCAGAAGTTAGGCATTGCATGGCCCAGGAGAAGACCTGGCGGAGCAAACAAACAGCCGGCAGCTTCAGCTACCTGCTAGCATATTACCAAACAGACAAACACCAGCTGAACAGAGCCAAGGCATTAACACATACAACAGCAAACACTTACCTTGGTGGAGTGAAGCGGTGTCCTGCGGCAGGTCAACAAAGACATATCCCTTCAGAGAAAAGCCACAAGGTGAAGAAAGCAGAACAGGGAAACACCAGCAGGTGAAAGGGCAAGATGAAGGCCAACAGTTGACACGATTAGCAGTCAGCAAGATGAGTCTCTGACTGGCAGCAGTGGGGGAACTTGCCAACTTCTCCACGACGCGGCAGAATTGGACTGTTAGCAGTGACATGCTACGCAACAAGAGGCAACGTCAAAGTTAGCTAATTAGCAAAGCAGCAGCAGCAGGTACAGGAGGAAGGAGGGGCCAGAGCTTTTACACCTTAAATAGAAATTCTGAATTTCCCAACGGTGATATGTCGAAATGTCTTCCATAAAAAGGCCTATGGGTTTCTACAAAATAAAACTCATTGCATTAAACCAACCAACTATACACACTTAATTGGCAATTTATTATGTACGCCTAGCTAAAACTAATGCAATCTAATACCACAGTCCTGCAATACATCCTGCCTTCATGAAGGTTATAATGCAAATAGGAGGTGTTTCTCTTATTTACCATACCATCATTGATATAAATGACAAAATGATAGAAACCCTCCTCAGTAACCACAAACCACATCCTCCAAAATGATCATACAGTTGATTCACCGCCTCTCGAAAACAGTTTCAACAAAAGCTGAACATTAAACCCTTCATGAAGGGAGGATTTATTGCAGGACTGTGGTATTAGACTGCCTTAGTTTTAGCTAGGTAGACCTAATGAGCTGGCAACTGAGTGCATGAGGAAGTTCATATTAGCTCCACCTGGACCAGCAGCAGCATTAAAATGCTGTAAACACATTAAAGCATCAAACAGTAAACTAATTCAGTCATATAATATAAACCAATGGTTTTCAAAGTGGGGTCCTTGGACCTCCAGGGGTCCTTGAAGGGGTTCCTGGGTTTCCCCAGCAAAAAGAGGAATAATTCATTTTCACTATAATTCCATCTGGAAGTAACACAATAACAAAATGTATAACTATTTTGGTCATGGGTTTCAAACAGTTTCTGTAATGAAACATCTTAAAGCAAAAAAGTAATCAGATGGGGGTCTGTGATCTAATTTGTGTCAGTTTAGGGGTCCTCGATTTGAAGCTACTGATACAATATAAGACTATTCTGCATAAATACTACTTTTGACACATAGCTAAATACATTTTATTGTAACCTTTACTCTTATTACTTTTACTGAAAGGTCCTACATGTTCTTAACTCCTGTCTGGTTGGCTGTAATGTAAACCATGGCTGCTAATGGCCTTAAAGTAAAATTTTGGAATGCAGGACTTGTAAGTGTGAGTTTCAATTTTTTTTTACAATGTTTTACACTTTCTTAAGTAAAGAATCTGAAAACCTCCTCCACTGCTGCATGTAACAGAAGGGGCTCTATTATAACTCTGGGAAGCATCACACACTTACCGCATCCTCCTGCCTCTCAGCCCAGGACAATTTATGACCAGCCAACCCCGGGCAACAGGGGGCACTTAGAGGTAAAGTGTCAGCACTGGCTAACAGCTGCACACATATTTATCCAGCAGCGGCAATTTATGGGGAGGGTGGCTTGTCACCAGATGTGACCCTATGGGACATAGCTTCAGCTGGGGAAGACAGCGAAAGGGCATCGCATTGAGGATGGGGGGTAACAGAGAAAGTACGAGAGTCAGAGCATCAGTGTATGCAAGAGGGAAAAAGTGCAGGATAAATGTCCTGGAATGTGAGAAATGTGCCAAGTCTCCATTTGTATCCTTTCTTGTCTTTCTCTCATTCGCACATATGGGCAGAGTACAATAGAATCCCAATGCACTTGGGTCATCTCACTGCAGGGTCAGGCTGAGGAAAAAGAGAGAAGTAGAGGAGAAAAAGCAATAAAAGATCCCGACAATGAATCTACGCAACAGAATGATAAATGATCGCAATGAAATCAGAACTGTTTTAATGACAGCATAATGAAGACGGGTGAAATTGAGGGTGCGAGGAAGAAGTAAGAGAACATGAAAGTCAAAGCAAAAACCAAAGCGCCAAATGTAATGAAGGTGGCGGCTGGGAAAATCTATATGAGACAGAGTGAGGGAGAGATGGAATGCCGGTCCTCTCTGCTGCAATAAGCCTCCAGCGGCGAGGGTAAGAGGCAGAGAGGCCAGTATTCCTGACAGAGCCTTATCTCATCTTCAGCCTGGAATAAAACCCATTTTCCAGCCCCGGGACAATAAAGCACAAGGTTACCGAACCTCGCACCCGTGACACCCCTATTTAGAGAGAGGCCTCGGCCCAACATAAAAATGCATAACACCATCACCGTACTGAGAGGTAGTGTATGACACCAGGGCTGAGCTTGCTATGTCTGTGTGTGTGTGTGTGTGTGTGTGTGTGTGTGTGTATATATATGTGTGCTTTATGATAATGCAGCAGAAGTGTGTTGAACTTCAATGTGTAGCAGAGCAGATAAACTCTGTTGGGGCAAGTAAAGAGACTCAGAATGCACTCTGGTGCTGTCATGCTTGCTGCTGCATTTTTTTTTTGTTCTGTTTTGAGGTTAACACACAAGCTCTAATTTAATTGCCTTGTTTATAACCTTGAAGAGCAGGAGGGAAGTAGTGTGTGAGCGTATGGACGTGTGAATGTGCATGCATGCATTTAAACAATTGAATGGGCTAGCACACCCACAGCATGCATGTTTGTATGTTTCCCCCATGGGATTTCTCTCCTCACACATTGACATGAATGTGACAAGTGGCCCCTCATCATCACTAAGTGGATTGAGCCGTGTGATGGGCATATCAGGCGCCCTCGGGAAAAATGCCATGCGACTCATAATGTGATTCTCCTCTGTCGTAATGGGTGACAAGTGTTTCCTGTACCCACCATCCATCCAGCCATCCATCCATCCATCCATCCATCCATCCATCCATCCGAGAGCATTGCCTCCCTAAGCTTCGCCTGAGGAGACATGGAAGTAGATATGATAAGACGATGGAGAGATCGACAGGAGAGAGCAAGAAGAAGGGAGGGATGGGGGTGGAGGGTGGGGGGGTGTCTGTGTGCATTGCTTCAAGCCAGGAGATGCCCACGAATCTTCAAGTTTCTTGTCTCATTCACTCACAAAGAGGAGGCAGAAAAGTGAAACGCCTGCACTGACAGAGAAATAGACTCTGGCAAAGGGAGATGCAAACACAGTGTGGCTTAAGCTAACATTTGCCCAGAGCTAACGTCTGCTGGATTGAACTTTTTGTATATCTCATTTCCCTTTCTCTGTCTCCGTCTCACACACACACACACACACACACACACACACACATATGAATAAAAACATGGTACTCAAAAGGGATGTGAATAAGAAGTAGCACACCACGATGTAGAAAACAAGCACACTGCTCTCTTTTCTCATAGCTATGCTAATTAGGTCAATTATTCCAATGCATGTTTGGCATCATGGAGCAGTTGGTGCAGTTCGCAGAGCATTAACAGCGATGTCATGCTAATTGCAAGTTTGTAGCAAATTTCTGCTCCGACACGACCATTTGGCTCGGATATGGGCGCAGCTTAGTCTCCCGCACGGCCTTACCTTTCTTATCAGAGGGAGACATGCAAAACTGGCCAAGGACCAGCCACCACCCATTTGAAGGAAAGGCCTCTGTGGTTTGCTCATTTAAATGAAATAGCAGTACCGAGCCAGGCTCTGGCATTCACAGGCTCTTTTAATTGCTTGAAACACTATAAAGGGGGGGAAAGAGAGATTTGTCTGGAAAGTACGTTTATCTAATCTCTCTTGAACTATTTCGCTTGGAAATACAGCTCTGGGAAAGCCGAGACAATTAGCACCTTTTAGAACATACTGAGAGAGATCTTGGGCAAATTTCAAAAGGCGATTGGGGATGATGTGATCATTTGAGAATTTTGAGTTGGAACTTGGCACTGCTGTTAAAGATAGCGAGATCCTTCCCCCAACATCTGAAAGAAGGAGATTACAATGGGGGCATCTTTTGATTCAAGGGCTACAAATTTTGTTTCAGTCTGAATATCATTATACAGCTATTGTAGCGGTCATGTAGCGGCTCTTGAAACTACATGTATTCAGAGTAAAGGACAAACCCATGTGAGACAGATAAGCTAAATTGCAAAAATTCTTTCAATGCCAAACCTGTTAATTGGTTTGGCAGTGCATCAAAACCATCTCCAATGCTTTATCGTTCGACATGAAGGCTACACTGCATCAAGTGCTGTTAGAAATACACAATATTTTTTTCTCTAGTGTAAAAATGGGCAACAAGTGCGATGTAATGGTTAAAGGTCAAAAACTAAAACGCCTACCATATGATAATAAAATAAAATAAAAATAATAATATTAATTATTAGCACAGTCTATGATTATTGCTATGTTTTTTGTCATTTAGTGTAGTGCAAAAACATATTGCAATAACAGCTGTTTGTATATGCATATACTGTAAGTGTCAAAGTGAAAGTGTTTGTGCCACATTTTTCTTTTTGTATTCCACAAGAGTGTGTCGTACATCTCTAAAGTCATGTAACAGCCACTGAGAAAATGACTGCTATTATTGTGGGATCCATTCTCTCATTATTGCCAACAAAAACAGCACTTGAATGCATGATATACTTCCATCGTCTGCATTCTGAAGTAGCTTGCAAGGCGTACTTGAAAGCAGCACCACCACAAGGCAATTTGCAGTGTGAAAAATAGCTATACTCAGCTAGCATTATTTGACAATGATGAAATGTGAGCCCTACATTTTCCTTCAGGTGTTTGAGACAGTGCAGAAAACTGTAAAAAAGGGTGATGGAGGCTTAACTCCTTCCCCAGCATCAGGGAGTAAGCCCAGCAACTTGGTGAGTTTCTTTGGTAGTGCACATGAGTGAGTCTTTGTGCGAATGTGTACATGTTGTATCTATGTGTGCGAGCGTGTGACTGTGTGAGTGTGTGCGTACAGAAGCCCTTCATCAGATGCTGGCAGAGTGGAGCGCAGGGGGGGATCGATAGAGCTTTGGCTTGAAACAGGGAGACAGTACCTGGATCTCAGCCGACCTCCACCTTTCCTCTCATTGATCTTCATTACCTCCACAGACTGGAGCTCGAGCAAGAAGGAGCTGGACGCGGTGGCTTATACACACAGGAACACGTACTGTACACACTCCCACAGACCTCCATGTACACATATGCACACATACACTGCACAGACTGTGCAGTCACAGTAATATGTCTTGCTTCGTGGAGCCTTAAGTATACATGTACATGTAGCTAAGACAAAATGAGACATATACCAAGAAACCTGAATGTCAATTCTAAATATGCATTTGAATGTATTTTAAGTTTATTTTGATCTAACATAAACCTGGATGAGCCCTATTATTTTTATGTGTGTATATGTGTGTGTGTGTATACTTATATATTACATATTATATATATATTATATATGTGTGTGTGTGTTATGCATATAATATATATGTATATATGACAATATATATATATATAGTGTAAAGGTAAATATTGGAACCCAGATTCTCACGATTCATTCAGATTCCTGGAGAGTTTGAAAATACCGTCTGTACGGTCAAAAGCTCCAAAACCAGAAATGAAGTTAACCTTGAGTTGGTTTTGTCAGCTGCTGTTTCAAGGTCAAGATTGAACAACCCAACTCTACTTTTGAATAATGGTACATCTGATTTATGAGCACTGAAGCTTTTAAATGGCAACTTCAGTGATTTACTGTTGCACTTTAATAAAGATGATGGACAACAACCGACATGTTTTTATAAAAGGAATGCTCAAAATCGAAGTAGTACTTTTAGTTGCTGGTATGAGTAAAAACAGGTGATCCTACAGTTACCATTGTGTAACTCCTCAGACTCTGGTGAGGAAATGCCCATGTCTTTCATACTCCAGTACTCCCAGTATACACCACAGGGTTCCTGTAAAAAATCTATAATAATTTATATTAAACATATAAACCTGCAGTTTCATATTTATATCCAAACAATAATAAATACTAACTGTGATGTTTACAAGCAACATGGAATCATTTAGTTAATTTATAATACAGCTAATTACAGTAATGTAATCAGAGACTATAAAATATTTTTTATTTTTAACTTTTTATTTATTTATTTATTTATTTTCACCAACCACATTCAATTATTACAACTGATTGTCAGATGGTTGCAAAATAAAGAGAAAGAGAAACAAATAAAAACAAATGCAAAGGAAAGAAAATTATAAACCAAGCAAGGAAAAACATGGTATTTGTCCACCCACATATCCCACCCACCTCTTTTGCCATGCTACACAAACTTGACCCTTAAATATACACAGACAGTAACGGTTTATCTTTCAAACTATTTTACATGTACAATTTCACTGAGGTGATTTACATGTAGGATTTAATTGAATCAGCAGCAGCAGACTTTATAGCACCACTTGCTTCATCATTAAGAGCGTTTATTGATGCAACTGCATTTATTGATTTCAACACTAAAAGATTATGAAGAGAGGACGCCCACTGGCTGGTATATAAACTATGCAGGGGTTTCAATCTTACAATGAATATTTTCTTGGCTGCAGTCAGGACAGAAAACAAGTACATTCTTTTAACATTGTCACAGTTTAAGGAGTGAATCATCATTCAGAGCTGGTTAAATAAGGTACATCAACCCCAATAATGACTGATAATACAGAAAGTGTTCAGACTCTATCAGAGTTTTCACATTTTGTTATGTTGAATCCTCATGCTTAAATGAAAGAAAATCATTTTTCGCTCCTCAGTCTACACTCAATACCTTGCCTGTAAATTCAACTGATTAGACATGATTTGGAAAGGTACACCTCTCTGTATAAGGTCCCACGGGTGACAACGCATATCAGAGGAAGGAACTGCCTGCAGAGCTCAGAGATTGTGTCAGGGCTCAGATCTGAGGAAGGTTGAGGAAGAAGAGCACAGTGGCCTCCATAATTCTTAAATGGAAGAAGTCTGGAACAACCTTCTTCGAGCTGCCAGCCCAGCCAAACTGAGCAATCATGGGAGAAATAAAGTCCTTGGTAAGAGAGGAGGCACTTGGTAAGCGTCATGTCTGGTTTCCAGGCCAAACAGAGGTTTCATCAGACCAGAGAATCTTGTTTCTGACAGTCTGAGAGTCCTTTAGGTGCTTTTTTGGCCACTCTGCCCTGAAGCCCAGACCAGTGGTGTGCTTCACTGATGGTTGTCCTTCTGGAAGTTTCTCCCATCTTCACACAAGATCTCTGGAGCTCAGCCAGATTTTTTTTTTTAAATGAAGGGGCTGAGTGCACTGTATCTGGGTAATTTGATAACAAAAATAATCTTGACATTCATGTGGATGTACAGTATGTGCCAATGGTCTTTTGATTACAAAGGAAGAATATAGACTTGGAATTATCTTTAACTGACAGCATCCGTGGGTTGATAATGGAACAGTTTATACAGTAATAGCTGATGATTGTGATGGTATGAAGTTCTAATCAATAGTCTGCCCATCTTCTGATAAATCTACATTCCATACCATCAGCATATAGTATAAAGGCATGCAATTTCTGTTGCATTATTTATACATGACACAGACATGAAAGGCCAGATGGAATGCCCATGGGTACTCAATCTGTTTCCAAGGGAGTGTGAAAATAAAAGATGCAGCAGGTAAATGATATGTACGTTCCATAAACTATTAAACACTGAGACTTTTTTCTAGTTTTTACTGGGAAGTGATGATTGTTGTCAAATCTGTTGATTAGGCAACGTTCTTTGTTTTTTGTTTTTTTTGCAGAATAGCCTCTTTGGAGAGATTTGGGTGTCCAGGACTTTCAAAAATAGATAAGATGATCTCAACAGGCTTTAAAATATTAAAATAAAGGCTAAACAAAAAGGAAATAATTAAAACCTTAAAAAAAACACTCTGTTTATGGAGTATTATCTTTTTATATCCAAATAATGTATTCATTTACAGTACATCCCAAGTGGGTACATTTTCGACTTTATTATTTCCACAGACAGCAACAACAAAATTGGATATGAACACATTTTAGTCAGGCTCCAACTTTCAATTAAGCTGCTGAAGGTTTTGTCTATTTGAAGAGAGTAGTATAATTACTTTATTCAACTCGATTATTGAACAGAATGTCCTTGACAATGGCAATAACAGGAGAGCGAACAAAAGCTGTTTTTAGTCAGGGAAATTGCTTGAAATACCCGTGTAATCCTTTAAAGATTTTTAAACACTCGCAATCCAAGACAATTTACAGTCAACAGAAGCAAACAAGTCAAAGCAGCTGGTAAAGACGGAAGGTCTAGCGCGTGGATTAGAGAATTTGTTTATGCATTGCTGGTGTGTCTCTCTTCACCTTGTCTCCAAGAAGCCAGGCATTTAATGCACGCCAGGGAAAAGTGAGTTAAAATAGGATCTGCAAAAGCAAGGGAAGAGAAAGAGTGAATGAAAGGTGCTATATTGAATAACCAAAGCTCTCAGGTGCTATTCTCCCCCCTGTGACTTAAGTTAATTCAATTCTTCCCCCTGTCCCATCAAGCCTCGTCTGGAAGTAGAAGGCATCAAAGCCGAGCCGGAAAACACTAAATGATTGTAACTCAATTGTTGCTGAGCCATCATTGATTGTTTGCCCGGAAAGATGTTGGAAGAGAGACAAGACACTTATTTTGTCCACCTCTTCCACCCTCGGTAATCACTTTTGGGATGGATGTGTGTGTTTATGTGCATGTTTGCACCTATTAGGATGAAGAAGCTTCTGTGCACTGAGCTTTCATCTGTACTTGCAAGGTATATGCACTCAAAGAGCTAATGACATACAAAGTTATTACAGATAAGGAGATAAAATTGCATGAAAAACAGAGAGCTCTTTGCTCACACACATAACTAGATGGATATTGAATTAAGTGCCTAATGCAGGTCATTTAGACTGCAACTGTCAATGTATTGACAGCATGGTGTTGAGCCGTGACACAGACAAAAGTGAAGGTTACTTTACTTTCTTAATGAAATATTTTCTTGCACTGTGCAGCTTTTTAAGCCTTGTTATTCATAAGGACTTGTCTTACACTTGTCTTTTAAAAAGGACTATCTGTATGCACAAGAAAGCTGGTATTAAAGGGCCACATCAAGGTCAGTTTACTCATCACACAGAGTACTATTCAGCCTGTTAAGACAGTTGTATAACGTCTTCTGTGGCTCAGGAGAGAGCTTCGGATGTCATAGTGATGTCATCAGGGTTTTCTGGTCTTGGACCTGGAGACTACAAATTATTGTAGTTGGGTGAGGAATTTTAAGGATGTGAACACCTATTTATTAAGGAGGTTCTAATAAAAGATAGAGTTGAGTTGCATTATGGGAAATGTAGGATCTAGTGTTTGGGTGTTTTACCCATACTTAAGACTAAATGTCAGGTTATCTCAGCCTCTGCTGCTTCAATTTTTGAGTATTCTTTTTTTAATCTGTCTCTGGTAATTCCACCAACATTACGGAAGTGAGTACCTCATTAATCAAATCTACATATGCTGAAAACAGTGACAAATCCTACCTTTACTACTATCGTTCTGCTAATTCATAAAAAGATTTTTGCTATGTTGAAACGACCCTTAACATTGATCCACTTGTTCTGGAAAAACAGAAAAACATAGAGGCGTAGAGGTCAAACTTTACAAAGACATTACTGCCAAGCAAGGGTCCTTTAAAGCAAAATGTTATGGTATGTTTTCTGGCACTTTCACAAGATAAAGAAAGACATATGTTCACAGCAGACAAATACTGTGAACTTTTATCACCTGTAAGAAATGTGGCACAGCTAAAAAGAAAGTGATGAAAGTGAAAGTGAAAAAAAAGCTTGAAAAAAAGAGATGTCGGTGCCACAGGAGGGGGATAGAGTACCACTTCAGTGTCACCCACAGATGACATAATAACACCAATTAATGGTGGGATCTCACCATGCCTAATGGTGATGGTGTGAGAGCACAACCCCATCAACCACAGAGAAGGTGAGGACCACCAACATATACTGTACTGTTTTACCTGGTTTACCCAATTCAGAACGAAATTATGGTGTGGAGCCCTAAAAGTTCATTTTTAATATAAAATCATTACAAATGAAGGTCTTTAATATGCCCTCCAAATTTGTGACAACACTTCTTTACGACCCACGCTGGCACAGGAAACTGCTGTGTGTATGCCGCTGGTCCTCAGTGATTAATTGCTAAAGAAACAAGCTGAAATATTCAGTAGCATTGCTGGAATTAGGGAGGAATCGCAGGAGGTTGATTTAAAGTAAAAAGAATTATATTCCATCCTGAGAGATATATTTTCTTTGTTAAATAAAGGCCTGTTGTTTTGAGACTTTTCATCCCAGAGCAGGACAGCTGGTTGTTTTAATTAAGAATCAGTTTGAAAGCTTATCTCATGTTTGAGTTGTACGACAATACAGCCATGTTGGGGAGAAGTCAGTTATTATCGGAAAACATGCTACACCTCAATGAATTGAAGCCATATGAGTTTTGGAGTTTGTACATTAAATCACAACTTATGCAGAGACAAGAACTTACATGTGGTTGATGAACGATACATGACACTATCCATAGCATTAGATGAGGCTTAGCTTGTTTTCCTGGTGGAGTGTGTACCTGCAGAGAGGCTGCAACAATCCTTGAGGAGAACACATTATTTGACACTACTTGTGTCACTATGAAACCCTTTTTACCTTTCTTACTCACTTAATTACCTACAATAAGTTGATCCAGCATCTAGTGCCCATTAGAAGAACTTCAGCTCAAAGTGCATCAATAGTCTTCCTCTTTGCAACAGCTCTATTAGCTGTTCAATGTTTTCCCTGTTCATTCATCTAAAGCAGCTTTAATATAAGATATGTGATTATTATGGTATGTAGGCACAACTAAAGGTATCGTCCTTACCGTTTCTTGGATTTGTGATGCTGCAAGTTGTTCAGCTGTAATGAGTCTTAGACACCAAATAAGAAAGAGGTGGAATCATAAAATAATTAATAAAAAGCTCTATAAGTCATTTGTTCAATCAGGTAAAAGACTGACGAACAAGCAGTCGATTTGGTTTAGGGGTAGGCGGTGAGGGATTGGAGGGACACTTTGAGTAGACGTTAAAAATAACAAAAACAAAACATGTAATTCCCAGGCCCTTTTGGCAGGTGTTTGTGTGTTATTTATTGGATAAAACTGCCCTACAATATTCGTCTATCAGAAAGTTCTGCAGCTTGATGATTTCAAACTGGGTTGAAAGCTCCAATCCATTGTTTACTTGTTCTCCCAGCTACATTCTCTACATGCCACTTCGTTGCACGTATGGCATCTCGTTGAATCATTTGGAGCCAAAAAGACTCGCAGCTGAAAACTCATTACAAAAAAGTCTGGTACAAAAAAAAGAGAGAGAGAGAGCGAGAGAGAGAGAGAAAGAGAGAGAGGCTGTCAAAAGATATGAAGAGAGTGGCAGTGTTCATTAGCAGCAAAGTTTTAAAAGTCATTGCAATGTTTTAGCAATTTATTGCGGAAATTCACTCCGTCTCCTATGTGACCAACATTCACGCAAATTAAAGCTCAAAGATTTTTCATCATGTCATTTCAAATTTGGGGGTAATAGACGCACTGTATGAAGCCAAAACGTTTAGGAATGTGTCGCTGTCCAAGTCCTGTAACTGCCAGCAAAGACTCCAGGTCCACTTGGGCATCATTTAGTCCTTATCATCCATGCTGGATTAATAGATATTTCAGGCTTTCTCTTTTTGGCCACATCCATCTCATTGGAAACAGAAAAGGTCAATCTCATGAGTCAAATCGCTGACATGTTTAATAGTCCTCTGAACAGGCTACAGTGAGTCATGAAGAATGTAATCTCTCTCTCTGAAACTAGGTTTGAATGGGGATCATGAATGTACTTTTCACTACATGTGTGGGCTGGCTCGAGTAGAAACAACATGTGAACGAATTCTCTCCATCTACATCACATGCATCTCTGGCACTTCACCACAACTCCTCTTGACCCTCACCAATCAGCTTAACTTTCACACCACGCTACACTCTCTCACACACTCACACACACCATTAGTAGTACAATCTTTTGTCGACGGTATAATCACCTAACTCCACTGAGCATGTCATTCCAATTGCCATGGTAATTAGAAGGCCTTGCTCTGACTGACAGTAGTGTGTATGCCTGTGTGAAAACCACAGCAAAAATAAAGGATAGCTTTGCTTCTCTATGCTGTATTCTCATCGTAAAAAGCTGAAGCAGAACAAAAGTTAAGCTATTGACCACCTCCGCTTCTTTGCTGTGTCATTATGATCAAGTTATTTGACAAGAGGCATCCATTTTCTAGATGCTAAAACTGAACAAGAGATTACTTTGAAATTTTGAAGAGCCCACAGATAGCAGCACCAAAATCTGCAAGCTGCCTTTAGTGTGGCTGTTAATAGCTCGGGATATTTTAGGCGCTAAACAGGAGTCTGCTGAGGTACAAACTTGGCTTTAGCCTCAATGCCTGATTGGAATTCCTTCCAAAAAGCAAATAAAACAAATAAATTAATTTAAAAAATAGCCTTCCTTAGAGATTATAGCCGGAAAATAATAATTACACTATTACCCACAAAAGCCTCACATTCACATTACATGTATTATAAGGATAATTTTGTTTGATTACAACTTGAGTCTTATTTTTTGTATCTTTGGCAGAAAACACAATGATCATATATGCTGTTGTATGACGTGGAGCTGGATTATCTAAACTGATTGTCAGTAAAAGAGTAATGGAGCACAAAATGTTAGTATGAGGCATGATGTCAAAGTTCTCACTTCCGATTAGGATTTGTTATCCTCCTAAACCTGTATGATCATCTGCTGCTGTTATGGCCAGCCATGATTTTTTGGAAATGTTGGCCTGTTGGTTGCTCAGCTGAGTAACTAGGCTTTTAAATGGATGCCATTACATTTTCCACAGGCATTCATAGTCCCCAGAGGATGAATCCTCATGATTTTGGTGTCTTTTCCTGTATTGAAGCCATTGCCTTTGACATTTTTTGTCAATGAAATCTAAAAATCTAATAAGGTGTAGAAAGAGACTGGTGAATGGAGTTTGTATGATGACGAATAGGCAATGAAGTGGCCCACAGAGTGAAAGCAGAAACCCCCTTAAGAGTGAAAGCCAATCTGCATGAGATTTACCCACAATCCTACTTGTTGGCATGCAGTCCCATCACTTGGCATCATGCTGCATTATTATGTAGGCACAGACTAAATGCATCCCTCTATCACCAAGATAATTGAAGATAATTTCTGAGTATCATCATGCATTATTCATAAAACGAGGTTACATAATGATAGATGTTCAAATGAAAGGTGTAATTAATTTTTCATACACCTGAAATATAATTCAGAAAAACAATTTAAGTTTGAAGAACCTATATTAACAAGGTCAACAATTATATTGTGAACATCTAATTAATAATCCTCCAATTATTAATAGACAAAAGACAACACAGACAGCTTAATCACAAAAAGCCAAATTTTCTGCTCTAGCACACAACAAAACAATGTAGTGTAGTTTTACATGCAGCTCACTGCTCCCTCAAACACCACAATCACTGCCTGGCCCACATACAAAAAGGAATGGTTGCTCTCTGGAATAGCGAATCCTGACCTACTCAAAGAAAATAAATGGCATGTGCTGCCATAGCATTGAACTTTCTCTAAATTTAGCACATATATCATTGAACAAGTGTTAATGCACTTGCAAAAGATAGTTTTGCAATTAGATGTCACCGGTCCACATCTGCTAAATTTGCACAGGCCCAAGAAATTGCAGTTAAAGGGATTTGTTCTGCTTTAGTCCATTTCAAACCTAAATCAGCCTCTGGTCAATCTGAAATCAAACATCTGCTAAGATTAACTATTCGAAATTTGCTGTAATTTTTACAGCTCTCTTTTTAAGGGTCTTAAATATGAGGGCTACATGCATGATGCAGTACTAAAAGGCTTTAGCTACATGTCCCATGGAAAAGTCATTATAAATAACAGCATTGTTTTTGTATTGCAATGTAGCACTAGCTCTAGTAACATAGTACAAAATTATAAATAAAGAATTAAGTGTTCTAACTTAACCCTTGGATAGTTTGGATGCTACAGGAAAACTTGGGCGGGCAACAATGGTTAGATGTATGCTTTAAAGGAGCTATTTTTACGTTTTGCTATTGCTACATAGCCAACAATAGCATTAACAACCTATTAGTTACCAGTCTAAAAGAAACTTAATTTGTTTCCTCACCAAGAGCTGTATCCGGCAATGGAAAGCATCACCAATGTTAACTATTGTCTCTATCACAACTCTGCTTCCACTGAAGTTAGCATGCTAACCAGCTAGCCTCGGCCCATCTTTTCACTTTCTGATAGCTACTCACTGTAGCCTCCAATCTGCCCTGAAGACGTGGTGCTGCTTAGAGAGCGTATTATAACTTCTTGTCTTGTAAACACAGCAATGACCGAAGCTCTTGTCAAGCGACAATCACAACGACTCTAAGCAAGGAACCACATTCAGCGGCAGAGAAAACATACAAATAGTTCCTTTATTTTTGGTATTTTCAAACAGTATGCTTCACTTTTTCAAGTGAAAACCTGCTGCTCTTGCTCGAAAGTCTGATAACATCTTGGCTCCTGCAGGATGAATGTTTTATTTTTGTAAGTAATCATGTTTTAATGTAGTTAGCTACAATAAAGACATGTCCCTTGTCTATTGATTTCCAATGCAGGTAGTGAGCTAGCTAGCCAGGCTTACTAAAGTTAGCAGCTTACACAAAGCAGATACATGCAGTTTAATCCATTCCGTTACACTGGTGCTCTTGTGTTTTTTTTTTTTTGTTGTTGTTGTTTTTTTGTTTGTGTTGTTACAGCTGAAAAAAAGACACCACCCTCCAAACTCTTGTTACTGAGTAACACTCTTACTAAATCCCCAGGCACACTACCACACAAAGGCATTCGCAGCTTGGCCTGCCATTCCTAGGTAGCTGCTGAACTATGACTGGACTATCGCTGTTCGAGAGTGCGGTTTACCGACCTGTCTATTGTCAAAATACACCAGAATGTAGATCCATTGGAAACTGTAAGTGTATGGTTCAAATACTAATATCCCATGGCTCATTTCCTGCATTTTATGTGGAGCGCATTAGGTATAATTAATGGTTATTTGATTGGCTGTAATCAATGGCTCTGAGCATAAATCAGCTGTGTTTTTTTTTTTCCCCAGACAGTTTGACAAACCTTTCTGTCCACAGACCAGCATTCCGTGGAGTCAGTGTAATGGACAAAGAAAGACAGTGTGTGTGTGTGTGTGTGTTTGTGTGTGTGTGTGCGTGTGTGTGTGTGTGTTTGTGTGTGTGTGTGTGTGTGTGTGTGTGTGTGTGTGTGTTTGTGTGTGTGTGTGCGTGTGTGTGTGTTTGTGTGTGTGTGCGTGTGTGTGTGTGTGTGTGTGTGTGTGTGTGTGTGTGTGTGTGTGTGTGTGTGTGACCTCCTCAAGGGGACATCCTGACATCATCCACAGTGGCGGTGGAGACATGATGCTGTCACAACAGGCAGCGAGGGGGGGCTGGCTCGGTGTCACCAGCTCTGACACACTGGGGAATGACCCATGCTGGAGTGTGACAGTAACGGGACAGGTCTCTGGGAAAGGGATGGGTGGTGGGGTGGGGTAGGATAGGGCTGAGTGGTGGGAGGGTGGTTTGTTGAGGATGATCAGAGAGACAAGGCATGAGACCAGACAGGATGACTGTGTCAGCATGGATGGATACAGCATTGTTTGGATATTTGAAGTAAAACACAGTTCTGACCTGACAAGTAAAAAGCTGTGTTGCATTTTTAAACATCAGTATATACCACTGTCAAAATAATGATGACAGTTTTGTGAAACCAAATGAACAACTGTCAGCCTCTATTGATTATTATTTGCAGTTTACTTCAAACAATAATAGCCTACCATATTTTCCATAAACCCTTTTTTGTAATTTGTTGCGAGAGACAGAAGCTTGCATTCTTCTCAAGATTATTTTTTTGATTTTTTTTTAATTATAAAGCTCTCATTTTCTTTGATTCTCCATGCAGATAATAAACTTGTCACTTGGTTTTATTTCACACGTTTCTAATGAGGCTTTGCCACTCACTTAGTGGCTTCAGCATTATGAGGGTATGCGTACACACGCTCAACCAATTAATCTGAGCCTATTTAATCTTTTGGGGCTCTGCCCTATAAAAAGACCGAGGCAACAAGACTCACCATGCATCTAGGATTGCCAGCAGACATTGTGCAGACTGTCCAAGGTGTCGAGGCGTAATCCACCATTTGAAGACATTCGGCTAAATGGTGCCTTCCAGAAGCAGTGTGGGGGAAAAAGGTGTTGATCGGGTGACTTGCTCATTTGGCTCAGTTCTCTCGTTTCTACAACGTCTGCACTTTCATGGGGAGTTTGGAGGAAGTTTGCTTTTTTGGCCGCTTTCACCTAAAATGTTTTCTGCTGGGGTGTTTAGGAAAAGAACACCCAGTGATATATTCCTCTATCCCACAGTCTGAGCTGCTTTTCATTCTTTAGGTCCTGAGGACCTTTGTGAACCTACATTATTAGGCAGGCCTCTCCTGAATGGTTGCCATTAAGTCTGCCCTGCTGACTCACATGATTTATGTACCTTTCAGTCTATTTCAAATATGCTCTAATAAAAAGAGATCTGAATCACACCCCCTTTCGGGCAAAAATCTGCACTTTGCCTTCAAAATCTTTAGAATTCATTTTGAAAAACTGATCACTTCTGTATTCAGAAATGACTCAAAGATTGTTGCTTGACTAAAATGTAGCCATTCACTAGATTTAAAGTAGTGACAGTGTGTGGGGGCTGATTTTGTTTCTTAGAGTTCATTTAGGTCAAGAATGATTCAGCCAGATGTCTTCTACCTCCCACCATATAAACAGAAGAGCAAGGAGTATGTCTCTCTCATACTGTGCACTGTGTTAAGTGGAATGCACAGCAAAGTGGAGGTGCACACAATAGAAATAGATTGTCTGGTGACTCTGAGCAATAGTAAGAAAAAACAGCTTTTTCAATGGTATATCACATACCTGTGTGTTGGAGCCTTCTGTAGCTATTTGTGATTTCTAAATGTCTTTGCACAGCTTTGACAGACTCGATCAGCCACCAAGTCATCCTGTTATTATTTATTGGACATGTTGGGTCTTTACAAGTTTATACACTACGATGCAGGACTGGTTGTCATTTGGAACCTTACTTTTTATGTTGAGTAATTTAATGGTTTTCCACCTGAACAGGGTAGTCAGTGAGCTGATCATGTTGTATTTTGGTGTGGTGTGTGAGGAGTCCAAATGCAGTCTCTACGCCAACTGGTAAAACATATAATATAAAAGACATATGAGTAGAGAATAACATTAATTTTTACTGTGAAAGTTGTTGAATTCTTTGTGGCAAATGGTCACACTCCATTTTACCTGTGCCAGAAAAGCCAATCAATATCATTTCCTGGTGAAGACCACCTGCACTGTGATGATAAAAAAAATGCATGCGAAAATACTAGCTGGATTAGATGGAGATGGAACAATAAAAATCACAGGGTCAGAATTAAAAAAAACTAAAAAAAAGAAACTCACTGTAAAAAAACAGCTATGAATAAACAAACATGTTCACATGTAATGTTCCTTCCAAAGTGCTCATTGTGCTGAAGTCGATGGCCAAGTGAAGAGAGTCCTAATGAAGACCCACAAGTCATCATAGAGCTTTCACTGTGATATGCAACAATCATTTCTTTAGTTTCACCTAAAGGCTGCTGCTGCTTTAAATATTCAATCTGTTGGTCGGTACAATTAAATAATCTGGAATAGCTTGTTTCTCCACGATAAAACCACTGCTGACACCCAGCTCTGTGGCCTCTCTTGGATGCTGCCTCTTTCTGTCTTTTCTTTCTCACAAATGATTTGGCTGCGTATTTTTAATAGGAGAGATAGGATCCTCTGTTTTTCTGTCTACTTAACATTTCTCCCCTCTCTCTTGCTCTCCTCCCCCCTCTGCTTGTCAGAAAAAAAAAACTGTAATAGAACGATGGAGCATCAGCATTCTCTAGAGGCCGATGGAGGGCATAACATATTCTTTGTCGAAATGTATTCATCTCTCTCTCTCTCTCTCTCTCTGTCTGATCTTCTCACTGTCTGCTTCCTCTCAATACAAGATAGTACAGTATTTATTGCAGAAATCATCCTTGTGCAGATTGAACTATTCTGAGCTATCGTTTTTGAATGGACTGACTGGTGTATTTGTGTGCAAACAGGAAGCAAATGCGAAAACCTGCAATGTGGCTTGTGAGTAAGTAAAGTTATTGACACACCCTTAATTAACCTAGTAATTACCCTTAGGACTTATGTTCTTTTCTTTTCTCTCTCTGGTTGACATAGCAACAACACTGTAAAAACCTAACAATTTTAACAGTGTTCTGTGTTTGCTTTCATCTTCCCAGTAAAACCTTAATGCCTTAAAGTACGTTTTCCTAATGTGTTCATGCATGCCTTTGTTCGCCTATTCACTTCCACACACATCACAACTAGGGAGCAGGTGTTTCAGTGCATCAATTGGACACTAAAGACAAAAAAGGTAGATTTTATTTGTACCCAGGTCTATGTAGGCGACGATGCTATTTGCACCCCGGATGGAATAGCCAATGTGGCTATTTACACACGGCGGAGAGGCTTTCTAACGCATGGTTAACATTGTGAAAGGGTCAATTTTAACCCAAAACATGATCTTTTGCTAAACCTAACTGAGTAGTTTTGGTGCCTAATGTTTACCAAACTGGAACTGAAAACTGAATAGCATTTTTTTTTTTTTTAAACATTATAAGTAGGATACACATGGAAATCAAATCCCAGTGTCCTGGGGAAAAGTCATATGCTTGACCCAGCACAACTCCTTCCTACATGTACTTTGTCACCTGACTTCCTGAGGTCTTTCTGCCATAGCGTCTAACAAGCAGGCGGCAGCAGGTGTTTAGAACATCACTTGGCATATGGCCCATATTAAATGGTGCAATGCAAAAATTTGCGCCATACTGTGTAACGGCACAAAAAAAAAGTTGCTTAGGGATCCATGGGGCATTTCGAACAGGTGTAAATAGCCGAATCGCTGTTATGTGACAATTTTCACCCGGTTTTGAAATAAACACTCCGAAAAAAGAATCCAACAAACACACAAACAAATAATAAAAAACAAACCAAGAGGTCTGGAGCTATTTAGAGAAATCCCTCCCTCCTGTGGAATGTGTTTGCCATGAAGACACAGCTATTATACTCTTTCCTACAGGGATTGGCTGTGATGTGAATGTTAATTTTGATTATGTTGTGTGTGTAAGTGCTGAGAAAGGAAATGTGATACAGGACTGACGGTCTTTGGAATTTGAATATAATGCCATTGGGGATCTTGGGGTGTGTTTTTGTTTGATATGTGCTTAGTGACATCAGTAAACACACAATTTCAATACTGGAATTTCCCCAGTGTTGTCTTTCACTTTTGATTCAAAACTATTTAGATATTTATCATACTTTCAGGCTAACAACTGACACCTGAAATCCCCGGTTTTCTTTGTTCTTCTTTCTCAGTGCCCTGCAGAAGTTGGGAAGTAAATATAAGTTGATGAAGCAGACACTGAGCGGGATCTAAAGGTTAAATTCCTGAAACCAGCGGTGCTCGCACTGACTCACAGACTAGACTTTACTGATGGACATCAGTTTCGTCCTCCTGCCTGTTGTTTAACTGTTCTTCTAAATGGTTTTGGTTTAACTGTCATTATCGTTGCCCAATCCCATGTCCAATTGTCAATGCTGTTCCTTTTGTCTGATATTATCTCTGTTTCTCTCACCTATCCTCTTCCCTTAAAGTGCCCTGAGGCAGATTTGCACATGCAAAACAAGTCCAGGTGATGAGGGTGTGTTGCGTGACTGTATGTGAAGTTCCACCCTCCTTCATTCCTGAGGTCTTTGCGTATGTTCACACCTCAGAGTCAGTTGTCACAGGTGAGACCACAAGTCACAGGTCCTGCTGGGACACACTCACCTGCCAGTCAGGAAACATCTCATTTATACCTCTTCCTTGTGTCACAGGTAAGGCGTTTTATGTTTATCAGAATTGTTAGAAATAAAATAGCACTATAAATGAATTTCTGAATTTCAGTTTAATTTGAGATGAAAACTAAAAGAAACCAATAGGACAGAAGATAGTGTAATAAAAAAAAATGGGACAGTAAAAGGGCAAGAACATTGTTCATTATGTTCCTTTTCTATCACACAGCGAGGCAAGATCTTGTATGTCAAGGGAAGAGCTCAGCCCTGGTGCATACAAAGGAATGAGATTTATAAAGATGGATAACTTGAAGCGGTGCGAATAAAACCACACATGGATTGCTTGTGCTTTACACCTCTGGCAGATGTGTGTTACCTTGAAAAATGGAAGAAATGTTGAATGTACAAAGCCAGGATGTGCGAATGACAGAAAAAGAAAGAAAAGCAGAGCTGGGAGGAAGGAGATATATATATATATATATATATATATATATAGAGAGAGAGAGAGAGAGAGAGAGAGAGAGAGAGACAAAAAAAGCCACACGCAAGAGAACTTCAACCCCACCTTGTTAGCGAGGAGCATTGACTCATACAGACAGTGCAGTGTCTGTGGATAGAAAAGTATTTGCAACTAGCTCAGCCTGTAGAACGAGTCACAGTCAAAGATCTATCACTGTGTCAGATGAGGTGGTTACATATACAAGGTGCTAGATAAAGCAGTAGACATAGTGGAGATCTGCACAGAGGATCAAGAGAATTTATACAGGTATAAAGTGATAAGAGTCTAAGAGTTATGTTGGCATGTTTGGACATCCCCCGCCTAACAACCTCACCTGTTTGCAAGATGCTGGGAATGTTTATGGTTGTTGACTTCCCCCACACTGTGTACGACTCTTAATAAAGCCAGGAGCATGCACTAGAGCAGTATTTGCGTCGCACCGAGTAGATATATTGGAATCAAATGCCTCACATAACCAGCAGTTTCTCACTTGAGAAAGCATGATACGTCTCGTCTGTCACAACAAAGAGAAAGACAAACACGCCGCAAAAGAGATAGACGAGGTCGGCTGCTGGTGGCAGGGAAGGCAACTCTGCAATCTAGAGCAAAATACGACAACAAATTGTGGTCCGGCTTCGCCATCTCCCTGAGACAAGATATGCTGTTGTCATTGAGGGTTTCTTTTCCATCTATGTGTGAAACAGAAATCTATCGCTCTATATGTTTGCATAAAAGCAGATACAGTTATTGTGCATACGTTGGTGTGATTTTGCAAATTTATCTTTGGTATTACATGAAGAATTACAGCCTCTCCTCAAATTAAAACTGAGGAACAGTCTTAAAGGCGCAGGGTGAGGCAAATTTTAAGGTTAATATCACCAGTTGTGTTATCCACTCAGACGCAGAGATAAAGTGTAGGTAAAATCAGCCGTGATTGAAAGTGTCAGTGGCTTTCAGTAGCCTGTGTTGTGATTCTGAAGGCTTTGATTGAGTCAAGTTTTTTCATGCTGTGTAATTTAATAGTCAGGAATGCTGGATGAGAGAGAAAATAGCAACTGATTTGACAGCTCAATATGTCTACAGTGATGCCGAAATGCTGAAGGAAAGTGTTTCCGAATTCAAATACTTGGGATTAGACGAGGCGGAATTGAAACGGAACAGTGGACAGCGAGGCTGTTATCCAACTTGTTCGCTGTCAGGCCGTGAGCATTCATCAGAATGAGATGTAAATGTAGAGGAGAGGCATTTTTTCGTCTTTGTTGTTGAAAAGAAATCCTTGAGAAATCTTAACCCTTTTGTAGCACAGCACACCCTCCTTGTGACTACACTTGCATTAGAAAGAGGATGTTTGCACACCTCCCTAAACAGTTACACCTGTTGCTCCAAACCTCCCATCCCAGTCTAAACCCATGAGTATCTATTTGATTTTAGACCTCAGTAATTCTGTGATGCACATACATGCACGTGCCCACATGCAACCGCCACTTCATTAAAAATAACAACATCACAGCTCCATCTTTAAAGTCTGCACACGATCAGACCATTAAATCCACATGGTAATATTTTAACTTAAATTCCCTTCACAAGTGAAATGCTGTCCCTTAGCAGTCCTTTGAAGACTGCGAAAGGCATTTGGGATTACAGAGATGACTGTGGCTGCCTGATCAGCCACACTGTTCAAATAGCTGACTATTGAGAGTATTAGTTTGTCCTTTCAGCAAAGGGCGGCTCCGGTGATGACTTACTCATTGATGTTCAACCAGTCAGTATTGAAACGGTGGCTCTGTGCAAATGCAAATCAGGTATGACAGGGAATATGTTTGTTTGAGAACAGTTTCTCGCTTGTTGTTTCCTCAGAGGTGATCACCATTTTAAAATTGTTGTTGGTTGTTTATTCCGCTTCTTAGGGTGGAGGAATAGCACAATATTTATAGTCTCACTGATATGGATGTGGAAAATAATAGTTTTGCATGTAAAATGTATTTAATTGTGTACATCTATGATACTGTAACTCAGTATCTACAGTCAATACAACTTATTTTGCAAATACATAAACCTTTAAAAGGCCATGCCACTTATTTTCCACATCAAATTCAGTTAATTTGTCATGAGGAGTACATTTCTTTGTGTGGGAGTTGCTGTATAATGTCTCCTGGGGCTTTAGTGGCGCTTTGTCAAGTCTGTAAAATGGTCTGATGATGTCACAGTGATGTCATCTGGGTTGTGTCAGCTTGGATTTGGACACTATAGATTTATAGCAGAAAGCTTGCTTTATAAACTGGCAGCGTAGAGTCTGAAAGATGTGTGCATTTACCAGACAGGGTGGGTATGACAATACGCACAATCTAGTTTCATTATGGGAAATGTAGAATTAAGGATTTGTTCATCTTTACCAAATTTTAGAGATGTTAAGTCAGGATATCTGAGCTGCTACATTGATTTTGACCATCTTCTTTAAACCTGTGGTGGTTCAAAATCACTGGAGTACTTTCTTTACACCCAGGTGCAATTCTTGCCTTAAAATAAAATGAAATATACGAAAATAAAATTGTGCAGTGTTATCTAAAGAATAGAAAGGTTTTAGCTTTTAAGTGCTTGCTGCTATCCTTTGTCTAATCTACTCTTTCTCTTTCAGCTGCTCAAGGTCAGCTCACCATCCCACCAATTCCACCTGCGCTACTGAAGAGCTCTTCCATCTCCCTCAGCCTCCTTCGTTCCCTCCTCCACCTCTTCGGCAGCAGTCATGAACTGGTCTGCATTGGAGGCCCTCATCAGTGGGGTCAACAAATACTCCACCGTGTTCGGTCGCGTCTGGCTTTCCATGGTCTTCATCTTCAGGGTGATGGTGTTCGTGGTGGCAGCCCAGCGGGTGTGGGGCGATGACAGCAAGGACTTTGACTGCAACACGCAACAGCCAGGGTGCAAAAACGTGTGCTACGACCACATCTTCCCCATCTCCCACATCCGCCTGTGGGCCCTGCAGCTCATCTTCGTCACCTGTCCGTCACTGATGGTGGTCGGTCACGTCAAGTACCGGGAGAAGAAGGACTTGAAGTACACCACTTCACACAAAGGCTCCCATCTCTATGCCAACCCTGGGAAGAAACGTGGAGGGCTGTGGTGGACGTACCTGGTAAGAACAGAGTAATGGAAGTTCATTCCTGGCTTTGCTGGAGATGCCACATGTAGAGAAAAAAAAACAAAAAACAGATCCAGCAGTGCTTTGGCCGTGACCAAACTGAAGTAAGTCATTCTTAGAAAGGTCAAAAATAATTGCCATGGATGAGTGGCTAGGAGAGTGGAGAACACACCTGTGTAATTATATATTATTTGTTTAGTCCTCATCACAAGAAAAACAGCTTTGACAGTTTCTTTTGCAGGTTCAGTAACAGGTTTTTATCATCCCTCCAAACTGGACTATAGCTGTATGAGTTCAAATCTTGCAATGGTTGATTTTCTTTTCTCTTTTTGTTATAAATCGAGCATTAGGTCAAAAAAGCATAATTTCTTCTAAATTCAAACATGTAGTGACTGAGAAACCACTTGGATATTGTATGATGGATGGACAGGCAGATGTACTTTTCTGTCATTAATTTTAAACTTGCTGAAAAATGTGTCTCCCACTTTAACCTTCATTCATCTTCTCACAGACGAGTCTGATTTTCAAGGCAGGCTTCGATGCCGGCTTCCTCTACATCCTCTACCATGTCTATGAAGGTTATGACTTGCCCCGACTGTCCAAGTGCAACCTGCCGCCGTGCCCCAACACGGTGGACTGCTACATATCCCGACCCACCGAGAAAAGGATCTTCACCCTCTTCATGGTGGTTTCTTCTGCCGTCTGCATCTTCATGTGTATCTGTGAGATGGTTTACCTCATCTGCAAACGCATCCAGAAACTCCTTAGAAAGAAGGTTCAAGCAGACAGGAGGATGTTCGCCGAGACTCATGAGATGGCGCTGCTGTCAGCGCCCAGGTCAGGGTTCAGGCCCAATTCACCCATCAGAGTGGATCCTACAATATCCATCCAGAACCTCGCTAACATCAAGGCTGAGGAAGTGGCTGAGAAAAAATAATATGTCAGCAACTATGTTGAAAAACTGAGTTAACAACCCAAGGTGCCAGAATACGTGGTGAACTGCAGCTCGCCGCCAAAGAGATATTCATCAATTCAGGGATTTCTGAGACAGCGGTTTGTAAATATTATCATGTTAAATGACTTTCTGCAGGAATGCACACCTGATGCATGCAAATTAACCAGAAGAAGCTAAAAGTTTATGTGTGTGTATGAGTGCGTGGATGTGTGCATGTCTGTGTTTTTGTGTATTCCTATCATCCAGTAGCATCAGGTATCAGATACTTTGTAAATAAAACTGCTAAAAGTCTAAAATGTTGAAAGACCCCATGTGATGTAGTTACAGAGTGGACCCTTTCCCTGAAAATACACATTGCCCCCTAACGTATAAAACAAAATAAAGCACAGAGCACTTCAGGTGTGAAACAGTAAACTGCAGAAATCAGTTGAAGAGTTTTTGTTCTCAAATATGGAGTATGACGGAAATTGTCCTCATTATGCTTCAAAAGTTACTCTGGCCCTTGTTGACATTTTGTGTCCACACACAATTAAATCAGAATCGCTCAATGAATGTATGACACGTCTATGCACTAATTCATACCACTGAAATATGACACCAAACATCTTTTTATACCCACACATTCTTATTAATTTGTTTGTTTGTTTGTTTGTTTAAAAGTCAGATTCTAGATAATATATTTTGTTCTCCATTTTGTATTTGCTGTTATGATCTATAAAGTAATTTCACTAAAATATTTAAGTGTGTGTTCCTTTTGTTCTTTTTGAAAAAGAGATGAAACAATGTATAGTTAAATATGTGAATATATATATATATATATATATAATATATTACATCCCATACAACACCAGTGCATTGTGCATTGGTTTCTCATAAGAATACTATAGTATTCATAGATCTCAATTAGATTAAAATAAATAATTAAAATATTATGTTATCCCATTAGACTCTATAATTTTTGCAGAATTAAACAGTAAGTGAGTAACTCACTAATTATTCGATGATATATACCAGAGTTTTTTTTGTTTTTTTTAATTTATTTTTTATTAATAATTACATTACATATTCAAAGTAAGGCACAAAAGAAGTAGCCCAACATAATTAACAAAGACAGACAGCAAATATGCACAGCGTTAGGGGTGATATATACCAGAGTTATGGACATAACGTATCTGCTCTGTCGTCATCACTTTTCCACTCCGTCGTCCAATCAGGAACAGGGGACGCGGGTGCGGTTTTGACAGACCCGGAAATGCACCAGTAGTTAGCCTGAGCCGGCCGAACGTTGCTGTGTCCGCCTCCAGGGCTGCGTTATTGAAGGAAGTGGAGTTAGTCTGTCATGAGTTTCCACTACGGCCAGGTAAAGAAATACTGCTTTTTGTGTTTTGTTTATGTTAGTTATAATAACCTATTAGTATAGTTTAAAACTGTGTTATCGTCTTGATATAACGTAGGCTAATGCTTTATTCGATAGAAACACGAGTAACGTTAGCCATTTCATTTGTGTACTTTGGCTAGCAGGGGATTGGTAAAGTAAGAAGATTGGCAAAGGTAAAGTAATCTGTTATCTTTCACTTAACAGTAGACAGTTTTGCTGTATGTATATAAAAATTGCTTTGGTCAACAATGTGTCAATGTTAATTATTCCTAGTTTTAGTTTGACGCCAGCCTTGGTTAATTTCATGTGGAAGCCAGTGTAACTGTTTCTTTAGCTAAAACGGGGCAGATATGTACCGACATATTCACATACTCTAGCCTAGTAAAAGTAGCGATACCTCCATGTAAACATATCCCACCACAACTTAAAGTTTCTTACAGTTTAAGGGACAGTGCAGAAGTTTTGTAAGCACAGTGTATTTAAACTTAAAAAGTAGAAAAACCTAGAACGGCCCCCTCCAGATTGTTATGTGTTGCTTACTTTGTAGGCCTGTAGCGAGTAACTACTTTGAATTGATATCAATTATCTGCTGATGATTTTTTTTAGGTTGGTTGATTTGTCAATTAAATTTCACAAAATGTGGGAAAAAATACCTATTACAAGTTCCCAGAGATCACAGTTACGTCTTCAGATGTCTTGTTTAGTCCAACCAAATATCCAAAACTCAAATGTATTCACACTATGACAAAGATATATGATAAAGAAGGATCCTCATATTCGAGAGGCTGGATCTTGGGATTGTTTGATTTTTTTTCACTATCTGCCTGAATAATAACTGAATGGTTCATCAATAATCAAAATAGTTATGAGGATTTCTCTCTTAATGGATTAATCCACTAATGGTTTCAGCCCTGATTCTGCATATACTACATAGCTTCATGATTTTGTAATCTAATGACATGTTTTGTAAGTAAAATCTTAATCTGCAGGCTGACTGTAGCTGTCAGATAAATCTAGAACAATATGTATTTCTCTCTGAAATGTACTTAGTGGAGTACAAAGTTGCACTGGAAATAGTCAAGTAAAGTGCAAGTTCCTCAGAACATAACTAAGGTACAGCTTGAGTGAATGTACTTTTAACCACTGGGTACTTCTATACATATAGTTAAAGTACTCTGTATATCTGTGGTAATACTCATACGCTAAACCTGTTTACTTTTTGTACTTATCATATAGTCTCACTGAACTTTGCCATTGTCTCTCACTGTAGGGCTATCCAGGAGGGGGCAACCCACCCCCAGGGGGGCCATATGGGGGAGGCCATGGTGTCTATAGGCCTGCCCCCTCAGCTCCATACGGAGGTGCTGCAGGTCCACCAAGAGGTCCTTATGGTGGTTATGGAGCCCCATGTCATGGAGGGCAATATGGGCATGGACCAGGGGCTGCCCCCAGTGGGCCTTATGGGGGTTACGGGGGACAGCCTCATGGAGGACCTTATGGACACCATGCTCCTGCAGGTAACTATAGGCTGAGACTGAAGCTGTGGAAGCATCTGTGGTTCCCTTCGCCTGTGGGAGTTGGACAGGCATATTCTAAACGTGAGGAGACTGCAGATAGGCTCTGATTCGCCTTCTTCATCGCTTCTCTCTCGTTTTCGTCCTCTCTTGCTCTCTGGTGGGATGATGGATAGAAAATGACTTACGTTCCCAGACAGTCATGTAGAGACAGGGTTCAGTTTGTGCCCCTCAGCAGGATTACACGGCTGGAGTGATGACTCCAGTAATACTGAGTGAGGGCTAAACGGAGTAAGAGACAGATGGGTAAAGAGTGTGTTGTGTGCGTGTGTGTATGTGTGATTACACTGTTTCCTGTAGAAGCTAAGCCGAAGTCAGAACCTAATAGCCTACACTGCCATCACTCCCCACAGGGACCAAATCCATCAGGGTCTGGCCTGAAGTGTCACCTGTCCCTCTCTCCCCATTCATTTCTCTGACAATCAGCCCTCCCTCCACTCCGCCCCTTGTCTAACACCATATTTTCCAACTCTCCCTTTCTTTTTCTCCACATATTCGGATAACAGCCTCTTGTCCGGACACATTTCCGTCTCACTAAGATGATTTTTTTCTCAATCTTTGACCATGCCTCTACCTTTTTTCACATTCAGTGTCTGATGAAAACACCTAGCATGTATAACTACTGTTGGGGAGGTACTAGCTAGGAGGTATTAGGGGGGAGATTAGCTATTATCCTTAACTTGAAGGACAGTACATTATTAAACATCATTATTATGCATATTATGTTTAGTATTCTTATTCTTATTCTAAAATTATAATGGTTTTTCTCATATCCACGGTTTCTTCGAGCAAGTAAAATGCAGACACCTACTGCTTTTTGTTAACTCCGGCACATTTAAAATGTACTTAGTTGTATGAATTATATTTATATATGGCATGTCAATTATATATAGAGTATATTGTGTGTTACAGTCATTATATACCATACTGTTTACCAGACTCTGTCGAGCACAGATGTATTATTTTTTATGATCAAGTTTCTGCTTGACGGAGTCAGCACAGCTTCATCTGTCAGACGGTGGAAGTGTGTTTCTTCATCTCCCAGTAAATAAACAATTATTTTGCATCAGAACGAGGCAGATGCTTCATTTCTAAGAATCTTCACTGTCTTTTTCTCTTTTTTCTCCTTCTTTCTTTTACTACTTCTTGTTTTCATATATTCTCCTTACTCCTCAAAGCCTGAGAGCTACAGTGAAATAATAATAAGTGGTAGAAAATATAAGGATGGAAAACAATAAAGAGAATAAATCAAACTGGTTGGCTGAGACAGATTGAAGGAAAAGAAGAAGAAGGAAAGGTAAACAGTGTTGGAAACAAGAGCATGCAAAGAAAACAATCTTCAAGTGATGGCTGTCTTCAAAGTCAGTCTGAACCCATCTCTCCTCTCTCTTCACCATCCCATTGCTCTGATTTTTTTCATCTCTGTAGGTAACATTCCTCCTGGTGTTAACCCAGAGGCGTACCAGTGGTTTCACACTGTTGACACGGACCACAGCGGCTTCATCAACCTCAAGGAGCTGAAGCAGGCACTTGTCAACTCCAACTGGTCGGCTTTTAATGACGAGACCTGCCTCATGATGATCAGTAAGTCATCCAGCTGCAGCCAAATGAAATGCTCAGCGGAGTGTGAGGTAGCTCTCTGCTGATGAACTTGTTATAAATGTTTTGACAGTGTTTCTTGAGGCAGAATGGCACAGTGTTTAATTGCGTAAAATAGTTTCAGACACCTCAATGGCTACAGTGAAGGGGAGGGGAAGGTTATTGAGGAAAAACAAATGGATAAGGGAGTGTTGAGGAAAAGAAAACAGGCTGGTTTTATATGTCAGCAGCCTCCTCAATCTTCCATTCGTAATAGAAATTTCTTCTGTTTCTAAAAGGATAAATTCAGGCAACCAGGAGTCAGCCTAAAAAATGACTGAGCCATGTTTGTGTTGTTGCCTGTTTTTTGTGTGAGTATCTCCAGTTGCGTTTGCAAGGCAGTGACTAATGTCTACCATTACCATAATGAGAAATGTGTGACTTCTGTGTGCTGCTTTTAGATAGCATAAGGAGTAGATCCATGATGATGGAGGACCGGCTTGCTGGAAACATGCGGAAAAATGCACCTCACAGTTTTGCTCTATTTCAAAAGAATGTGCAACAATAACTGAGGGAAACTGTCCGACTCATGTTTGGCTGAACACACTATGTTTTTTTTTAATTTTCTTCTAGACATGTTTGACAAGACACGGTCGGGTCGAATGGACGTGTTTAGCTTCTCAGCACTGTGGGACTTCATGCAGCGGTGGAGAGCGTTGTTTCAGCAGTATGACAGAGACCGCTCAGGGTCTATCAGTGGCACAGAGCTACACCAAGGTATCCCTGTTTGTGCATGTTAAATATGCTACAGTTAATTGGGATGTGTCTGTATGATTATGTTTTAATCTCGCAACAGTAAGACCAAAGGAAAACCCAAATCTTTCAACAGAGAAACAAGAATTCACTCCAGTCTTGTTTCTCTTTCCTCCATCCCCCTCCTCTCCTCAGCCCTCGCTCAGATGGGCTACAACCTCAGTCCCCAGTTCTCTGAGACGTTGGTACAGCGCTTCTCCTTCCGGGGCGGGCGACCCGGCATCCAGCTGGACCGCTTCATCCATGTGTGCACCCAGCTCCAGAGCATGACGCAGGTCTTCAGGGAGAGGGACACGTCCATGACGGGCAACGTCCGTCTCAACTATGAGGATTTCCTCTCTGGTGCCATCACCAGGCTCATGTGAGCCACTGACAGTCCTCTCTGTACTGCGGATACACAGCATCATTCCATGTTCAGGTCATTTTCTGCTCAGTTTTCAGGCTTCTCCCATAAGTGCCCCCACATGTCGGTATGTATGCAGTACAGCCAGTCCACATTATTCCATGGCTTGTTGCTGTAAATAAGGCTCTTGTTAAGGCAACTAAAACCTTTACTGCATTAAGGTTACACTGCAAGTTCTTCTGAGCAGTCTTACCATAGATGCCTTGGTGACAATTAGCAAGTCTCTTGTTTACTAACATCAGCACTGAACATTGGACTAGAGGAGATAAAAGAAAATAAGTGAAAGAATGAAACAAATTCACTATTGATAATTGCTCTGCTCCTACAGTAGAGTACATGCATTTGTCTGTATGACAATGACTATGATATATCTGTGAATTTCCTCACATGCAGCATTTACATGGCACTGTGCCATTAAAACATTACCCTTTTAAATTCATATATATATATCAGGGGTATTTCCACTCTGGTTGCACATTGTATTGAATATTGCTTTTGTTGCAATGTGCATTAAAAAAATGCATGTTTTCTAATACCTGAGTTATACTAACCTCACATTTAGTGGAGTGCTGCTTTTAAAGCCCTGTAACTAAGTCATTTGGAGTGTTTTAGAAAGAAAATGTTTTTTTTTTGTTTGTTTTTTTGCCAAATTGCTCTCCTGTAAGCTAGTATCATCCATAGATTAAAAAATATATATATATCTGTGACCAAAACATAAAAGACCCAATGCAATGAACAAAGCAGATTCTCCATGATGTTTACCACTTTCTCCTCAGTGACTCTGGGGCCAGCATTGTAACAGAAAATACACACCACTGAGGTATACGTTATATTCTGATTGCTGAATATGCCAAAACGGTTCTTAATGCCAGAAATAAATAAATGCTTTTGTATCACATTGTGATTGTATCATTTCCTCAATTGACAACCATTCACACTAACGAAAAAACACAGTTCCCTACAAGAGTTTGGATATATGAAGCTACATACTGCATGTGGTGTTTAATCTGTATCTAACGGGTTCATATTGTGTAAAAGGAGCCATACCATAGTAACACCAGTAGGCTAATACTTTACTGTCAATGCGACAGATAAGGTGTGTGACATTTCTGAGAGCTTGGTTTGAGGTTTCTTCTGTTCAGTAACTGTAAGTACTTAAACTAAGAAAAATAATTTCTGAATTGTTATTTTATTTTATTTTGAAC
Organism: Seriola aureovittata; assembly: GCF_021018895.1. Classification (NCBI taxonomy): domain Eukaryota; kingdom Metazoa; phylum Chordata; class Actinopteri; order Carangiformes; family Carangidae; genus Seriola; species Seriola aureovittata. The sequence goes on from NC_079379.1 coordinate 19,435,023, forward strand.
TCTAGACCACACTCATGACCTTTGACCTTTAAAAAGAAAAAAAAAATTGGTTACTCGTTTCTCCCTTTGTAGGACAGATTGGCTGCACAAAAGAGCAAAAGAGCCGGTTTTCCCCCTCCACATCTGGCGCTTCCTTTCCTCACCATCTGTTACTCTGCTTGATCACAGTCTGTGTCAAGAGTCCTCCTGCTTCTCCTCGTCTCTTTCCAAATCACAGGCAATCTATCAAATCCTCTGGTGCATCCTTTTTGGTCGTATCTCACATCCATCTCGTCCTTACTCCTCTCCCTCCATCTTAATCTGAAACTAAATTTAGCTGTCCCAGGTCCTTAAGCACGCTTTGAGTCATATTCTCCTTGCCATCCACCCTCCTCTGTTGACATGTCACCTGAACATGGAGGTGGTAAAGTGTCTGCACTGCTTTCAAAAGATTGAGTTTGGGGACTTCCAAGTGTGGCCAGAAGTGCACCATGCTTGAAGGTTTCAGCCCATAGAGAACCGTGCAGCAGACTTCCTCTGGCTTACGTGATTCAGCAGTGATTTAACCTAAATCCTGATTGTCATTTCCTGTGTAATGAGGAAATTTCCCACCACTGACCATGCCTGACATCTGTAATTAACTTGGGCAAACAGAACAGGTCTACAGGGCTTCAGTTAGGGAGGACGTGACACTCCACTCTGTCAGCCCCAGTTTGTTATTTGGACTGATAAGCCGGTTGTATTTTTACATAAAAATCTTGGCTAGTGCAGCTCTAAATCTCATGTACTAATAAACAGAAGCTGATGAAATAATCCTGGCATTGCTAAGGTTGGTGGTTAAGTAGAACTGGCACTAGTAATGTTGTTTTCCCGCGGGGAATGAGCACATTTCACTTTATCTGACAGGACTGATCAAATGCCAGTTCTGGCAACTACAAGATGGACAGCACAGAGGGAGGAATCATTTTGAAGCATGAAACGTAATCACCCACATAGAATCCTGTTAATCAACCATCACAGCAGTCACTGGAAGTAATAATAACATAAAAATTTGGAAATAGGACCCTTTTTTTCACTTCCTGTGTCTTCACAAATGACCAATAAGTCAGAAGTGGTCATTGCTCCATGACAGGCTGCATTCCAGCCACTATAGATCAGCCTTGTGCCCAGCATTGGTACAGTTTTATGGAAAACTTTCAGCGTCATCAATCATACAGAGTTTTCCGAAGAAAACTTAGTGATTCACTTCCCAGAAAATACAGTAGAATATTTTTTTTTCCACTACACGCAACTCTGCTGTTTATGGTTTCCCGCTGGGTGACTGAAATGGACACAGTTTCTCTGCATCCCTCAAAGGCAGTTAATGTAAACAAAAGCAAAGCCCTTGTGAACGGTTTTTGTCTTTCAACAGTATACCAAGCCTATGAAAGTGTCTCTGTCTATATATATATGCCAAACTGTGCTTTTAAAAAACTAAGAGAAACCTATCTTGGCAGTTGAGGGGGTTGTGATCCAAGAGGGGTAGCTCACTCCTTGTCAACATATGACACAATACTGGTGACAGATCTGTCAGCCTCTCATGAGAATTTCTCGAGAGGAGGATTCTGCACAAGAATGCCATCGAGTGTTTGAACACAGAAAGAGATGGTATTTTTATGACTCCCAGTGCAATGTGTGTTATGCAAGAACTCAGCTCCCTTTAACACAAATATAGTCATAAAACACATGCTTTTCAGGTTGTTTGATTATAAAGTATTTGATACTTCAACAGCTTAATAAGACATTTTAAAATAAAATTAGATTGTTTTTCCTGTGGCAAAAAGTTGTTTTGTTTCAGGTGTCAAAAGCCACTCGAACAATTAATTACTTTATAAATGTTGCAATTCTGTTATATTAACTTCATATGTAATCTGAATAGTTTCATTCTCTGTGGCATTGAGTCCACATTTTAATTACCTTCGATTAAACATACATATGTTTTTTATTGTTTATAAAATAGGCTAATTATTACTAAGTGTCATACAATTTATTGGTACCAGCCACTATCAGTACCAGCAATAATAGTAGTTATGTTGATTCCCTTTGTGTTAAGAAAAATGTGATGATTATTTTGGCATTCCTACTCTCAGAGTAGTGTAGCACTTGTATCACTAGGCGGCGCTGAAACACTGAGGCAAACGCAGATGAAACCTTCTTGGCTACAACAGAGCGAAGCTCACCAACCAATGAGGATGAACCAGGAAGGTCACAGACAGTCGGGCGGAAGTTGCGTCGATCCACTGCTGCATCAACGTGCTAACGGTAGAGGTGAGTGAAGACTAATGAGATAAACTAGTGTCATTATCAAACTCTTTGAGAGATAAACATACACACAGGCACATTTCAAGTAAACGCAACGGGTGGAGTGTGGTGTGTCATTGCTAGGATTAAAACGTTAACGTTACTAATGTAGTTACCCGGTTACAAACAGTTTCTTAGATGACATTGTAACGCCACATAACCCAGTACTTGGAGATAGCCTTTTGAAAAATATTAGCTGTAGTCTAATATTTTAAGACGACATGTCACTGAGTTTGTTTGAGCCCAGCTACTCGCCATTCATCGGTTAGCTTAACAGTTAAACCGACGCGACGCCGCCAAACCCCGTAAGAAATTAGGCCATGAAAATGTTCCTGCTCATGTACTAAGTTAACCAAACGAAGTGAAACGTCAAACAATAACTTTTGCGACTCGCGGAGAACCCCTTTCCTATTCGGCATGCATGTGACACACGAGCAAAAAAGCACGTTACCACAAAACTAACTTTTGTAAATGTTAAACGTTATCGTAACATGAAGCGTTCATACATAAATATAAAGTTATGCTGACAGTGGAGAATACATTAGATTCCATAGGGTGTTTCAGCTGCTTACATTTGAGATACTGTACTTTTTGGACGTAGTTACTGTTAACTGCTCTGTTGCGTCATTTGTTTGTGTGCATGCTATGGCTATTTGTTGTTGGTTTGCAGACATAGACTGCTAAGAGAAGGCGAGGAGGGCATGAGAAGGACAGATAGGCCTGCATATTTCACTGAGTATAAATATGGTGACTACAAAAAAATGCACATTATCATTACATGTATGGGTATGCTCTATTTGCACATGTTAAATACATTTTTTTCTTTAACTCATGGATTGGCAAATTTAAAGAAATCTACACTCTTGTCTTGAAGACGATTATTACTTGAACTATTTTTAGGTTGGTTAAACTCACTCATTTCTCAACTGTGTTTTTCTTATGGTCTCAACAGCAGACAGATACTTTCATGCTGGTAAAAGCCTATTATTGAATTCAGTTACATATTATGCAGCAGTACATGATTTGATTTAACTGTCAGAATCAGGTTGGAACCACAAGGGGGAACCAATAGAGAAGAAATGTTTATTACAGTTTAAATGATCAAATCAGAACTAGTGAGGTAAGATAATGTTTTTTTTGTGAGTGAATGGCCCTTAACTATTCCCTCCAATTATATTACTATAATTATAATTAATTTTAGCTAAAACTCACTTAGTCTTTATTCTGTCTTTCCCCATAGAGCACCTGGGAGCCAGAGCAGTGTTCAATCATGTGGCCTGTAATGTGGACAGCACTGCGGGCCTATGCTCCTTATGTCACCTTTCCTGTTGCCTTTGTGGTCGGAGCAGTGGGCTACCACCTGGAGTGGTTCATCAGAGGGACCCCGAAATCTCGAGAGGAGGAGAAGGGCATCCTGGAGCTGAGGGAGGAGAGGAAGCTGCAGGAACAAGTGGGTATGGACAGCACACAGGTGCTTAGCCTGAAAGAGAAACTGGAGTTTACACCCAAAGCAGCTTTGAACAGGAACCGACCCGAAAAGAGCTAACCAGCTGCTGGTGGTAGACACTCGTGTTTGCCCTTTCTCAGCAGGAGGATAAGTGCACTGGGAGCAAAAGGGGTGAACAAGAGGGCAAAAACACTTATTCTTCCAATTCATCGCAGCCATACATCCTCACTCCTGGCCACCAGAAAGAATCAGCTTGCCTGTGTTAACTTCAGACACTGTCTAGAAACAGGAGGGTAATTAAAAAACATATACTCTGTCTTGTATCCAGTCAAATATAGCGTATACGTGCTGTACGTGGTTCTCTGACCTTCCACTTGATGTTGCACATGCCTGTTTGTGCGTTATAACAAATAACTAAATCAAGTCACTGTAATTACAACAACGTGAATATGGAACCTTTGGGTGTTCAGGCTTTGAACTGACTACAAGGTTTGAATTTGTTGTCAGCTTGTCCTCTGGCTTCAAGTAAAGAGAAACATGGTCTGTTTTATTTAAATCTAGTTGTGGCACTGACACAGATTTTATTGTGACTTTATGTTGATATTTCTCGCAAACAAATGAATGTCATGTTCCAAGCCTGACGCACACAAGTGTTTCTGTCTTTCTTTAATCTTTTCTTTATGTTAAGAAAGAATGTCTGATTGTGAACATGAAAGCGGAGGAAGAAAGACAGGTCTTTGTTGTCTAGCTCTTTTTAATCTCATATATCGTTTGATGGTATGTGGCAAAATAAGCCAGCAGTGTGGGAGGTCTCTCAGGAAGTTTAAGCTGTTAAGTCCTGTTGTCTTGAACATCTACACGATACTTTCATTTTAGAAAGTCTGGATTTTTTTTTTTTTCTTCTTTTTGGACACTTGAAGTTTTAATTGTGTATTACTTAAAAATGTGCTTAATAAAAGAAACTTGTGTTTATATGCTGAAAGTGCATGTCTGACTGACCACTCAGTTAATGGTCTCAGTCACGGATCATCTTAGGGAAATTTCCTATGTAGATTTATTGCAACAACGTCAGAAAACTTTTAGTTTCATTTTTTGTCACTTGTTTTTGGGAGGCATTGTTTCACATTCACATCTGAACAAATATCAAATCCCCCTTTATTATGAAACAATAATGCTGGCAAGGACAGAAAGTAACATCTAAGACCAAGGAAGGAAGTAATGACTCTGCTCATTCAGCTTCAAGAAGGAAATTATTTGAAAGAGAACACAGTAGACAAAGCGATGATAAATGGTGGAAATGAACAACCTATTCACCTTTTGGAATTTGACCTCTGGCACAAATTTGAAGAAAAGAGGAATCCATTCAGAAAGTTCAGCATTGTTATTTTGTCGGCTAAAACACTGTTTTTCATATGTGGATGACTTGAATTAACTTGACTTGATTGTTTGACACAAGCCTGGATTTTTCACGTCTTCAAAGCTGGCTTAAAATTGACCTACGGCTGTGGTCTGAGCGGCAAGTCCTTGAGCTTAAAAATGCAGGTTTATTTCCCGTCAGCTGATTCATGACCCAGAGTTTTAAAGGTGAACCCGTGTACATCGAAGTCAGTCTCAGATACGAATCCCCCCCCCACCCCCCCTCTTTTTTATACATATATATATATATGTATATATATATATATATATATATATATATATATATATATATATATATATATATACTGATAAACTATTATAATTTGTTGTTTTCACAATAAAGAGTACCTACACAATGATAGAATACACATTAAAATAAAAGAAATAGTTTAATAAAAGTGTATTTTCACATTTAGGTGTTTTTTTTGCAAACTTTCACTGAAGAGAGGTTTCCGTCTGCCCGCTCTGCCATAAAGCGCAGATCGGTGGAGGGCTTCAGTGATGGCTGTCCTTCTGGAAGTTTCTCCCATCTCCGCACCGGAGCTCAGCCAGAGTGACCATCAGGTTTCGAGGTCACCTCTCTTACCAAGGCCCTTCTCCCCCAAGTGCTCAGCTCGGCTCGATGACCAGCTCGAGGAAGAGTTGTGGTTGTTCCAAACCTCTTCCATTTAAGAATTTTGGAGGCCGCTGAGCAGGAAATATTTTTTTGTAGTCTTCCCCAGGTCTGTGCCTTGACAAAATCCTGTCTCTGAGCTCTGCAGGCACTTCCTTCCATCTCATAGCTTGGGTTTTCTCTTTCTCAGTACACTGTATACTCAGAACTTATAGAACATGATGACTGATGAAACCAAAAAAAAATGTAACCATGATATTACAATTTACATTCATCACTAAACAGTTAAATTAATGAGTTGTACTTGTATCGTAAGTTTTTACGTTCTTAGAAACAATTAATTTTATATTGGAATAAGTTTATAAACTAAAGGTAAATTATTAGATGATGATTGTCTGACAAATACTTGGCCATACAACTAAATCTACTTAAACATGAACACATCGCTCTCATGACCTCCCAGCAGAGGAAGTAACAGGGAACAGATTCCACATATTCAATAAAGAAAATCTTTATTATCCTCATTGTTAAAACAAGACTAGTGATGTGGTCAGGAAGCAGAGACTTCAATTAGAATGGTGTACACATAAAATTACGCTTGGGTCCATAGATTTGTGGTATCTGCTTTCATTTTGCTTTTATGACCAAATAAGAGAGAGAAAAAGATGTTATTCAAAGAACCCAGTTAGCTGGATGAGAATTAACCGGATCATTTTTTATCCTGATAGCAGCATGTTAGCCTGGTCTAGTTAAGCCACGTTTGAAGAACATGGCTCACCACAGGTAAATCTGTTTTTGTGATCAGCGAGCTAGCATTGCTGCACTGTAAGCTTTTATTTATGCGTTTGGACACGGATCGCAGTTGTTGTTAACTGGCATTGCTGTTGAACTTGACATGCATCATACCACTAAAGGTTATACGTGCAAGAACATAGTTATGTGAAAACATTCCTTTTGATAAAGGCATCAGTAGAACAACATGAGCTAAAATATTGTTTATCCTTTTATGGGCAGCTTTCTACTCGCAATCCATCTGTAATGTCACAGATTTATATACTACTCCAACAAAAGCAATGATTCATCTTGGCAGCCCACTGATTTCTCCTGCCTGATCATTTAAATCATGAGTAAAGATATGGTATGTTTATTTTGAATAATATAGTATTGTTGAACATGAGCAGTTCAGTGATGTTGCCTGTACCCAACATGACCAGCCTGCAAAGGCAGAAACAGGGAACTGTTTCCACATATTCAATAAAGAAAATCTTTATTATCCTCATAACTAAGACATGACTAGCGATGTGGTCTGGAAGCAAAGACTCCAATAAGAATTCATTGTTGATTGAAGACGGAGAAGTTATTGATGTTGTAAACGCGACAGAATGAAAACTTTTAAGAGGCTTTTTAAATTGAACATGTGATAACTCGCACGCATTTGCGAAGAACTCAAATAATTATTTTGTTGACACTTCTGCTCCAGTCCAGCAGCCTTTCCTGTGTGAAATAATGAAACAGGAATGATCATCTCTCCCGCGCTCCAGGAGCTCTCGTAATGGATGGTAACTTTTCCGGCGTGCCAGGAGAAGTTCCGCTACGTTGCCCTGCCAGCCAGTGAAATGGGGAAACATAATGAGGCCCAGATTTACACTGGCACCAGAACGGTAAACGCTGCTGTGCTATCGGCCGTCATCAGCTTGTACTCCCCTCTTAAGTTTGCTATCAGTGGAATGACCAGCTCCGCTCCAGCGACCCCGGTTGTACATGTGGCAATTACTTCAAGCTGTTGGAAGTTTCCATTTGAAACTAGTGAGGATGGAAAGGTGTAGGTGAGGCCGCAGCTAAATTACACAGAGGGGGGGAACAGGCAGTGTGATGTCTTTAGGCGTGTGAAAGGTGTGTGTATGTGTTTTTCCTCCTGGGAACAATTGGAGGACAGGTCAGCTGTCTTAACAATGGCCCAGCTCCTCACAACTGGACAGTACTGTGGGAACCAGGCTCAGAGGCTCATGGGAAAAAGAAAGGGAGGTGATGGGAGGTGTTCCATTGTTCCTGCTGGATGATGGGGATAATGGGTACGGGAGATGCTGGCTGTTCTTTTTTGTTTTTTGTTTTTTAAGGAGGTCCTATCCAACATCCTGAGTGGACAGGCCGGAGACGGTGTTCCCTCTGCTGCAGGAACAATAGAGCTGTCTGCCTGCTGGAAAGGCACCACTTCCCCCTATTAAACAACCACACACACACATTCACATAATACACCGAATCTGGGAATACAGGTAATGCTCTATATCAAACATAGAAGGGAAGCCTCAAGATAAATATAATAGAAACATTTGCAGGTACACTCACTGGAATTTTTAAAGAATGAAAAACAGCCACTAAACTTTTAAAACTATATATTTTACATACATTTTTAAACTATATATTACTCAAAAATCAGTCAACACTTATCGGCCACACTTTGAGTTCTAATGTCCAATGAATGATAACTGCTGTTTTCAGAAACGTATAACCATGCCCGGTCCTATCCCCCCCGCCTTCTCCACTGCCACACTCCTTCCTGCAGACTCCGATCACCTAACCCCAACATCCTGTCTCCACCATGTAGGGCCAAGCCCCGGACCTGAGGTGACAGGGCTCCTCCCTTTTGATTTAATGTCCTGTGCTTCCTCATGCTTTTACTGTGTTTATAGCTTCTTGTGCAAAGCATCATTGCGTATCTTAAAATGTGCTCCGTAACTAAAATGTATTTTTCTTATTCTTAAAATTACAGGTAATTACCAGGTTTGCAGAATGCACATAACAAACTTTAAAGCTGCAATATTTTCCTTTTTTTTGCTACTTGGGGACAGCAAACCAACCTTTCACCTTATACAGTTGTTTTGGCGAATATGTTAGAAGTACTTATTTAACAACCGCAGATACAGAGCAACATTAGCATTCAGTTGAGTTAATGTTTCTGACCACCTCACAAATGTCAGTCCAGTGTCCTGTTAGCTTTTTTTCGTCTCTACCAACTCCTGAGCAAAAATACCTTGCTCTTTACTTGCTACATGCTCCGTTATGTTCGCCAGCTGGTTGCAAACGTTGTCTTTGTTGTTTGATTTTGAGCACGTAGCTTACACTGGGTTGAGCAGAGCTTTTACACTTCAAACTGTTGGGGACGAGTTTGATGAGAGCGGTGAGAAAAACCAGAATAAAAAGAGAAGAATAAAAGTACAGTCGCAATGTCGTAAAAGCAAAACAGCTGAAAGATGTAAACGCTCCATAAAGCTGAGGGGGACTGCAGTCTTGCAACATTTATTTGCGGGTTCTTCATTATAGGCAACAGCTTTCACATTACACAAAGTGATTTGACCCATTGTAAATATAAAAATCTTGATTGATGCAGCTTTAAACATTGAATATCTGGAAAGTCATAACCCAAAAAGGACCCCACTCTCCACTCACTCTTATTGTTACAGCTCTCAACACGGACACAAATCTCCGAGAGCCATAAGTGGTACCAGCTCTCTTAATTGACTCCAGGCGTACAGCAGGCGCTTTGCCCATTTCCCCCCCCCATCCTTCACAGGCCTTTGATGGGCCGGCCATGACATTAGGTCGAAACACAGGGGAGCTGGGACAAAACAATGCAACAATGCCCACTGCAGCCCCATTGTCAGGGTGAACAATCCCTAGCGACCAATCCCTTTGGAGACACAAAACTATACTGGAACAGGAAACAGATACAGACCCGCTTCCTCAGTTTAGTCCAGCGTTTAAATTTAGGAACCGCTTTTTTTGTGTTGTGTTGTTGAGTAGCGCAAATGCCCAAATTAAGGACTGGGTGCCTGGTCATGACATTGTTATGGATACGGACAAAGTCGTGTGGCGGTATTGTGTGTATGTACAAAGGGAGTTGGCACATGCAACACTATGCCTTCCACACATACACACACGCACTATAACATAAACACAGAGCCCTAAAACGTGCTCTTTGCCATGCAAGGTAGATTATTTCCGATTGCACCCAAATAAAGAGATATTCCAACGACCTCATTCACCCTGTAGCCTGCTTTTTTAAGCCATGCCGGGCCCTTGTTTGTGTGTCTGTGTGTCTGTGTGTCTGTGTGTGTGTGTGTGTGTGTGTGTGTGTGTGTGTGTGTGTGTGTGTGTGTGTGTGTGTGTGTGAGAAAGTGTCCGTTTTGTACACAGAGGTCACACTGATCATTCCAGACTTCTTGAGTGCATGTTTGTGTGTGAGTGCTTTCTCTGCCTATCCAAGGAGCTTCCTGGATAAACGCAGGGACAGCTGACAGGAAGTGTGACAGCAGAGCAACCCTTTTTTTAGCCAGGCCTGGCACAGACATACTGGGTGGACCCTGTAAAGACCCTCCAATGACTGGTGTAGGGCACCGTTGGTAAGACCTTCCCTAAAGGAGAGTTGCCTTTCAGAATAAAACAGTTGCCCTTTTATAAAAACCTGCCGGAGCCCGGAGGCTGCTTGATGGCCCTTTGAACTGCTTTACAGTCTGACACGGTGTGTGTGTGTGTTTGCGTGCGTGCGTGTGTGTGTGTGTGTGTCCACTCATTCACCAAACCACAAGATTACTCTTCTTTGTGATCAGCAGCACCAACAGAGTGAGGAAATGCATCAGCAGTGACTCCAACAATGTCAGGAAACACAGTCAGAATGGCATCTGATCCCTGTATGACTGGTGAGGATTGCCTGTCACACAGATTTGGGGTCTTCCCAGCTAATGTCCCCCACTTATTTTTATTAGCATATCTTGACACAAACCAATATCTCCACTGCAAAGCTTTTGTTTGAATGTCCTCTGAAAGTAGTGTCTGATTTCATTTGATTGCCCCGAATTAAGGAAATAGTCTAGACACGAATAAGAGGTAATCAAACCGATGAATGGAAGAACATTTTATTAATGTCCTATTGTTTGACAGAGAAACATAGAGCCAAAAACATCACTCTCATCTGCACTGTTAGGGGGCTTGATAGGAGGGCTGCAATTTCTCTGGAAGGCAGATATTGACTGTGGACGGAAAAATCACTGTAGGAACAACAAATAACCTGCACTCACTGTTGTTTTCATCCTGGACATTTATATTTGCTTCACTGAACAGGAGGTGAGAGTTTACTCTGTGGAGAGAATATAGCAGGGCGTTGGGTTTCTCCGGTTTTTGATCGGCTATAAGAAAGATGGATGCAAAGCGGCGCTCCACTGTTCCGCTGCTGGCTTTCGTTGGCAGCGGAGGGCCGATACGGGGTCACAGCACGCAATCTGTTCTATGACCCCCTGGCTTTTTTTTTTTTTTTTTTTTGTGAAAACATACACATGAACAGTCACGTGGACACATGCACGCAAGCGCACACACACACACACACACACACACACGCACCCGCCCACCTGGACTGAGATAACAAGACTGCGCGGAAATGCCAGCCAAGTTCTCGTGAACAGGCATTGAACTGGGCAGCTTCAGCAGGCTCTGTTTGGATTGTTCTCTCGACAATATCTGCCAATTTATCCTTGACACAGGGAGAGGCAGCCTGGAATAAAAACACATTCCACTCTGAGGACTGAGAGACAGTCTTCCTATTGTTAATTCCTATAACATTTAGATAAAACTGCTCTAAGCTTGTCAAAGAAAACAAAATATTTCAAAAATCTTTTTTAATTTCTGTTTTCGAGCTGTGTATTCGAGTTCTTGTTTGGCCTCACATAGCTCAAGCTGCTTTATGAGAACCTGCCTCACTTAAATTTCCCATAAACCTCCTTTCCTGCTATAGATAACTGCTTATCGTCATGGAGACAGTTCGGAAAATTGCTGGAAATGAGTGCCGTACTGCAGAGGACTGCAGCTACATCTCTGAAAAGACATATGACCACATCCATTGAGAGCCTGAGCGAGCACCTTTGTTGAAGGTGCTGAGTTCTGGATTCTCTCATTTGCTCTCCAAGAAAACAGTGTTAACAGTCAGTAACTCCCCAACGGATATTAAATAGAGCCAGCATAAAGTGCTGTTCCACCTTGTATGAACTTTTACTGGCATATAATTGATGCCTTTCTTCTCTACAGCCAGAGCTTCAGATTTGAAAACAGCCATTAAATCAAAGATATTTCCCTGAATTTTTTTTTCTTCCTCCTCGAGAGGTTATGCTCATGATCCCGTGTAAGGCTCATCCACTTCTCCACACCTTGGCCTTTCTATTATTCCCAAAGCGCTTTCTCTTGAGTGATTTAGTGCCTCCGTATTTTGACAGTATTTGGATGGTGGAAAGTGTACGCTTAGACACAGGAGCAACACACACTTCCCCGCATAGAAATCTCATCACTGTATTCAGAAAGAAAAGGGACTAAAACCTCCATGTGCACAAGCCTTTTGTCTAGATTGCAGTATGTGATTGTTTGGAAAAATGATAACTGAATAAACGAGTGTCATCGTTAATTTATGTTAGCTTACACTTTATTTTATTCAAAATAATAAATATTAACACTGGTATTTTTTTACACAATATCTTAAACATTAAATACAGTTTTCACATAATTAGTCTTTTCCTTTCATTGAATATGCACATCTCTGTACCTTTCAGTCCATTCAATATGCATTTACTAATGCACTTTTGAGTTCTCTCTCATCCTCACTAAAAGGTTTGCTTTTCAAACCGGATGCTTGTCTTTGCTCCATTATTCAGCCCTCGTGATGAAGTATGCAGTGGTCCTCTCTCTCCCTTTCCCCTTATAGATGAAATAGTACGGTTACTGGCAAATGATAAGTCATGTACAATCCCAGAAGTTCCACGGTTTTCTCTTTTACCCTGTGCCTTCCCAAGTCCCATATCCCCAGCTGAAGTGACCAAAACCTCACTGGGTGAAAGGGGAAGAGTACATTGTATGTGTGTGTGTGCATGCATGCGTGCCTGCATCCACACAGTCATTATTCCCCTGGGAGCTGGGACCCAGAGAGCAGTACATTCCACAGTGTGAACAGAACCATGGGGAGAAAGGGGGGGGGCTTCAAACAGCTCCAGGGGTTACAGTGCAAATCCCAAAAGAATATGTTTAAATCTGGTTCTACTGCAGTCCCTCCAATAGACACTCACACACTATCCCTAGAACCTCTCCCCCCCCCCCCCCCCCCCCCCCCCCCCCGCAGTGTTTTAATTTTACACTGTCACATTAAGCACTATAAGCCATTAAATGTAACAGTGCATCTTATGACTGTAATCTTCTCTCACAGTGGAGTCTCATTTTCTTTGCCTGGGGGAGTGTTCTCAAAATGTGTCGTTTTGAATAGGTCCATTTATCTGGTAAATCTCGGCTTGAATGTCTACCTGCCTTTGAGGCATCGAGTTCACAGTGCAATAGTTGTTCTAGATCTTCCCTTATCTGAGCTCGACGTGCGCTCCTGAGACCCAAGTGTCATGTGCACAAAAGTTTTTATACAATGGAAGACTCAGAAACCAAAGAAAGCTTTCATAGTCATAAACAACATTATCACCCAACTTGACTGCATCAAACATAGTGCTTCTTCTTCAAGTGTCCCTTATGGGCACCTTTACTGTTTTTTACAGTATGCTGTGCTTTTTTTATATGATGGTTTCTAGGGGAATGTGTTGTCCTCATAGCCCCCATGCAGTTCATATAACTAGGAAGCAGGTCATTTGCAGCTTCCTCAGATCCCCAGTTTGACTCTATTGCCAGATCCCTGTAGCTCTCACAGGGGTTGGGGTAGCATGCAGCCTCACCCTGCATGGGGAGGTTAACATGGCTCCCTGCTTGGTAAGACTGCGACACCTCCGCTGGAAGTTCTGGAGTCTGCTGCCCGGCCGGTACCTGCGCAGACCAAGGTCGGCAGTCTTCCTCCCGGGCACGGTAGCGCTTCTCCAGGTTGTGGGAGATGGCGAGCTGGAGGAGGTGGAGGAGCTCGATGAGGTTGAGGAGCAGGGAGATGGCAGCAATCACCTGAGTGTAGATGGTGAAGATGGTCTTCTCCGTGGGTCGAGAGACAAAGCAGTCCACCGTGTGAGGGCAAGGGTACGCTACGCACTCGAACTTTGCCTCGATGAAGAAGCCGTCGTAGAGGAGCCACAGCCCTATTATGAAGCCAGCTTCCAGGAGGACTTTAAACAGGATGCTGAAAGCATATGCACACAGCAGCCTGCCTTTCAGTTTAGGCAGCTCAGGGGGCGGCTTGACAACTTTTCTACATTTCCCAACATTCTCTTGTTTCTCCGTCTCCTCTGCATTGTCTTTAGTCGCATTCTCATCATCCCTTTTTACAACAACTTCTCCTCGCTCACTCCCGCCACCTCCTTCCTTATAATTTTCCTTCTCTTTCTCCTTGCCCTTTCTAGCCCTCATAGCCACATATCCAAAATAAAAGATAGTCGGCGTGGAGACGATGATGACTTGGAGGACAAAGTAGCGAAAGTGGGAAATGGGGAAGGCTTTGTCATAGCAGACGGCAGCGCAGCCAGGTTGTTTCGTGTTGCAGATGAAACCAGCTTGCTCGTCATCCCAGGCAGATTCGGCCGCAGTTCCCAGGACCAGCATGCGAAACAGAAAGAGTACAGTAAGCCAGATGCGGCCGATGCCTGTCGAATACTCCTGGCCCTCCTCCAACAGGTGCTCCAGGAAGGTCCAGTCAGCTCTGGACATCCTCTGCTTCTAAGAGGGACAGTTGGTAGATTGAGGATGGATGGATTGATCAGGGAGAAATGAGAGAACGTGAGTTTCCTTTTAAGAAATTTTATGCCGGCACACAGAATTTTTGTAACATTTTGTAAAATATAACCAAGGATCCTAAATAAGCATAGGTTCTTTTAAGAAGGGCAAGTAAAAATCAGTACAATTTTCTGCCTTTAAAAAACGTTCAGCAGCAGAAAAGTGAAATTTGCAGTCTCGATATTGAAAGTGTGAAACTGTACAGTCTCATATTCACCCTGAGGGGGATTCTATAATAAGGCAGACAGGTTTAATTTATTAATCTAAGATTTTTCCACAGTTTTATAAAATACACATTATCTGCTTTTTCATACTAGCATTTGATTCTTTTATATCACTTTGGAAAAACTGTCCAGCTCATCCAATCATTCTTAAAAATATTGTGACGCCTCTTTTTTGTGAAATAGTGTCAGGTCTGACCTGATGGAACCCAACTGTTGCCAAACAAACCACCTTCAAATCACCTCTTTAGACCCTCGACTGCCTGTTCAAATTGTGAGCTGTTGTATCAGATGATTGGATCCTGCCCACGGGTCTAGATGGAGTTGTTATGCAGGTCATATAGTTTAGCCACCTTTTCATTTACTGCTACGTTGCTGAAACTCCCTGGCTTGAATGTTCTGCTTCACACCTAATTGGAATATTTCATATCCTATACAACATTCTCAAGGGTTTTCATAAACACACAGCTAATGTGTAAGTCTTTAATCATTTCTATACACAGCCAATGAGCTAAGTTTCTCCGACCTCTTAAGTATAATGGTGTATTTATTTTCTACTAAGTAACATGTGTATCTGACTATAGGCCCCTATTAGTTCTTCCATTAGCTCATACTGTTGTTCGGGTGAGCTCCAACTCCTCATCATAAAGATGTGAAAAACAAGGCCTCCATACACTAAAATAAACTAAAACAAAAACACATGGCACATAAGTTATTTTATATGAATGGAAACATTGTGCACTTTCACTGTTCACAGTCAAACTGGAGTAAATGAGTCCAAGACAGGCCACTCAAAGTTTCACAGTATACAGGAGAATCATGTACATTATTTAAAAAGATTTATTAAAGCAGATTCAAATTATATAAAGTGAGTGATTTCATAAAACTAATGATGTATTGAAGGACAGTTGTTGGACATTGTTGATGATAAATGACAGGAAGCTCAACATGCATATGCACACAGACACACACATACACACAACTAGCACGCACACAAGCATCTGAATAAACATCCTGTGCGGGGGAGTCGAGACACTGCTGTGACACTTGTCTATTTGTTTAGAGTATTTATGTTTTTCTGTTATTTCTTCCCCTCTGAGACAAAAAACAACTTTTTTCTAATTATGAAAATACAAACTCCTCTGACAGGATGAGACAAGACAATGGGCTGTCAGGGATTGTGTCCTGCTGAACAGGCACAAAAATGATAACCAGGCTGATCCACTTCAGGGAGTATTGTCTTGAGGATTATTATTATTATCTCTACAAAACATACCACAGAATACCAGTTCGCCATTCCAGATAGAAAAATAGCTTAAGATAATACTGTATATATACAACCAATAAATCATTAGAGCTACACACACTACAAGTCACAATAGACTTTTAATAGGACTATTGAGAGGTCTACTTTTTAAATCTTTTTAATTTCACTAGGTGTATTATTGGCATACTTTAAATTCTTGTTACGTCAAAGAAATCACAAATTAAAAAACCCAGCTACAACAGAGCAAATAATCGTTATAATAATAGTAATTTCTATAAAAAATGTGAATGTAATTTAACAAGTCTGACTGAAACTTTAAAAGTTCAGACACTCTGAAATTCACTATAGGAATACACAAGGTAAAGAAAAGGTAATGAACCAAAAGTCATTAAGAAAGTCTTCTGGGATTCATGAGACACCTGTAGAAATGTTATTCTGTCACTTTGGGGGATTAAAAACTACAAATGCTAATTGACATCTACTGAGAACGACAGAGACATATGATTATGACCCTATAGGAATAAAAAATAAAATTTACACATATACAATCCTCATCAGATTATTTTTTTTAAATTATCGAAGAGACTTCTCACCTTTCTCTCTCGTGAAGCGGTGTTTGTCTCCTGTCTGTTTTACCGGGCTCAGCACCGAGTGTGCTTTTACTGTCACCCTAAAGTCTCCTACTGTTTCCTTACAGACGTGGTCCACACAACTCCAGTCGACTTGTGTGAGCCCTCTTTAAAAAGAATCGATGTAATCGGAAAAAGTGGGGCGAACTTTCCCATGCCTGCTTTATGGGCCCTCCCTCAAGAACTCGGTCCAGGAAATGGGATGGATGAACTCAAAGTGGTTTCTGGTTGAGTGCGCTCCGACGTTCAGGGCTTAACTTTGTTTAAACACCAACAATTTGCATTAATTACATCGGAATATCGCCTGCCTCCGGTTATTTAAAGGTTGGAGGTGAAGAGGCTTGGAAAGAAATCGAGGACATTGCAGTGGGGGGAAAAAAAGGGTCTGAAATGTCATGTTTGCATAGACTTTCATTCACAGTCGGTGCAGCTCCGTTAAAATAAATCAAGGCATTTCAGTCATCATAAATCAAAACACGTTCTATCTTTCTCCTTTCAGCCTCCTCACCCTCACTTTTAGTTTTAATTACAGGACTTATGAGATGATGATTAACCAACTGACTGACTGCCATGCAGTAATTTTCCATTATGCCACGCAATGGCGCCAGTCACCTTATTTCCAAGAAGCGCATGAGGCACCGATCAATGACGCCCTGTGACGGAGTGAAATGTGGAGCATATTGTATGAATTGGAGAATCGGTTTACCCTCTAATGTTTCTATCACCTGCTTGATTTGGTCAAACTCGCAGCTTGCTGCTGAGGCAAAGTCTTCTATTATAGCAGCATCAGTCGCTGCAGAACTGCTGCAGTCTCATACTGCTAACTGTAACTACACTGTGGAGGAATCATGTTTTATCACCACCATAAAACTGTTATTTCTAATCCGTGTAAAAATCAGGTTGATATACGTTCACTCAAGCACTGTACCTGAGTACAATTCTGAGGTACTTGTACTTTACACTTAACTAATTCACTAATAGTTTATTTCTTTTCAAATGAAGATTTTATTGTCAAAACATCAGTGTATGAAATATGATGCAATGCTAAACTACCCAAATGTAGGCCTATATAAGGCTGTTAAAATGACCTCTCCCTTGGTCAACTACAACTTTAAAGTGCTGAGGTGATAATGCATCAGTAATAAAAGTTTAGTAATGTAAGAAAACAGAACTCACAGGGCCCATTATGTATAATGAGCACTTTTAGTTAGTTTAGGTACATTTTGTTGCCATTACTGCTGGACTGACTATTTTTGATTTTAAACTAATCAACCAATCAGAATGTGGCTTCAAATCGACCAATCAGAATATGGTTACAAACCGACCAATCAGTATAAGGCTGCAAACTGACATCGGAACAAAACTAACTAATCAATTGCGTCCGTCCAATTGTCGTGAACGCAATACCTCAGTAACGCTTTGAGGGGATTTCTTCAAATTTTACATAAACATTTCTCAAGGACGAACTGATTAGATTTTGGTGGTCAAAGGTCAAGGTCATGGTGACCTCACAACATACGGTTTTGGACTTGTGAACAGAATATCTCGGGAGCTCATCAAGGGAATACATTATGTCAATGACGAGACTCGACAAAGATACGTGTAGAAGGGTGTGTGTGTGTGTGTGTGTGTGTGTGTGTGTGTGTGTGTGTGTGTGTGTGTGTGTGTGTGTGTGTGTGTGTGTGTGTGTCTGTTCGTGTGTTTGTGTAGTTTAAGTATATACTGATCTCACCTTGTTTTTGTACTTATGGGAAAGTCTGCAGTCTATTTTTTTCAGTTAAGGCCCAGACAGCCGGCCAGCTGGCTGTGCACAGGTTTTGTTTACAGATGTGTAGCTGTCAAGAACCAGAACAAACCCAAAATGTTGCTTTAATTCAGATTCTTTATGCTTTCTCATTGAAGCCATTGGAAGATATTGCAAAACCTTGAGGCATAACTTGGCAATATATCAGATAATATAATGCATCTTTTCAAAACAAGCCGTTCTCCTTTGGAATATGCAAACAGAGT
The DNA here is from genome assembly GCF_021018895.1 of Seriola aureovittata. NCBI lineage: Eukaryota > Metazoa > Chordata > Actinopteri > Carangiformes > Carangidae > Seriola > Seriola aureovittata. The sequence continues at coordinate 19,453,669 of NC_079379.1, forward strand.
ATGTGCTGCAAGGACAAGCTTGCTGGAAGCCTAGGTTCCATATCTTAAATCAATTTTGGCATAAGCTGGGCAGCACATTGCTATGAGTATTAAACCCAATGTCACCAAGAAATTGAAACTGTGATTGATTGTAAACGAGCATTTTATTCAAATACATTTACTGCATGACAAAACAAATTCAAACAGCAAGTCATAAAACTGTTCAGTACTGTATCACATGTTATAACATAGTCTGTACCAATCCAGCAGCTAATAGCCACTCCAGTTATCACCTTCTGACACCACACTCAGTCAAATTTAAGTGTTTGCTGAGAAGTCATCTCCACATAGTCGTTCCCAATCAGCGCTGTACCATCATATGTGTCAATATGTAGATTATAAGAAGAGTTAGGAGGCTGGGTTCATCTCCCCGGCTGCAGCAGAGCGGAGCTTTATAAAAAACCCTGTAAATTGACAGTGAATCATCCTGACAGATCAGCTTCTTGCTCTTTCCTTTGGTCATTACATCCGTAGATGAATGGTGAGGAGGAAAGTGAGGACAGCCGACAGAGAGTAATGGAACTGTTTCCATTCAGGAGATGTGTTATGCCTTCCTGTGTTCGGTGTGTTCCTCCCCGCCGCTACAGTTATCAATGAAACTAATTGCCAGCTTCAACTTCAATCAATTCCTCACTGTTGGACACATTTAACATGCACCATTGTATTTTATGAAGGATTCAGCCCTGAGTGAACATCAGTGAACTCAGTAATGCAGATATGAAGGTGAAATAGGAACTAATTCAAAGAGGAGATGGAACACCAAATTATGAGTTTGAGGATGAAAGAGACTTTTTTTTGTCAGTTTTCATCTGGTAAAACCTAAGACAAATCATACAGGCAGGTGTATCCTCATGGGTTGAAATGAAACAGAAGCTAAAACAACAAGGTGACCTGATCCATTTACTTGACAGCTTAGGTACCTTTAAGAGAAAAAAAAAAAAGAAAACACTGACAGCCAACAAATCATGCCCATGTTTGTGATTTCTTTTTACATTAGTAAGTTATGGAGGGGGTGTTAAATCAACCTTACCTTGCTTTGCTAAATGATTAACCGCAACATCGCCTGAAGGAAAACAGACTGGAGTACCTGCTACCCAATCTTTCTTTATTCTCTGTAACAAGGTGGTTCTGTGGAGTTGAAAATTCATTTTTAGAAAATAATGTGTCTAAACCACACTAGTGGCTGGTCAGTGGGTTCACCACCTGGGTGCCGTCTCAGTAATGAATTCACATTAAATCTTGCACAGACATTTGTGGTCTCCAGAGGGTGAATCCTACTGACTATGGCGATCCCCTCACTTTTCCTTTAGTTCCAATATGAGGTTGACATTTGTGGTTTTTGGTGAAGTTTACTGAAAACTGTTGGACAACATTTGTTACAGATATTCATGGTCCCCACAGGATGAACTTTACAGATTTTAGTGATCCTCTGACTTTTTGTGTAGCACCACCAGCATGTCAAAATGACATTTTCACTTATCCAGTCAATATCCTAAAATCTACTTGGAAATTCTTGTTCCCCATGATCATGAATCTTGGTGACTTTGTTGATCCCATGAATTTTCATCTAGCGCCACGAGTAGGTCAAATTTTTGCTCATCCTGTGAGCCATGTCAACATCTACCAGATGGATTGGCGCAAGGTTTTGTACAGATATTAACGGTCCACAGAGGATGAATCCTAATTACTTTGGTGATCCAAGGTTCACCTTATTGCCCCACACTGTAGGAAATTTGGCTCAAGGTTTCACCCATGCAGCATCCAAAACAATCTACATATATAAATGCAGGGTAAGACAACTACAGAGAACAAGTAACATAAGAGCATAATAATCAAAACATACAACACAAAAGACAGAGAAAACAATACACTGCTGCTTAATAGATTATATCTGCTGCCATTTGAAATTTTTATTGCAGTAGGAATAATACAGCTTTTAAATCTATTCAAATGACAACATGGTATCAACACCATGAACTCTGCATGAGTCACTGCAAGAAGTGCAGACCTTGTTGTAGCCCTGCAACAGAGACTATGAACATGCGCACTCCAGGGCAGTGCCCTATAAAAACACCAAGGTACAGGCCTGTGGTCACCCACTCCTCTAGGATCAAACACCATGTCCTCTGACACTTTAATATTCACCACCAGGTGGTTATCATCACACCTTGCTACAAATCTTTGTATTTCTAAAAAAAACACTCCAAAATGTCTTCGTCCCTCATTAAACCTATGGCAATATCATCTGAGAATTTAATGATGTAGTTACAGTAGTAAATGATGAAAAGATGTACATAAGAAGCAGAATCCACCAAGGTCATACATATAATGTACCCTGGCTGTAACGACATCGTCTCTGCCTGTATTACACCTGTAAGCAAACTGAAAAGGATCAAGTGAACAGTTGACTTATATTTTCAATAGGTTGTTAATGATTTTCTTAAAGCACTGCCTAACTACCGAAGTCAAAGCAACAGGTCGATAGTTGTTATTTTCATTACAGCATGCTTTTTTAAGAACAGATGGAAAAAACAGTGTGTAAGTCAAAAGACTTCCTGTAGACATGGCACCAGGCCTCACCTCTGATCGTAGCATGATTTCAGCAGGAACCCGAGGGATGCCGTCTGGCCCAGAGGCCTTCCTGGGGCAGGTGCGTGAGAACAGTCCTGGTGGTACACGCTGGTCAATGGTGATTTTTGGACAGTCAGATGCAGGATATATAACTAGAGCCCCATTTTGCTCTTGAAAGAAATGAACTTTTTCAAACCTTGCATAAAAGTAGTTATTTTTTCATTGGCCTTCACAGCTTCATTTAAAACATTTTAAAGACTTTTTAGCTGTAACCGTGTACGTCATGGATTTCATAGAATCCCAGTTTTGTGGTGTTCATTGAGGAGCAGTGAGTTTCAAATTTCTCCCTCTCTTTCTTAAATTTTGATTACAGTAAGTTTTCTCTGAATATTCCTTATTTCCACAAGCTCCCCACTCTTAAATGCAACTTTTTTCTGAACTGTGCATTTTTCCATTTCTTTGGAAATATGGAATTTGTTGTTTGCATACATAGCTATTTTCTTCTGAATTAGGACATTATCTCTGCAGAATTAAATGTGATCTATAATGATGTCTGTCGTCTCTTCTAATTCCAGGCAGTGAAAGAGATCCCAGTCGGTAAAAGCATCCTTTCTGAGTTTCAGTGTTACGTGTTGTCATGCCTGTTGAAGTGCAACAGAGAGAAGCCTTCCCAGGGCAGCGAGCAACTCGGCACCTCCCTGTAGCAAAGTTTCAGTGAATACAAGCAGGTATGAATCTCGATACTCATGTCGGATTCTGGTGTTGACTCGTAGTTTGTCGGCTTTTCTGTTCAGGGAAGGGGAATTGCAGATAATCACTGAAGGTAGAGGCGGCCTGTTTGCTCTTCGACACTGTCTTAGCCCTCCATGCTTTCCTCACCTCCACAGTCGTACCTGTTCGCTCGGGGTCCAAGCTCACAGTTCTCTCTGTAATTGGGGAGCAGGTCAGCAGTTGGGGTGGAGCAGGTGGAGTTTGTCTCGGGTGAAGCATAAAGTCACAGGGTTGCTTTCCCAATAGGCTGGAGTCGAGTTGTATTGTGTTGTAAGCTGTACTTCCAAAAAGCCCCTCATCACATACTTAATGGATTGAGTTTGTTGCGTGTAAAAAAAGATTAAAACACATTAGATTTACAACAACAAAAAAAGGCAAAACACTAACAGGACTGCATGGCAACAGAGCAGCGTCAAAGATTTGTGGTTATGAGTGAAATATCACAACAACTATTGGATGGATTGCTGTTAATTTTGTCTAGAAATCAATGTCTTGATGTTCTCCACAGTATGAGGTGATCCATTAACTTTTTTTTTCAATTTACTCAGTGCTTAATTTTACAATCAAACACCTGTAAAACTAATGGCACTCCCATGAACTTCAGAGGTACGGGTTCGGGATTCGGGTTTAGTGCTGATTATCAAATGTTTGCATGCTAATATTCAGCTAAGCTAAGACGGTGAACATATTAAACATGTTACATTCTACATGTTACATTAACATTGTCACTGTGGACATGTTAGCATGCTGGCGTTACACTGTAGCTCCAAGCACATCTCTGCTAAAGCCTCACAGAGCTACTAGCATGGCTGCAGATGCTTTCATCTTTATAGTTAATTAAGCTATTATCTCAGTTGCCTTTATCTTATCTATGAGAAATAAGGTAATTTTAGGCTTCAGACATGGGAGCGCTGAATTTGCAATGATGTACTGTCTTATGTAAAACGAAGGATCAAAAATAGATTTAGCTGCGCATCTCTAAACGGCACTATGTTGCAGAGAGTCTATACAAAAGTCTCTGAGGAGCAGGGAAGTTCTTGTGACATGTCACATCATGTAAAATTAATCTGTAAGACACCACTTCTTGGGTTACATCACGTGATGTAGAAGCGTGTCTTTATTGTGTTGCTTTCGTGTGGGGCAGCAAAAGAATCAACCTCACTCTATCAGTCTGTCACGTTAACAGTAAATTTCCAGCACAGAAAGCGCTGTGTGTCTATCAGCGCTGCTTGGTTAGTAAAGATGTCAAAGCTACATGAGCTATGGGCTCCACAGCCTTGCATGTTGTTTGATGAAATATGCATGACACTGGCAGAGCTGTAGATCTCCTGAAGTGATGGATATATATATAGTATGTGTTAAGGCTTGTTAAAGGAGTAGGCTGATGGGAGATGGGTGAAAACGCACTACACTGACATGGTTTGTGACATCACCACGGTGCCTTCAGACACTAAATACAGCTATATCCTGTATCTCATACATTTTGTAAGGTTTCTCTTCATTTAATGGACAATTCAGTGTCACCACAAGCTTTCGACTCTTTAATAGCCTTCCCGTTGCTTTATATCGCAATTCTCTTATTTTCTCTTTTCCTTCGCCATCCCATGTGTAAACACAGTGTCATGTCTCCCTGTTGAAATCAGGATCCATATCCAATCAGAACGTTGCCTAGATCCCCCTTGTGGTCTACTTACCATGTGTCTCCCAGCCTTATTACGCCTAGGGAACGCTTCCCTGACAGGCGCTATTGATCTCAGCCAGCTTGGAGCGACGCCATGAAAGTGCACATTGGCAACTGATGACAGCTTTATTAGAAAAGGAGGACATGGCGGATCAGCAAGTTTCCCCCACATCAAAAGGCCCAAAGGGGATGAACTATGGATAGAGTTCATCACATTTGTTTGGGGATCAATTCAGTGGCCGGTTTTTTGAAGGTGATTGATTTGTTTTGTCCAGTGGGGATAATGCACTCCAGCCACAGGTAAGCCTCAGCCATCGTAGAAGGAAAACATAGAAAAACAATATACATGTATTTTTGCATCACTATTCCAGGTTTCTATCAAATATGTCAAATCACTTCTTGCATTTCTCTGTGATGGAAAACACTGCCATTGTATTTATTGTGATGTATGGGCAGGTATGTGCTGATGGGCGGTGGAGAAATGCTCATGCAATGTTAAATTTGCTTTAGACTTCTTGGGAGCCTGTGACAAAGTGAGATTAGTGTTTGTTTTTGCCAATGACTTTCATTTGTTTTTATAAGATTGATTCTTATGGGAAATACCTGCATTGCTAATACTTGTACTGTGAAACTACATAAGAGAGGTTATGGGGTTTCCAAATAACAATCCAGCCTACCTTTCTGGAGCAGAAAATAGCATTTCCAATTTATTTTCTGACCACGGCAATTCAGGACTTCAATCAAAAGATCTGCAGAAAAAGAGCAGGTTTGCAGGGTGGGAAAAAAAAATCTAAATTCTTCTCCGAAACACAATTGCAACTGGCGGGATGACTTGATTCAAAGTGAGCTGGGGTCAGGGCTTTCTGACATCTGGCTTTAGAGTAGTTCGGACGAGTGCTAATGAAGATACAAACAGATCTGCTGGCAGGGTGTGAAGCAGGTGGCGCAAGGCCAAGCCATAAACGATTCCACCCCTGTGATGAATGCTCTGCCACATACATGAGGGGTGAGGGCGCGTGTTGTGTCGTGTTGAAAATGTGGATATTACACCTTGACCCAGTGAACCGATAAATATTCATTAGGCTGCCTTCCATTGAAAGAGAGCGAGAGTGTACAGACATCTCAGTGGTCTTGTTATGTAGGAAAATGGTGTGCCATAGCTAAGCTAGAGTGCAGCTGACTAGGAGGGGAGGAGGACGCCACCAACATAATGAGACTAATATACTGAAGCCTGATTTTTTTTTCTCCTTTACTTTGCATGAGCCTTGGCGCACTGAGTGAAACACACTGGCCTATAGCAAAGTTTGCGGCCTAGTGTTGCATGTTGATGTATTAAATGTCAGTGCTGGGAGCTGGCGTGTTTAACCAACATAACCTTATCTTTCAGCAATCACTTTGTCACAACCAGACCCACTGTTGGCTGGTTGTGTGTGGGAAGATGTGTGTGTTTTAATGGTTCAGGTCTACGTTTTTTCCCATGTGGGCAATACTCAGCAACCCTCATGATCCGAAACAATAATCTGAGGGATTTGTAATCACACTGTGTTAAACTTGTGACATGGTGTGAGGTGTGACATAAAGTTTTGCACTAAACTCTGACACCAAGCAGAGGGGACTTTTTTCGTTTCAACTCTGATCTCAGGTCGACTCACAATGCAAACACTTTGATCCTGATAGCCAGCGCCTTCATTCCTGGTGTCAGAAGTCTGGTGTGAAGAGTCAGAAACGCACACTGACAGTGTCACTGACCATGGTGCTGAAACTAAAGCCTGCTTATGTAACCAAGCTGCTCCTGTTCCACAACTGTCACTGCTATTAATAAATGAACAGGGCTATTTTAAGCAAGTAATGATACATTAAAACACTGATGATAGATATAAAGGATTTGCATATTACTGTCCCATAATAAAAAATTTTTTGCTGGTAGCCACTGTAAATAGCAGGAGATGCAGTCATTGAAGATGATGAGTTCGGCTGTTTTTAAGCTAAACCCTGCACATCCTCACTGGTTGTACTGAGGGAGGATAATTTGCAAATCATTTAGCTTCCTGCATGTCTTCATATCCTTCTTTCAAAAAGTATTGATGGCGGTTGCAGTCGAAAGATGACTTTCTCACTGAAGTAAAAGAAGCTCATATAGGGTGGGTCCTGCAGCGCTGACTTCTGAGAAGCCTCTGTGAGACTGTGAGGCAGCGGCGCTGAATTCATTTACGCAGCATCATGAGAAATGAAGGCGCCTGTGCACAGAGCCTGTGAAAGTCACGGTCCCAGTTAACAGAGAGAGAGAGAGACAGAGAGAGAGAGAGAGAGAGAGAGAGAGAGACTCCAACGCCCTTTCAATTCCACACGTGCACTCACACCTCGTCACCCTCTCACCTCTCTTTCACATATTGTAATGAGTTCACGTGCACGTCAGCAGCTGATACAACTACTTTGGAGGGACGAGATTTGACTAAACACGTGTCATGTTGTAGCCGCTTGTTGAGTTGAGAGAGAGCCTGAACCCCCGCACTGTAGTAGCTACAGTGTTTGTACCACTCCAACACGAAATGGGAAAAATAAATCTGGGTCATTCTATGCAAGTATAGGCCCATTTAGTTTCCAATCGTGCAATAAAACACTGTTGCAATCAGGAAATGGCCTTAGGGCCTATTGAAAACGAGTCTTTAGTTCCACTGTTTTGCGCTCTCTCTCTCTCTCTCTCTCTCTCTCTCTCTCTCTATGCTCTGACCCATTTACAGTAGCTACCGTCTAAGTTAAGTGCTTGACGTGATGGCGTATTCAGAATAGGTGGCTACGCTGCTAAAAACATCATGGGGAGGGGATTAGATATTCGACTCCTTATTCTGTTGATGGAGCAAGTAGAACTTCACCCAGTGTCTTAAAAAGGTCCGAACTAAATACATTAAAACATAGTGTTGTGCAGTTTAGGGCATTTTTGGAAGCTATGAGCTGCCTATTGCTTTTTCAGGGATAACATTTTTTAGAGCAAAGTCATGAGTTAGACTGGAAAACAGAAAAACTCTGAACTGCCTGAATCAAATAAAAAAAATACATCACTCGTTACTATTATTATTGATTATAATAATAATAATAAAAAAAAACACAAGACATTAGGGCGAGTGGCTTTGCAAGATTGATTCATCTGTTTGTCTTCTCTTGGGCAGCGGAGAGGGGCCGCGGACCAATCAGTTGCTTGTAATGTTTCAGTAGAGAGAGAGAGAGAGAGAGAGAGGAGAGAGAGAGAGAGAGAGAGAGAGAGAGAGAGAGGGAGGGGGCACCGCTGTTTCTCACTGCTGTTTCTCCATCCTCTGTTCTCCACACAGCGATCGGGGAGCTGCGGAATAGGCGTGTGTTACTCCAACCAAGATTACGTTCAGCGCCAAAACGCCGTGAAGAGAAGCGAGCTCCACAGCAAAGGTAAGCAGACTCGAGAGGCTGCTGGATGTTGGTAAAAGGCTGAAGGTGCAGGTGCTCCTGAGCAAAAATGTTGAAACGTACACGATCCGTGCGCGTTGTGCAAAGTAGGCTGTCATGTGGTTCTTGTCTTTTGCCTGCATGTGATGGAGATAACGGTGAAGATATTGGTTTGCATTGGCGCAGTCTTCCATTAAACATCCGGGACTGGTCGGTTTGTTGTCAGCGGGGCTCCCAGCTGTGTCAACTTGACAGGAAAAAAAGAAGTTGCGCCATTTGTGAATGCAGGACGAACCCCCCCCCCCCCTTCACACACACACACACACACCACACACACACACACACACACACACACACACACACACACACACACACTCAAACACAAAAGCACCAAATTGTGTTTGGCTTGCAATTCAAAACACATGGAAACGGCTCGGAGATGTTTGCGATCAACGAGTTTCATTCGTGCGTAAATGTTCGCTGACCGTGAAAGCGCGCTTGTACGTGTATATGGTGTGTTAATTATATATGTGTGTGTGTGTGTCCCAGAGAGGAATTCGCGCCAGTTGCAAGAGTATCGCGTTTACACTGCAAAGCAGAGGTGCACAGTGGTTTAATTAATCTCAAGAGAGCCGCGTATAGAAAGTGTGGCGCCTGGGACAGGGAGTGGATGATACCTCAGGACCACCCCGGCCCAGGAATCTGGGGGGGGGGGGGGGGGGGGGGGTTTCGTCCTGCTGTCGGCGAAGTGGGAGTCGTTTAGGATGCGGACATCTATTATTCTACCTGTGTACACTTGAATTATTAAGGGCGGCGGGGGGGGGGGGGGGGGAACTACAACAGCGTGGCCGTGCCTCTCTAACTCACGTTTGGCGCTCATTTGAAAGATGGTGACCATTCTTCTCCGTAACATCTGGTTTTACATGAATAGTCTGTCACCGCCCCTTTTCCTGTATCGCACACAGCTGCAAAACAGCCCCTCTTGGCACCGCCGTGCTATGTCTTAGGGCATTAGTTGGGTAATGTGTCTAAAGATCAGATGGATTAGGCGTGAATCCACAGCCACATTAAGCAGGTGTAATTTGATACTCCCGCCCATGGTGTGTGATGTGGAATTAATTGAAAAAGAGGATTGTGTAAAATTCTGGGTAAACCACAGACACATGAGCTTGAGTTGTGTCAGTCTGATGCCTATGAAGTTAACTGAGTGAGCCTGCGAGCCTTTTCCCCTCTTATTACTGGGGATCCAGGCAGCACCTTGCCTAATGTGTTTGCATATGAGTGTGTGTTGGTGCATTTGTGTGTGTAGGTAGGGTGGAGTATAGAGTTAATGCATTACATGGCTTTTGATGTGTGTGAATTAGGCTACATTAACTAAACGCCCTTGCATCCGACAGCATGTGCCTCTAAATCCTGATGACATGAAACCAAATATCATTGACTACCAAAGTGGAGTGATGACTGTCTGACCAGATGCTGTAGTTTTTTAGTGTCAGTGTCATCAATTATTAAAGCTACAGCAGGGCAACAAACTCTTGGCTTCATAAACAAACACACTGACTCTGAATACTCAAACCCTTCTTCCCTCGAAACGATTCGAGCTACGAGATATCTGTATCTTCTCGTATAGCGAGCGAATGGGCCATCCTCCATCGCTCCTGCTCGCACACCCAGTTTGTAGAAAGAGCTGTTTTCCAACGGAGACACCCTCATTCAATTGCACTTTTCTGTCTGGGATCTGTCAAATGTGAAAATAGTGCGATAAACAGCAGGTTGAGTTATACAGCAGGACACGCTGCTCATTTTTTAAATGGAAAAGAACAGTCAGTCAGACAGGACGTTTACACAGAAAAACATCATTGCTGTTACAGTAGAAATAAAGGTTTTTTATGTTCCCCCTCCATCTGTTAGCTTATACGCACTGTTACTGTAAGATACAGAAAGTGCCATAAATGCCCAGTTAAATCTCCATTTTTTAAAAAATTATTACATGGATAAAAAAGTCCATGCAAAAATAAGGAAAAAGCACTGCCAATTCTTGAAAGAAGATTTTGGAACAAACCCAATCCTCTTCTGTCTAAACAAACCGTCTCCTCTTCATTCAGCAGAAAATACGCCACGTTAAGAAAGCAAGATGCTATCAAAATGCCACTTCTCTGTGACTTATCAAGTCTTATTCAACCTTAAAATTGATTTTTTTTTCTCTCTCTCTTTTTGTGAACCAACGCAAAAAGAATTGACTATGTGGGAAGGACATTTCTTGCAGTGTGTGTGTGTGTGTGTGTGTGTGTGTGTGTGTGTAGGGTTGAATTTGCCAGGGCTCATTTTGGTGCATCAACACGCCTTGCACAAATCCCATTATTTCTTTTCACCAGCATCATAAGAGGCTCTGTAATGATGCTCTGTCTTGATGGATGCATGAAGATGAGGTGTTTGTCTTTGGCGTCTGTTTAAGGTTGCCGCACGCTGCGCTCTGTCAGAGGAATTAGCAGTGTGGGAAGTGGTAAAAGCCACACCTCAACGACTCATGATAATATGTAGAAAGATGACAGGCGCTGAGAGGTGTTAGTTCACAATCCTGTATAATAACTTTGGAACCAAGCGGCACAAACAAAGTGGCACAATGTCCAATATCTGAGAGGATGTTATGAATCAGTTAATGTCGGACATTAACGGATTGTGCTGAACATTTGATTTTTGCCAGGCCGAATAACAAGACTCACAGTCGACCTGTGTGTTCCTTTGTTAGGATAGTGTCAAAGTGATCGAAAGAGTTCTAACATTACTTCTAATAAAACTATTAGGTAATTCCAGACTTCATTAAGACTTGATACAAGGTTGTTTCTTGCTTTACTAAATACACTGAGCACTACTGAGAAATGCAATTTGTAGAACCTCTTTGAAATATTAAACAGCACATATCAGATTGCCTCACCATTAATAGCTGCTATGGAGTCGGACCCTTCAGATTCACCCATTACTCTATTCGCCCCAACACGAGCTGACACTGATAGACTATCCCTTTGCAACAAGGCATTCTCTTACCATCTCTACAGTATATTAAAGCTCTGTGCTGACATTCTGCAGTAGTGGGAAAGCAATAGTGGTCTGGATGACAAGGTGAAGGGCTTTGAGTGTTTTCGTATTGTTACAGTTGCATCTAAAGCCGACCACTGCATGAAAACGCCGGGCAGAGAGAGGAGAAGGTGCTATTTGGAAGAAAAGCTCTCATTGTTGATATAGTGCATTCATTTACAATCCAGATGAACGAGCGCTGCATAAGAGAACAATTTGAGGAAGTAGTGAGCAGTGCACACACACACACACACTCACATGCACATTCAGGTACAGACAGCATCTTTCCCTCCCTCCATTCCCTTCTCTTTTCTGCCGTTTTCTCTGCCTCTCTTTCCCTTTCAGCTTGACTCTTATAAACCACGCTGAGTGTTAAGCCATAAAGAGGCCATTTTGCATATTGCATATCAATAAAGAGCATTCAACTCTGACGCTGGGGGTTTTATTGGACTCTCGCAGACACAGGCAGCAGACCGGCGAGCGCGACGTGTCCCGTCATCTGTGTGTTTTTGTTGGGGTTTGGTTTGAAGATTCGCGATCAAGACATCACCTAGTCAACTTTTATGAATATGGGATATCATTAAAACCCCTAATGGTAGCACAAACAGTTAAAACAAATCAAAGCACAATAATAATGACAGAAAGGAAGTCAGTTTGGAGGATCAGATGTGGAGTGGAGCGATAAGAGGCATGGGCACGGTACTCGAGTTGAATAATCAGGAAGCAGCTTTTTTTTTCCAGGGCGATATTACTGTAATATTCAGCTCAGGTTACCATGACTGATCAACAGTCTGATTCGACTTACTTGCTAATATCCCCGTGGTAATTAACAGTATAACATTTACCTTTGAGCTAATCAGTGGAAGCAACATCAGTTATTTAAAATGTTGCCTGTCCTCCAACCGCATCTTCCTCATGGAGCCAAACAGAAGGAAGGAGGGGGGGGGGGGGGGGGGGCAGAGATGAGATGATTAGATGCTGCAGACATTATTGAAGCTAAAATAACCAGGTAGATTCATGGTTTTTCTAATGCAGAGTGGATTCACTACTGGCTAAATGTTGTGGTAATTGAAAAATCTGCTGGAGCTCGCTTTAGACAAACATTAGTCATGAACACAGTGCATATGCTCAGGCATACTGAGACACACTGATGTCCCCGTTATGCAAGTGGAATGAGTCATGTCATTATGTCAAATTGCAGAAAATTTCATTAAGTGAGTCAAACATTTTTGCAGGTCCCTATCACCCTCTTCGACAAGTTGAAAGAAATGCTTGCAGAGTTTTTAAGAAATTAATTTATTGGATACAGAATGCGGCCTCATTAGGAGGTACTAATGAGGGGTACTATGCAGCCTGTAAAAGTGTCTGTGGAAAATAACGTAAAAAATGTTTTTGCAGAAAAAACGTGAAGTCACTGGGGTCATCAGATTATTGGTGAATACAAATCTGTGACACCCCCCCCCCCCCCCCCCCGTTTGAAAATCATACAGGGAGGGTCTAACGAAAGGATGCTTTTGGTTTAATTGTGGGAAATGTAGGATCCAGCGTTTTTTGAAACTTGATTCATACTAGAAGCTAAGAGTTGAGAGTTCTCTGCCTCTGCAAACAAGCAAGTAATTAATGTCAGTATAGTCAATATAATATTTCCATAGGCATTAAACAATGGTTAAGGCCTGTACTACTGTGCTTTATACCACCCTGACATTTTTCTGTGTGTGTATGTAGTGATATTCAGGCTAATCTTTACTCCTGTGTCAGAAGGGCTCCCTCGTCCTCTCGCTCTGTTGGCAGGCCTGGAGTCCTGGCGACAAGACAAACACTAATAAAATAGGGAAGCGTGCATATTATATTTAATCCAGGTTCGGTGGAGCAAGGGTCTCTCACACACACACACACACATGGATGTTCACACTTCTCCTTTAATTGTCAGCACACCCTCTCAAATATTCATATTCATGACATATACCTCCATTGTCGCCATGATAGAGCCACTCTTACTGGAGAGTTAGCGCCGTGTTTTGACACATTTATGCCAGAATGATGAGTATTTAATCACACCCGCTTTTGTTATTGCAGGATAACCAGTCAACCCAAAGTCATAATCGTACAGTAAGCACTCACAGTAGTTTTAGAGACCACTCATCATGCTCAGAATGATGTAATGGAGAGAAAGACACCCACCTAACCCCCGCCCCCCCCACAAGCCTCCAATACAAACTCCGTGTCGGCATCGTCTCGCGGATGGGACCTGAAACAGAGCTTGCAGGCGAGTGGCAAGGTTAAAGAGGCGAGGGTAATTGCTGTAACCTATCTGGGTGGAAAAATGTTTGCTCATGTACCCAGTGTACTCTTCTCTGATGCACTTGGGCATGAAATTGTTCCCCTTTCCACCCTAGCAAGCCCCAAGCCCAAGTCCATTGCCCATCCCTAGCCAGGCGAGTTGGCCTTTCTGCATGTGTGTCTTTGTCTGTTTGCCTTCGGTTGCCTGTGTGAGTGTTTATTTGTGTGTTTGTTGATGTGTGTGTGTGTGTGTGTGTGTGTGTGTGTGTGTCAGTGAGGGGAAGGGGGGAGCAGAGAATGGGTGGGTGTTGGGTGTCAGCTGGCCCTCTCCACTCCTCTCTGACTGACAGAATAAGTGAGCGAGCGCTGCAATGATTATGGGCTGCATGGAGAACTGCGGCAGAATGATCACTGAGCATTTCATGCTAAAATTCAGAGAGAGAGGCAGAAAAAAACAGAGCATGAGAGAAGCTGATTTGAGGACTGTGGCCCAAGTGCTTCTTGGATGGGAAACATATTAGCATATGTTCATCCATATATTGATGGAGGAATGTGTGTTTGTGTGTGTGATTGATGAATTGATGGTTTTCATGATTGATGACCATTACTCACAGCTGTTCATTATATGTGGAACACTCTCAGCAAGTCATATAGTATGAACAATGTGACTTCATTCGTGTGTGTGTGTCTAAGCCCTTGTGCCGTGAGAAAACCACAATAGCACAAATCCAACATGCTTCCTGCTGTGTTATGTGCTTGAAAAACGTTGCCCAGGAGATGTGTGTTTGCACTACATATTCTAACTGTATATTCTATAGTAATTGTCAAGGGGAATACACACATACTCTGTGATGTGTTTCCCACGGCAATTGCGTGCAGGAGAAATAATATAAGCAGTTGGCCCCCAGTTGTCAAAAGCATATTCTTTTTTCCACATGACTGCATTGATAGAACCCACCCGTGACAATGCCATAAAATGACTCTTACTTATCAAGACAGAAATGAAATTTTGAATGAATACTTAGTGAGCACTAAAAAACATCGGTGTGTTATATTTTTCAGAATTACTGCGTGGGAAGCACAAGCATTTAAGAGGTCAAGTATATGACTTTTTCTGCAATAAATTGATCAGTCTCCAGCCACTTCTCCTGTTGCTATGCACAGCACATCTGCAGGTTACAAACGGTGAAGAATTAACACTTAAAAATTGGAGCAAATTTTTAAAACTGTCTCTTCGATTTCACACCGAACTAAACATAAGCGTGCTTCATATTTCTAGTTGACAACAGCTTAAATCCCCACACAAATAAACAGCATCCACATCAGACATCAGAATAAATATCTGAGCCATTAAATGCTCAAAAAAGGAATGAGAATCAGTTCATGTTGTTGATCTTTCTGGAGGGAAATAGCAGGTGAAAATATCAAAACTGTATCCAGAAAATCTATTTTTAAACCGTACTGCTAGTATCCCTTCCGCTGCCTTTATTTGGTTGTGTCCAAATTTGACAAAGCAAGATTGTCAACATTAGGTTGTTCTCCAGATTCTCTCTCCTCAGCTCACGGCTCCTCGTGCTACAGCTAATGTCTGTAGCAATACCAATAAAATTCCAAGATATTCGATACTAAATTTGATACCACAGCAAAAAAAAAAAAACACAAAAGGCTGCTTCTCACACAGTGTGCTAATACACAAGCACCTGTTAGTGCCTGCTCACACACACACACACACACACACACCTCCATATAGTCAGTGTGCGGGAAGTAGTTTACATTGACTAAGAAGGTGACAGACAGACTGAACTGTAATGACAGTAGCCTGCTACACCTGATGAGCTGTCGCTACATTAGCCTGAGCAAGCTAACGTTAGCCTTTATGAAGATTGTGTGTGGAGCTTTGTTACATCAGACGCCAGCTGCTGCAATTCACAAACAATAACTGTAACATGTGAGGACATGAACATTTTGACGACAAGTGCGCAACTGAAACTCACTCACCCTGAATGCTGTCTGCAGATCCAGATGCCAGTCTTTGAAGTGTTTGCTCCTTTCATTTGAAATGTTCTGTGGCACCTTTTGGTCATCTATAACATTTACAGCTTATGTTAGAGAAGATGAACACATCTTTTTACTGCTGTATTTTTGCTTTTAGTGAAGCTAAAAACTAAATAAACAACTATTTCCGTTATAAAACACGGCCAAATCAGACAGATCACGCACTGAGGAACATGTTGCTTGATTCACAGAAAATCCTTGAAACAAGTTGATTGATTGGATATGAAATGATCGCTCCCCAGTGGCAAGCAAATGGGAATGACATGAGAAGTTTGATGCAAGATTAAATGACTTGTTAAACTGGATGTTTTTATGATTTTCCCCTCGTGCCGGGACCATGAGAGAGATGAGTTTTACCTGAAGATGATCAGGGCATTGAGAAACGCGGGAGGGAGAGCGTGCTGGCCTGAAGGACAGTGGGATGATGGCTTAATGGAGTGGACGAGCAATTGAGTCTATGACTCAGGATGAAGGGATGGCAGTCACTTGATGAATGGATAATGGAGGGGAGTGAGGTGGGAGGGAGAGAGAAGTATCTTTAAACGCTACATCATGTTGTTGAGGTTGTTAATTTTGTTTTTCATGCATTTCCTGCATTTTTTTTTTTAGTTTCAGTTTTTCATTCCTTCCCTCATCTTCTCTCTTCTTCTTTTCTAATTCCTCTCCTGCCATCTCTCTTGTCTTCCCTATTCCCTCTCTTATGACTCCCTTGTACTACTTTACATTCCTCCCCTTTCATGCTTCCTACTTCCTTCCTCCTCCTCCTCTCATCACCTCCCCCATCTCATCTTCTGCCTATTTCCCTAATGCCCTCCTAATATCTGCCTCCACCACTTCTTACCCTGCCTCCATTTTGCAGACTTTGTCTCCCATTTTTATTTCACTACATTTGTCTAACCTCCCTGCCTTATTCTAATAGCTGCCACGCTTAATTCCCCCCCACCCCCTCCATTTGTCCTCAACCTTTACCTCACTGCCTCTCTGTCATCTCTCCGCCCTCCCCCCCAAAATAACATCTCTGCCTCCCCATCACTCTCCCTCTGCATGTTTTTCTACCTATTTTACATCGAACAGTCCCTTGCCTCCTCTCCACGGCCCTCTCTAGCAAGCGGGGCAGGTGGCGGTGCGAGTATAGGCTTTCAGTGGGACACGCCTGCGCTCAGATTTAAATAGATAATGGCAGAGCCCTAGTGCTTGTTGGGCTCTCTGAATAATGCAGGAGATCCTGAAGGCATTGTTGCCAGGCATCACTGATGGTGACATGCATACGCCTGCTCGCAAGCTTGCAATATTGATATCAAGAGAGAGGAAGGGACTCAGTGGCAGTTTTTTTTTTTTTTTTCACCCCATGAGGCAGCTTTGTTCTTGATACTACAAGTTGACTCTTATTGGTCAACTGATTTCAACCTTATAGTCAGTCGGGACAGAAGACAGTGATTTGTTAAATGTTTTGATCGGGGCCTCAGATCAGTCACGTGTCACTAGCTGGTTGCTGTGGCACTTAATACGGCTGTCAACTGTCACGAATGGATGTAGTGGAAATGCTTCATAGTCTAATAACAGTGATGACAAAACTGTATTTCACATGGTTTGGTCAAACCACGGTAACACATGAGCAAAATATATTGTTTCAGTTAGAGAGCTGCTGGATAAGAACTTAGATTTCAGCTTGACTCCTTTAGGCCTGTCACTTTTCCAAAAAGTCAAGTTCAAACGAATTCAAACTGGCATATAATTCGTTCAAACTAATTCAAACACAAGCCGAGCTGCACATCCCTGCATATAAATCTGGCTATCTCACCGTGATGGGCTTTTAAGGTTTGGCAAGAAGTAGGCGGCCTGACAAGGTTGTTACATTTTTCCAATGATTTTCGTTGCCTCTGCTAACTCACTTTGGTGGCAAGCTAGCAGGCGAGTCCTCCCGAGTTTTTGCCATCGTAGAGTAAAAGCAGCGCCTTTTACAAAGTCTTTGTTGGTAATTTTGCCAACTGCAGCGAAGAAGCCCAAATACTTCCACACTTGGCTTCTCAGATGCTTCGGAGTCGTGATTATCTGATTAGTACGGCTTTACTCACTTTTATATACTCCCATACTTTTATTTATTTTTTATTATTTTGCTGATGGGTAAATAAGGCAGTAATAGTTAGTAGTGCTAAGAACCCCTGCTGCTGGACCACAACAGTCTGATGTGCTTAAAGACTTTTAGTACAATAGGACTTTTCATTTATTTTTGCCCATGTTCAAATAAACGGTCGAATTTCGAATAAAAACACAACAGACCTATTGTCCTCTGTCTGAACATGGTCTGTAAACAGTACTGCAGGTGTCGGGGGAAATTTCTTTTCTTGTACAGTAATTAACATTTGTATTTTGTATTGGTGATTAGTCATTCGTATCTTCCCTTTAATCATCTTCGAGCATGATTTGAGCCCTGACCCTCTGCAGGTGCATGCTGTGCACATGATTTGTAGAACTGGCACTAAGTGGCGGTTTGTGGTACAGGCCACGTTGCCTGAGGTGCCAGTGCACCAGGGGGACAAGGACAGGGGGAACAATCCTTCGCGCTCCGCACACCCCTCCTGCTCGGAGTCATAACTCAGTGAAAACATGAATCAGCGTGATTTACACTTTAGCATTAGTATTTCCTAAGTCTGTTGCGGATAAGCATCCATAAATCAGCTTTATCCGTATATCCATAAATAAAGAGTTTACCTAGTGCATCATAATACACAGAGCAGCCACTGCTGTTTTTATTCCAAATCAAGCACTGCATAATTTTAGCCATAAATAGATGAGTGTACACACCCAGTTCATACATCCACCCTCATTAACCATTTGCTCCCGTTCTGCATCTTAACCCCTGTGATAAATGACAAGTAGTGCTTGCTCCATTTTAAGATTTATTTATCAGCAACTTAATACAGCTGACGCAGCCAGATTTATCTTTTGAATAAAAAAAAAAAAAAGAGCAATCACAGCACAGTAATTTTTTCCTCACTATTTTTCATTACCCATCACCTTCACATCGTCGTAAACAGGGTTCAATAGACTGTGATGCTGTAGTTGAAAACATCAACTGAATCAAAATGAGTTTGTAGCTTTTAAATATAAAAATGCCACCCTCGACTGTAAATCCTTTAAAACGTACAACTTGAATTTTAAGTTGCAGAGGTGACGTGACTTACATTACTCATGTATGCTAAAGGGTTAGCAGCGAGGGACCTGTGGGTGGTCTACTGTAGAGACGGTGTTATACGTGCGCAGGAGATAATGTCATCGGATTATTTACTCATTAGCGAGTGAGAAACTATATATCACGAAGATAAGATCTCTAACCCTCTTCATCTTGTCTTCCCCCCTATTTCCTCTGATGATGATGGCAGTGGCGCTGATATTGTCATTTGATCTCATCTCATGCTCTTATGAATCATAATCATAGGGCCGATTGTTTAGCTGTGTCTATTTCATACGGGACACTGCGCTAATGAGTATCAGTGTTATCCGTTCTGTCACCATCAGTAATCTTCTGGACTGTTGGGCAGCTCATCTGAGCATTTTGAGATTGGCCGGTCTATCAGAATAGTCAGTCGTGATTTGTGATGGAAACTTTGACTTTAAAGAAAAACCGGCTCTTTTCAAACTCAGGTAGATTGGCGGTCAGTTGTGAGCAAACTGTGACTTTTTCTGCTTTTCCAGCTTTTCAAGGTTTTAGGGACAGTCGAGCGAGCAGAAAAGAAATAAGTGGAGCTGTAAAAAAGAAAAATATGCCCCATTGTCTCCTGGTATCCTTGCTGCGAGCTATGCACTGGTGCTTGAGGAAAGAAGGGGGGAAAAGAAGATTGAGAGAGTTGTGTCTGTGATCTTATCTTGTTATTTTCTCTTTTGCTTGTTATTCACTACTTTTTCCTGCAAAGCCATCTCCCGGAGGGAGCTTCTTACTTTTCAAGAATACTGGGTTGGTCCCTCAGGGGGGCATTTTAGGGGAGCTGTTTGTGTGTGGCTGCCTTCGACTGTCTGTCAGAGACAGAGAGGGAGAGAAGGGAGGGAGATGGAAATGGAGGAGAGGAAGGACTAGACGGTGTTTGATCAGTGGGGGTGCTGAGTCACACTGGGATGTGATGGAGAGATTGGTGCTTTGCGACAGACGAGAGGGAGCGGAGAGAACGGGAGAGGAGGACAGAAGAGAAGAGACGGGCTAAACCAAAGTTTTTGAGAAGTAAAGCCTCAGCGCTCTCCGTCCTCCTTTAAGGTGTCTCTGCAAGAACAAACACACATGCAGACAC
Organism: Seriola aureovittata; assembly: GCF_021018895.1. Taxonomy (NCBI): domain Eukaryota; kingdom Metazoa; phylum Chordata; class Actinopteri; order Carangiformes; family Carangidae; genus Seriola; species Seriola aureovittata. Next base: position 19,473,841 of record NC_079379.1, read on the forward strand.
ATATGCACAATATCTCAACAATCTCTCCCCCTCTCTCTCTCTCTCTCTCTCCCTCTCTATCTGTCTGCGGGGGTCTGTCTTTGAGTCGGGGTGTAATCGCAGATGAGGCAGATGAAGCATAAATCCTGTCATATGTATTGCCACCCATCAGAGGTGTGGTATGGTGTGTGTGTGTGTGTGTGTGTGTGTGTGTGTGTGTGTGTGTGTGTGTGTGTGTGCGTGTGAGTGTTGGCTGTCAGCAGTTGTTCTCAGCAGAGCTGCTCCTAAAAGCTCCACTTTTACACCTCCAACAATGCCGGGCGTCCTCCAGGATGATTGTAGCGGGATTCATAAGTGTCTCCAGAAATACATGTGATAATCCGATTTGTTCCAAGCAACACTGAGTTTGAGTTTAGTCCAAGACTTAAAAAAAAAAAGTGATGTTTTAAATCAGAATTTCTGCAAACTGAGGGGTGGAAGATACAGACAACCAGTACAACAAGAGACTTATCAGATAAGAAAATATATATATATCATATATGACCAGTTAAACAAAGTGTTTTAAAAGGCGTTATGTAGCGATTATGTGGCCATTAGTTGAAACACTGTAATAATGCCAAATCAACTCCATATTTTTTATTTTAAGCTGGCAAGAAATATGGCATTAGCTGACATCACATTACAACTTGTTCAATATTAATCAGTTCATGACAGACTTACTCCATTTACTTGTCACTTTTTCATTCGACTAAATGCTACACTTATTTAATCCTGTTTATTTGAGTTTCCAGCTGAGGGAATCTATTTAATTTGTTTCATTATTTAAAATAATAATTTGACACTGGAATGAAAGGAGCTTTTTACACACCACAGATGAAAAGGCAAGTTTGTCATTTATATTTTTCCCCAAAGTAAAAAAAAAACTTTGCAGCATGTCATTATAACAGCACTGCTAATTTCTAGTTGGGGCCAGTTTGAGTTAAATGTGGCTTGTCTGGACGGGGGCCAGAGGCGGCAGCCGCTGCCAGGGGGGCAGCAGGAGGAGCCCACAGCTGTCACACAGCTCTGACCTGACGGCGTACAGGGGAGCAAAGGTCCAGCGGCCCGACATGATACAGCAGGGACCCTGACCTCTGTCTGGGATGTGACGCCACAGCTAATGAGGAAACACACTCGATATGAATAATAATTTAAAAGGGAATAGAACAGCTTATAACAGATTAATAATTTTTATTGTTATAACAGAGATAAGTGATAACAGTAGTAGTAGTAATAATACTTACAGTGTAAGCTGTGGTTGTCTAACGTACAATAAAAGTTGTGTGCTGAATAGTGTATCTGACCCCTCGCTGTGTAAACATTGGTGGCAAATGCAGTGACACCAGCAGGAGAATAAATAGGCAAGAGACAAGCTCCACAGGAGGGCCCCACTAGCAATGTGCACACAACTACACACACACGCACACACACACACACACACAGGGGCCTGCAGTGTGACAGTCAGTTGCATCGGTTGGATCACCGGGGGGCTGCAGGACCGAGGCCATTACAGACTGAGCACAGCCAGAGCTCTGGTACCTACAGCAGCCATTAATGAAATAGTCACTCTCCCTGTGAGTCTGTGTGTGCGTGCATTTCAGTGTGTACGCGCTGCTACTGGAGAGCGAAACGTCCCATATATGTAAAGTATATGTGTATGTGCAGTGAATCAACCCCATGCATGTAAATGCACGGGTGCATCTTTTTATTCCCATCATTGCTATCGTGCCACTGGCTTCCAGCTCGTCCTCGGCGTCGGCTGCACTCGCCACTGATCTGCTTCACTCAGGGAAGCTCAGCACACTCTCTCACAGTGATCACTGTAGTGCTAGAGGTCATTTCAGCGTTGGCATTTTGTTACAGTAAGACGATTAGTGCAGAGGCAACTGACAGCATTTCTGATAATCAGTGCATCTTTTAAGTAGTTTCTGAAAAACAGAACATTTACTGATTCCGTCTTTTCAGTTGTGAAGATTTGCTGCTTTAGTTTGTTGTTCAGACAAATTAGCAATTTGAAGATGCCCCTTTGGGCTCGGGGGACCTATAATAAGTATTTTTGGCAAAGCAATCACAAAAAACAGTTTATTAGCTGTAGCCCTAAAGACATTAAGAAGAAGAACACCTTTGTATTCTGCCACTGTAGGTTTTGATTTATAGTTCAGAGTCAGATTTCACCTGTTGATATCCTCTCCACAATGCTAGACCGGATCAGACCATGTCACGCTTTATATTCTCCAGAGCTACACACAGATTTATCCAATGACGTTATTTCACTGTGTCTTGCAGCTGAGTAAAAGATGAGAGCATGCAGTCACTGCGTCGATGTTCCTTCACTCACACAGAGAAGGTTGGCAGAGCAAACGCTTTGGTAGATGTTTGTTAGGGAAAATGAGAAGACCGCTGAGCGTCTTTTTTAATTTTGTCTTCACTCGGCAAACTCCGCCAGCGTCAGAAACGTGTAGGGGGAAAACACAAGCAGCCAATCACAGTTCTCGCTGCCCCCATGTGGTATCCGCGTTGACGCCGAGCCTGCCTACGCATGTACAGAGAAGATCTTAACGCAGAAGTTTTATCCTAAATCTCCCTTTCATTTACCTGTGTGGTTTGCTTGCTCGAGTGTTTCAAATTGAATTCACAGAACTTTCCGGACTGCAGAAACTTGTTTCAAATCGCTTGTTTCGGTCTGATGAATGCGAGGTATTCGTGAGATTTGATCATTAGCATATTAATACCTGTTCCGCTCCATTTGAAGGCAACCTCATACACGACAATGTTAAAACCAGACTGTAGAAAGCAGGAGCGTTACACTGTGGAGCTTCAGGTTGGAAATCAGAAGATGATCACAGACATTTAGCAGTGTCATTAGTCACATTAGGGGATGTGGTTTGAAAATAGCACAGCTGCCAGTGTCATGTCATCAGAGCAGTGCTGTATGGTCTGACGTGAAGTTAGATGCGAGATCACGTATTGCTAAAGCAAACTGGGCCATGAGTTAGATGGGAAACTATCAAAGGGGATGTGAGTCATCCCCCCGTGTGAGTATGAAAGAGTTGGGTATGTTACACTGTCAGTCACACGCAGGATGTTCATGGGCAACGGCCTGAATAAAGACCCAAAGGTATGACTCATACAAGAGATTATTATTTATTCATGGTTTCTTTGATAGGGACAGATACAATATACAGACGGGTGACAAATTAAAGGAAAAGCCAACATGAAGCATCTTATTAAGGTGGTGGGCCACCACTTCTTCCAGAACCAGTGATCCCCCCCCCCCCCATTTATTTTAATTTGTCGCCCATCCGTACATAAGACAAAATGAAAACAGATATCCAATGTAAGTATCATCATGTTTATAGCTAATTTGCAACACCAGTCCCTAGAGAGGCTTTGGTGTAAATAAGAGGTAAACTGGGTACAACAAGATTCAATAAAACGCACATTTAGTGGTAATGTAGATACAGAAAATTAGAGAGGAGTACTGGTTTGTAGCTGAATCAACCAGGATCCTGAAGCTCTTTTAAAAGTGAGGACGTTTGCAAAAAAATTTTGAGTGATCAGGGAGCGAATTCCTCCTCCTTTAACAGAAGACGCTGTCTGAGCAAAAGATGTTTTGCAGAATGAAATCTGAGATGAAACTGGTGGATGTGCTGTAGCTCTGTAGTCTCTTGATGTATTTACAGAAGAGGAGCGAGTTCATTTAAATATTTAAATACAAGCTTTACACAATGGAAGTCAAAAATACTATATTTACTTAAAATGCAGCAATGATGATATCTTGTTTGCTTCTTGTCCAAGATTTTCAAGTGACTGTTTTGTATTTTCTAATAGTAAACAAGTGGCTGACTCTGTCTGAAGACTGAAGGATGCAAATAATGGTTTGTCTCCAAGTGATGGATCAGTTGTTCTGAGACAATCTTCTGCAGCGTTTTAAACAGGACTGGAAGAAGACTAATTGGTCTGTAGTTGCTAATCTCTTCAGTGTCCCCGCATTTTAAAATGGGCATTACCAAAGCATTTTTCCATCCACCAGGGAATAGCTCAGTTATGATGGAAACATTAACAAGATGAATAAGGGGCTGAACCGAGTGCTTCCCTAAAAAAAAAAAGGAGTATCTAGGTTATAATTATCTTCAGAGAAGGTGGTGTTTAAAAACGTTAATAGTTTTCAAAACAACTGGTTGGTCAACTTTCCTAATCTCAAATGAATTGACATCATCGTTCATCAGAAGCTATAACGTTCCTGTTAGTTCGTGTTTCTTTAACAGACTGAATGAAGAAATCCTTAGATTTCTTGGCAACATGTTCAGGATCAAAGATGATGTCTGCCCCATTTTTAAGTTCACATGTGTGGGTAACATTAGTCCACCATAATACTAGCATTTCTTTTAGACCGTGACCACTCACGATTACTTTTGTGTGATGCCCAGTGTGTGTAGCCAATATCAGTATTTTGGTCCAATTTGCACAGATGCCGGAACACTGCTTGAGCTCTCTGTTACAAACTCCCTCATATCAGTAGAATGACGGGGTTTATGCACAGAATACATTGGCAAGTTGTGAGCGACAACTTTCAGTTCAGTGTCAAAAAGCAATTAAATGACCCGGTGAAATTAAATAGTGTTTATTGTGCTCAGTGTTGGATTTAGTTTTGAGTGAAAGCAGGAATTAAGACAGTGATGGGATTGTGTGTGCGTGTGCATGTGCAATTGTGTGTGTGCGTGTGTGTGTGTGTGTGTGTGTGTGTGTCCTCTGAGCTCACCTCGCTGTGCTCTGGGCAGCCCAGTGTGACCATTTTCTTTGACAGCTTTTGTGGATTGGTGTGTATGTTTGTGTGAAGGTACAAGTGTGTGTGTGTGTGTGTGTGTGCACTTTGAAAATAAATCCCATAGCTCACATCTATATGTAGCTACCCCTCCAATTTATATGATTTCCGCTGTCACTCACTCTTGACATTTCCCAACTTCACTTTTCTCAGCTCTCTCCTTCTCCCCTTCTCCTCTTCTCTCCCCCTCTTCTCATTTCCAGCCTCTGGTGTCAGGGTCTCTGCCTCGGTCCGTCGGTCTTTGGAGGCAGATGGACAAGGTGAGGGTCAAGGTGATGTAAGGGTCAGCAGTGATGGAGAGCTTTGGAGATGGGGGACGGGGTCAGCGGAGAGTGGTTGGATGAAGCTGCTGAAAGGGAATGAATCAAGGAAGGAGGAGGATGGTAGGGGTGAGGGTGAGGTGAAAAGCGAGGTTGGAGAAGGGGGGGATAATTTAAGGGTGAGGGAGATGGAATGAGAAATGGTAAATGAGGGAAGGAGTGTGAAGGAAGGGGGGATGGTTGGGGGAGTTGATAATATCAGGCCTGGAGTACAGTATTTTTTTCTGTCGTGCTGTTTGTGTATTTTGCAATAGATAATATTTCAAAATAAAATGTTGCGAAACGATCCACCGTACTGATGTTTGTTCTGAAGAAAGAGGTTAATCTGCATGAAAATCAAAGGGGAAATATCTCTAAGCCCTTATTTATTTGTTTTATGAAAAATACAAGTGAATTTACTCCCTAATTTTACCTTCATGTGTTGTCATGTCCTGTGGTGCAGAAGACAGGACTTCTTTAGCCTAGCTTAGCATAAAGACTGAAAGTGGGGAGAATGAGCTCCATACAGAGGCAAAGAGTTCATTCTTCAGTGGCAGCGGGGAGTGACAATATTAAATACTCCCTAAAGGAAAGTAGCCTCCAGTGGATTCTAGTGGGGGGATGGGGTGTTTGAAATGCTATACGAACAGCAGTGCCAGCGGCACAAGTAGCAGAAAGTGACAGCATAAGGTAGCTTTCAGCTTAAAGTATACGTTGGGGTTACTTTGCCATGAGGCGAGTTCCTACAAGTGTAGCAGTGGCATTGAGTTGACTGTGTGAAGCTCCAAAGTCTTGCTGTCACACAGAGGTTGCAAGATTTTGGCTCTATTTTGCCAGAACAGAGACTAAAGCGGAATCCAGTCGAATCCATCGATCATGTTTTATGTTCACTTTGCAAAAAAACATTCAGAGCAGCACTTGGAAAAATTGTTGATGACAATATGATAAAATGTTAAAACCGGGGTAGGCAGTCATTTTTTGGCGTCAGTGGTCTGTGGGCAAACTAGACCTTTGCACCTCCTCTTGGCTCTGTTGTCAGGATTTAGAAAATCTTGCCTGTGATTGAAGGCCAGTCAATCACAAGTCTTTTCATAAAGACTGTGTTCCTATTGGCTGTTCTACAAATGCAGATGTGTGTGTGTGTGAACGTCCCTTTAGATGGACAATGTGTCAATATCAGTGAAGTGTGATGAGTAGTTATGTTGAATGTTGCTAATTGTTTAGCCTTCTGCTGCTGTGTTGCTTGTGTGTATATGAAGAGCGTGGATGTCAAAGGTCAAGGCCAAGGTCACTGACCTCCTAAAACACATTTTGACCGTATCCCACAAATTTATATGCTAATTATGACACAATTTGACTCAAATGTCTAACAGGATAAAATGACATTTAATATCCAGATGGTCAAAGGTCAACGTCACTGTGACATCATAATGTTCTCCAAAAACACTTCTGGACATTATTCAGTGACATTATTCAGTAACTCAGGAAGAAGAGATTGTGACTGTATTTCCTGCAACTTGGCTGGTTGGCAGAGGCGTACAACTGCAAGGCATTTCTCTTTTTCTAGATTGCTGCCTACTTCAGCTTTAACAACTGAACTGTAGAGGTGTGTATTTTGAACTTTGCACAGGGCTAGGTTAGCTGATTACTGCTGTGTCTGGTCTTTATGCTGATCAAGTCAAAGCACGAGACTCCAGCTCTGTTTTTCAACACATAGACATGAGACTGATCTCATCTTACTCTGAGATGAGAAAGCTACTGAGTGCTTTTCCCCCAAATTTTCCCCATTTAGAATCAATGTTAATCCTGCAGATCTAACCAACATGACTGTCAAACATAATCATGCAGTCATTATGATGACAGTTAACCTCCATGTGGTTCATTCATACGCATCTATTGAAACAACACTTTTAAGGGTGTAGGTCATTTGTCCTTGTTTCTATTCTGCCCTTCTCTCTCTCTCTCTGTCTCTCTCATTGTATATTCTGTGCAGCCATTCAGGTCAGTTCTAATTACTTGGGTCCAATTGGAATTGGCTTTTCAATTTTTTACGCTGCGGTATTGGAAATCGCAAGGTGCTAGTGCCAGCTTTCTCCCACCCCCACCCCGCCGCTCAGCACCCTCCCAGTATGACTTAATATGCCTGATACATTCACCTCACTGCACCAACGCTTTCCAATGCAGTGTGACTGTGTATGTTTGTGTTAGTGTGAGCTGGGGGGGGGGGGGGGGGGGGGGGGGGGGATGAGGGTATTACTGTAAGTCACCACAAGGCCAGCCAGTATGTGTGGTAAGAGCAGTGTGTTTACACAGTCAGCATGTGTGTACGTGTGTGTGTGTGTGTGTGTGTGTGTGTGTGTGTGTGTGTGGCAGAGTCCTGCACTGGGTTGGGCACCAGCAAAAATTCTGAGTATAATTATTAAAAATTCATGGACAGGGACATGTGTAAAAATGAACTAAATATGGGCAAGTAGTGGGTGAAATGAAACAGAACACAGGGATAAAAATTATGTTTTTTTTTAAAAAAACATCTAAACCAGAGTGATGTTATCAAGCCAAGTTACCGTGCTGCGGTATTTTTTTTTATTGTGAAATCAACACAACCTTTCAGCCCTCAATTCATTAGAAGTCCAGAGATGAGAATGCAGCCGACTGATAGCAAAAAGGAAGTCACTTTGGACGTATGGACAAACGATTACCACAAAATCGCTTATCTTTGTGTCACTTTGCATTACATCAGCGTCGAGTGGGAGCTGACGGAGCAGGTGATTTGAGAATCTGAACGGGACAGTACGTCAAAAAGGCAGATTACCTCGGACCAGCCATCGTGCAGGCTGTGCTTAAACACCCAGAATGATTGTTAAAGTGAGTGACTGTGTGTTTAATTAATGTTACAGGTACGGATCGCGCAGCGTGATCCAGATTTCATTTAGACATAATTGTAGGTAACAGGTCCGTTCCGGTAAACGAGCTTTGCAGGGAGGGTGCAGGTTTGCAAAATTGGACCCGTGCAGGACTGAGAGTGACGGTAAGTGCGTGTGTGCATCAGTGTGTTATAGAGTAAAAATTGGGGAAGAACAGCAGAAAGTGAAAAGAAGGCATCTCTGGGAAGTGAAGGAGTTATGGGAGTGGCAGAAAGAGCCTGGGTCTCTCTCTTCTGTCTTTCTTTGGGTCCGCAGTGCAGGAGAAGAGAAGATTAAAGTGGAGACGCTGCTTTTGAAGTTGGGCAATGTAGAAGAAGCAGCAGCTACATACACGGCTAGGCACACACACAGAGAGAGAGAGAGAGAGAGAGAGAGAGGGTTAGGGTGGGGGACTTCTTCCTTATAGCCTAGTAAAGTGAGGGAATATCAATGCTGCTCAGACTGCCTTTGATTCAGACTCCCGTTATGTGATCCCTCACAATGTTTTAACATTCTCCCTCCACAACCACAAAAAAAACAGCTCTCCGAAAAAAAAAATCGAATCCCATCCCCTATTTAAATGAGAGCAAGGTGATAAAGAAGCAAACTCGATTAAGTCCTGACTGAGTTGTGTTTGTGGCCGTTGTGGGGATTTGGAGCCTGAGTCCACGCAGATACACTGGCAGCCCCCCTGAAGCCCACTCACTATCAAAGACTGAGGTGGAAATTACAGCGGTAAATGTTTGCAATGGTAGTAAATAAGAGGATTAATCGCCCACTTTGGACACACACACACATAGAGACACACACATTCGCCAGAGCCCAGTGAAAGAAGCCTAAATATGAGTCTGATGCAGAAATGTCAAGAGGTAATTGTGGGAGTAATACTCCGACTGGTGAAATGTCAGATTCACCATCCCATTAGTAAGTAGACTCCAACCTGCACCTTTATGCCATTCATTACAGGCATGTGGACGCCTCCTAAACCAATGGTAAACAATCATCATTGACCACTTCATGTTAATGACTTTGTGTTATTGCGTGCATGATGCATCTGCGTGCACCATCTGTGTGCCTGTCAGTGGGTGCTTCAGGAGTCGGGAGGATGTGTGTTGTGGCACACCCACGCACATTTCTGTGTGTGTGTGTGTGTGTGTGTGTAGTCACATCCATTCCCAGCTTTCAAATCAATCTGCATTTATGGACATCGACATGTGCCGAGCAGTCATGAAGAGTGATCAGGCTTACACTGTCACTGGGATCGCACTCAAGAGCCCAAAGTGACAAATCTCAAATAATATTGCTGATGACACTCCAGAAGTGATGTGTGTGTGTGTGTGTGTGTGTGTGTGTGCTTTATGGGGAGGAGCTGTCCAAAATAACCTCATATAACGCACAGTCCTCATAATGTGAATATATTAGATTTTAATGTCCTTGTCAAGTCGAATGGTTTCCCATTTGAATCCTCTAAAGACTGGAGCAAGCACGCTCCTTAGCTGCTTTCTTGCTTGACCTAAAATTCCCTTTTGCTGCATGAAAAAAAAAAAAATGGTGCTAGCCTTTCTTGTTCTTTGGCTTCATCTTTTTGCATCATTCTCTTCAACTGCTCTCCTCTCTCCCTAGAAGCCTCAAGACAGGGGAAGATTTAGTGGATTTACCTTCTTTATTCACACGCAGCATAAGTCTGAATCTGCTTAGTTTGTTTTTCCTTTCTTTTCTATCTATCTATCTATCTATCTATCTATCTATCTATCTATCTATCTATCTATCTATCTATCTATCTATCTATCTATCTATCTAACTTAGTAACTAACTAAATAATAACCAACAAATGGTACAGTTAGTATCAAGCTCCTTAAAACATCAAGCCATTTGCACTAGCTGTTCTATCCATTCTCTCTCTCTCTCTCTCTCTCTCTCTCTCTCTCACACACACACACACACACGCACATAAATACATACAAACAGGTAACAATCCTGTCAAATATCATGTCAGGTCAGGTAGGTAGGGAGGTAAGGAGAAATCAAATTACAGCTGCATTCTTGAGATGTTGGTGACAGCCAAGTGAACACTCACAAGCTGCACACTCCCTACAAACTCACTAACTCTCCCACTGCCATCTATACCCACACGCACACACACACACACACACACACACACACAAACATATCACAAAAATGCGGCCTACAGTGTCTACACACTGACCACACACACATTTATAAATACATGCATCCAAGACCCTGCAATCCATTTCTTCAGCTTTAAACATGCAGAACATTCTCCCTACGAACACACACTCGAAACACACACTCTTCCATCAGTGATGTTCAAGCTCTCAGGCTCGCTGTCTGTGTCTCTGAAAGGACTCCTATCTCACATACTGTACGCCAAGAGAAAAGGCGCTTGAATTATTGAAGGCAGAAGGAGAAAGATGGAGCGTGAACAGGGAGATGTGTGCATGGAGGAATGAGAAAGAAGTGGACGGAAAAACTGGGGTAGAGTTAGACAGAAATGGAGAGTGGGGTCGGAGGTGGGGTGAAATGGGGGGGGGCATGGAGACACATTGGGAAGGAGAAGACAGTACAAGGAAATGCACGGGAGGGCAGAGATGCTGTAGGAGGGAGAAGAGACAGGAAGACAGGGAGGTAGAGGTAAGTAGAATGTGTCGTTTTCCCTGTGGCTTGTTTGGTTGCTGATGTAAAGAGGAAATGGCTGGATCAGCAGGGGGGGGTTTTTACCTACACTGGTTTAGCTGGTTGCGGAAATACATGTGTGCCACACACACACACACACACACACACACACACACACACACACACACACACACACACACACACATAAAAGCCCATGCCCCACGGGACTGAAGGAGATGAAGGGAAAGAAAAACAGACACTGTGCAGTAACGTCTTCTTCATGCTCAGGTTACACTGCTCAATAGAGCTGAAGAGGCTACTGGGCTTTTTTCGCTTTATTGCTCATTTATGTGTGCAAACTTTTGTGTGCGTGTGTGTGTGTGCTCTGTGCGAGGGACACTGTGTGTGCGCGCGCGTGTGTGTGTGTGTGTGTGTGTATTATAAACTGGCAAATCTAACTTACCCTGGTGCTGGCTCTGTATCAGCACCCAGCTGAACTGCGGATCAGTGTCTCCAACACACAAACACAACACACACGCACACACACACAAAAACGCTCACGCACACTTGGACTTGTTTACAGTTTAAACAGCAGGTGGCACAGATAAAAGCCACTTAATCCGCAGCCATTTGGACAACTGAACTACCCAAAAAGTTTCTTTCCTCTATCCTCTTTCGTATCTATCTATCTATCTATCTATCTATCCATCCATCCATCCATCCCACCATCCACAACTACTTTCATGACTTAGGCTTTACCTTCCTGTGGTCAGTCAACATCTATAAACCAGTTTATTTTAGCATACCACCGCCTTAAGAGTGTTGTGTTGTTGTTGTTGTGACCTTTCAAAACCTTACGTCAGCTGTTTTGCCTCCCCTTAACCATACATTGACACATGTACCACAACCACTGTGTCTCCCTAATCATGACCGTGCTGTTTTGCTATGAGCAGATATTGCTGATATACGATAAATTGGTAGAAAAAAAGAGACACTGAATATTTTGGAACATTCGGTGCCATCTGACAAACTGTCTCATGTCAAACTGTCCCATGTGGACGTTTTGGCAATGAGGCTGAAAAGAAAATAACACTTAGTAGCTATTTACAAAAACTTAAACAGTGATAAATTCGTGACATGAGAAGACATGGCACTACTCCTGTGCCAGAACTACAACAACAGTGAATGACTAACACCAAACATGCCAAAATAAAGAATCAGTAGAACTTGCTTGTAGTATGAGGTTCTTGTTTACCTGCCTTTTAATTTACTGCTCCATTCCTGAGGACTATGTGTTCAGCTACACCTCAGTGATTAAAGTTGAAGTGTGGGAAAGTTTCAGGCACGGTATTTCTCTTTGACTGACAACGTTTCCTTCTCATTGTGAAAGCTGTCAGGCAGCATGTATTTACTGCTGGCCAGCTGTGATGACGCTAACACAACACTCTGGCAGCAGTCCCTGCCACTACACCCCTGGTCAACACAGCAGGATAGCTTTCAGTGTGTGTGTGTGTGTGTGTGTGTGTGTGTGTGTGTGTGTCTGTCTGTGTTTGGGGGGTTGGGTCTGGGGTGTGTGTCGATTGCGCATGCATCCATACATGTAGAGTGTTTATTGGCGAGTCATTCTCCTCCCACATCTGCAGATCACTCATCCTCTGGGAGACGTCCCCCCCGCTTTCATCAAGCTGCATGGAAAAGTGGGGAATAATTAAGGGGTGAATAGAGTGAAGTGGAAAAGTATAGACGAGGTAGGAAGTACAGTGACACATGAAAGAGGAAAAGAGAGAGAGATAGCGAGCGATCAAGCTTTAGCTAAAGTAAGGAAAGCCAGCAATGCTTGTGGCGCGGTGAAGGCTCTACCGGTCACCATAGCAACCCTTTAAAGGCCGATCCCCAATGCAATTAGAGTGGCTTTGAGGCAGCCAGTCTGAGGGCAGGGAGTATGAAAAATAATGGCAAGAAAGAACAGACAGACTTAAGGGAAACAACCCAGCTGAATGAATGAAAACTAGCTATTATGTGACCAAGTGTGTCAGTAATTGCATGGGATAATTGTGGAGAGGCATCCATTCTTCTACACCGGTTGTGGGAATTTTAATAATGAAGACGCCTCTGGCAAGGCATGTTTATGGGTTTGTGCACGGGGGTGTGTGTGTGTGTGTATGTGTGTGTGTGTGTATAAGCTAGCGTGTGCACACGTTTATGTATGTCTCTGTGAGTGAAAGAGTCTAAGTATGCAGTGGGAAAAAAAAGCTGTAGGTTATTCATTGATACCTTTGACCACAGAATCCAAAGGAAAAAGCAAACTTACGCATGTTGGTGATACTTGAACAAGACAAGACAGAGGGAAAGAGGGAGAGAGAGAGAGCGAGAGAGGCAGCAGAGGTTTGATTCATAGCAGCATCAACGGATGAGGGCTTGGGCTCTGGCCACCAAGGTGATATCAATGAAATTAAACCCCAGAACTCAGTAGTATTATTGCTTGCAATCCTCTCAAGTCTTATCTAAGCCCATTAAGTACAAAAGAGCACAACATATCCATGCACAATGAGAACCATTTTCTACAGTGGACACATGATCTGCTTTGTACTTACTGCTTAAATCTTAATGCTTAGTCTAACAATTTAGGCACTAGTTTTTTTGTCCATCACAAAAGTAACATGCAAACTAAATATTCAGGGTTGCTTCATGAGCGCATTGGCTGTCCGTCCCGCGAGGATCAGGTTGATTAGTTTATGTTCACAATGTGAATCACCTGATTGGTAAATTAATGACTATAGTGCAAGATTGAATATGAAGTTGTCAGTATGATTAAAACAAAATGTTTGTCAGATTGTTGAACAGCATCTGAAACCCTCCTTCCTTCCAGATTTCAGAGTTCAAGTAGCTGCAACTTGAACCTTTTTATCTTTTTCCGTTCGTCAAGTAACAACTTCCGTCACTTTTTACGTGTAAAAATGAATGCCTGTTCAGAAATGTGCCCCATTACACCCCCCCACCCCCCACCCCCATATGTATGAGTCATCACTTCCATGATTTTAGGCCATTCAAAACAGGCACAAACACCTTTGCCTTTAAACGTCGTCAGATAACATTTCGTACAAACTATTCCTCACAAGCATACCGGAGCATTAACTCTGCAATCATAGAACCAATGACATGAATCTTCCCCTTCGTGACCTTCCATCACACACGAAGCGAACATGTCATCCAAACACGGCCGTGTTGCTGAGATGGAAGAACTTTTTGTGACACAGCACCAGCTCTGCTTGCTGGAGCGGGGGTGGGGGGGTCTCGTCACGAGGGGCAGTGTGAAATACTCTGGATTCTGACCTTATGAGACTTGGACTCTGATGCATGTACGTGCAGTGTGAGTCAACAGCGACTCCATTCATGTGGGAAACGCTCAGAAGGGAAGCGATGAGGATATTTTTCACTGCACATCCAGGGCAAATTGATGGCTTGTGTTGCAGCCATAGCCTACTGAGTGTTTATAATGTAGCATTTGCACTCCACTGCCCCGATCTTGTGACCCCCAAAGGGAATTGATTTCTGCCGCTCCACTGCCCTCTCTCTATCTTCCCGTTCTCTCTCCTTTTTTCCTTTTTATCTCATCTTCTCTTCCCCTTCTGCTCTTTCTTCTCTTCGTACTTTTTATTTCGTACACATACACAGATGCAAACCAGCGTCTTTATGATCCTGCTCTGTCTTCATCTTTCTTTGTCCTTCATTGCATTCGCTCTTTTGCACCCTTCACTCCCCCTGGCTCTCTTGTCATGCCTGCTTGTTTTATTGCTTTATACAGTATCTCAAAGCCCCAGCTAGTCTTCGCTTCTCGATTCCTTCCCGCATGCTCTCTGCTCCACGGTTTCATCTTTCGCCACTGTCTCTCTGTATTCACTTTTTTTTTCATCCTCCTTTTTTCTCTTCCCCTCTCTCCTGTGTTTACACCATCCATCTGTCTAATCGCTCGATCGTCTCCTTCCAGTCTTTTCTCGCTGTTTGTCTTCCCCTTGCCTCTTCTATTTCTTATTTCCTACCCCTCCTCTCTGTTTGCGCCTCCGCCACCGAGTGTTATCCCTTCCTCCTCTTCTCCGTCTGTCTCTGTGTACTGGGTCCTGTCCTCAGCCCACAGCTTGGTTGACAAATGGATTATCTCTCCAAAGACACCACATAACCATCTCCAGACCTCTTTATTTAACCAGCTACAGCTATTTTATGGCTGTCATTTCTGCAGATTGCTGCTGGTGACGTGATATCCCCCCAACAAACACACATGCAGGCGTTTCGTTGCAATTTTTTCTCTTCTCTCGATGTTACAAGTCCTTGCACATATCTCAGCGTCATTCATGTCTTAACTCTGACTAATGTTTTTGCTCCCTCTTAGTTCAAGTTAAGTTCATGCTGGAAATGTCCAATTATCTAATTTTGGAGCTTTAATATAAAAGATTAATGTCAAATGACAAATAAGTACAACTATCTCACTTTTATTGTCTCATCTATATGATTTGAGGAAAGCTAATTTCTTTCACGCTTTTTCTGACCTGCAGTGACCTCCCTCTCAATCTTCCCCTTATTGCTCCACTCAGACCCAAATATTAACATGCAGAAGATCCCAGATGGGCTCTTCTGGTATTAGAGACATATTACCTAAGAAGTAGGCTGAAATGAAAGTATATTATTCAGCACAGGCAGCGAACGGCCCCCTGTACAATATTGGATAGGTTAGCTCAGGTGGTTAAGGCTTTTCAAAACTGCCCTTTTGTGGTGAATAATTTAGCATTTTCACAGTGGAGGCCTCCAGTAAAGGCCCGGGCCCATCACACCTGGCCCATATTTCTGTCATGGAGAAGTTATATCAGCTGCGGAGCTGTGAACTTTAACCGTGACACCAATTGACCTGACATTTCTCGAAAGCAGCATCAGAAAGTACGTTAAAGACTAAAGTCCTAGAAGTAATGAAATCAGAGACTTGACCTGTGTCCTCCTAATGATGGGGCTCTTTTATTAATTTCATTTATTTTCTCATTATTTCCACTTTGTATGTCACCACATTGGGTGTGATTAACGGTGGAACATTGGATAATGGAAAATTGATACAATAGTCAGAGATACAGGTAGATGAACTAAAGATCCTTCTCGTATTACGAGTGAATTTTGGAAGGACAAAAAAGGCTCTCTCCAAGTAAATCTTTGTCTCTCAGCTCTACTGTGCCCCTGGGATGTGTGTGCATCAGTGTGTGTGACCTGCACCTCTCCGGCTAGCTTGCTATGTGGCCCAGTGGCTTGTAATTTTTTTTTCCAACCCAGTTTGGATTAAAACATTCCCACTTCCCTATTGATTACGGTTATGGATGGGGTTTCGGTCGTTCTGTCAAGGCTTTCGTAACCACAGAAGTAGGCGTGGTTTCATCTAACAACTTCGAGTTGGAAGAAATCTTCCCTGTGTCAAGCCTGACACTCCCATATTCAAGGGAAATATCATACTGCCATGTACAATGCTGCCTAAAATCCTCAGCCTTCAAAACATGTATTTACATCATAACAAATGTCGGTAACGTTCGCGTTAGCTACTTACAAATAACTGTATTTGATTTTTACTCGGCCTTATTGAAGCCATGAATTCTATAGTGATGAAGTCATTCTCCTTAGGGACTAGCTAAAAAGTTATCCAGGGTATCACTTTCCATATTTATTATCGAGTCTGTGGCAGAAGACACAGTTTCCTGGAGCGTTTCTGATACAGTATTTGACATAAAAATGGTGGAAACAATCGATCCATTTAACAAGTCAGTTCCCAGATGTTTTTTCAAAAATGCATGAGTTTGTTTTCCACTTGATATATTTGATTGTGGTTCCATTTTTGGTATATGCAGAGCACAACGCATACTGATACAGAAAAGCGAATGCATAATTCAAAAGGAATATTTTCAAAGCTGCAAGACCTGGGGCAGCAAATTAGCTCCATGGATTTTTGATGCCAGGGTTGCTCTATAGATTCAGTATGTATCTGAAATAGTGAGATGTATACAAATCAAGAGAAGCCTGTTTGTGTGTGTGTGTGTGTGTGTGTGTGTGTGTGTGTGTAGGGATGAATTCTTGTAAAGTGCAGTATCTGTAAGACCATGCTTTCTCTTTGCCATTTAATCTCCATGTCATTATGGAGCCACCCCTGCATAGTACGTGTGTCTGCCTGCATGTGTGTGTTTCTCTGCCTCTGTGATTATTACATATTGCATACATTAGAGGATGGATGGCATGTTACTGTGAGAGATTCACAGCTGAGGGAGCAGGAATTGCAGAGAGAGAGTAAGGAAGATGGATGGAGAAGCATACAGAAGGGACCGCGGAGGAGCAGAGGGGAGTCAAGATACGATGATTTCTTTGAAGGGGACGGGTGGGATACTGTCTGTCTGGAACTTAAAGAGAGGGGTATAACACATGTGGCCCAGACAGGTGCTGTGGTCACAGCCATAGACTGAGTGAGAGACAGAGGCACTGTGAAAAATTGATGTGCCCTACTTACAGCAGCTGAGCAGAGACAGGAGCGGGAGGGTGGGAGGCTGGAATGATGTTAGATTTTGGAAGCGAGCGAACCATGTTGTGTTTTTTTCTTCTTCTTCTTCTTCTTCTTTTGTGCATTACATCATGCCAATTTGTTTCTGGGTGTGGGTGTGCTCCGGTAACTTGTTTAGCTTCATGTTCAGCCAACATACAACGCTCCTTTGTTCCTCTGTTGTTTTTTTTTTGTTTTTTTAAACATCTGTGCATGTGGTTTGTTTTCAAAGTAGCAGTTTCTCACTCTTGTTGCTCTATTAATTGTACAGGCTTAGCTGTAAACCTAGCCAAAATAAAAAGACATTCTCTCTTTAACACACACACACACACACACACACACACACCACTCTGGAGGCCTGGGCCACGCAGCTCTCATTAGCCCATCTCACACTCTTCGGCACTGTTTGGCCAAGTGGAGCCCTTTATCTGCCCTCCTCCTATTTAAACGAGGTGGGGAGAGGAGCTGGTCCCCGAAGGAGTCAGCAGAATGGAAACCGACCGCATGTTAATCAACAGTCCCAAACTCCACAAGAAACAACTAAGGAGCTGTGCCGTTTTAGCCCATTTACTCCGAGGAATATCTTAATGACCAAAAAGGATTTATGGAGGTTTACGGTGTAGGCCACACTGGGCGTTGGGTTTTGAATTTATGCTGTTCTCAGCAGTGCTGCCTAATGCGATGTAGTGACCATGACTCACCTGAGGGCTGAGATAACTGTCACAGAAACCTAGCCCACAGCGTTTAACTCTCTCCACTTGTTAGGTGGGTATGAATTGATATGTGATACTGAAGGAATTTGAGTCGGGTCAAGCAGAGTCCGTCAGCTTCACATCTCCCTTTCGCCATTACGTCACCTGTACGTCAGGCCTCACTTCTTCGCCCACCTCTTGCATTTATTCATCCCAGTCCAGAGCTCCACGAGTGACAGCGTTCCCATTTGATTGACAACACAGCCTTCGCCTGTTACCAGAGAGCTGATCTCGCAGATAGCTTTTCATTATTCCTCCTAATAGCATATGTGTAATGGGGCCGGGGGTGCAGTGGATACATGCTGCTACCAGCCGACAGAGAGAGAGAGAGAGAGAGAGAGAGAGAGAGAGATACATCAAGCTTCAGGCAACAAATTGGTACAACCTATTCAAAGCTATAATTACATAAATTGAACATACTGTCAAGCAGGATGGCACGCAATGAGAGCATGTTGTTATGATGGACAAATGTGAACATACATAGGTGCAATGGCTTTGAAATGTATACTTGTAACAAGCTTTGGTGTCATGGTGGTGAAGTATAAGCAAGCAAGTAATGCTAAAGTCCTGCCTTGACCTTTGGCCTCCCAGGGGAATCAGGTTAGATAAAAGCAATTTTTTACAGTGTAGAGTTGTTGATGAGGGCGGTGTAAGAAACCTGAATACTTTTTTTTGGCGGGGAGTGAAATTTGTCTGTAGAACCAAGTACCAAAAACTGTCAAGTACAGGATAGTTTCATGATTAAATGTTAAGTGTAGCCAGATTTAAAACTTAAAACAAAAATTTGCAGTGAAATCAGTTCATTTCAAGTGGAATCACCAGAATTAATAGATTCACTCATGCGGGTAAATAAAATCTGGGTTCACCTTGGGTGATTCTTAATACACAAATTCATGCAGACCAGAGGGCCAGAGATTCCAGAACAGACTCGTGATATCATGTTTTCGGCTGGCTAGCTTGTTAACCATTTGCTTGCTTGTTTACCAACTACACCAAAATGTAAGCAGCTCATTATTTGCTGTGAGGTTTTCTTCTGGTGTCACAATAACATTATTTAATTGCAGCAAAGCTCTCGTACGGCCGCTAGTTTTTAGACAACCTTTGAAATCGAAATGGTATCGTTTTGCTTCATGAAAAATACAAGTTGACACTTCCTCTAAGTAAGTTTTTACATCGGTTCCAAAACTTGATACTCATCCCCAGTCACGATTACAGAAAATTGGATACTGCCTCTGTTGATAGGACAGTGGGCTTTGATGTCCAAAATTTTCATCCCTGGGGTTGGCTCAGAGTTTGACCCTCACTCAGACAAATACAGAAAAGCCAAATGCTCCTGTCTGGCACAGCCATTAAAACAATGTATAAAAACTAAATTTATATTTAAGTTCATTCAGGGAATATCTGTTTGTGGATGTTCTTTTTACTGACAGCACAGCCTAAACCACCATTTTCCTGCGCTAACAATGCTCCTAATGAGGTAACCTCCATCAAACAGGTTGCAGTTTATCATAAGTTACATACTAGTTCAATGGAGTGAGAAACCTCACGTGTCTAAGAGGATAATTTTAGCACCTGTCGTGCTAAAAGTATTTATCTGTATTTTTATGTTTGTCCATCTGTCTCACTTTCACAGCACTATTGAATAGGCTCATTTCTCTGAGGGAGAAAGGCATGCTGGGTAATTGAAAGGGGGCAACTGGCGCAAGTCAAACAGATGGAGATGTAGTGTGCGTAGAGAGTGTGTGTGTGTGTGTGTGTGTGTGTGTGTGTGTATGTGTGTGTGTGTGGGCGGCGTCTGGCAGGAGTCAAACGGCTGTGGATTTATCAGCTCCCCAGTGAAGGCCAAAAGCATGAGCTTGCCAAATCCCACACACCCAAACGCAAACGCACACACATCATGCTTCACATCTTCCAACCCCTTATATATATCTTCATATAGGTATTTATTATTTTATCGGCTTGTTGTTTTATTGTTTTCCATCCATTTATCCCGCCATCTTTTTACAGTTTCTTGGACAGGCCCTGAACAGAACCCGTCACCTCTTTTCTCAAGTATTCTTCCCTTTTCCCTCTCCCCTCACATCTTTCTGCACTCTTCATCCCTCCCTTCATCTTTTTGCTCCTTCGTCTTTGCCATTGGCATTCTCAGTTAAGTGACAGATGCCAAGGCAGAAAGTGAGAAGGAGACACTGAGAGACAAAGAAGAGAGAGAGATGGTGAGGCTTGATGTTTTCCTTTATTTTTAAAAAGGGAAGGTATTCCATTATCAACAGTCTAACAGGCTGCAAGACTCACTCATTTAAAAAAAAAAATGTATTTGACTGTTTACTGCTGGGTGTTAGGGCCTACACAGTTGGTGCCACACACACACACACACACATATATATATATATATTTCTTCAATGCTTCAGTGTGCACGCACAAACTCACACACACAAACAAGAGGACAGCAGCACTTAATTCAACAAAAAATGTTATGTCACCCAAAACAAATATGGACAAATACACACAGCAAATCTGTGAATTTTTACCGGCTGATTTATTTGGCAAAGCTAAAAAAAAAAACTAAAAAAAAACTGGAGGTCACTTGTGTTGTAACTGTATTACTGCTCGGAATGATTCAAGAGAATATTTCCAAGCTGCCAACCTCTCCTTGACTGTGCATTTGAGGATTTAAAGGAGCTTCTTCAAGGCGCGGAGGAAATAATCCAGTGCTTTCATAATCCTGCGTGGATGTATTCGCTCAACCGGTCACTCACACGCACGTGCATATTTAAAATGCACAGCGGCGAGACACGCTCGCACAGACACTTACACCTGCTGCAGGTGTTCGCCGTGTTTCCGATAACCCGCAGAAACGCTCCGCCAGCGTGTGACAATCATTTACCGCCTTTACTGCGATCTTTGTGGCTCCGCGCTGAACTTGATTTGGCACAAGTGAACTGAATCTTTGACGGTCTCCGGGCTTTTGAAACACTCTGAGATCTTCTGGCCTTTTCATCTCCTTTAGATTCTCTTTAATCTGGGAAGAAAATGAATAGGCTTGTCAATCAGCCTTAGCTGGCCACCTGGAAATCATATGATTATGTTTGAAATACTTTGTTCGCCGTCACTTTGTAGTGCAAAAAAAAAAAAGAGTGATTGAAATCATGATTGAGTGTGTGGCTCCTGTGGAATGACTGTCATTGCATGTAAGGGGAATTTAAAAAAAAAAAAAAAAAAAAGAAGAAGAAAAAATGCTGCCAAAGACAAAACATTTTCTTGATATCGTTTAGAAAAAGCGTTTGGTTTTGATGTTAGGTTTCATCCCATATGTTGAGGAGAAAACACTGAGGATTTGTCGTCCATATGTCCCAAAAAACTTCTCTCTCGTGAATTTTGCTGCCGACCTAACTTGGAAATTGTTCGTGCTCTCCCCTGCTTAGTTGAAGGTGACTTTTCCTTCCCTTCCCCAGCCTAATTGTGGTTGAGGATGAGCCATTTGGCATCACAAGAATTGTTTTATTTTCTGACTGTCGATTGGCAAAGCTTCATGGATAAGACTTGATATGAGGACAACAAACAGCTCAATATGTTTTAAAGCGACTCCAGAGACGATTGAAGACAAAGACGGAGGATATGAAAAGCCCTCTTTTAGGTCTCTGTTATGCCATACTGCAAAGGGATGGATGGATGGAGGGAGGGGAAGGGAAGGGAAGTGTGCTGTGTTTTTTTTTTTTTTGCTGTCTCATACCTTTTAAAAGTTCTGCAGTTTCAGAGTCAAACAGGAATCCGTCCGTTGCCTGACAGAAATGCCAGGACGGTATGTCCTATAAACGCACACACACATGCTCACACACACACACTGAAGAGTAGCCCAGATACTCCAAAAAGCAGGCAGTCTGCGTGTCAGAGTTTAGAAGTTTAATTGGCCAATGTGTCAGTAGAGGAACAGGGTGTGAGAGAAGTGTGGACAATTGCAGAGAGAAAAAGAGAGAGAGCATCGCCCTCTGAGCTCTCTCTGATTTACAAAGTGTTAGCGCCAAAGATGTGTCAGTTTCTTTTGTGTAGTGTTCCATTCAGTGTTGCAAGCCTAAGTGAGAACGGTGTGTAACGCTGTATGGAGCTGTCCTTGTGTTGCATGTGGAGGTCTTGATAACAAAATGCTCACTCAGTTTAGGACTTTAGAATAAGGATAAGGCCTGGTCACTTTATCTTCACGAAATGTTCCTGAAGCTTAGTAACATAGTGACAACCCTCAGGACTAGCGGGTGAACTACTGTAGCTGTTGAGCTAACTGCTAATAGGCTCCACAGCTGATAAAAGGCTAGTGCTAGTCAGGCACTGTAGATCCATGTAGCTTCTTTCTATTTTCTTCATACTGGGACGTTTATGAAAGTGAATTGCGGAACACACCTAATAAACTACAATAGCTTCCCTCACGTTGGACTCTCTGGTTCTCTGTTACCTGAAAGGTCAGCACTAGCAAGCCTTCTTGCTATTGGTCAACGACGTGAAGATCATTTGTGCCGCTTTACATCACCCCTGTGAGTGAGGGCTGCAGTGATTTCATCATTTAGGATGCTGATGTGTTCTTTGAGGTAAAGTTATAGGCACATAGTGGAGAGTGGCATTATGGTTAGTGTTAGAGATTGGATGCGGTCAGTGGAAATGTCACTAATACAAACCTGAGCTTTTGTGTATATGCGTTTGCGTTTGTTTGCGTGTCTGCACAGGCACCAAAGGCTAGCACGGCTCCCTGAAGGAAAGACCTCATTCCACGGCCTTGCTTGTCGATATTACTGCTACAAATCAGGCCTCCCACACCGCTGAGAGCAGCAAATAGTACACACTCGCACACTCTCTCACAGACGCCATTGACTAAGGGAAAGTTTTATTACAATCTCTGCCCGATATGGCTCCCCTGCTACAGTTCGGACTGTGTGAGAGTGGTTCCAGTGCTCTATGCCTTGTTTATGTAGTACGTGCATTATGTGATTATGCATGCATATGTGTGTCTATGCCCGTTTTTAATTTGTTTGTGTGCAGGTGTGTGTGAAATTGTGTGTTTTATTAGTATGCACGTGCACATGTGTGTGCTGGTTCGGCCTGTTTGCTCAGTTGGGAAAACAGATTGCACTCTATCTGGACAGAGATGTGGAGTATAGCAACAGAGAAAACAAACCAGTCTGAATCAATTGCATCAGCCTGCTGTCTTTGACTCTGTTGCCATTTACAGAGCCTTTAAAACAAGGCCTTTTCTATGTTTTGCTCCAGATTATGAAGGTCAGAATTGCATTGCGTTATATGTGCAAAAACTAACTATCTGTGATGGTCTTTACATATCTTAAAATACTTCATTATAACCATCCTTCATTTCAACACAGATACTCACTGCTGTCTGACAAGCCACAGATATTAATATTAATATATCCATACAATATATCTTTCCACTTCTCTTAGAATACAGAAATTAAAAGAGGCTAGAAGACAGGGAAGCTCAATCCAATAAAACCGGCCGTCGTCTGAAATCATGGAGCCGTGATCAGCCAGTTAAGCCAGTTCTCAGTGATAATAGCTGCTCATCACACCGGCGGATCACAATGGATCGACAAAAGATCCACCGCTAAACCTGGGTGGTACAGAAGAAGGCTCTTAGTCATCATCATCCGTCTGTTCTAGATCCGCCAGACCTAGAGTTTATCTCTCTTCTGACTTTATACTTTTTGTGTATGCCTGTTAAGGGGGGAAAAAAGAGAGACAGTAAGAGGAAGTAACAAAAAAGGTGCGACCGATAGAGAGAGACAGTGAGAGACAGAAAGAGACCGCTGAGACCCACCGAGTCCCTTCCCACCTGCCGTGTTAATGCGACTGGACGGGGAGGGTGTCAAACAGACTGATGTCACAGTCGTGTCCATCACATGTACTTCCCTTGAAGTTGTCAAGTTGGACACCCAACTTGAACTCAAACTCAAACAGTTGAAAATGCAGGCAGACTTGGAGGCAGCTAAACATCTGGTTTTCCTTTTGCTTCTCATAAATGTGCAGATATGATTCCATATTGATAATATTGAGTGATTTTAGGAAAAAAAAATTAAGTGGGTAGAGGTTGTCCAACTGTGGACCATTTCTGTAGTGACAAAGCTGTTCAATATATGGATAATGTATTATATACAGCAATATATGTTAGTATATTGTAGTTATCTGTAGTTCTCCGCTACCTCTCAAAGTCTTTCAAACTCAAATTCTGTTTCTATTTTTCACTCAGCTCATTATTTGTATTAACAGTAATAGTAAGTAATGTGAGAGGACTGATTTCCTCATGTACTCATGATGTGCTTTAGTTCAAAATCAGCCTCATGTTGTTGTGGGTGTTATGATCCAAAGTTCAAAGTAATCACTGCAGAAATTGCTGATATGGTTACAAAATTATTATTTAGCTTTTTTTTTTTTGATGCATTATATTTTTTTCCCTTTTGGCCCAGAAGTAAATGTTGTATGGCCCAAGACCAGTTAACGGCATTTGGATTAGAAAGCTGTAGTTTCTATAAAGATTATTATTTTCATTTCATTAGCAACCTGGTTACCATTAACACATCCAAATGTAGGCGAGAAAATTAATCCAATTCCCAATTCATTTAACATGACATTA
Organism: Seriola aureovittata; assembly: GCF_021018895.1. Classification (NCBI taxonomy): domain Eukaryota; kingdom Metazoa; phylum Chordata; class Actinopteri; order Carangiformes; family Carangidae; genus Seriola; species Seriola aureovittata. The sequence goes on from NC_079379.1 coordinate 19,498,459, forward strand.
CGTGACTTCCTCATCCCTGTGAATGCTGAAGTGAAACATCATTACTGTGACACTGGATGTGGGGAATGAACTTTACTTTGCCAGAAGCAGACAAAATATGGAATGAATGTATTATGCAGTTTCAAACACTTTTCCTCTGAAGTGATTGAACTACAAAAAAATCTTCCCTGCCTCAGTGTCCACTGTGTGGTTTTCTAATTTAATTTTCTTTGAATGCACACAGTTAATACCCAGACACACCCTTTCGTTCTGTGTCTGCATTTAAAAATTTAGGACTGGACTATTATGCACTGAATTGAATGGTTTGTATTGCTGCATTGATTCACTTCAAATTTGAACACACACACACACACACACACACACACACACACACACACACACACACACACACACACACACACATACATACACACAGATTTCTGCTCCCTGGTCATGCAAATGCTTCCAACAGCATAATACAAGCATAATTTAAACAGAATAATTCATTGGGTGTTTGTTGACAAAAGCCTGTGATACTGTTCATAGTCCTGTATGTAATTTTTTTTTATGAATGCATATTACCACTTGTCTCTGTGAGTGTGTGTCACATTCACAATCATCTTAGATCTCAGATTTAAAACCAAAAAAAAAACAAACAAAAAAAAAAAACACTACAGGTTTCCAGGAATAAAAGGGAGGAGATCTATGTATGTTCACCCAGGAAGGGCTCACTCAATCTGGGTGCAGTCAGCCCTCTGTCAGCCTCACTGCTTCACCACCCCTTGATCCATGGGGAGAGGGGCTGTACTTTGGTGGTGGTGCAGCAGTCTTCTTCGAATCGATTTGGCTAAGTGGCCATTTATTTTAATTAGCTAATAAATAGACTGTTTGAAGGGGATGGACGCGGAGTCGTTTGACTTGACGTTTAGAAAGAAGCAATAGAGCTAAGTTTACTGGAGAGCAGTTCTCCAGTTGCAGTGAATCAAACGGTGCACCCTGCTGGTTTTCAACTGCAAGAGATACAAAGTAAATGTAGCTGAATGACAGATAAAATTAAGAAGTTACCAAAGTGAGAGATGCAAGGCAGAGGGCAAAACGGAGAGTGTTTCCAGACTTTTAAAGCTGTCTTTACAGTCTGAGGGATTGTCCCAACTCCCAGCATGTTCTCTCTTCTCATCCTGAGCTTTTCTATCAGATTCATTTTCACTTTTAATGCCATCAGCAGTTTTTTACTCTCCTGTTACCGTAAGAGGCTAGGTGTAGTCACCCCACAGCACGTTACTATCAGAGTAGATGTAGGAAGCATTAAATCCTTCCCCCGAACAGCCATTGTCAAGCTTTGGTTTTCACCACATGTTGAAGTGGTTAAGCACATTAAGAGCATAAAGTAAGAGTGATACACAGCATTTAACAAATGTGGAGGATAGTGACTTTTTTTTAGCCTTTCTCAACTCAAAACACAAGACCAACAAGAAAAGATGCTTATCTGCTCCAACATAAGTTGCACATGTTAGCATCCTTGAATAATTAGCTTACAACCTACTTGGCCAAGGAGCATTTCATTAGCTTTCAATTTGAAGGTAGAGTTTTTCCCACCATGTGGAAGGTGGTCCTATATAGTATAAAATCAAAGTGTAAGCTAACAATAGCAGTTCTCTACTCTTAACTGAATTTGGGAAGTTTTACACTCCAGCAAACCCAACATGGTGTAACATTAACCAACTACATTAGTCAGTTCTCACCCTAAAAGCTCCTTTGTAGTATGTAAATTGACACACTGGTTCAAAATTTGAACAATAAAGCAAATCTAACTTCACCTTAGTCATTAGTCCTTATTCATTATTGATATATGTTGACATTTTGTTTCAGTATTTTAGCATGAAATGTTTAAAAGATCATCCATAAAAACTGTTTTAAACCAACCCAAGCTTAACTAGCTAGCTAGCCACAGCTAATTAAATCTGCCCATCAGTTGTCGTTTCAGCCACAAGACTGGTGGCTGCTGGTGAGAAAATGAGAGGCCTGTTTTTGTCCAACTCTGTCTAAAATCAGGTACCTATTGTTGGTGGTAAATCTACAACTGGAAGGTCAGTTAGCAGCGAGTTGTATGTCAGACTACAGAGGGCTCAGGAACCTGGACATCACTAGGAATGAACCAGTTTTGTCTGTCAGCGTAGTCAGTACATCACACACCTCCAGTGGAAATCGGGGCTTTCGGTCTGAAAGGGTAACAGCAAGTTGTTAGACAGTTACACTGTTTGCAAAAGGTTTGAAACAATGACAGATGTGAAATTATAAAGTCCTCTGTTGCACAGGCCTGCTAGCATGAATATTTACCCAGCTGTTCTCTTTAGATTGACAGAAGGTATGTGACATAAGAAACTTGTAACATCTATCTTTCACACTGAGTTTTAAACAATAAATGAGGATACACTGTTTGCTGTCTTCTCAGAAGACAGGCATTTATTTAGCTTACTTACTGTATCCAGATGGTTGTGAAAACAATTAATACTTTGTGAGGTTTGAGATAGATGATAAAGGTTAAAACAATACGCGTCTAACATATCTGAAATGCAGCCTGTGGAAAAATCTTTACAACTCCTTGACCAACACCAACAGTTGTGCTCTAAATCTCCAGCTATTTGTTAAATGAAGTAACAAAATAACACTGAACTTAAAAACTTTAATTGCAGGCAATGTTAAGACATCCTAAATTTGCATCAATAAAAATAAAAATTCATGAGTGTGCTTTGAACACAGGGTTAAGTTACCCTGGCCTAGCTAAAGCTAAACAAAGCACAATTAGCAATCAGTGGAGCGAGAGGGGGGGAAACTGCACAGCCTTATGAAGGGGAAGGTGAAGAGAGGGGAAGAGACCAAAGAGAGCTCCAGAAACCATAAGCAAAAGCCAAACAGAGGCAGACTAAGCAGAGCAGATGGTTTCAGCGTTTTTGCCCGGGGCACTCCATACACACAGAAATCACTACAAGGAAGGAGAGAGATGATGAGTTGAAACACTAACTACACATCTGCACTTCCCCTCCTCCAGTGCTTCAGAAGGGAAGAGAGAGCAGAGAGGAAACTGGAGGAGTTTTGACAGGCATCACCAACACTGTGCTCCGTTCAGTATCCTCAGTGTTCAGAGCAATCTCAGTTGACACATGGCATCCATCATCCCATGATATGTTGTACCAATACGCGTTCTTTTACATTTTGCTGAACGTATTGGATATTCTCCTTTTTCTGTCAAGCAGATGTGCTGCAACCTTTTAGACGCATGCATATTTTTTAAGATGTAGTTCAGTGTTCGTGGGAGCGTTTCAAACAGAAAACACAGCTGACCCGAAAATCTTGCAGCTGAGCTTCAGCGTGTGTAAACTGTTTGACAGTCAATCTCTTTAGCGTCACTTCACCTAAAAGTACACTGTGGACAAACACACACAAGTACACACACAGAGAGACACTCGTGTACTGCCTGGCTAAATGAATGGTGAATGATGGATGAGTGTTAGGTTCGGTAGTGTTGCCATCTGTTCCGACATGGGACAGAGAGAGTGGAGGGCTTGCGGTTCATTGAGCTTCAAGCCCATCACAGCATTTAGCTCATCTACTGTATACGCTCCACTGACACCTGGATGGATTTGTGTGTGTGTGTGTGTGTGTGTGTGTGTGTGTGTGTGTGAAGTCCACTGTATAAGACAGAGTTCCTCTTGACCAATACTAGTCACATTACTTAAGCAGAAATGATGATCTTTTCAAATATGGTAAAATCTGACTCTATGAGCCCATAGTCACACCCGAATCTCTACTCAGAAGCTGATCCAAAATCAATTTACTCTTTTTTTCTCTCATTGAAAATCCCTCAGCGTCACACTGCCGCACAGTCAATTTTCTCTGACTCGGCTGCCCGCGCCTTCTCTTGCACATGTGCCCCCTAACTGCCTCGCTCCGTCTCTATTACATGCCCTGCCATTCTCTCTTTACACCACGGTGGTCACTCTAAACACAATTGCCATCGATCGCTTCATTTCTCCATTTTTGCCTCTTTCTGATGGTTCAGCCCAGGTGAGAGGAATCACAGGGTTTGGTCAGGTTTCTGCAGCATCTCCCTAGATGGACTGGTACAGAGAGAAAACCCATAAGTAAAGAGTAAATCTCTATCCATTTTCATTTTGCCCTGTATTGTCCGACACATTTGAATCCCCTCACATCTATGACTCACACACACTATGATATAAAAGTGTGAACACCCACCCTGACACACACACACACATACACATATATACGCAGTCATATAAAGCATTAACACAGTGCCATTTTGAGTGCTCTGTCTGCTGCTGTAATGTTAGTGTGTGTGATGCAATCTCTCTCATCCTCTCACTCGTCCTCCTGATGACTGGAAGGTTATCGGAGGAGTGTCATGCCCAAAAGCCAGCAGACAGCTTTGCCCTTCACAGCAAAGTATCAGTGCTAATTAGAGACTATGAGTATGTCACTGAACTTAATTGTGTTTGTGTGTGTGTTGCTGTGGCCAGTCATGCATGGCTGTATCAGCCTCTTACATTGAAACATAGGAGTGTCTTACATCAATTCATCATTTCAATGGGACTTTTGAGATCTGGTCCTCTGTTATGAGGCCACGTCTCAGGGCAGCCGCACATGGCCTGAAAACGTCTGTTATTCATCTTGCAGGGACATATTTATTTATTTCTTTTGTCCATATTACCTTCCCTGCTTCTCCTTGTCTTTGTGCATGAGTGATATCCAGCTCAGACTTCATCTTGACCACCGATTGTGTAAAGAGACTTTGATTGGTAAATGTGTGCTTTTAAAACTTAATCAGTGGGCACAGCAGTTATGTAGCATGGCTAGCATTGTTAGCATAGCTGTGCTGTGCTGCAATCCCTCTCACACTTGACAGGGATGAACAGAGGCATGACGTAATATGAAGTGGGCGTAACTCTAAGTGGGCGTAAGTGTAGCTAACGCTAAGTGGGCGTAACTGTAAGCATTGCAGGTCAAAGATGGCCAAAGATGTTGCTTTCCATTATCATGTGGCATATATTCAGTTTCCAATGATAACCGTGGCAGATTTGCCATTCACAATTATAATTTTTGAAACAATGGGTCCTTCGCCTCAGACAGAAGTAGTAGTAGTAGTGCATTGTAAAGCAATTAGAGCTAGTACTATAAGTATGATGTTATTTACTTATAATATAATTTGGTTTGAATGGTTAGTTTACATACTTTTTCAAATATTACGTTTTTACTTTTAAGTTTACAAGGGAAAAAGTTTTTAAGATGAGGACTAACGACCATAAGAAAGTCTCAGGTAACGCTGGCTGGATTTGCTGGTAAGTAAATATTCCAATATCTAATGATGAGCTGGATGGATCAGTTGGCTTCTGCACAGTTACACTGGATGTGCTAGTCATTAATGATGCAATTTTAAAACGTGATCTGTAACCCAACAAACTAATATAGTTTGATGATGACACAATCATGTTTGTAGCTTAAATCAGAGTTGATACACTGCTTAATTCATTCCTCACAGTTTTGCTCTTGTGTTTTGAGATTAAACCCGCTATGCAATAGGTTTAACTTAAAAATATTCAGAATCAGAGCACACATTTCTATGTAAAAGTGAACAGGTTCTGATTTACATATTCATCACTTGAAATCCATGCTGTACATTACGGGACACGGTGTACCCATTAACATGCCTGATTCAAGGGTTATGAGATGAAAGCCCTGATGCATAGCACTTTAAAGTACATACTTGCAAAACATATTCAAAGTGTTGTAATCTACTTTTTTTGGTGCACCCAATTTCCCATAGAATACATTGTCTGTTTCAGTTTCACCTTTATGGAGTTATGCGAGAGCTTATACAGTGTTTAGAGTCTCTAGACTGAAAACACTGAATCTCTTGTGGCCACAAAATTGTATGCTGTTATACTGAGGCTCGACCTGAGTCTTTGGTCTTTTGACCTTCCAGCTATAAACTCAGGAAACTATTTGGAGAGTGCTGGTGCAAAGAATAACTAAAGAATACAATAAACTCTGCAGTTTGAGATCCATCAAAATTTGAGGTGGATTTCTCTTCAACAGAGGGCTTGATGGAGCCCATAATGATGGGATAGTGTCCAGGCTTATGTAGCAATACCTTCAAGAGGCAGCCAGGCCACCTTAAGATGAGATATGGCTCATTGGATTATAGTTTATAGTGTTTGAAAGCATCCATAGCTGCCAGCAAATGCATCCTGGCTGAATGATAACAGTCCCTTTTGAAACAGTGTGAAGTCGCACCCCAAGTGAGGACTTTGGATGACATTTTAGGATTTACTCTCCCGTTTGACTCTCTCCCATTGTCTCATACTTTTCCAGGTGAACAGACGGGAACTGTAGTGCACACTCACCAAATGTGAGTTAGTTTCTCGTTTCATCACACTCCTGTTCTTTGAGAGAGCCGCTCTGAAATTTCCTATGAACCCACCTCATCAGGAGCAACCTTGTCTCAGCTTGAAACTTGCGCTGGTGAAATAAAGGAAATCGCTGATGCTAAGCTAGAAAAAAAAAATTGCCAGATAAAAAAAGGCAGTAGGCAAGAGCAGAGGAGAGGTCACAATCTGGTGAGTCTGCAGTGAGAGTTGGAAACTTCTAACACAGGCGTCAGCTTTTGTTATGTAGATTTAAGAGAGGCCATTGATTGGAGGAATGATGCATACAATTTCTGTACTTAATCTTCTAAATGCATTCAGATGTATGAGAGTGTGAATGGGCCTTGTGCAGAGTTGGAAAAAAAACATCTAGCTGCTCGGCTGCCATATGCATATTTGATGGTCTGGATCTCTCAAGGGTGGGTTAGGGGTCGAGTTTACACACTCTCTACCGGGACCCACACTCTCTCTGCTGGCACTCGGCCCACAACCTCAGGGCGGGAGAGGAGAGAAAATCAGCAAAACGGAGCCGAACGCGAAGAGAAGGTTAATCTAAAGTGTGAAAAACAGAGAAGAGTGGAGAAGTTTCATATTTAAATATGTACTCACAGAAACTGTGTAATATGCTACATGCTGTTTTTTAATCCTCTGTTAACCACTCGCTCTCTCTTGCCTCTCCTCCAACTGGCAATATTTCTCTCCTCCTTCATTTAACCTCCATCTTCTCTGCTAGCTGATGAACATCAGAGGCACGCTGTGTTTAGGCTATTTCTCTCTCCAACTCTGTCTGTCTGTAGCTCCCTTCTCTCGCGCTGCTCATCCGATCAAAAATAACTTCGCTGCTGGCTTTGTTGTCATGTAAAGGACAGCAGGGAAATGTAACTATACTCTATTTGAGAAACACTTCAGCTGTTAGCACAGTGCATAGTAAATAATGGTTTGTGGAGCTTGTGGTGCGCGAATCTCACTCGAATTAATAAAACTACAAGAAGAAGAAGAAGAGGTGCTATATGGGCTGCAGGCCCCAAGCCCTGAACTCATGCACTTATACTTTATAATGAGTATTGCTGTGTGTGTGTGTGTGTGTGTGTGTGTGTGTGTGTGCTTGCATTCTTGTATATGCCCTCTACGTATACATGTCGCTGTATGTGTTTTTGTGGAAAATTGTATGCATCCTTGTTTGTGTGACTCGTTCCCAGCAATATTCTCATGCAATATGGATGTGACTGAGTGCTCTGAGTGGACTATGAGGGAGCATGTTGGGATGGGCAGCAAAGCAAAACCACAGTAATGTTATGCAAGGCTGCATCTTGTGTGAAATGGCTGTGTCGTGTACGGTTTAAGGAGTACACTGTCATTTTTTTGTCCTGAACTGTTCCGAAGAAGTTTTGCCGGCGAATGAGAAATACATGAATTTAAAATAAGCAGCACCACGCACAGGTGCACACAGCAGGTACGGACAGAGATCAGGTCTGGCAGCTTTCAGATGTACATATTGTATTTATTTATGTTTTTGTGGAGAGATAATTCATATCCCCAAACAGATTCCAACCCATACAAAACTACACCTTTATGAGCAGGGACACACACATTCAGATACATACACACAAACATGAATAGCTGTGAAAAGTTTGGCCTTTAGTATATTCATAGACTGTCAAGTATGAAAAATGGATTAGTCAAATGCCACATGTCATCATATTGGAAATCTAAGGCGTTTCAGCGTGTGATGGGAGCAGAAATGGTGTGATGTGAGTGATACATATAGAGAGGGAGAAAGGGTGTGTGTGTCTCTTTGCGTGTGTCTTTGCACGTGAACACTTCCCTGTGTGTTTGCACTTTGTTCCTGTGGAGTTGCTGACAGTGTGTGGATGTTCTTGCTCTGTTTAATGAGCAGATCTCAAGATTAACACAGGAAGATAATGAGAAACAGCATCGCAGGAAGAGAGTGAGAGTGCCAAAACAGTTGTTCAAATTTTCAGCACCCTGCTAGTTTCGCTGCACATCAGACTGGCTTGTGTTTCCATAATCTGCTCGCGGTCCAAAAGGCAAGCTGAGCAGTTACCGGCTGGCTTCACATGCTAGTTATGACATTTCAATTCCATATGAATAGACTTATTTACCACTAGAAGCAGCATACTGTTTTGCTACAGGGAGATGAACACAACCCGTGCTCCTACCATCTCCTCTCTGATCATAAAGGGCATGATTTACAACTTAGCTCGAACAATGTACTGCTCATTTAATTAGTAATTTGGTATCTCTTAGTTATCATGTTTCAAATTAAGCTTTGTCTTTGATACAAAGCTGAACAAAGGAAGACAGTATTTAAAGGAAAAGTTTCACATTTTGGGAAACATTTGCCACTCTCATATTTGTGCATTATATTTAGCTAAAATCAGTAGGCAATTAGCTTAGCTTAGCATGAAGATTGGAAGCAGGGGGAGGGGATCCCTCCTCAAATAAAAATAATCACGAAAACCTCTCAAATTCATGAATTAACACACTGCATTAATCCGTACACAAAATTTTTAAGTCAAGGCCCCCAACCACTGTTGCCAAGAAATAGTTACAGAATGTATTTCCCAATATAACCCCTGTTTGTGTCTTAGTGTAGCGTGTTAGCATGCTTAGCTAAAAATGGTTAACTGTATACTTATCACCTGGTTTGCACTGCCATTATGAGCGTGGTAGCATGCTTATGTTAGCATTAGCTCAGAGTAGCCTGTGCCTAAATACAGCCTCACAAGACTGTAAAATCTTAGTCTTCAGGGCGAGGCTCACTGTTTTCCCCTGCCTCCAGTCATAATGCTAAACTAAGCTAATCACCTGCAAGCTCTTTTTCCTTAGTGCACAGACATGAGAATGGGCTCAGTCTTCACATGTAACTTTTGGGGAAATAAGGAAACAGTAAATCTCAAAATGAAAGTTCTGTGGTACAAATGAATGAAAGGGAAAAAGTCCATCCATTCTTTTCAGGTATCTGATATGAGTTGCATAAAAGCAAAGATAAATGACACGAATAAAACCAAAAGATGAACTAAAGGAGACACAGTAACAATCAAATTTGCTTTTGAAAATCAGATAACAACTGTGCGGGCCACAGACACGAAAAGAGTTTTCATCTTTCGCATAATCTTTTATGTTTCATTTCTGAAGCATCATGTAATCGATGTCAGAGCAGAGCAGAGAATAATAAACAAGCAATGAGTTGAAATTATTTCATAAACACAACAGCAATATTTCCATGTTACTAAGTAACAAGGAAGGGACCAGATTTAGCGTCAGCCTCTGCATAAGCACACGGTTATACAGCAAATTAATCAACATAAGTTCTTTCCTACTCAAACATAATGTAATAGCCAAAGCAAGTTTCCAAGTTGCCAGGTAACATGTAGGCAACAGCAACCTTTTTTTATCCACCAATCCTTTGACATCCTGTGAAGACTGAAAGAGATCTTACACCACGATTTAATAGGCCCGGCTCCTGTAGCAACTGTTTCTACTGAACACCTTCATCTCTTTGTTTTGCCTCACTCCTAAAAGAGCTTTCCCTCAGGTCTTAATGCATTGAGATAGATTCCTTTAGATCACAGCCACGTAGTACAGCAGGATCTTCACAGAACAAATTCTACGCTAATCCCTGTATTGCTTAAGGGCTACAAGCCAAGCAGTGATGGCATAGCACAATTCCACAGCCTGTAGATGAGTCTCGGTAGGAGAGAAAATGAGTTATCTCCCTTTTTTGCTTTGCTTTCTGTTTTTTGTTCCCTTTCTCTGTGACGCTGTGTGAAGTCTTTGTGACTCTCTGTTTTGTTTTCTCTCTTTTTATGTCTTCTAAATTTACACAGTCCTACAAGCAGATCCATGTGGACATTAACACATATGGGCATTAGTTAACACACACACACACACATTGGTATCTCTTTCACACATTATCTCTTATGTGGCATTTTCCACATTTTTCCACTTACTGCCATCTTGCCTGACTTCCTAACCCCTGGTGTGCAAGTTCAGTCATACATGAGGGAAGTTAAGTTAAAAAGTCAGGAAGCAGAAATAGTTGAGAAATGAATAAAATGTCTGAAAACTGGCAGATTAATGGAAACAGATGGAGAGAAACTCATAAAGCAAGAGACAGAGAGAGCTTGTGAGTGTGTGCGTGTGCGTGTGTGTGTGTGCGTGTGTATGTGTGTGTTGGTCACGAATGTAGTCGGCATCGTCACTCGGAATAAGATAATCACCTCCCTCTAATGATGTGGTCGCTTGCCCCCGGCGGTCTGTCTAATGTTGACAATCACCAAAACACGTGCACACACACACACACACACACACACACACACACACACACGCACACACACACACACATACACATACATACCAGACATACATCAAGACACTCACAGCCATGACAGCCAATTAATGAGAGGGATGGGATGGAAGAGGAGGGAGAGAAAGGGAGATTCGGAATTATGGCATTCCTCATTGTCAAAACTCTTAGCGCCGCTTTGCTCCCATCCGCTAATTAGCGTCTCATTGTCCCTCACTTTCTTTCTCTCCCTGCTGGGTGTGCATATAGGTCTTCATGACATTAACAGTGCAATTCTGGGCCTTGCAGATTTTTTTTCCCACTAATTGGTATAAGCTGAATATACACAGTGTCAGAAAATTGATGTTTAAATTCAAGCACTGTGTTTTACACTAGAGAACATGTATATACAGACACAAGGGCAGTTTGTGGCATTTATTTAGCAACATATTGTTTAGCCGAGGGCTGCCTCCGTCTGATGCATGAGACAGATACACTGGATGTTTTTGTTTCCATGCAGTGATGCTAGCTGGAATGAATGTCTGTACTAGTTATGTGGGTGTGTATGTATGTGGCAAATATGTGCAGCAGCTACCCGGAGACTCACAAAGCAGCCGTGACAGTGCTGGCCTTTAGCAAAGCTCCATGTGATGGAGTGTTTTACATGCTCCCCTGCTAAGGTGAATCTTTAATCTGCAAAAGCAATGCATTAACCCAATATGACACTCAATGTGTGTGTGTGTGTGTGTGTGATCCACTGACTTTTCTCCCCTCTTTCCTCACTTAAAGGTCACCGGATCACTTGCTTTTACAAAACATGCGGATAAACACAGACGCGTGCGTTTAGATCGAGACCGACTCCTCAAACAGAAAAGATACACAGGTAATCAATTTTAATGCTCGTTATACTGTAATTACACCCACAAGCCTATGTGCATTATGCAGGAATATGCAAATTGCAGGAGAGGCAGCCAGTCCGTGACGAATGTTACGCCCAGTGGTTCCGCTGCTGCGCGTGGGTTGATGACAATTTTAAGATAAATAAACTCCTCTCTTGTTTGTTTGTCATCACTTTTTCCTCTGTGTGTTTTTCTGTCTCTCACTTAAATGAAAAAGATTCGTCAAATGTAAACAGTGAGGATAGCTCAGCTTGGAGAAGGAAGAAAGGATATATTTTCTTCTGGTGTTTTGATGCCCCCCCCCCCCCCAACCTCCTTCTTATTGCTCGTCATTGTAATGGGGCTGTTTGATGATGCGCTTTTTGATGATGTGTCCTCTTCCAACAGCATCTGACCACAAATACTGCGTGCTTCTTTGAACAGCTGAATTTTAAACTCAATTAGCACTTCTGCACACAAATACACATAACGCGCACGCTCAAGCACACAAAAGCCATCTTGGATATGCTCACGCTGGGCACTGGCACAAATTAGACTGCGAAACACACACATGCACGCACCTGAGTGGTGAAGCTAATTTGCCCGAGCGGACCTGAGTGAAAGGAATAATGAGGCTTTGATGACTTCACTTGAAGAGACTCGCTCCACCGTGACATCATCTGCGACCTCGACATGACCCCCACACTTTGCTCTGATTCATTTATCCCCCTCCCCCAGTGGAAATCTGTACTTCTGATAGGCTGGAGTCCACTGTGCCAGATAGAGTGAAAGGTGGAGAACTGAAGTTGCCATTTGTCACAGACTGTGAAATGGGATTTAGGTAGAGAGGGAGAAACACTCATGGAGCTGTATTCAGGTGTATGGAGTGGTGTAAAAGTGTAAGAAAAAGGTGTAAAAAATTTGATGGACAGCTGAAATGTTTCATTATAGTTATATCCTCATGACAATGTGGTGCAAATAGACCCAAAATGGAGGTTGCACTTGTTCTAATGCAAAAAGTACCTATTAGAGAAATTGGAAAAAGTTATATTTTCATAAAAAAAAAAAATAAGTGTGCTTACTTATGCTGAAAGTGACACTGTAAAAAAGTTAAAACATTTGCATCTGAGATGTTAAAAGGGAGTTCGAGTTTAAGTTGTGGCACTTAAAGCAGTTAAAATGTCTTAAGTTTCAGCAGTGTAGGCAGTGGAGTTTCCAGTGTGTACAGTATGGAATCACTGAAAGTAGTTGAACTGCCATTTGAAGTGTGAAAGATGAAAACAATTGGACTCTCAGTTGAAGCATGAAAGATGAAAGCAGTTGGAATAGAAAAATAAACAATGGCAGCAAATGAAACTGATGCCCCAGAGAAGGTTTAAGTGCACTGTGAGTAATCGAAGCGTCAGAGTGACACCAGTTAAAATGTGAGTTTGAGTATTTGAACTGTCATTTGAAAAGTAAAAGTCAGTTTATGAGTAGAGGCCAGAGATAGTAGATGATAATATATCATTCTTGCATTATAATAATAATACAAATCATACTGATGGTATTAAAGTTAAAAATACAAGATTATGAGCTTGCATTTTACACAAATTCTCAGATTTTGATCATTTTATTTTCTATCCATCCACCTTTGTGAATAGAAAATATGATTTAAAAAAAATAAATACGGTGCTAAAAAAATTGAGACACACTCTCAGTGTTGCCCTACAGGTGACCTTGAGTGAAAGCTGATGACGTGGTTTAGGATGACGCTGTAAACCTTAGCTGTAACCCCTGTGTCATATTACCAATAGTCTGCCACTAATGGACGTCCTATTCATTTCGGGAGAGACTCTCTCAAAATGACCTCTCTATGAAGAACACACACGATTGCACACATTTACGCACACATACACAATGGGACAAAACAGCATGCATCATTCGTTTCTGTAATCAGTGCACCGTCAGTATATTTGTCTAATGATCCATAATGAATTAGCGAGCTTGGAATTGGGTTTCGGGTGGAGGGACATGGACAAAAAATCACATTTAGACAATCACGTGCATGTGCATTCATTTCAAATATTTTAACACCATGCACACACACACCAAATCTTTCGCAGGTCTGACTGAGAATAATTAGAAAGATACTGTTTGTGTGGATGCTCCGGGTCATCATTGCTGCTGCGATATTCACCAGCGGCAGTGGAATGAATTAATCATAACTTTAGTCATTCTCCAAATTGCCCGCTTGCGAGGAGTAACGGGAGTCATATATGGGGGCCACGTTGAACTCAGCAAATTTGTTTTCAGGTCATTGTTTTTTTTTTTTTAAATGTTGTTGCCTTGTTTTGCTCTGTTGTTCCTCGTCATCCTTGTTCTTGCGTCCTAGGGGAGCAGAGCAGGGGGAAATAGAGAAAGGATAGGGAAGCGCAGTGAATGAAAAGGAGAGGAAGAGAGCGCAGTAGAAATGCTAGGGAAAATGGTGAGCTGTCAGGTGAGTACTGGAGAGGGAGCAGGGCTCTAAGTGTTTTGCCCTAAACCATGGAGGATATGTGTGTGTGTGAGTGCGCCCGTAAAGATACATGACAACGAAGCAAAGCACAGCTGCATCTTTGCACCTGCAGCCACAAATGTATTCTTACAAGCACATGCATACACTACATGCAAGCCTACACACACACACACACACACACACACACACACACACACACACACACACACACACACACACACTCACTCACACACACAGATGTAACAATAACACATTTCTGCTTCACTTGTATGAAAGCCAGTGAAGCAGGAAGAAGACTTTTTGTTTTGTTTTTTTTCCACCTAAGCTTTTCATTTCCATGATCCATCTCAACCTTTCCCCTCGTGTCCTTCTCATACTTTTTTGCCTTCCTTTCAACCACCCCCGTGCCCTTCTCTCCATTTACCACCTCTGTTCAGCTCAACAGTGCTCCCTTTGATTTATGCATGGAGTTCTGTGCCAGCTTAAGAGCACCATATCACTAGCACCTCACTCTAATGTGCAACGTGTCTGCAGGCGAGCCTTGAGCTGGTACATTCATTTGATTTGTGTAGAGTCAGAACAGAGTAAAAACCCATTAAGACGAGAGATGGAGAGGGTGCTGGTTTTGCATCCAATTTCCTGTCTGCATGTATCTATTTACAAGGTCTTTGTCCAGCTGTTTACTGTACGTGGAGAAGATTTGGCAAAGTGAGGTCCTCATGTTGAAACAAGGCAACACTGTGAAGTTGTCTACTGGTGCTGACGTCATACATTTACTGCAACCTTGTCTTCATGCAAAGAGTTTCAAGCATCACAAGACGTTCTAGGTCGAACAATTTGAGCGGCATGCAACAGCAAACTACCGCCCTGTGGTACAACTCGAAACAAATCTTTTTTTCCGATAATATCAACGTTTCATTGTACTCAGAAAATAGGTGGTGCTGGGAGCTTGGTGACATAGTGAAGTTGATTTATAGTTCTGAATCCAAGGGGTGCAGCCTACACATAAACACCACTGCAGCTGAACCATAGTCTAGATCATAGCGTTGGGCCAGCAAAGAACTGGTCTGGATTGGTCTGCATGAGCTGTTAGTGTTTTCTGCTACAAGTTTCTGATGCTGGTGGAGATTGTTGACACGCAGGAGAACATTAAAAAGCTTTTAAAAAAAAGTCATTCCGTTATCTTCCCTTTTCCAGAAACAATCATCCAGTCAAGCGATTGCACCGAATAGTCTTATATTCAGTAATGAGACAAGGCGGACCCTCCTGTCCTCGCTGGTATCACCACATTAACTAAAGCACTAAACTTACTAATCCCAGCATTCCATTGAAATGTATCAATTTCGGTGTTACAAATGGCGTTGACTGAACAAGAGAGTTTACTGTTCCTGCTTTATTCCTATAACCTTTCCTCCAAAGCATCTTTCTTTTAATGCCTTTCGTCATCCATCTGCTACGTCTACATCTGCTCTCAGACCACCAGGGAAACGCCAGAGATCCCTCTCTCCTTGCTGCTGCCTTTTTTCTTCTCTCTCCGAGAAAGCCTGACCCATACAGTCTCTAAAGCTCTGTCATCTTACTTGGAGCTTAATCAAGTTCCTTTAAGTAGGCAGGGTGCATCAGGTCTATACAGCATATATGATCCTCATAGAGATGTTATCAGCATATGATCCTTACAGTATGCGTGTGTGATAGGCATGATACTCTAGATAACTCAATGTCTTACTCAAAGATTTGCATTGGTGGGATTTGGAGGCTATCACACAACGTCATGGTGCGCTGGAATGAGGAAAATCAGAACAGCACATACCAGCCATATGGAAGGAATACATACAAACTGTTATTAAACTTTTTCCCCTCTGTTAAGCTGATGGAAATCCCCTATAGGGTGTTTGCAGAGCTGAAGTCAGTGTTCTGTTAATAGGATCTAATTGGAAATGGCTGGTGTTAAGGAAGTTGCTTGGGTTGTCTGAACCTAATCCTGTGGAAATCCCTAAGAAGTTATTAAGAATCTATGTGCTATGTCCTGAATGTAGGACAGTGGTTTGCAAACGGAACTAAGCCCTCAGACTCTTTGGGTTTAGCCATCGCCCCAAAGTTGAAACTACAGTAATACAATACATTTGACAAAGGCCCTTTGGTTAAAAAAAAAAAAAAAAAAGAATAAAACTCTTGAGTATTTTGTTGTGGTATATGCCCTGTTCATCACGTTGTTGTCAATAATGTTAATATATAATCAATAAAGGAACATGAGTGGAGATTACATTCTGGGATAAATGCATCAAGGTTGGATCTTAGTTGCCATTGCTGTACAGTATGTTGAGTGATTCCTCTCAAAGCTGGATCTTAAGTTAGCTTTATTTTTGTCTGAGAAGCCTGCTTTTGTTTTACGTCTTAAATAGAAGACCCATTGTTTTAAAAATCTCTAAGAATCGAAAGCTTGACTGGCGTAGCAACAGTAACTAAAAGAGGGGGCTGTCAATTCGCTCAACAATCCCATCAACCTACAAAATAGTGCCAAGTTCAAACAAATGGAAAGCACTGCTGTTCATTCTACTTACATCATCTATAGAATCTATAGTTCAGTCGAGCTATTAGAGTTAAGCAGGGCTGCTGTAGATTGCTGTGCGGCAACTGCTGCCCCCGTGGTCTCTCGCTGTTTCCTGATTGCAGTGGTCAAGACAAACCTGTCCTCTCCTGGCCTGGTATGAACCGGTCTTGCTGCTCAGCCCTGTGGGGAATCCTTGGCGCATGTCTGGCCCTAATTAATGCCCCTACTGCAGTCTCTTGTTAGAGAGGCAGATGAAGAAAGGAAGCAAGAGAGAGAGAGAGAGAGAGAGTCAGTGGAGAAGGGGACTATCAAATATTGATTGTATTTGCATAAATAGCCGCAGTTGTTTAAAGCCCTGTATGACCCCACTTGCTAGCTTTGCACTCTCCGGTCATGCGTAGGAAGGAAAAAAAAAGACAACCTGAATGAGGAAGAAAAGAGGTGATTATAGTAAAGAGAATGCTTGGATCTCCCGCAATGCGACACAACGTAGGCCTCTCAATCAAGCCATCCCAAAGGCTACGCCACTACTTGTACACTTTGTAATTTGCACCAATTATTGGCCCATTAGTGAGCCCACTGTAGTACGGCAGACAGAACATAATGATGCTTTTCTGTTGAGCCGGTCATTAATACAATTGGTTGAATAAAACGCCTGAGAATGTGAAGCAGTCACTTTGCCGTTGCGCTGTTTCTATCAGTGGTGGCACTTAATAAATGTGGCCTTTGAAATCAAGAAGCAGCTGAGTGTTGTGCATGGAGGAAAGAAGAGAAAATAATTGCTTTTTCTCCTCTCCTACCTGGTTCATCTTCATCACAGCGGCTCTTCAGTTTGCATCCCAACCAGGGATCCTCAGTGGGGTGACCCCTAGTGACCGGGGACTAGGTAGTGACTGGACTGCACATGATTCTGAAAGTTGTGTGGAAGTGCAGAGAGTGAGTCTTAGAGTCTGCAAAAAAGTGCAAGATCGCATGAGTGTGTGTGTGTGTCTAGTATAGGCATTTGAGAAAGTGTCTATGAGGATATTTAGGATTTACTGTTAACTAAGCTGCAGCCCTCTTTGCAGTTTTAGAGGTTATGCAGAGGAGAACTTTGAGTCGCACAGTTGTTGCCAAAGAACAGAGTGTTCAAATAAATTTGCTCCTCCAGCTATGCTGAAAGAAACAAGAGAGAGAGAGAGAGAGAGAGAGAGGATGAACTGCAGAACTCATAGAAAAGCTAAGCAAAAGAACGAGCTTTCTAGGCATTTAGTGGTATATTAAAACCTTGGAGAATACCTTGATCTTTTTTTATTTTCAGAAGGGATTTTAGCCTAAACAGCCAGTAAGGCCGGATAACTATGAAGCTATAACGCCAACTGAAAGTGATATGTGATGCTGTATCTACAGCTATGTTTTAAAGAGTCACCCAGCAACGTTACACATAATCAGCAAACAAAATATATGTTGAAATGACAGGTCTGAATAGATAGAGATGTGAAGTGGCTGGATGTATGAACATGTCAGTGTTTGAAGTCATGAGGGTGGTATATGACTACGTTTTCCATAATTATTAGAAATGCACATAGAGTACTAGAAATAGTTTAAATCTCAGTGACTGAGAATGGACCATTATTCTCTACTGCAGCTCCAGTTTGTGAATTTGATGGCTCCATTTTACATACGGTAAATGCACTGCCTACTGCAGTGTTAATGAAGATCATGCGGGTCTGAAGAAGTTGGTGAGTAGAGTTTAAGTTGATTTAATCTCTACATCACTGCGATACGACCAATCTAAATTCAAATTTGCATTTTTGTTTGTTTGTACTTGGTATCCGTCACATCCTAGTGCCACAAAATGACTAGAAATGAATGCAATTTCTACACCAGTGAGTATAAGCTACACATTACTGTCACAAACACTAAACACAGTTTCCACTGATTTTGGAGCAAGTGAAAGAATTTGCATTGAATATGTCCGGCAGTATTTTCTTTCTTTCTGTGAGAGAGCTGACTTGAAGTTAGTCATTTGCACAATGCAGTGTATTCGTGAGTTGGGCTGTGTGAGTTTTTCAGCATTGGCTGGAAACCGGTGGGCAGATGAAGCTGTGAGCGGTTCACTTTTTAAATTTTTTTTTTATTGGCTCATTCACCAACTGTGACTGCCATCATTAATATACAGGCTGTAGTGTGTGTATTCCCCTTCAAATGTGTCTGTGTGCATACATAGATGTGTACCATATACACGCGAGAGAGAGCACGCCTCGCCCCATGTGTGTATGGCTGCATATTTTGTGTATGAGAGAGCTAGCAGAGCTGATCAGTGTCCATGCTGAGGGCTTTGTCACAGCTGACCTATATTAGATGAAAGCAGCTGGATCAGTGGCCTGCAGGGACAGCAAAAGAGTTGTGTTCTAATTATCTCTGCAGCTAGCTAGCGACACATCACACCCGCGCACGCACACGCACACAAAAACACACACACTTATACGCACACTTTCCGGCAAATCAATGGGAGCTTGTGAGAGCATCTGCCATGCGCTGCTTGACGAGCAACAGCGGCAGATCCTGTGTGTAGGACTGGCGAGGAATACAGTGCCTCATGTCACATAATGCATTTTAAAAACCTTTTTTTGTGATCATGGACTGTGTGTTTCGTTCTCCCAATGTGACTGTTTATGTCACAACTCTATTCACCTTAGCAAAATGATATTACCAGGTGATACGCTGCTGAAATGAAATCAGGCTCTTGTTGTGGCATGTGGGAATTGTAGGAATGCATCCAGTCGTCTTGTAAATGATTCCTCACATGGGTTCAAACAGTAATGTAGTCTGTATATTGGTCGCTGTTGCCACGGAGCCCCCAAACACATGGGGGGGGGTAACGATAACGAGGCATAGAACAACAGCAAGAAAAAAGCCCAGGGAGTTAATGCTAACAGCTAATAGTAATTATTGGACTAATGCTAATGCTAATGGAAGGGTAGAAAGTGTGTGGAACACTGTGGCATCCTCCAATGCGGTTTCACTTTAGCAAGGGTGAATGCATGATGCATGAATTTTTTTCTTATTATGTCCATTTGTGTGAAAACAGGTATGTACACACGTGCACACATCAGATGACACACTCACAGAGTTACTTTGTGCAAGTCTCAGCATGTGTCTTTTTTTCTGAAGTCTAATTGATTTCACACATTCTGCTACCTTTAAGAGGTAATTGGACACAGCACACACTCAATTAAGCTGTTAGCCTCTTAGTCATCCCCTCCTCTTTCTTTCTCTTTTTCTCCCTCTAATTCTTTCCATCCCTCACTCCTGACCCTTTTATTTCCATCGGTAATTGAGTTCTCTCTCCACTGTTCCCTCACTCTCCTCCTGTCATATCCTTCCACCGTCCCTCAGTTTGTGGCTCCAGGCAGCGGAGCTGTGGCATTAGCCAGGCAGTCAGGGGAGCCTCTTGTTTTGGGACCAACAGGCACAGCCATACACTTTCCACCACATTGCATCTTCTGACACCGCCGGGGACCCATTTACAGGTTGGAGCTTATATGGGGAGGGGTGCTTCTCCCATGACGCAGGGAGGCGTGTACTGTAGAGAATTGAAAGAGAAACAGCCCTGAATGCTCTGTGCCAGGTATGATAGGGTTCACACAGATCAGCTGATCAGAGCTTTTTGCAGATGGAACTTCCCTAATGTTTTCCCTGTTTTCTTTGTCTCTTTCTCTCTGCAGAGTTGACTGAGAGCGAATTATTTAGCCCACCCTTTCTACCTGAAGACATGGAGCACCATTTCCTGATGAGTCTGTGGTAAGTAGAGACTATGTTTGTACACACACGCACGCACGCACGCATGCACACGCACACACACACACACACACACACACACACGCGCACACACACACACACACACACACACACACACACACAAAAACACAGGCACATACATGTGTAATTCCTGCAGCTACTTGTCACCTGTACCCTCACATATAAATTCCACTTCGGTCTTGTGTGTCCTTGAAACCCGTCCCCTGGAGGAGCGTGTAAGAGATCCCAGTGGAACTTCTCAAGGATTAACCCACGTCAGTGAGGCAGTTCTCAGAAAGTGGGATTCATAAGCACGCCACTCACTCTCTGCACGGCCTCTAGTGTCTTGTGTTCACGTGTGAAGCAGTATTGATTGAGTTAACCCTCTGTAGATATTTTGCTTTTGAAGATGCAGTCCACATTCATGGCTGAACATGACATACAACAACAGTGTGAGTTGTACCTAATTACGTATGTACCATGTACCTACTGCGCGTGGGTTGGGAAGGCAGGTCACAGGATGATTGCAGAATGTTCGTTGATGTTGAACATTGATGTTGACTTGACAGTGACTGATGGAGATACTGATAGAGAAAAAGGGGAGAGAAAGATGTCAGACGAGTGCTGGCTGGCACAGTAGTAACGTAAAAAATAGCAGGCAGGGCCGACCGATTGTGCTGGCCCGAGGTTGTACTACTATTCTTAGCCTCAGTCTCCTCCTCTTCCTCACTCTCTCCTCCCTCTCTCCTCCCTCCTTTCTCCTGAGTCTTTTGTTACCACAGTGACGTCAGCGCTCCTCAGTCCATCTGGTGTCTGGTAGCACTCTGGATCTATCTACGCTCACTCTCTGATTGGCTAAAACCACATAACTTTCTCTCATCCATCTTCCTCTCATTCATTTGTCATTTAATTTTTTTTTATCCTCCCTATTCACCTATTTATCCATCACCACCTCCGCTGATATAAGTCATGCATCTCACTTTTTTTTTTTGGAGTTGGATTCACCACAATATGGAGCTCTGAAGCTTCCACTTAATTATAGCTAGAGAGAGGGCCACTTAGAGACTAAGTGCCCTTTGTGTGTGTGTGTGTGTGTGTGTGTGTGTGTGTGTGTATTTTCTTTGATGGGATGTTGGGCCAGGATCGATTGTGATGTTCTATAGAAGTGAAAGTCACACATGCATCAAAATGTTGTTGTAAGAAAACCAACTGTATTTAATGCCAACATGGCATTGCACTGTTGCCACGGTGATATGTCAAGCTTGTGGCTGCTGTAAGGGCAAGTGCAGGGCACTTTAATTCACTTCTGACAAGTGTATGTGAGTGTGTTACGTCAGCAATAACACATGATGAGGTGTCCAGATATAAGAAAATAATGGACTAGGTGGAGGAAATTCCCTCTGCAGTGTTCATCATGCAGTTTCTATATGGAGACATTTCAGAGTGAGTCATCAATACTTCATCAATACATCAATACTATAGCAACTTACCATAGATTGTCTTCCGTTCAGCTCATGGTTTGATTAGGTTTCATCAGTGAAGCATAAGTATTGTTGCTATGGTTACTTGCAATTTGTAGCTTGTGAGTCACACAAAGATAAATCTGAGGGATTGTGAGATGATAAATAAGCTTGGCAAGAAGAAAAAACAAATAACAAATATGAGAAGGGGCCCCAACTAGACACGGTTTTTATATAGGGGCCACAAGCCAAAATGTGTGGAGACCACTGGTTTAAGCTTTAACTATGAATATTACTGTAATAACGTTATCGTATGTTGTTGTATGTAAAATCTCACTCACAGGCGACTTTCCACCACTGGTTACGATGATGGTTATTAGTCTTGATCAGCACTGTGTTTGAGGTGGAGGCAAACAGAAAGCCTAAAGCCTCCCCACACACAAACAAAAACGTGTGTTGATATAATTCAGCGTGACTTACACCTCTGCAGATATCATTATCTCAGACGTCCATCACCAGCAAATGTTCTTAAATCTGCTTAGAAATCATCGATGAAAGATGCTTCAGAACTCATATTTATGTTTCATTAAATATCAAAGTAATCCAGTGATAGTTGTCTGTACATCCATGAGTGCACTGTAAAAAAAACTGCTACAATTCCAGAATACCACTACATTCCTGTAGCAGACATTACAACGATGATGTGTCATGTTTCCATCTATTGAATTAGCAAAAACATTTTTGATTTATTCCATTTTCACATAAAATAAACTTTCACACTTTCTGACCAGATTTAAGAAGGACAAGCAGCTCTTCACACAGATGTGACTCGAGAAGGGCTTTAAATTGCGTGAGGAACAGCAAGGTCACAGAAAAACAGTAGATAAAAGTAGCTGTAATTATTCAAAGGGTGGCCAGTGTTAAAAATCACCCACATGCACACCACGTACGGTATCACTGACCATTGAAGGTAATGGTAAATGTCTTGGCTCATGCAAATAGTGACATTCACTGACACTTTCTCCAGCACCAAACAGGAAGCAGCAAACTGAGCTGATAGTGAGCATGAAGGTGACACCGGCATGGTGCAAGAATGTGAGTTGTTTGGTGTAAGGCCGGCATGTAATACATAAGGGAGGCAAAGGTAAAGAGGAAATGATTTCAAAATAAAACAGGAAATCATAAATACAATGTCAAAACACAGTAATTTTAGGGGCAACTCATGACAATTACAGTGTATAATAATAATAATGATAATAATAATAATTATAATGATAATGATGATGATGTAGAATTTCAAGGAGCAAAAAAGTTTGGAAAAACAATAGTTTTTCTTCCTGTAAATTTCCACCAGGAGCATGATGGGAAATAATCTCAAAGGAATCTAGTCTTGCAAACATTGACCTGCAAGTCCAGTCTTTACAAAAATCTTACAGTGTGAGACTAAAAACTCTGTGACTTATGACACTTTGTCTTTAGATGTGAGAGGGTGTCAGACTTTAGTCTTTTTAAAACCTTTTCTTAGTAAGTAAGTCTTAGTGAGGTCATAGGTCACCGCAGCAGCTTCAGTGCTCCGTGGCATTGATTCTGTGCGTGTGTGAAAGTCTACTGGAGGGATCAACACTGGTCTTGCAAAAGAAACTCCCTCATGTGGCGTTGATGTTGCTGGTGGAGAGCGCTGTCTCACATGTGTTCACTAGTTATTCAACTGGGCTGTGATGCAATGACTGCAAATAATAATACCATGTGATAATACCATGTACTTTTGTAGTAACCTGAATGAATAAGTAAAGCAATACAGATGCTACAAAATGCCGGTGCTTCATCATACATATGTCGTGTATTGTATGTAGTAAATTTCAACCCCCACAACACAAATTTCGTTTGTGTTTTTTTTTTTTACAGTGTGTTTGGCTCAATATTATTTTATTACAGTGAAAGACTTTAAATTGATGTCATGTGAGGTGTATTTTGCAAAGATGAGTCACATCCCTCCACCCCCCCCACCCCTCCTTCACTCAAGTTCCACCTCTGAATGGGTATCTGTGTGTGGTTATGCATACATTACTGCATTAGTGTGTGTATCTGTGCTTCAATGTTTGCGGGTGCGTATGGCTGTGTGTCTCTGTGGCTCTGTGCCCAATCTCCCTGCTGTCAGCGTGTGTTTTCTGGGAGAGTAAAACTTCAAACAGCAGCTTTTTGTAGCACTGAAGGACGGCATCTCATTAGGAGGCACATTAGGATGTGTGTAGTTTGGGTTGTGTAGCTGTGAAGGGGCAGACAGGAGTGAGCCCGCAGGAGAACAGGTTATCAATTCTGTTCCTTGATAATCTGCAGTGCAGCTTATCAGCAACAGATAAGAGAATTAAGCTGAGAATCGTTTTCTCTGTGAGAGTCCTGCATGCCAACTCCTCTTCTCAGCAACTTAACGACAGAACCACATCATTTTCATTCACATTCTTATTTTTCTATTGTACAAAACAAACTTTACTTTAGTTATTATTCCTACAGGATTCTGAAGCTGTTCAGATCAAAAAAGTTGTTTACTCTCCCGCTTCATCTCCGAGCTACGCAAAAAAAAAAAAAGAGGGCCATCTGTCACTGTCAAACGCTGTAGCTGCTGCTTTGTATTTCTGACAGGGGAATGGACACAATAAGAAAAAGAGATAACAAGAAAGCATGTAATAATTGTGTTCTCTATTTTTACTGTAGATCTTTTAAGATTCGATTGTGTTGTTGTCAAGTTCAGAGAAAAAGCAACAGCTTGAACTCAACCGGCAGGGAAATGAAGAAAGAAAGATTTTTTTCTTAAAGAAGTTCCCAAAAAAATTATGAAAATGATAAATAGGATTGTTCCAAAATAAGCTTTTTTATCTGATTCTTGGCAAGAAGTCGGAATCAGTTATTCTGTGTGAAAATTACCATTAAGTAGGTAATGTTAGTTTGTGATATCCCATTCTCTCTGACTGCATCTCTATCTCTCTATCTGTCGCTTTCTTTTTGTCTCTAATTGATTTGGTGTCACTCACACATACTCTCTCTACCCCCCCCCCCCAACTCTCTTTCTCTCCCCAGATGATTTATGGATATCTTTTATCAATGTTGAAAGCAGGGCTCATCTGTTCTGAACTACCCCAGTCCCATATGATACAGTGTAAGCAAAAAGACAGATTAAAGTAAAGGGATATTAACCTATATATAAATATGTGTGTTTGTGTGTGTGTGTGTGTGTGTGTGTGTGTGTGTGTGTGTGTGTGTGTGTGTGTGTGTGTGTGTGACAGAGAAAGAGAAAGAAAAAGAGAGCGAGAGAGAAGGGAAGAAGGGGGTGGAGGGGGGTAGAGGGAGGCAGTGACTGTCTCAGCCTTCATATGATTTAATCAAAGCCATCCATCACATCTGGATAATTAGACAGCAGCATGGATCGCATGACCAGAGCCCATCAGTTAGAACACACGCACACGCACTTACACACATGCGTTCACACCCATCTCTTTCTCGTCACAAATATATCAGAGCCAGAAAAACAGCAGAGGAGAGTCCCAGCACAGTCTGAGGTTCATCACAGTCTCTGGTTCTGCGTCCACTCAGGACAATCGCAACAAAACCATGTTGGCACAAAATTCAGACATAATCAGTCAACGAAAGACGATTGGGAGCAGTTTGAGCCGGTTAGCCAGAGTTGGGCTCTGTCAGTGGGGTTTTAAGCACTTGATGGCCAATTAAATGCGTAGAATTAGTGCTGGCATTCAGAGAGCTCTTCCCAAAGCCCGCTAATGACCAGAACACAGGCCTCCCTGCAGGAAATGTCAGCAAAAAGTCATTCAGTGTCAAGTGAAGTCTCAAAACTAGCCTTAGAATAAGTGAAAAAATGGATACTATAACTCCACTTATTTCTAGTGCCATATTGTAGTATGATTTATCTTTCATGACTAATTCTTTGAATACAAGCAATAGATTTCTTTTTATTACCTATAAATCAAATGACTTTTTGTTTAATGTGAAAGGTGTCGCTCATCGTGACAAACCCACATAATAATGACTGTACAGAGTGTTTTAGTGTCCATCAGCTCAGTGTGTCGGTTTTTACTGTTGTGGTTCAGTTTCATTGTCGTGTTGAGAGTTACTTCCAGCAGCAGCGTGCAGACAAAGCTAGCTACTGAGGTGGAGCATTTAGCAGCTAAAGACCCAGATTATTTTCTCAGGAGCTGGTGAAGACCAAACCACAGAATATTGCACCACCCACTCATCAGGTGGATACAAACATGTCTCCAAAATAAATGCTAATGTCAATCCATATCTGCTGAATGCATAAATAGGCAACTGTTTACTAACACATTAGCCATATCAACATTATATGGGGATAATGTTAAACTGCTGTCATGATGTCAGCTTGCCAACAAAATGCTAAATGTAACCCAATTAAAAGGGTGTTCATTTAAATCTTGAACATATTTAGCCATTAATAACAGAGAATAAGGCTGCTCTTATTAGTTATTATAAACATTATTAAAGCGTAAAACGTTTGAAAAAAGATTTGCATGATTTCACTGAGATTTCTTTTTGTTTGTTTGTTTTGTCTTTTTGTTGCTGTTGTTGGTGGTTACACAGAACAGGTGGTTTCACTGTTGCTATCTTTACCCAATATTTAATACTGCAAACAGACACCTGCGTCGTGCTTATCTGGTTATACTGTCCATTTACTAAAAGTTAATCCACACCTTCCACCCAATCAAAATCGAGAATTTCCAATGGCCATAGGCAGTATATATATATAAACAGTAAAATCGGTGATATTGTACAATGCGTGGTCTTTTTTTAATGCAGATTGAGAGAATCCATTGTTTATTGTAAACCTTCTTTAAGCATCATTGTTTGATACTTACAAGATTTTCTCTCACTGGGCAGTAATACAGTATATCTCATAAGATAAGTTGCTAATATAATACTATTTAAGCCATATCTGTCTTATCATTATAGAACAACTCCTTGGTCAAGATGTAATTGTTAAACAATTTTTGAAGTGATGTTTAGATGTGTGTAAGGCAACCTGAGGTAAGATACTGGTCCCGTTTTGATATTTTGGTCGTGTATTTCCAAGCTGATATGTGGTGTGACACCTCAGCATCGCCTCAGGATCAAGTCCTCCATTACTTTCTATCATGTCCTTGTACTACAAAAGTGATTACCTGTCTCATTGCAAAGTGCTTTATACAACCAAACTGCCTTTATTCAAATTGTTTAATGATGCATGGCTCAGTAGATTGCTGTAGAATGTGGGAATTACATCCATTCATCCATCCATTAGGTATGCCGCTTATCCTTTGGGGGCTGGAGCCAAACCCAGGTGACATTGGGCGAGAGGCGAGGTACACCTTGGACAGGTCGCCCGTCTATCACAGGGCTGACATATCATTTTACTGTTAATCTTTATTTTGTTTTCCAAATAAGTCTCATTGGCCTGTTTGGGACTGTTTGTAACATTGCTGCATTGTCAGATACCAGCATTTAACCTGAGTGAGTTCAATCTTACTGTTAACCAATAAAAGTGATGGCAGAAATTCCAAAATAAGACCCCTGTTGCTGGAGGAAACTGACGCAGTCATGAGGAGAACATTCAAACTCCACGCAGAAAGGCCCAAGGCAAACCAGAGTTCAAACCCAGAACTTTCTTGCCGTGGGGCGATGGTGGTAAGAATTGCAGCACAATTCTCCTCCAGAAATTACTTGTAAATAGAATTATTTCATTTGGACAAAACAGAGAAAAAAAAAAAGCAAATTACTTTGATCCTCATGAATGCTGAATATATGAAAGAGAGTCAATAAAGATTCTGCCAATTACATGCACATCAGGGGATGACATGTACTGCAACTACAGATTAGCTGTAATCCTGCTAAGATGTATTTTTTTATTGTGTTAGCTCATAATCAACATACAATGCCGCTCTTACGCTTTGAGTGATCCCGTTTTAATGGTGACTCTGTGTTTACGTTGATTTGATGAGGGGGAGTTGAGTGGATCTATGGGCTCTCATAGGATTTTAAAACAATATAGACTAATGAATGTGTGCACACTGTAATGAGTGCTTATACACTAAGGGTTGAGCTCGGTTGGGAACAGCAAGTTCGCTCTTTCTCTGCTGACTGAGAGCAGTGAGATATCTTGTCCTTTTCCCTCTCTTCTATTCCTCACACATTCTCTTATTGATCATGCGAGCGAGTGACAAGAATGCAGCGTCAAGATTTTTTTCGAGGGGAGGAAAACTTCCCAGCCCCCCCCCCCCCCCCTTGTCTCACTGCTTCATCACGGCGGCACGAATCGTTCTCGTTTTCTCCTTCTCTGCCACCTTCTCTAAATCTCACACGCTCACACACACGCTCACACACACACTGAAAAAAACCTGCAAAAGAAAATCACATCCTCATTTGTCATTATCACCTTATCTGTTCTTCAGCTGCAATCTTTCTCGCTGCATTTCATTCTCAGTTGTGAGTGAGTTGTCGGTGCAGGTAATGAGACGGTTTGAGCTTAAAACAGATCAGATTTGTCACAAAAGCCCAGCTGGTAAAGTGAGGTAGGTGCAGTTCTGAAACTGTAATATTCAACAGATTCAGGCCGTGTGTGTGTGTGTGTGTGTAGGTGTGTGTGTGTGTGTGTGTGTGTGTGTGTGTGTGTGTGTGTGTGTGTGTGTGTGTGTGTGTGTGTGTGTGTGTGTGTGTGTGTGTGTGTGTGTGAGAGATTGTATGCATCTATTCATGTACGCGTGTGTTTGTGTGTCTTTCACACATGAGTGACCGGGTGTGTATTGTGTCTAGGGGGAAATGAAGGCAGTCGCAAATTCTAGTCACTCGCAGCATTTGTGCTCCCACAGTGACCTGCCCTGCCAGTCACAGCTGAAACAACATGTGCTTGCAACACCACAAAACACACACATACACACACGCAAAACGGGACACGTGCAGAGTGTGCACACTGACTAATGTGAGCATTAAGTGACTCCAGCAAGCGTGTTTATTCATTGGTCTAAAAAGAGTGGGCATATACTGTATCCCCTTGAATTGTGCACAAACATAAATGTAAGCTGGCATCACTGCTTACTCCAATTTACTTTGCACTGTTTAAAGCTGCACAGTGTGTAAATAACCCCAAGAGTCGCAGTGAATGAGTGTGATATGGATCAGATGTAAATGTGACACATTCTTGCAGCATCTATGACAATTTCTGAACATCCATCTCCAAACATTTGGAAGATGATTGCAGTTTATTACACCTTGGGTCTTATTTTGGAGTTTCTGCCATCACTTCTATTGGTAATTGTAAGATTGAACTCACTCACCCATCCTATTGATTGTCATTCCCCACCTATCTACCTTCATTTCCTGTCATATCTTACTGATGGACTCTAACACATAAGGGCCAAAGATGCCCCAAAATGCTTGGAATTGTCCCTTAGATGCATTGCACTGTGGTGAAAGTATTGAAATGAGTATATTAAGGCTTCTAGCTTTAGGCACTGGCACACTGTTTAAATAATACATCGTATTTCTATTAACTTGAGTCATTTAACAATATTGGAAGCAGCACAGACATAACACAGGCAACACTAGGTAACACTGAAGTTCCATATTACTTTTATTTCTAACCAGATGTTGTCACTGTTGTTCACAGTTTGGCTGTCAAATAGAAAAACACAGTCACTCGTGCAGCATCGACCCAGTAAATCATGTGTTAATGACATCCGTGCGCTGGAAATTAATACATTGATGAGAGACAGACTTTACTGACAAGATGAGTGGGAGAGATGTACTGTATGGAGAGATGTAGACACATTGTACATGAATGGATTGAGGGTAAAACTGGCTGTTGCAGATATGGTTACCATGGTGAAAGCAGCCTATAGCAGGCAACCTGTCGAATGAACGCAGAGAGAAGCCTGTGGTCATAGCCTTGAGCATATTGCATATATATCTATAGATATATAGATATGTATAGATATACATATCTTTATATAGATATATATACACATATGAGAATACTCCACACAGACAGAGTGCACAGGAAACAGAACATATTCATATGTGTGATAGACATTAAAGTATGATTGTCACAGCAGACATACAGATTGACAAAAACCTACCACTTCATCATACATACACCACTGGACAATTAAACTACAGTGGATTATTCCTTAACTATATTTTTTGTGTATTATGTTAGTGGACTCACTTAAATTGGTTGCAGTAAATTGCAGAACACTGATCTTCAGGAATATCCAGTGATTGGGAAGCTAATTTGAAATATAGCTTGTGAAGCTACAAGTCATGTGAGATAATTCAGTAAGCAAGTGTTTAAGTTTATTTATAGAGAGCCAAAGTCATGACACCACCATGACGTTCGCTTCAGAGAAATTGCCAACCACTGGCTATTACAAGTTCAAGTTAATAATCAACATTTTTTAATGTCTGAATAACTACAGCACTTAATGAAATAAAACTACCAGCGTGGCTGTGTGGGTACTTTATTGTAACATGGTTTCATCCATATTCATAAAGCCAATCGTTCTCTTCTAAAGTCATTCTTTCAAATTTCTAGCTGTAATCTGAGCTGTCGAAAACCTTCTACAGCATTACTTCCTCAGTGTCTCTCAAGCCACATAACATACTGTTAAGAAAGCCTCTGGTCTAAGGCTGTTTTTAAGTTATTAGTGATATTAGAAATAGCAGTGGGATTTTGAATGTGGTTTTCTTTCTTCTGGAACTAAAGTGGGAAGTTCTGGTTTCACTTAAGCTCTCCTCAAGCTCTCCATTCAAGAATAAAACATTAAAACATCACAAAATGCTTCACAATGCTGCTGACATAAAATAAGACTACAGTTTTATTGAAATTAGCATGCTACGCTAGAGGCTAGTCAGAGGAAGTTGTTTAACAATGCTAATCCTTCAAAATAAAATATAACCATGCAGCATTTGGTTGCACTTCTCCTGCTACTTACTGGAGAAAATAGTTAGTAATAGACTGCTACTGTAGTTAAGCTAGTAGCCTTGCATGCACATGTAGCACCGTTACTCGCCAACACTGGGAATACCTTTGTAAATCTTTCATATAAGGAGCTTTTCTCTAAATTACATATTGATATATGGTTCTGTGTAGTTGATGTAGAGCTACAAGACCAGACAAATGGATTCTTTTAGGAAAAAGGCAAAAAAAAGAAGATAAAAGAAGTGAGCAGAGAGGAAAGAAAGTATAGGGCATACAAAATGCATCAGTGAGCCGCCTGCCCTCCTAACACTTGACTTTTTCCTCTTCTCTATCACTTATTTTACATTCTTTCCCTTTGTACCTCCACCACATTTCTCTCACTCGTAACCCCTCGTTCTCTCCATCCTCTGATTTTTTTTCTTTTTTTTTATCTCCGTTCCCCTGACTGTGCCCTGACACTCCAAAGCTCTGCTCCCCTCATTAACTCTCTTTCATGGGGAAGCAGATGACAATAATTGCTTTGAAAACAGGAGACAATGGGATACAAGGATTATCCCCGGCTCACACCCGCCGCCACCACCACTGCTACCACTGCTCCACACCCATACCCACTCGGCGAGCGCACCACTGCTCTGCATCCTCCTTCCACTTCCTGTCCTCCTCCTTCCTGCAGACACCAACCTCGCTTGTCCTTTCTTTTTCATGTCCTTTGTTTCATAATTGCACGCTGGTCTCCTCTGTGTCACCTTCATCATTCCTTTACCCCTTTCAAACTTTTTTCGCTCTTGATCTTTAACACTCACACACATACACACACTCTTTCTTGTTATCTCTCTTTTTTGGCTCTCTCTGTCACCTTCTCCCCTTTTTTTTGTTCATATTTTCTAAGAAAGCTGTGAGATTAGGCCCATAGGGATAAATCCTCTGTTCCTGCCAAGAGTGGAAGTGACATTACTGACACAGTTGCACACACACACACATGCATGCGCACGTGCACGTGCAGACACATACGCACACACACACACACGCACACACACACACACAGAAAGAGAGTTCAGTGAAATGATAATGACATTTGATTAAACGCCGTGACTAATGTGATGTCATCTTTCCAAGAAAACCATGGGTGAGGAATGAGGGGTGAGAATAACAAAACAAACCCGAAAGGTACAGCAAATGTCAGGAGTTGTCGTTCCACTCTTTCTTACCGCTCTCCATCACCATGTTTTTCCCTGTCATCCGATCCCTCCGTCAACTTCTCTCCCATCTGTTTTCTCCTAGTTGCCGTTCACCCGAAAGTCACTCTCTCCATTGCTCTTGCTTATCCCTCCCTCCCTCTCTCCGTATACACTCTCTCCATCTCCTCCCTCCGGTGATGGCTCTGAGGTTTTGGCTGTAACTGCTTTAGCGCAGGGGATAATGGTTTGTAATTCACTCCCAGCTCCTCTCTGCTGGTCAGGAGGCCCAGTCATGTACAAGCAGGGAGAAGTAATCAGTGTGTGTGTGTGTGTGTGTGTGTGTGTGTGTGTGTGTGTGTGTATGTGTGTGTGTGTGTGTGTGTGTAAGGAGAGGGGAGAGGGTCTTATAGATTTTGTATCATCTTTTCAGCTGCACTGCCTCTGAGTGTGTGTGCGCTTTTTTCCTCCTGATTGCATTCATGCATTCGTGTGTGTGTGTGTGCGTGTGTGTGTGTTTGTGTGTGTAGTACACAACCTGATGCTGTATGGGGATCATCTCATATGTTATGTAACCCCTTCTCAAAATTAAACGCCCCTTTCATCCAGAAATAATGAATGCACACACACACACACACACATGCACTCTGTTACAATGCAGAAACTGGGAAGCAACACCCCCCTCTGCCCCCCTCCCGCTGTGGCACCATGGTGCAAGACTCCAATACTCTTCCTCCCCAGAGTATAAATAATAGAGGGATGCCATATGTGTCAGCTTGTAAATCTAGATCACCAACTGTGGGCCCGAGGAAGCTTGGTAGGCCCAAGGGTGCCCCAGGGCCTCCAGGGTGTTGGGGGTGGTTGGGCACGAGGGGTGGGTTGAGGCTAACCAGGACCAGACAGACTGTCCACCATGCAGTGCTTCACCTCAGGGCGACAAAGAAAAAGTGGTGACAGGAAAGGCCTGGATAAACAGGCCAGTAGCCTCCCAAACCGCACTGTCCTGTTGCCCACCATTTCTCTGGTACAGTGTCACTGGATAGAAAGTTTTGCCATTGTGTGAATTTTTTGTTTTTGTTTGTTTGTTTTTCAACATTGCAGCTGCATACATGAATTTGTTAAAATTCTTTCTTGTTCCAAAGATGACAATTTTTTAAAGCAACTATATTTTTCTATTAACAATAGATCATATAACTGCACGTAGGTGAAAGAAGTTGCCTTTAGCAATGAACCCGCAGTGAATTATTACCTGACTCCCCAGTTCCCCCCAGCTGTATTAATCTCTGTAGCCTCTTTCAGCTCATTGTTTTGGTTTTTAGTTCAGTCTAACTACACTGCTAGCTTCATTCTCAGTCTCAGCAGGCAACTGTTTTAAGTGAAAAAGCCATAACACTGAACCAAACAACAGAGAAAAATGACTCCATATGAAAGCTGATGTTACTCTCTGTGTAATAATTAGATCAGTGGTTCGCAACCTTTTCCAACTCATGGCCTGCTTGACAATCTCAGAAATGTTGGCAGCCTACATCTGACCCAGTAACAATACAGAGGCCAAATAATACGTTCTCAGAGCACTTTTTATTTCATTGATGAGTATTTTCCCTTTTTTGTTTGATCACTTGTCAATTCACCATCTGTCTCGACTCTCTTTCCTTTTAATTCTTCCTGTTGCTAACTAGCTGTCAATTTTGATTCGCCAGTTTTCACCACGGATGTAATCTTTTAGCAAGCAATCAGTCTAAGATAGCAAATGGTCTGGCCGGCGACTACATAAAAGTTCCTGTCATTGGCTTATCACAGTGATAGGCCTTAATAAGAGAAACAAAAAAAAACAATGAAAGGAATATACATTTTTTTTAAAGATCATTTAATTAAACATAATAAAACAACTGCTCACAGGTTGGGAACCACTGAATTAGACAACTGTATGCTAACACATTCATCATTTCAACTTAAACAGTGATAATATGTCAACAGTTTGCTCCAACTGCCCCCAGGTGGCCAAAAAAAATAAGCTACTGCAGGTTTAATTGTGACATTTCAGAGAAAGATAAATATTAAGATTGAACATGAGACTAAATTACTTGTTGAGACAGACATTTTTCTACATCACACACTGCATTAACACAGAAGCTAACACAGCTGCATTAGCTTTCTTCCCAAAGAAAGTTATCCCTCTCAACCTTTCAACCGTATGTTGACACTGTAATCAAAGAACACTTTGGATTTAAGAGGGAGACTGTTCTCCATAATATTTCTTGCACCATGGTGATGAAAACTACAGAATAAATGCCTGCAGGGACCAATTTGTGCTACATGGGCTGTTTTTGTACTTCAATCATCAGATTTCAACCTGCGGAAGTCAGACAGTCTGTGTTCAGAGTCACTCACATTCATCTAAATGATTTTCAGACTGTTTTTTTTTTTATTTTTGAATGCAGACGTATCCTCTTCACCCTGAATACCGCTCAGTCTTCTCAGCTTGGACAAATTGAAATTCAACATGTTGGGAACATGGCTAATTTAGGTTTTTACTTTATTATTCATAAGAGCAAAGTCATGTTTCTGTACACTGCACCTATGTAATATAATTCCCATCTATTTGGTAAGCCACGATTACCAACTGTTGGCTGTAGCCTCATATTTATTATACGGACGTGAGAGTGGTATCAATGTTCTTATAAGAAAGCCACGTGCAGGAATCCAGACTTTTCATATTAAGGAATCGGAATCCAAAGGCACCAGATGAAGGACCAGATTTTGGAAATTGTTACAGTACAGAACCCTGACAGATCATACAGTGCACCGACACCTCCCACGTCTGGTCCATTCAGCTACTCCACTGCACTTTTGATTCAAGCCCGAAGATTTGTTTTCTTTCCAACAGTTAGTGAACTTATCAGGCCCTGACATGGCTGTGTTGTCGCTGTCACGGTGCTGGTCCTTCCCTCTGTTGGCAGCAAGGTGGAGAGTTGCTTTGTTTGTCGAGATGTGCTCAGCAATTCAATTTCACAGGCTCTCTCTTGTCTCAAAGGAGAGCTGGAGGAGCATAAGGAGAGGGGACAGTAATTGAAAGGCAGTGGAGCTCATCCTGTGTCCTCTTCTACTTTTTTTTCCTTTTGTGTACATCTCTCTTATATTTGTGTGTGCGTGAGTGTTTGCCTTGTTTAATGTCACTTTGTCATTACGGCTGCGGCTTTTTTGGAAGCTCCATGCAGTTTTCCACAAAACAATATATTATAAACAAATCTGACATGGTGCTCTCCCTCCCTTTGTCCCTGCTTTGGTAGGCAGCAGAAAGCTGTTGCAGGTTTGTTCTAAAAAATGTGTTTTGATCTCTGCTTTGCTTTGAATCAAAGCCCTTTACTTTAATCAGTAATTGATTCACATGTGACAGTAGATATAATAAATGATGTTAAATTTTCATGGAAAAGTACAGAACAAGTCTTTCTTAATGCAGGTTAATGCTTTAAACAGGGACTGGAA
This sequence comes from Seriola aureovittata, assembly GCF_021018895.1. Classification (NCBI taxonomy): domain Eukaryota; kingdom Metazoa; phylum Chordata; class Actinopteri; order Carangiformes; family Carangidae; genus Seriola; species Seriola aureovittata. The sequence continues at coordinate 19,533,994 of NC_079379.1, forward strand.
ATCTGTCATTCACCAACTTTTCCTGGAATTGTTCCATCAACAATTAAAATCAGAAATAACATATGCAGCATCCAGGATAACACTGTGAACTGCTAGGATTTTAGTATTAATATGTAATAATGCTGTTAAAGATGACACAAGTTGGTCCTCATATTCATCATCAATGGCACCGATCCAGTTGGTATTATACTGTATCATATTACAAAATGTTTCTTTCTGCTTTTAGCAAGTTGAATATTTAATTCAATCATCAAAAACATTAAAAAAGAAAATAGCATCAGAAATGAAAGGTATCTGCACTTTTCTATCATTCTTAAAATTGCTTTTCTGGCTGATCTGAGCATTGGATCTCCCTTCATTGTGTCACTGGAGTGTGAACTAACAGGGGCTTTTAGTGGAGTGTAACTAGGTCTGAATGAATGTTTTGGCTAGAGAAGAGAGAGGGAGAGTCACGCTGCATAATTCAGAGGGGATGGGAGATTATGCACCATCTGTGTCCATATCTCGGTGGCCCTGTCAGAATTGATCCACAACCCCTGACCTTTTCAGATACTCGGAGTGTTTTCCACCGGCTCTGTCGTGCGTGGTTTGTTAGTGTGCTGGCATGTGGGTGTTTGTATTTCTGTGTGTTTTGAGCATGAGTCAGCCTGCTGCTCACTAACCTTTCCACTGGATTACAAAGTGCAGGTCAGATACACACGACTAGTTTTTCCGTCTTTATTTTGTTGTCGCTCAAATCAAAGGTCAGGCATTTCTGCTAGGATATGGGGTATTACCAGCACTTAATACGATATACACAAGTAGGTCATACGAATAAAGTTAAAGGAACAATATGACTTTTGTGGAAGTAAGCTTATTTATTTTGTTGCAGAGAGTTCAGTTAAAAGTCTCTCATGTCTGGACACTAAATTGTGGTTATCCTAGCTTAGCATAAAGACTAAAAACAGGGGGAAACAGCTAGCCTGGCTGAATTTTGTCATCACTTGTTGTAACCAGTAGCAACTTTGTGAAGTCACAATTGGCCAGTGAGCCCACTCTGCACCCCGAGTGACAGGCACAAAGAGAGGGAAGGTAAAGAGACTGACAGGGATAGTAAAAGCTTAAAATTTTTTGATAGTCCACAGGCTCATCAGGATTTGTCCCCATGATCCCGATGGCCAGTCTGACTCTAGTGCCTGGAGCCACCAAGGTGCAAGCTGTTAAAACTAAACTCAACTAAACAAAACTGTCATCACAAATAAAGTATTGTTTTTTTTATTTAATAATCAGAGCATTCTCAATAATCACTCAAAATCTGCAGGATCAGCAGCACAAAGAAAGAGCTGAGGCTACGAAACCCAACTAAGTTTGTCTGTCTGTCTATCCACCTCCTCCACTCCGTTTAAGGAGCCGTCTATCACAGCACAGCACCTACATACAACAAACAGCACACCACAATGTGATTTGACCTATCTCTCTTTTTTTTTAAATCAGATTTAAAATGCATCCAAAATAGGAGAACAAGCAATGTAAGAGTAACTTCAGTGGGAAATAAAATAATGAGAGAACAGATAACGTTAAACATTACACTAAATTTATTTACAGATTTTGATAGTGTCGAAGGAGGTGCCGGATCCAATCAAATAGGTGCCAGTCCCAATCTAGGAGGTCCCAGATCCTGTTCCGGCAGGATCCAACATGAGTCGCATGGCTTGTACCATCCACCCCAAACACCTCCTGATGACTCCACTGCCGTTAATACATGGAGCGCTACTTTGGTAGTGAACATGATCCAGGCGGTGATTATGCTGCCACCACATCATTAGGAAAGCAGTTTAGTTGTAGGAGACAGGGTTGCACAGACGGGCAGCTGGAAAAGAAGGTCTGCAATGATATTGGTAAAACTGTCAAATGCAGGAGTTCTGTTGTGTTGTCTCAGGGCTCTTTGGCTATCTCATATCTTTATAATCCAAACACTCCATAAAGGTGTTATGCAATGTCTCTGTCGCTGACCAGCTTGACAAAGCAATGAGGGGAAACTGTGTGTCCATGAAAAGCTTCCTGTGTAAACCAGTCTATTTAAAGAGATGTTGTGGAAGTATAGCACATAGTGGAACCCTGTTGAACTACTGCATTGAATAGAGTGATGGCTGCTGTGAATGCATGGCTTTGATTTGAGCCCGCAGAACATCAGCACAGTAAGTCCTATTATTCTCCTGGGCATTTAAGTATGCATACTTCTGTTAGTACACAAGTACAGTAAAGCAGCTACTTTGCAAAAGCCACCCCCGGTTGCTTATCACCAACCTCACGTCGATATTCTCAAGTGTTGTAATTTATATTTTTGTCTTTCGTTGACTTTCCATCAAGCTGCCTTCTCTAATCAGTGAGTTTTCCCTGATATTTCCCCGTAGGCCTTTCGAGCATGCTTGAATTTCTTCCACGTAGGTGTTGGTTTTGAGTCAAGGTAGATAAAGAATATGATATATAGAAACAGCAGATTAACAGAGTTGTGTGAGATCATCGTAGTGAGAGTTTCTCAGCTCAAAATACATCATGTGATATGATCAGGCTGTGAATCCACATAGGGTTTGTAAGGGTCCGCATAAAGTGCATGGCTTTATGACCACATGAACTACATGTGCCAACAGACACTGTGTGTAGTATAAACACTATATATCCACTCCTATACTATACATCATAATATTGTATGTGCAACTGAAGAAGGGGGAAAAAAACCTATGTTACCTTGTATGTATTGTAACACACAGTGCATAAGCTTTCCTATATATAGTGCCATCATATCCAATGTAGACTGATTTACAGGTGTGGTGGTGTTAGCTGTCCTCTCCACAAAATCACAGTGAAGATAAACGAGGTGACTAATCACATTCTTTGTGTTGCCTGCCTGTACAGACAGGTGGTCCTCATCAGGTTTTTTTTGGCCCATCAGTGTTACACATCAGTGTTGGCCCAAATTTAGGATAAAAGATGCCTCTATCTCCCTCTGTCTCCCCCTTGTGCTAGATTTTTCTTCCTCCCAGCAAGTTTGTTAACCTGCTTTCAGTTGCTTCCCAGCATCCTTAATGTAAGGGCAACCACAAGGAGTTATGAAAAAGTCACTGTCGCTATGTCAATGGTAGCAGAATAAATTTAAAGCATTATCAATACTTGGCACCAGTGTATAAATAACATATTAGAAAAGGAAATAAATAGCCATATTGATTTTACGCCCCATTTAATTTTGATTTTGTATGTTGAAGCTAAAGTGGTGGACTTCTCCCTGCAATTGATCAGGCCAAATAATCAGCCCAAGATGAAGTTCTTGCTTTCTGATCTTGACGATCTGGCTCCTTAGAAATCATACACTTACATGATGGCATGTTGTCTCTGTCCAGCCATCTGCAGAAAAAAGGTCTATACAGTATATAGACAGTGTATTTAAGGTGGAAATATCACTCCTTTCTGTATCATATTCCTCTTGCAGACTGGGGCAAGCCAATCAGGAGAGACTTTGTCTCTCAGAGCTAAAAACAGACCCTGCTCGATGATCTCATACCAGTGTTACAGTCTGGAGCTCTTGACCATGAGTGGAGGACTATGAACTGAACAAAGCACTGACCTTTAGAATCTACTTTTGCTTTATATTAAATCTGTTCAGGGAAAGATGTACCGTCTGCTCAGAAAATCACTACATACCCTTTTACTTCTGTCCAGTTTTGTACATTGATGTGACATTGTGGGTTAAAAGGCCAAATAAACTATTTTTGTATTTCTGTATAGTGGTAGCTGTATTCAGAGAACAGGAGCAGGAGAATTAATACACCGCAAAATGATATGATGCTTGATATTTTCCATCTTTTTTCATGCTTTGATATACAGCTTGATATCTTTTGTTGAAATGGGCGCAGCCTTAACATAAGCACAGTCAAATGCCTCTAAGGAAGCAAATCGGCTGTGTGATGAGCTTGAACTAAATGACTATCTTACTGTAATTCTCACCAGAGTTGGGATGCTTGAATGCAAAGTATGACATGAAAGGCCGGGAGCCTCGCCTCTCACATAGCACACATCAAAGAGCAGACAGGCGAATGACACCGAGCTTTCCTCTGATCCTTAAGGAGTCAAGAATGGGAACGAGTGGTTGACAGTGCTCCTTAAATCGCTCCGTCTCCCCACTCGAGCGATTCTCCCAGCTCTTCTCTCCTACTCTCACCCCCCCACCCCCCCACCTCTTAGCTTTTGTGATTTTATCTTTCGTTTGATTGACTCGAGATTTTTTTTTCCACCTCGTCACAGCTGGCTGAGGAGTGAAGGCCGTTAAGGATTAGTATCGATGTGATGAGCCCAAATCGTTCCGCTTTCATGGCGCCCTTGAAACTTAGTGAGGTTGCACTGCAGATGCTTGTACATATACATGAGTTCACTGATGGAAAAAAAAACCCCAAAAAAACACTCATGACCAGTTACACTGTGCTGAGGCCACTGTGTATGTGTGTGTCGCAACAAGTATATGAATTTGTGGGATGTCTAGGTAGCGCTAATGTGTTGTAGATTCCTGTCTGATTGTGATTAATTAGATGATGAGAAGTGTGCGCTGACAAGCTGCTTATTCTGATTAGAGAGATCAGCTTCCTGTGAGAGGCAGAACTAACAAGGCTCATGAACCTCGACTCCAAGCTTTCTTAACACATCTGCACCTCGCCTGCACTCTCCTCCCACAGCTTTAGTTTCCTGTCACCCCTCAGCTTCAAAGTCAGTGGCTCCCTGCTTCCACCGTATACAGTATATGTTTACAGTCTATGTAAATGTACCCTGCAGATATTTTCATAAAATGTGTTGTTATTCTTGGCTTTAATTAGTTGAGATACTCGTGAATGTTGAGTAATACCAATCTGCTTTTCTACTTTTTGTGCTAAGTACCTTTGCTTTGCAACAATGCTGTTAAGCTACAGTTCAGTAATTTCGTGCTGAGCGGAAAAACAAAACAGTAATACTTTTGAAGGCATAGATTGCATCATGTTACCTTTACAAATTAAAAGTTAGTCAAAAGCAATAAAAACACTTGCTCACCTATTGGTCTATCTTATGGTGGCAAACAGTGGCTAATGTCAGCTAACGTTAGCACACAGTCGACTGATTTGCTGTGTTATTGTCATTAATGAGTCAGTTGCAGATTATTTGACTGTACTCTATGTATGCTACTGTCACAATAAGTTTTGACATGTTACAGTTAAATATTATTATTGGTTTTATCACAAAAGTAAAGTGAACAAACTGTATCTTCCCGTGGTCCAGCTATGTCTGTCTTTAAAAGCTTGTTTTTTTAATTTTTGCTAAACATAAGACATTGTAATGTGGTGGTGGTAACATATTAGCAATCACATTGCTTACATTTGGTAGACACACAGCAACATTAGCATCCAATATTAGAGTCCAACATTTACTTTCCTTTTAGCTCTGTTGGCTCTCCACTCATTTCTGAGCAAAATACAGTATATATATATATAGTTATAGTTAATATGGTTTTACTATGATCACTAACTAGTTGCTAAACCTGTGTCTGCTGTTTAGTGCTGGGAAGGTAGTGAGTTTATCAGAGCAATGTCTGGAAATTAAGTTAATGGTACAGTAGTCTGTGGGCTGGAAAACCAAAACAGCTGAAAGAAGCTAAATGCCCCACACAGAGCTAGGTGGTTGTCGCTGTTAGCGACAGACATTTCATTTGTTAGGTAGTGATGGTGCAACAGAAGAGAACTCAGCTTTATGAAACATATGGTGGTGTGTTACCAATATTTCATAAAACCATTAACTAATATGAGGCTGTGCTACTACAATTCAGCACTTCACTTTGTGCCAAACAGCACCTCTCAGATGCTCTAAAATCACTGCGAAGCACAGCCAGGGTGGTTTATTGCTTAAAAGTACAGGTCTGTAGCAGCAGAAGTAGATCTCTTATAATTACAAGTGGGAAAAATGTTACCTTTACCCTTGTAAAGCTCTGACATTTCTGAGCGTAAAATATGACTCTATAGATGAAACGGTACTTTGCGGAATCACTTCTATTAAGAAGTTGGACCACTTGCACCTCTAAATGAATCACTGCTATTCAACCACTCATGAGTTGCTCCTGGTACCTTCATATTAAAACTAAATTGCTCTGTGATTCTGGGGTTTTATATACATGAATCACAAGTGAGCAAATTATTGACAAAATTATACAGTGACTGGTAACATACACTTGCAACTTATTCAATTTTTTCTTTTTTTAAATAGCTTTTCAGTCCAAATGAGGAGCTGTATGATTGTGCAATTGCCATACACCACTTGGGGGAGCTAAGTGGTCCTGGAAAAAAAAAACTATTAATTGTGAATGTTTGCTTACTAAATGGATCTGCATATTCGTGTTCCGACTTGTATAATCCCCCTCCCTCCCGTCTGTCTTCGACCAAACGGCATGTGTCCAGCTTGTTTTCCAGTCAGAGATGTGAAGGAAATTAAAAACATGGCAAAGCCACAAACTCCATTTCTTTGATCACCGTAAAGCATAAGACAAACAGTCAAAAATCCATTGCATTATATTGGACAATAATTCATACTGACCATTCAGAAGAAGCATTACTTTGTCCATGGAGTTGGCTGGCTCCGGCAAAGTTCTTATGTTTTCATTTTGGTGCCATCTTTGGTGCTCAGTGCTCAGTGCGCCAACGCACATCAACAGATCTTTTCTCTTTTGAAAAGAAAATATGAAGTGAAAATAATTCCATTATAGATATATCTGCAGCAGATGGGTAGACTCATCTACAAATGTGTAAATTTGAGTTAAGGTGGGTTTTATCCTCCACTACTTTGCTGAATATAGCTTCTCCCTCTGTGTGTGAAGGCTTTCTCAGCTGTAGCCGTGTAGCTCATCTGTTTGCCACAGATGGCTTGTCAGTCATACACAGTCTCTTAACTCACCAGAGATCCTCAAATTCCTCAAAAAGTTTGCTATAAGCATGTTCCTGTGAGTCATCCCAACTCTCTGTGTTTCTCTCTGATTATGGATATTTCTCTGAGGGCTCATGGCTGTCTTCTATTGTCTCAATTGATGGGTGATGGACAGACCATCCGCGCTAGCTCAGTGACACATGCAAACACACACACACACACACACACACACACACACACAAACTCACACATTCGCAGGCCTGTGAAACTGTGCAGTTTAAAAAAAAAAAAGAAAAGTCCCTTAGAACACAAAACAGCTTGCGTAAATGGAGATAAAATGATCCTGTTGGTGAATAAGAGACTGATGGAGGCACAGAAGTATGCACTATATACATACACTCTCCTACACACTGCAATTCTGCTGTTGGAAACACACTAATCACGGGTATATTGTCTTCCATTACTGTGAGTCAGACAGGTAATCAAGTGGCTGTTTCCATGAGTTCTCTCCTCATCAGCACTCATTAGCGTTTTCCTCTCCGCTCCGCTACTTCCATGATCCTGATTATCTGTGGATCTGAAGTTGGCTCAACAGGAACAGAGTCTTCTTAAAAAAGATAAAACAGACCTCATACATCAAGTGAGCGTGCAGCCAAAATTCATTATTACACTCAGCCCATTTTAATAGGGATAATTAATATTTATCAATTAGATTTTTTTGATTCTAAATGAGGTATCTGCATTAAAAACTGTGACCCCCCCTGACCTTGCAAGCTGATTTCATTCAAGTCAGGAAAGACTTATAAGTCACTCACATTTAAATGGGGCTGTGCTGCATTTACACATCAAGATCAGTATATTTGCATGACCTTCAGCATGGGAACAGTTGTATTGTGTGTATTGATTGTGTGGGAAGTGAGGTCTGTTTCCTCTAATTTATAACCTGAGCCCATACGGGAATGATTTCATTTTGCTTGAGCTTTTAACAATAGAATAAGCTAAAGGATAGTTTCACTTTTTTTTTTTCGTCATTAATCACAAGCCCATTTGTACACTGAAACAGCCTTTGTCCGCTGCAATTGTTTCTCATGGTCATACTGGCTGTAATCAGATCCCTTCCTCAAGCAATTCCAAGGTAAGTGATGAGGGATAAAAATCTAATCCTTGTTCTGTGCAAAGACGTATCCCAATGCTTAACCAAAGCTACTACAAAGCTTTAGCAGTCTTGAGTTCAAAAAAATGAAGTGCATATCTAGTTGGTGAGATATGGTGAAAGGATAGTAACACAAAGAGGGAATATTATATTATAAACTCAAGTGAATTTGGAAGGTAGCTGCTCAGTTCGAGTAAGTCAGACTGCTGAAGGCCTAACAGTTTTGAAATGCACTTGGGCACATTAGGAAGGCACCTCTTCACAGCCAGTAGGACCAACGACGGTACATTTGGGCATGTTTTAAGTGTTGTTTTAAGGCAGACTGGGAAAATGTCGACCTATTTTTTTATTACTATGTTCATTTACAGGCAAATATAATTCGACACTGGAATACACATGCTAAAACCCAACAATAAAGCTTTAGTGTTATGCTTACCGCCCACAAAATCGGCACATTTCACCCTGAAAATATAAAAAAAGAGTAAGAGTTTCTACGAGCTCATTGTTTCTACCACTCAGCATTACTCCAGTGGATACAGACACACTTCCTCTGGATAACACAATCCTGTCGATTTAACTGTCACTGTCAAGACATGATACAAACCACCAGCACAGAATATGTCAAAGTAATTGAAGTGATACAGGTGAAGGCAACTGTGTCATTTTTGTGACTGTTTTTTTTTTTTTTTTGTGACATGTATTTTTGACACAGTGTGACAAGCTTACACTCTAGCACCTATACCCCTTATTTTAAGTGCATGTCTTCCTAAAGCGGCTGCAAAATGACCAACCCTTTTAGGTGGCATGCAAATAAAGTATCTAAGTGAGGATAAGGGAAAAGGGAAAATATATATTTTTTTAATTTAATACATTTATGTTTATTATTATTTCTATCTTTTTGACATACTATGGCACCATGCATCACTGCTTCTGACAATATCTGACTAGCTGTTTAGCTACCCCACCCAAAAACAAAATGAGCTTTCTTGCATTATTCATTCCACATAAGCCAAAGTAAAACCTGATGCTTTCCTTGATCTTTTTCTTTGACAATTTTATTAGATCTGCAGCCTCATTTTCATTGTGTCTGTCAATTTTATCTCACTAACATTTTATTGAAGCGGCAGTTTTCATTGGCGTGAAAATCAAATGCACAGTGAGCCCCTAACAGCGGGGAGGCACTGTTGTTTCCATCACTGCTGCATTCAAATCCTCCCGTTCTGCTCCATTGAACTGATTGGAAATCTAACACACATACTGTAAATTTCACTCCATGAGTGTAAAAATAATAATTTTTTTGGGATTCCTGCTCAGGCAAATGTGCTCTTTTCAGCATGCAGATTATGTGAGCGTCACAGCATGTTGAAAAGTTTCCACAATCAGGCATTTTTTAAGGACATCTCAGCAGTGGAATTTGTATTGGTTTCAACAAAGGCATGATAAATGAGGGCTCGTATCAGCGCTGATTAATGAAGTCTTCATTATCTCCTGTTTTCCCCTCTTCTTTTCATTTTCGCTCTCGTCTGGTTTCATTGTTTTGCCTGGTTAGATTGCGCCGATTTTGTACTTCATAATGAGACAGAGAACAATAGCAGAGTACTTTTTCACTTCTCCTCCTTAGCGATACTTGCTCTTTTGTCTGCATCTTCAATAAATGACTCCTGAATGTCACTCTATTTTTTTTTTTATCTCTCTCTCTCTCTCCCTCGTTTTCTGACAGCAATTCTCATTGATTCTGAACCGTGAATGGTGACTGGAATGAATGAGGAGACCTTTTCTTTTTATAACACTGCTGACTTTTCACTATGTGGAGTTTGTAGGCGGCTATAAACCAAAATGCCAATTTATAAAATTCAAATGCTGGCACGTACGAGATTTTAAATGACATGACTAAATGTCAGATATATCCAGTGTTGGGTGACTATCTATCTTCTCGAAGGAACAGCAGTTGTAATGCTACATGACAGTGTGCATATCCTATTAGATAGTATCTATTACAGAAATGAAATTACCCCCAGTTAATTTGATTTGGATAATATTAGGCTAATAGAAGTGTGCTGTGTTCTGTGCTGAATATGAATTGAGTGAGCAGAATTATACATTCACATGGCACACAGCTGCAACCTCTAGGTGTGAGATGGGCTGGATTTCAAGGTTCTTTTCTTTTCATCCTTTGCTCTCTCCCTCTCCCTTTTTCCTCTCTCTGACACACACTTGACACAAAAGAGTACAGTAATAACAAGAGCCAGCCACGGTGCAGCACAGACAAATTCATCACTAAGTTAAATAGATTATTTTCATCTGGCAGTGCAGCGCGTAAGAGATCCAATAATGGAATTACATACATCACTTATCTCCACTGAAAGGGGAAAAAAAGAATCAAAGTAACGCTTGAATGTTCTGGAGGTTTGTAAATGAGAAAGGGGCCATTTTTCGGTGACAGTCGTACACAGTGTTCTCGAGGAGTTATTGTGCCCGTGGGGACTATTTGTATCGTGTAAACACCGGAGAAAGAATAATACATACTGCTGCTTTTAAATGTTTTGGGGGGAAAGTCCAAGTTAAGTCACAAGTCCTTCGGGACAAGCTCCAATCAAGTCTCAAGTCGAGTCACAAGTCTACAAAACAAACTGGAATGCTGACAATATGTTTGAACCTTTTGTTTCAAAGCCGTGTGTCTATGCGAGGCTTATCTGTTGCTGCCATATGTTTTTAGCTATGCTTGCATCCTTGCTCTGTGGTGTCACCGTCTGCCTGGCTGCCGGTCTAAAATGTATCAACCATTATTTGATGGGTTGCCATGAAATTGTGTATTTGTGTTTCCCAGAAGATGAATCCTACTGATACCTAGCACCTGACTTCTGCTGCACTTTGTGTTTCATGCTAATCAGCAAATGTTAGTAGAATTCCATTAACCTGTATGAAATATCCTATACAAATTAAGTGATGTTTGTTTGCTGATGTTAGCACTTAGCTCAAAGCAACGCGTCATAGCGCCGTTAGCAAGGTCATCTTCGTCGTCCAGCAAAAAAGCTGGTTCACAACATGACATAATTCAGCAAGATGCTGCATTGGCCAATCACATGCATGCAACCTACATTCCAGGTTGATTACTTAGTGACGTGACTACTGTTTACTTAGCGATTGTTGCCACAAAACTTAAAATAATGCATCTTGATCATTTTCTTGAGTTGTGAAAGTATCACAAGCCGTTGTGGGGTCTGATAGACATCGGAAAACGTGTTAATCTGTCAATCCAACTGGGCTGGATCATATAAATAACACACCCCCACCAGGGCAGCCCTATGCATTGTTTCAACACAGGGCTGTTTTCGGTCTGACTGCCCTCTTATTCTTGTTTACTGCTCAGGGATTTTAGCAGGTCCAACTGTGAGACTTAATTATTTCCGCTTTCAAGAGTCAAACCTCACAGCAGTCAAGATCCAAACCAAAACTCACATCCTCAAGTCCACGTCTCAAGTGTGAAGCAGTACAGCTGTGCTCGCGTCTCGCATGAGGCATCTCAACGCTGATTTGCATATTTCCTGTAAGTATCATGGAAAATAGCTTGATTTTAAGAGAATCAGTCTAATCACAGAAATATCTGGGATCACTATTGTACCCTCCGTGAAGAGCTCTATGCTCACTTAGCCTCTCTATAGTGTATGTGTTCCTGCATGTGTGTGTTTGATGGCGGTGACAGCTGGACGCGGGTAAGCTAGTAGTACACAGCCAGCAGAAGAAGGTAGTACACACACACACACACACACACACACAGACACACACTCTCTCTCTACCACAAAACACTGTATTTTCACTGCCTGTCACTTCTCACCTATTGCACAGCTGTGTCCCTACTGCCAGGAGTGATAGAACACCTCTCGGCACGACACAATTTTCATCTTTCTGTGTGTATCTGCAGGGTGCTGTGTGTGTTTCTGTGAACCTGTAAGTGTGCATGTGTAAAATCCATCCAGCTATTGATTTATGCAGCATGTGGCACAGAGGACACCGAGTCTGCCTTTTAACTAAATGATGTAAACACTTACCGTTTAGCCAAGATGAGTCCTAAACTATTTCTTTTGCACCTTAATGAGATTAAGTGTTATTAAGCCTCCTGCATCTGTTCAGTATTAGAGTTCTGAACTTTTAGCATTAATATTAGTTCGCTCTATTAAGGAGGCGCAGAGAGGAGAGAGGAAAAGGAGGAAAGTGTGATAGGGATAATAAAAAGTAGGAGATATGGGGAAGGAAAGGAATGTTAGGAGAGGAGGAAAGGAAAGGAAACTAGAGAAGTGGAAGTGAAATGAGAGAAAGGGAGAGGAAATAAAAGGTAAGGACAGAAAGAAAGGAAAGGAGAAGGTAGAAATGAAAAAAGAAAAGAAGAGTAGCTGGACCACCTTTATGTTGGCTTTGCCCTCACATGGCAATCCTACATCAAAGCACCAGCCACACACATGAATTATGCAAATACACGTATACATTTTGCATGTATACTTTATTTGCATTTCAAACATACTTACATTTGTATTTGAAAGTGGTCCAACTAAACACACACAAGTACGTCTGCACTGCTGACACGGTAGAATCCTCGAAAGACGATCTGAGGATTATCATCATTATTGATCCCAGTAGATAACTATGCTCTCTCTCTCACACACACACACTATCTCTCTCGTGGTGTATGAATGTCCATGTGAGATTTATGCAAATATGTTCTACATGTAGTAACCTAGTTCACCAAGTAACCTAGCAACACTCGGCTGGTTAGAAGTGTGTGCGTGCGTGCGTGAGTGACTGAGTGAGTGTGTGTGTGTGTGTGTGTGTGTGTGTGTGCGTGTGTGCGTGCGTGCGTGCGTGCGTCTGTGTGTGTGTCCATCGTCTCTCTCTGGGCTTTGCATCTGTGGACACAGCAGCAGCAAGTATCCGAGTATGCGCAGCATGTGGAGGAGTTTGAAGTGATGTGTGCTGGGAATCTGTCTGGTAAAGTTGTAAATTAGGACTACAGCGATCTGTCACTCGGTGTGATGTTAATTCGTGAGTTACTTTTTTTTTCTGATTTTGTCTTCACTCTTAAGTGCATCTTGCTGTGATTTTTTTTCCTTCCCTGTGATCACCTGTCAGTCAAACACAGGTCAAGAACTTCATCAAGCATTTGTGTTACAGCAAGTGTTTTTTTCCTTTGCTTTTCTTTTCTTCTGCTCTCTCTTCTTTTTTTTTTTAGATTGAGAGTTCATTCTTGATTATGGAAGCAGTAGCTGACAAAACGATCTCGCCACAGCGTCCATTTAGTAGCCGTTCGTGGTTTTTCGATTGTATTACACTATTAGTATATGGACTTTACCAGCTTTTATTTGAAGTACTGAAAGTTGTCACTTTAAAAAGAGTACTGCATTGATTTAACATTGCACTCCTGTAACATTCTGCTCTCTTTTTTATTCAACACTTTCTTCTTCCATGTCAAAACCTGGTGCCTACATTACCCAGAATGCAGAAGGCCTGAAGCCACAAAAAGACTTTTTACAACTTTTTTTCACACATGTAGTACTACTCCCCAAGACCTGTGAATAGTCTCTGATGTGTTCCCCTTTAAGGATTTCTTGTTCATGTTGGCAAAGTTGAGGCAAAGATTGTTGCTTGGCAGCAAGAGAAGTGTGTGTGTGTGTGTGTGTGTGTGTGTGTGTGTGTGTGTGTGTGTGTGTGTGTGTGTGTGTGTGTGTGTGTGTGTGTGTGAATGTCAGCAAAAAAATGAAAATAGATCATTCATGGCTATAAACTGAGAAGAGGAAGTTGGTCCTGCTGCCAGTTTACAAGCATGTTGGCATAGCTGAGAGTGAAAGTATTTTCTTGACCTTGGAAACAGCAGTTGGCAAAAACATTTCTGCGCAAGGTCCATTATTTTTTCTTTTTCTGTTTAACTATGGTGGCTATTGCTGCTCACACTAATTAATCCATAAACAAAATGAGCCACTGGTGAAAAAATGCCAAAAATAAACATTTTCTTGTTTAGTAGACATACATCATTGTTGATGAACGATCGTCTGCACTAAACTCGCAAAGAAATACAAGCCACAACCATGTTTTTCGAGTTGAATAATGTGAATTGTTAAGTTAGCATTAGCAGTAACTTAATACAGCTTTAATACAGCGTTAGGAGAGTGAACAGGAGACAATGAGGGCTGATATTAATGAGATTGATATTAACACTGAATTACATTGTTTCCTCTGAATCCATTGTGCATAGGTAGGCATAGAGGATTTGAACCAGGACAGGAGCAGTTTGTTTTCATGACATTCTTAAAGAAGCTATGTAAGTTTTGCTATTGCTACATAGCCAGTGTTAGCATTAACAGCTACTTAGTTTTGCCGATAACTTCAGCTGTCTTTGCATTTACAAGTAAGATAATACACCCCCTCTAAGCAGCGCTACTTCAGGGCAGCCTGGATGCTACAGCACTGTGTATCAGAAAGTTACGAGACAGGTCAACCAGGCCGCGGCTAGCTGGTTAGCATGCGAACTTCATTAGAAAAAAGAGATATAAGCTAAACAAAAGGATTGCTGAAGTTTGATACTGAACTAACAATGTTTGTTCTAGACAGGTAACTAAACACCTGTGAATGCTAATGTTGGCTATGTAGCAATAGCATAACATACAAAAAGCTCCTTTAAGGACTATAACTTTAATGTAACATTACTTGCCGTGTTACATTAGTAGCACATAGATGTGTAGATGTTTATAATTGGACTTTACTACGTTCTATCTATCTATCTATCTTTCTATTTATCCACGTGAAATAACACAGGCAGATGAGAAAAAAACACGTGTCAGAACCACTTCAGAGGTGGTTGCACTTTAAGGTGACCAGTCTTTATGACAGTGGGAAAACACTCTGATCTGCTGTTTTATGTGTTCTTGTATGTGCGTGTGTGTGGCTTTATTCTCCTCTGAGCTGTGGTTTCTGCATCTACCTTTGATTTTCTGTCAGGAGAGTTTGTAAAACAACACAACACGAGCGACTGGAGAGATGGAGAGAGAGAGAGAAGGAGAAGTGATGCATTGAGAGAGTGGCGGAAAGAGGGAGCGGGGGCTAGACACAGAGAAGAAAAGGGAAGGAACGAAAATTATGAAGTGACAAGCTTTGCAGAGAAGATGTGAAAGAAGAGGAAAGAAGAAGCATGTACAAAAAAAGAAAGAGAGGAGGAAAGAGTTGCGAAGTAATGAGAAAAGGAAGAAATGGGAAATGCGATATGAAGCAGACAGGAATAAGGCGAGTGAGACACTTAGTTTCTGTGTTTTAGGAGAGTAGAGTGATGGCCAAATAAAAGTACCAGAGCTACAGGGTGTGTGTTGAAGGACGAATCATCTCCCGCAGAAGGTTAAGGCCTAATGTCTAATGGCCGACTCTCGGAATGAGCCTGTTATGACATTCTCTCAGTGCCTTTGATCTCTGTTTTACCCGCATCTAATATTCCCGGCAATGTCCTCTCATGTTATCCGAGCTACAGAGGGAAAAAGCAGGCCAATTACAAGCGAGCAGCGCTCTGCTAAGTGGTGTTGGTATTTTCCCTCTCATTAAGTCACAGTCAGAAACCCTCTCAGGCTGTTTTCAGTGGTGTAAACATACAGCTTTATACTAAATGTGTTTCTTCGTCATATTCACTGAATCAAACTGATGAGTTTTAGATAAAGATGGGTTGTTTTCAAGAAAAATGGCATAAATTTTGATGTGATCAACTTCATTTCATTATATATGTGGATTAAGTCATTAAAAAACGATAATGTGACGTTGTTGGAGTGCCACCAAACCTCTTAGGGAGGAGGAAGGACAGAGAGGGTCAGCGGTTTGGTGTACCAAGCGTTTGATTCTGTTGTGCATCCATCCTGCTATCAACAGTCAATGTAGTTCTCTTTGTACAGGTATCAGGTCAGGCCTTGAAAAGGCTTACAAAGTATTGAATCAGTTTCCTCCAATAAAGGCCTTAGAAGGTATCTAAAAGTCTGGAATTTGATTGATAAAAGTTCCTAAATGTTTTTGTATCCAGTTACGGGCTGCTGGGAGACGTTGTCAGTAAGAAAGTGCATTACGCCTATGTCCACAATCACTCACTACTCCCTATATGGTATAGTGAGTTTGTTTTTGTAGTGCTTTCCGAATGTATAGTGAGAATTATTATGCGCTATATAGTTGTCTCATAGTATCCCACAGTGCATCGTGAAAAGTTGTGTACAATATATACTGACGTGCATTGAGCTCGCACTGAAAGAAAGAAAAACAGAAATAACCTAAGTTGTGTCCGAAAGTGTTCTTTCATGAGTTCACTATATAGTCCTCTACATAGAACTCCCTAGATTATGAATAGGGAGTGGTGAATGAGTGAGTGATTTCAGACACAGTTAAGTGATTGTGAATTTAAGTGATTTTATAAAATACTGTGCTGGTCATTCACTCCTTGTTTTCAGTCAGTACCATCAAACCTCCCGGTAGCTACAAAATCCAGGAAGCTCATTGACTCTTACTGTCCATTTAAATAAAAATGTCAATGAACTTAAATGAATGCATCATTTTTCACTGGATAATCCATCAATCCATTTTATACCACTTGTCCAGGTCGCATTTATTTAATTACACATATCATTATCATAATATAGATAAAGTAATAATAAAAAATTATTATAGGTCATATTATCCATACTAGTTTTCCATCATACTGTCACACTGTGATCGTGAAACAGGTACTTAATTGGATTCTATGTGGTATTAAAAATGCCTTTAAAAGTCTAACATTTATCTTGGTGAAAACCTCAGAAGCAGCTTAACCATGATCACTGGGTTTCCCTAACCATAACCAAGATGTTTTTGTGGTTAACCTTGAACAAAGCTTAACCACATAGGTGACATATCATAAAAACGGAATATAGAATTATTTACTAATTGTTGTAATTTCATATGTAATTTATACAGTGACAAATAATGTCATCCTGATGACAGAGGTACTAGATCAGACAATGCTCATGTAGATCATTTGGGAAGGCCGTGACATTTAGGTCGGAGGATTGATGTTTTGTAGCTGCTACTGCTATTAGTTTGTACAATCACATATCTTTCAGATCTGTGATCAGATTTGTTTCCACAGATATTCTTATGAATTTTAGATGATATATTATGGTGTTAGCTTCTTCTTATGAAGGCATTGTGGTGTCATAAAGTGTCATAAGTGTCATAAATTGAATTTGGATTTAAGCGATTTTAGAATATATTCTGCTGACCCTGAATTTGCTGTGAAGGGGTTAGGGCTTGTTTAAATCCTGCTTGTCACAAAATAACAAAAACCTGCTGGGATAGTTGACATGTTGTAAAAGAAGGAGTGAAAGTGAAAGAATAAAAGATAAGGGAAGGAGGAGGAGGAGAAGTGGAAGGAATAAATCAGGTTGTGCATGAGAATATGGGAAGGGTGAGAGAAGGGAAAACAGGGCAAGAGGAGGTGGAGACTGGGAGAGCGAGATAGAGGAATTGCCCCCTAGGCACTCTTCAATTTTGCCCTTATGATGGGAGCATATTTCCCCTGTGCTGTGGCCATCATCTCTCTCTCCCTCACAGTCGCTCTGGTGCTCTCTCTGCCTCTCACTCTTGCATTTCATCTCATTCTTTCTTGCTGCATTTCTGCTACATTTTCCTCCTCTGTCACTGTTCACTGGTCCTCATAGGCATCTTAAGATACAGTCCACTGTCAGCCACCTTCACCAGCACCTATTTTTTTAGAGCAGACTGTGTATGTGTGTGTGTGTGTGTGTGTGTGTGTGTGTGTGTGAGCGTGAGCGTGTGCGTATATATCTGCAGCGTACCCATCTGCACTGCCATGTTTGTAGATTAACTTCTGCCAATTTCCACCTGAAAGTCTGTTGCGTCTGTTGCTATGTCTTCATCCAACAGATAAGAAAGTATGTACCAGTCCAGTAGATGCCTTGCATTTAAAAAAAACACAACCTGAGCCATTATATTTTCTTCCTTTCCTCACATTTCGTTTCACTTCTTCCACGTTGGCCTCCCTCTCCGTATGCACAGAGCTGATGAGCTGCAGCCACCCAGCTGCACTCACATTTTACAGGTCCTCTTTCACAGGTCACCCTTGAAATGTTCCATCTTTCCCATCATCCTTGATTCTTTCAGGATCATGATGGGTTAGCCACGGCAGTCACCCGGCTGCCAGAGAAGTGTGTGTGTGCATGTGTGTGTGTGTGTGCTGTCTGTGCATATAAGAGAAAGACAGTGGAAAAAATGAAAATAGATCATTCATGGCTAAAAGCTGAGAAGAACAAATCAGTCCTCCTGCCAGATTCCCAGCATGCATGTCTCTTTGGCTGGCAAAGATGGAAGTGCACGCCAACACACAGCCGAGCCAATTCTCTATTATTTCCCATTCCCATATTTATACATTTCACTATTGTCTACCCCACACACCATTATGGATGTGCAGAGCTCCAGTGGTTAACAGCATCTTTGAAGTCGACTGCACTGGCACATATGGGCAGATACCAGACTAATGAAAACTTTCCCATTGTTTGACTACAATTCCATAAGTCCTATGTGCAGTTCACCTTCTCGTATTCTTAAATGAGTCGACATATCTGCCCCTGACCACGCTGTAGCTTGGTTCATTGTATCGACTGTCAAACAAAGCCGGTGTTCAGGCACACAATACCCACGGCCGCGCAGCGTCGGCCCATTTCAGTAAAAAGCCAAGACTGTGGCTGCCTTGTCCAAATGATTGTCTGCCATTTTCTCCCATTACTGTCTGGTAAAAAAAAAAAAAAAAAGAAAAATATTTTCATGCAATAGTTAGACATTGTGGTAAAATTTGATAAAATGTATTCATTTTCTTCTTGAGCGTTAGACAAGAAGATCAATGCCTATTTATGTCTGTACGCTAACTATGAAGCTACCACCAGTGGACAGTTAGTTTAGCACTTAGCATCCAAACCAGAACTGAAGTGTTAAAATGGGTCGTGGAAGTTAGCACATAACCTCCCCTAAAACATGTTGTTTTTACAAATTGGTTTCTGTGCAAATTAAACATACAAGCTATAACATCTACACTGCTGAGCTTTAGAGGTGCTGGCAGGACCTGTTTCCAGTCTTTATGCTAAACTAAGCTAAGCTAAGCTAAGTGATTGCTAGTCAGTTTTATATTTACTGGACAGACATGAGAGCGCGATCAATCTTCTCATCAAACTCTGCAAGAAATTAAATAAGTGCAATAACAGCTGATCTGCAGCGTAATGATACATTGTGCAAGATAAAGCAGTGAAAATATTCAAACTATTGCGTACACTTCAACTGATATAAGCTTTTTTCTGAGAGCATTTTTTTCAAGATGGCTAAAACATATTTTTGCGGCTAGCCTCATCCACAGCAATGCGTCGTACTCCTGGCTGCCTCTCCAAACTGCGGAGACACCGATCTGAATCTACTGCATGAAATACACTGACTATGTATAAGTACCTCACACAACCCCACATTAAATAAACCAAACTATCGCTTTAAAGTGTGTCTCTCTACCAACCATCCTGAAAATCTGACATCATTACAAGTATTTCAGGAGTTGGATTTACAGTATTTCATTGATGTGAAACAAATCTTTGACCTACAACTCGAGAGAGCAGAGACAGCAGAGAGCGGGCAGACCCAGCTGTTAGCAAAGTGGGTCAGAGCAGCTGCCATGATCACATGAATATTTAAAATGAAACCGCTCCAGACTGAAGCCTCTGTAACAATCATGTTGATGCCAAGCAATGTTAAACAATGACAGCATGTTGTACAGCTCTAACTCCCTACTGAGCAGCTACTGAATATTTCTGCCTACGCAAAGAGAGAGAGGGTGGGGTTGGGGTGGGGGGGGTGGGGGGGGTTCAAAGAGTAATGGAAATATAGAAAGAAAAGAATAATATGCAGGATACAAAAGGATGGCAAGCAGGTAGGGTCAAATCAAATAGTGGCAGTAAATTCAGATATGAATTTGAAGAACAGAAAACACAGAAGAAGAGGAGGCTGAGAAAGAACAAAAGAAGCACCTTGAAAGTCTGTTTGGTGTATTAATGTGTGTGTGCATAATGCTCTAATACCTCAATTATCTAACAAGAAATGAAGAAGAGAGAACACTGACGGATGACAGATAGATCAGTCGAGGCCAAGAGATGAGAAACTGAAACAAACTTTGTAATTAACTCAACAAAGAGAAGCGCTGACTGGCAGCAAGCCAGATGGACTGACAGGTTAGAAAAAGAAACAAAGAAAGGAGGACAGCACAGGGAGAGAGAGACATGACTAGAGGATGGATAGAAGTAGGTCAGGAGGAGAGACTGAGAGGAGAGGGAGACGTGTGGAGGGATGGATAGAGAGAAGGAAATAAAGAAGACCGAGAGCAAACGTTCAGCGGCACCTTTTCTACCTCTATCTTTTCTCTCTGTGGTGCATGAGTGTCTTTTAAGCGCGTGCACACACAACCACACGCTCAGACAGGTGTGTGCGTGGCACTGTGATTGACAGCTCCTAGCCAGCAGCGTCTCTCCAAAGCCAAAGACTTCATAATAAACAGAACATGGTTTAATTTACTCCTCCAGGCAGAGCAGCGCTGCTCACTTTGCTGTCTATTCATAAACAGGGACACACACACACACACACACACACACACACACACACACACACACATATGCAAGTATGACACACTGCAAAAAATATCTGTCTCAACGAGCTATTTGATATAGCATTCTTACTTCAGACTGGATCATTGTGAAAACGAGGATGGCACTCAGCGGAGCGCCGACCTCCACCAAAGCCAAATATTGACGAAAATGTAGAAAAATCTTCAATGTTAAGGGAAGTGATAAAAAAAATTCCTGGATCCAGCTATTTAACTGGATCCATACCAAAATGAAATATGTCCTTCCTTGGCCCATGCTCCATCCCTCCACCAAGGTTGGTGCAAATCGGCACCGTACCTTTTGCGTAATCCTGCTGACAAATAAATAACAGATGAAAACATATCCTTGGTGGAGGTAACCAGTGACTCGCTAATGTTTTGGTTTGTGAAATCTTACAAAAGTGATAATAAAGAATAAAAACAAAAAACATGTCACCAGTTGCATCAAAGCCATATTTACTGTATAAACTTTGCCAATATTTCAAAATACAAGCAAACATTATAGAAAAAACAACAAAAATAAAAACAGATTTGTTGCGGCACTTTGTCTCCATAAATATGGCCATGGGTACCATGGATATTTTTTGCAGTGACACTCCACACATACACACTCACACACTCACACACATAGTCAATACGAGGCGGCCCGGTCTATCCAGGTTCCACGGCTGTCTGAAATCTGTCCACGGTGGGATGCTGACTTGGAGAGGGCCGTCGTCACGGCTACACCAATGACACGGCTGGATGTGGGGGAGCTTCTTGGGTGGCGGCTCTCATTCAGCCAATCAAGGCAAACAGGCCACGCTCTATTTAATGATTATCCCAGCATCTGTCCCCTATCTCTCATCTCTGTGTGAAAGCCGGCAAAGACGAGCACAAACACACTCACAGGAGCTCAGACAATCCCATCCAGGCGAGCAGCTCGATTCTGGCTTTCATCGAGTAATTTCATCTCAATTTAATCAAATCGTGTGCATTATAAACAGGCTGTGTGCCTGTGATTCATTATATAGTTAGTGGAGAACGTGGTTAATAGAGGATGTGATTATAGCAGCAGCAATTAATGCCAGTCCAATAAAATACATGATTACCACATTTGGAGTGTAATCTCAGTTGTTATCCATGTGCTGAAAAGGCAATACAAAGATGGGCTTTATCCTCTTTCCATTCTGTTTACTTTTACTTACAGAAACCAGAGTGTGTGGGTGATATGGTTTACATTGTTCCACGATCTTGGCAAGGTATATTGATTTCATTTCCTGCATTTGTTTTGTGGAGAAGATCCCATCCTCTCCAGCACGAGGCTTCAGCGGGGTTGGTTTCTGCCCGGTCACCTGGATATTGTGAATCGTGGTTTTGTTCAGCTGCTCCTCAAACGGTGAAATCGCTCAGTAACTGATAGTGTAGATAGCATGGAAGAGCAAGGAAGAAACTGAAGAGAGGGAAAGAAAGGCTAATATTCTTGATTTATCAGCCCAGGAGCCTCTGAGATGAATGAGAAGAGGAGCTTATTGCAGCCTGCAGAATGAATGCTCACTATTGTGCTGTTTGTCTCTGGTTGGGTAAAAAATGAAGAGCAACATCAATAAAATGTTAATAAGAAACAGAAAAAAGCCCCACTGTTTTCACTTTCAATTTATCGGGCCACTTGATAGAGGAGAGAAAACAATCTGGACATCAATCTACAAAGTCTATTTCTTTCTGTTGTGATTCATTTGTAAGTCATATGGTGAATTACACTCCACTGAACCCCCCCAACTTTGTGTCTCACACAGACATGAACAGAACAAGAACATCAAATAAGTTATTTATACCTGTACTCCCAACCACATCTTTAAAGTATTATACTGCTGTTTTCACATTTTTGCCCTTCGGACAAATCATGCGTATTCTCATCTGAACATTATGTGATTTTGCCTGTTTAGAAAGCTTGAGATCTAAAGCTACTGAGGTAGAGTGACTTATGGTTATTCTGTGTAATGAGACAGTAAAATGTTACTGATTGCAAGACTGAGCACTAGATTTAATTATTTGATAGAGATGAATATTTACATAAACACATTGTGTTCACTTCTAGTTCCTGAGATACCGAATTTAAATGGTCGCTCCTTTTGTGCCTCCAGGTGAGACTGGTGCAGCCCTGTCACGCCCACAGCGCCCCCTTTCGGCCCGGACGGCCCACCACGCCCCGGCGCCTATGAAAGGGTACCATGTCAGCCGTAGCATGTCCCAACATTCCTCTGGTGGTGGCGGAGGAGGCCCCTGCCACTGCACCCCTGAGGACTGTGATGGCCCGGGCAGAGACTACTACCAGGGTCACAGCGACGGCCACTATTACCCTCCAGGAGGTCCGGCTGAGGCTCTGGCGCTGGAGAGGCACCATTCCCACTCCCACTCCCACTCCCATTCTGGCACGTTCCCTCGTTCCCACCCCAGCCAGCACCCAGCTCTCCAGTCGTTTGATTCTTGCGAGGAGTGCCTGTCCTCAGGCCACGGAGGGAAGATGCACCGTATTCCCCCAAACCTGATGGACCAGTTCGAGAAGCAGGTGCCCTTTCATCCTGATGGCTTCCACACGCTGCAGTACCAGCGCACTGCTAGCGGGGGTGCTGAGCAACGCAGCGAAAGCCCCTCTCGCATCCGTCACCTAGTCAACTCTGTGCAGCGCCTCTTTGCCAAGTCCCATTCCCTGGAGGCACCATCCAAACGGGAATACAACGGCACAAGAGGAGGTGGGGACTACCGTGGCGAAAGAGGAGGAGGCCACAGGAGCGGAGGGGAGGAAAGTGGAGGTCACTACTCAGGCCACCAGTCTCGGTCCACCAGGAGGAGCAAGTCTCGAGAGCGTAGCAAGAGCGGAGACTCGCGGCATGAGTCAGGCAGACGCCACCGCAGCAGGACAGCAGGCTGGTGGAGCTCTGACGACAACCTGGACAGCGACAGCAGCTTCCTGGTGAGCGGGGGCAGACGGGGGTATCCCAGCGGACACGAAAGTCTGGATGCTGCCATCCAGGAGCTCACCATGAAGAAGCCCAAGGAGCGCAGCGGAGGGCCAGGGCCGGGGGAGTGTGTGGCCTGTACCACAATGGCTCTCGCTGGGAGTGAAGGAGGGGGACACCACGGGCACCACGGCCACTCCCTGAAGAGGAGCACCTGGTCAGCCATGACAGTGAGTCAGGCAAGGGAGGTGTACCCTTCCACCAGAGGGGGAGGAGGCTACAACAAAGCCCTTGTGCCCGTGGAGAGCAAGCTGAAGGAGAGGACCTTTCACTATCTGCAGGTGTGTGCACGCCTGCATGTCAGCCTGTGTGTGTGTGTGTGTGTGTGTGTGTGTGTGTGTGTGTGTGTGTGTGTGTGTGTGTGTGTGTACAAAGGGAATATTTTACTTGAGTGACTTTGTTTGCTGCACAGTGATCTGCTGCAAAAAGGAGTGATATTTCTGTAAAGTAATGATGGGAAAACTTTTTTTTGTTGATTCTTATATCCCTGGAGCAATGACACTCAATTGGTTCATATACAGGTTTTTACTGTGTGTTGAAACCTCTGGACAAAACACAACAATTCTGAATTGCATAAAACTTTTTTTTGTCTTCAAAAAAGTATCAAAACAAACATGACGTGAAATGTGGAAACTGAGCAAAAACAGCCCAGGGTTCAAAGGTTTAAATATCCACCACACCCTGGACTGTCTTGGTATTTTGCTGTGAGTCAGAAAACAATGATTCTCATCCGTGCAGAGATTATTCGATGTCTCTCCTAACAGTTCCCACTTCCAGGGGCCTGACTCCATCTCCGAATCCAACACATGCAATTTTCCCTTTGCCCTTTCTCCCATTTTATATACATGAATTCCCTAAAATGAAAAGCTAATGGCTGTTACAGTGTACCTACAAAGGCAGCTGAGAGCACACACACACACACACACACACACACACACACACACACAAACCTCCAGCTGTGCTGAGGTAGAGCTGCCATGCAGGCTGTGTTTCTACGGAAACAGCAGGTAGCCACAGGAGTCCCTGGTGTTTTTCCCACTCTCATCCTTTAGACACAGCTGAGGTCTGCTGATAGAAGAGACAGTGAGAGCAGGGCTGTGTGTGTTGGGGTTTTCAAAGGACAGACCCCACACAATTTGCCTCTGAGCCTTAGGGCTACCATCACATTCACACCTTAGGACACAAAATGAACTTCCCCTTTGCAGCTTTTCTCATATCTTCAGGCGTCACTTGCAGTTTTGTCAGGAGAGGGGAGACCGTGTGTGGAGTGAATTTTTGTGCCCCGTTTAGATGTGCTGAAGTCAGCCAGATTGATCCATGGCTTCAGATCAGACAGCTTCCTGGAGCTGCAGATATAGAGCCGTTCAGGTCTAGTCCAGCAGGACCAGACCTCAGGACAAACAGCAGCACAGGTGCCATATTGAAGTAGCAGTTCTGAACTGAGACCTTGTTCTCTGGAAGCAAAATTCGAAACAATTGCTGCCAGATAGAGTTTGTAAAGACTAGATATTATACATTTAACACCAGACTTTAAAGTTACTATTATGAATATTTTTACAATAACAATGGATCATATGGCTACATGAATAATATAGTTGTCACTCATGGTCATGAAACTACAGGGAATTATCATCCGATCGTTCAATTCCTCACATTCCTACACAGCTTTATATCCTCTTTTAGCTCATTGTTTTGGTTTTTTTTGTTCTGGCTCCGTACCGTTACTGTTTTTGTTCACTGTCACCGCTGTCATAGTGACCAAAAACCCAACAGCAGACAGTCCAAGTCATCACTAGCCAACCTCAGGAGTTGGTTGCAACAAAAAAATGAAAAAAATTGATCACAAACACAACTTCAGGTGGCTGCTGATATTGCTCCATAGCTGCTGGATGTGTAAATCTGCAGTTAATGCATTATAGTTACATATAGTCTGTCTCACAGTTGCCAAAAATCAGTAAATTCCAGGTTTAACTCTTTAACATGCTAACATGCTAAAGTGCTCTGCTTCTCACACCACACAAATCTTATCATTGTATTCCTTATTCCACTGTTCAGATTTGTGTTGTTGTTCAGCTCACTCACTGTATGGGAGTGTGTGTCCACTCCAGGACATGAGCCATGAAAATAATTTTTTTTGAAAAGATGCTGGCGATCCTGACTGGAGAAGAAGGTAAGAGATTCAAGTAAAATATACTTGTATGTAATAGAATCACCTGATTTGATCATCAGACTTTACAAATATAATGACTCAACTCAACTTTAGTCTGTAAGGGTCCACGGATCAAAAGCTTTGAAAGAGTTTTTCATAAAAATATTCTAAGTTGAGAATATTGTCACGTGAAGTCCAGTGCAAACAGGCAACTTCTTCTTCACTTCTTCCAACATAAAAACAATTTTTTCACGTTCCAGCTTGGGGGCTCGGGGTATGCTTGTTTTCATTAGTTTGTGCTGCCTACAAAATGGAAGTGTCCCCTTAATGGTCTGTTGAGTTTTCAGCCCGGGAGGGTTGAGTGAAGACAGTGAACGCACCTGTTCTAAAGGCCGATGACGATTTCCCCTGTGAGGTAGCTCTGGCCTCGAGCCCCCGGGAAGGCCTAGAGCTGTGATTTTTGGTCCCACCCATTATAAGTCAAAATGTGATTGGTTAATTCACCTGCCACTTACTAAACAAACACACGCAGCTGTGGGGGCTGAAGATGAAAGAGATTAAAGGCCAACATTTAAAATGCTGATATGTTTGGACATCTCTGAAGGCCTGGAAGGCCCTGAGCACTCTTGTATAACAAAGTACCTGCAGCAAATACATATTGAAGTAGTGGGTTTTTGAAACACTGACATGTTCATACAAGCTTATCTCGACAAGTCCACACCAAGAAAAGCAAGAAAAAAGTGAAGCATCTCGAAGTGAAAATTAAAGGAACAAAAATGTCTGAATTACAGTGGTCAGAAGCAAAGGGACATGTGCAAGGTTTTCTCCCATGGTGTCAATGCCAATCACGATGTGCGGCATCAGAACCCGGCGCTCTCCATTCCCTAAGCCTCTCTTTTCCCCTCGGCCTGTGTCTCGTAGATAAGGAATGACAAAAACAAGAATATGGAGCGAAAGTGAAATGAAGACAGAAACAGTGAGGGAGAGAGAGAGACAAAGATAGAGGAGGGAAAAGAGCAAGGTAGAGGGATCCAGAGATAGTGAAGCAAGCTCAGGGATAGAGAAGAGATAAAGGAGGTGATGGTAGCCAGGGGGAAACGCAAGAGGAGGAGTGAAAGAGCAGGATGAGAAAATGAGAGAGATAGTGGAAGGCCAGGGGGATCAGGAGATTAGGCTGAATCAACTTTTAAGTGATGACCTTAAAAACACACACTCAGCTGGATGCCAAACCGTGGGGTCTTCACTATGTGTGTGTGTCAATGTTTGGAGGTGTTTTCATTGGGTCACTGAAAAAAAAATATCCTAGGGTTTATTCATATATGAAGTCAAATTACCTTCTACTGCAGCTCGTGATATTAGAAACTGAAACATTCATGATTTTTACAAAGTTACTCAGTCATTTATTTATTTATTTTTAGCATACAAGAACTACAGACCCCCTTGAGAATTTGCCACCATAACAGTGCAGATACTTAACATCCATCATAATTTTGTGAAGATCCTCAGCCGTCCATGTCATGATCGGTTATCCAAGAAGGTTTGAATCAAGAACTGAAACTCTGAACTGAACAAGCATCTTAGATGAAACATGTAATGTCTTCAATTATCTAAACCAGGTCTCTTTATTTAACCCTTATTGAATCCTCTTCCAGTGTCTGTTTTTTCAACGTTTTAGCTATAATCTGTACTGTTTTAAAAAGTTTTTAGCTGTTATTAGAGACATGGGCCCTCCACCATAGACTGTATATAAAGTTGAATGTAGCCTCCGTGACCTCACCCATAGGTTTCTGTGGAGCGGTTTTGAAACCCAAAGTGGGCTGCTCCGCCGTCGCCATCTTGGCAGTACCTGACTCTGCCTAACTAACTCCCGGCTAATCCGAAAATGGGCAAAGAGGTGGGGCACGTGTGGAGCCGAGAATGTCGGTTTGAGGCAAGCATACGCTCATCCGCCTGTCCCTCAAAGCGGCACGCCCTCAATCATGCATAACTTTAAACCTTAATAAAATTAAACAGGTGAGTTATGTAATTCAGCCCCATACAGTTGCCACGAAGGGGGGAATTAGCTATAGACACTAAAACTGTTTTTTGTACCAGGCTGTAAACCTGTTAACTTCTGCTGTAAAGTTGGGCATTTTAACAAGCAAGTCTACGGGGATTGACTCACTTTTGGAGCCAGCGCCAAGTGGCCATTGAAGGAACTGAAGTTTTTAGCACTTCTGTGTTGGCTTCATTTTTTTGCCCAGGAGTTTGACCCTTGCCGTCCAATCACCTACGGAATCGCCTCTGATGACATACAAACTGCAGTGGTTAGTGGGCTTGTCCTTTAAATGTCGTTGAGAGCAGAAATC
Organism: Seriola aureovittata; assembly: GCF_021018895.1. NCBI lineage: Eukaryota > Metazoa > Chordata > Actinopteri > Carangiformes > Carangidae > Seriola > Seriola aureovittata. Next base: position 19,562,252 of record NC_079379.1, read on the forward strand.
ATGAATAAAAAAAATGAAATAAAAAAGATATTAGCTCTTCTTTTTTTTTAATTACCATGCTTGCCTTGACAAATGGAGTATACTCAACATACAACAATATGTCATACTGTTGAGTAAGTTTATGTCCCAAGGCTGGATCTTTAGTCATTTGCATGGTATTTGCATGATTACAAATGTCAGTGTGATTTTGAATTAGGCTTCCTTACCTCTGGAAGTTTTACCTCAACTCTAAAGATGCAAATTAAAGCTGCACTAATCAATATCTTTAATTTGAACAATGGCTGAAAGGACTATGAGTAATGTCAAATGTGTCACTTTTAATGACAAACCCACAGAGAATTATCAACCATCTCTGAAATTCCCCTCAGCTTTTTAGCCACTTTTAACTATTGTTGTACATTGTGCTCACATCTGACCTGTTTGGGCAGTTAATGCTTTTTTTTTTAAAGACACGAGCTGTTTCATTGTCTTTCTGTCTTGTTAGCTCTGTCTACCAAAACAGTCAACTCATATGAATATGTCAGAAAAGTTTTCACAGTGTCACTCAGTGAATGAGGTGTCATCTTGTTTTTCTTTGGAAAAACTCCCACAACAGACCAGAAAGCGAGGACATTTTTAAGAGTAATGAGAGCATTCTGACTTGGTTATGAGACATCATACATTTTACATGAGGGCCGCAGTGGGAACCTGTCAATTTTTTGGTTTCATTTCATTGCTCTTTATCACTTTTCTATGTGTTGCCTTCCTCTTTAGTTTCTTGTCTCGAGTGTCTCCCTGTGTGTGTGTGTGTGTGTGTGTGTTTTTCATTTTGTTTTCTCATCAGACTGCTCGTCCGTCATCCTGCTCTCTGTCGGCTTAAGTCTGCTATTCTGCTTCCCTGTTTCTTGTTTTGTCCCCCCTGTACATCTGTCTATCTCTCTATATGCCACTCGCCTTTCCTGTCTGTCTGCCTACATTTCGTCCGTCTGTCCTCTCTGCCCGTCTACCCGCCTTTCTGTGTATTTGTTTATTTGCTCTGTCTGTCGGCTTCAGGCTTACGCTGTTTTTCCTTCTCTGTGTCAGTGTTTCTCCAGCTGTCAGAGTTTCTCTCTTTCTGTAAGTCCCTTTGTCCCTTTCTCTCTTTCACTAACGTCATCTCCCATGTGTATGCATATACTGTATGTGCATGTGCGTGCGCGAGTGTGCTCTCATCGTGTGCATGAGCATGCTTGAGCTTTCTGTGTTGGTGTGTTTGCTTTACAAGCCAACACCGTGTGCACGTGTGCGAGGACTGTGCGTCTGAGTCATCGCTGTCCTTCTGTGTGAGGTGTGAAATATCTTTCAAGGATGAAATATATTTCTGTTTCCAGAAGTCTTTTGACTTTGATAACAGATATTGGGAAGAAACTGCCAACAGTGCAGTGAAAACATCTTCAATATCTCAACCCTGATTAATTCACATTGTGATCAATTGCTTTTCACTTAACAGTCGGTGTAGACGAAGAATGCCTACTTACTTTTAACCATACCAACTCTGTGTTTAATCCATTTATAGAGAGTCTTACTAAACAAACTTGACCATGTGTCAACTCCACATGGTCGTACACTTCTACTTACTACGTGTTTGTGTTATCCTCATACTTAGTTCTATACTTACCTATGACTATGTGAATGTGTCCCAGGTCCCTTCAGAAGACTGGGGAGGTGGATACGGCAGTGGCGGCCCAGCCGACAGCGCAGGGGAGATTCCTTGCCGTCGTATGCGAAGCGGCAGCTACATCAAGGCCATGGGTGATGACGACAGTGCCGACTCAGACACCAGCCCAAAAGCCTCACCCAAGTCCACCCTGATCGCTCAGAGGGATGCCTTTCGACGATCTATCAGCATGGATCAAAGGTCAAATGTCACAAATGTAATTTTTTTGTTGAAAGACGTTTGAGCTGTGCGTGTTGATCTGCTCCATCCTGACACTCTGGTTTTTAACATCCAGCTGGACTCAAATATCTTACATAGTCACAAAAGTACAAGATAGCTGTAGTAAAATGTCTCTCTATACACACATGTAGTGGTGCAAAGTCCTGTCAAGTACACTTTTGAGGTATTTATACTTTGCTAATTTCCATTTACTTTATACTCCTGCTCTTCTACATTTCAGATGGAACTATTGTACTTTTTTCCACACTATATTTATTTAAATGCTATAGTTAGTACTATTACTATAGTTAGTTACATTGATGGACTTTTCACATGATGTTAATCTGTTGTTGTTTTTCTGAAATTCTGAAATTCATGCTTTTAATTTCCTTCCATTTTTGTTTTGCAGCATGAAGCAGCACTGGTCTTTGACTGTGCTGTTAAAGTCAGTAAATGGTGACTTTAAACTAGAGATAGATGAAAAATAAAGACATTTAAAAAGAGTTTTAATTTTGAAGAACTTAAAGAGCTACTACAATGATTCATTTTTGCACATCTGGACACTACAAACATTACATTTGAAATATTTAACTTATAACACAGAATAACCCTGATGAAATCATCTAGGTTATTTTGTTAGACCTTAAAAAGCTCTGTCCAGAGACACAGAACACATTACACACCTTTCACTGGCTGAGTAAAACTGTGTAAAATTGAGTGGCCCTTTAAAATATTTAGCGATAGTTTCAGTAACGTTGAATGTAGTCATAATTCTCATTGCCTCATTCAGAGATAACTGTAAATTACAGTACCCTATCTTGAAAACAGGATTTTGTCACAATATGATATAGAAAGACAATAAGTTATTACATCAGCACAGTTAAGTTATCATAAAAAACACAGAACATTATGTTCTTCTATGTAGTGAATAATTCTTCTGGAACCTGGGGTTTGTCACAGGACAATTCCACGTTTAACTGCACTTCTATCCAACATGGAAATAGCACAAATCGGTATTTCAGAATGATTTCATAGAAATGTGAAAAAAATTATAGTTATGATTTAATGCTTTTTCAGATTTTCTCATTTGACTGGGGAATGCAGCATTACAACACTCAAAATGACTCCAACTGGCATAGTTATAGAAGATGACTCAGTGACATTTTATTTGATGGTCGTGGTTAACCAAATGGTGCACCGTGTGTTACAAATATGAGTTCTTGTCAAAAATAGCAAAGCAAATGGCTGCAGATTTTACAGCCAGAATGTGATACTAACGAGGTGAGAAATAGCTGTTTGTTTCATTATGCACTGTAGCTGTTCATGCTGATTATGTGTGTTATATGTTTGATCCAGGTACTCCTGTAAGCAGTGTACAGATTCCTACCCCAATACCCGAACCACACCCAAAGCCCACACCCGCTCTCGTAGTTACACCCGCTCTCTGACCAGCTCACAGGTATCAAATAATGTGCTTTACTTGTGTCACTCTGTGATGAGGTGCCTTGACTAGACTCAAGTGTCCGCATTTCCCTCCTCCAGCTGGGAGATACGTTGAACCGTCAGTTTGAGGCGGTGTGCGAGACCATGTTTGGGGAGGTGGAGTCTCAAGCCGTGGAGGCCCTGGATCTTCCAGGTGTGTTCCGCACCCGTAGCCACAGCTACGTTCGCGCCATCCAGGCCGGCTGCTCCCAGGACGACGACTGCCTCTCCGTCTTCTCCATGTCAGGCCCCCAGGGAAGCATCAAGGGCGGGGCCGGTGAGTTTGTGCTTGTGTGCGGCTCGGTCTACCAGTATGTAAAACTCAGTGTCTGTGTGAGTGTTAAAAGAATGCGCGGTTGCCTTTTATGTGGTGGCAACCAGGTGGGCGACACAGTAGGGCAGCTAGTGGGAGAAGGAATTTTATGACAGCTTGTGCCTGCTTACCTCACACACACACACACACACACACACACACACACACACACACACACACACGCACACACACATCCACACATCCACACATCCACAAACCCCACACTATCAGCCACCACACACCTGCATGTAATATGTGCATCCATTTTTAAATTCTAACCTTTTTTTCTTCTCTGCAATCATTATTTTTCACCCTTCTCCTCCCCCTGCAGCACTTTCTTTGTGTTATATGTATATGTGTGAATGCTATAAGCATAGGCTTGTGTGTATGTTATTGTGCATGCTCTTTGTTCTCTGTGATTTGTCTTGTCTCTGGATCTCATCTCTTCCATCATCCTCCCATGTGATAGCACGTTCCTCTGGCTCAATAATAGCGACAGGAACACTCATGATTATGATGATAGCTCAGTGTCTCCAGCTGCTTCTATCTGCCTCTTCCTGGCATGGTCACTTCTCTTTGTGTTCTCCCTCTCCATCAATTAATTTGAAACATTTTTTTTTTTTTTGGATTCTGTATTTTTTTTCCTAATAATTCTTCATAAAGAAATCACCTGCTCAAGCCCAATATTCACTCTATCTGTATTTATTTCAGATTGTATGTGTGTGTGCGTGTGTGTGTGTGTGTGTGTGTGTGTGTGTGTGTGTGTGTGCGTGTGTGTGTGCATGTGTGCGTGTGTGTGTGTGTGTGGGTGCATATGTTTGCTAATGTGTGTTTGTACAGTAGACTGCAGAGCTACTTCAGTGCCTCATAGGACTCAAAATTCTAAGCTTAGACCAGCAAATCCCCCCTGAGATTTACTAAAGCCTCTGTGAAGTGTCATATACATCAGCCACAAACACACACACGTACGGTACACAAACTCAAATGCACGCACACCTACATACATACGTGCATGCATGCACACACACTGGAGGTTAGAGCGTCTTGGTTTAAAGCAATGAAGATGTCTGGAAAGAAATGCATTAAAGTTTGATCCTGTATTCAGTGAAAATAAACTCTGTGTATGTATGTATGTGTGTGTGTGTGTGTGTGTGTGTGTGTGTGTGTGTATGTGCGCACATCTATGTTTGAACGAAGCTGTGAGGGAGGAGGAAGTGACAGAATTTGCACTTCTCATTTTAATATTTCTCTCAGGAAATTGCTTTATCTTCCTAAGAAGCGGAGTTAAGTTAGCTCAAGGGAAGAGGTTTTCTTTTGTCACTTCTATCCTGTCTGTCTTTTCCACCACTTCACTCGCTGCCTCTCACTGAAATTCACACCAAAAGCTGATATTTTTGGTGAAAAGAAATAGTGAGTTGCAATTATAAATCTTTTTTGTCATTATTTCCTAATGATTTTGTTTGTTTTCTTTTTTTCTCTGTCTTGGTTCACCTCCTTTTATGCCAATAAATTTCCATCTTTTCACTCTTTGTCTTTCCTTTCACCTTCTCCTTCCAGTCTGTCCCTTTTGTAAGTACTGCTCCCTGTTCATATAGCTCCCATTTTGCTTTTAACAGACCGCTATGCCTCTGTCTTCCTTTCTCCCGCTCTTCTCACACTTCAGTCTTTCCTTATCGCAAAGGTGCTCCTCCCCCACTCCCACCTCGCATGTCCAAGTCTTCACTCTCGGTGCGGGCTCAGAGCAGCACTGAGTCCACCCAGGATGCCTACTTCCAGAGCAGTGGACAGTTGGCCTCAGGTTCAGGCCCCGGGCGCCCCAAGCAGCACAGCAACTCTGTGGATCTGGGCAGCTCTGACGGGCCCTCGGGTCGCTCCTCCAGAGGAGGCTACTACACCGCCACAGGCCCTGGACGTTCCAGGCAGCACAGTAACTCAGCAGAGAGCCTAGATGGGGTCAGGGGTTCGCGGGAGCTTGTGCCCTATGGAGGGGGCCCGGGGGTCGGGGTGAGAGCCAAACACAGCAGCTCAGCTGACAGTCTGTTGGAGGGGCCACCGAGGCCGGCCAGGGAGAGGGACGGCAGGGTTGGGGGCAGCCTGGGGAAATCAGTCTCTCTGCCTCAGAACAGCATAGTGCTGAGTAAAGTTGGAGGGCAGGATGAAGGACGAGCTGGGAGGAAGTGGAGTCCATCCATAGCTGTTCAGGTGAGAAAAGGCAATTTCATTAAATATTGAGACAAAGACTTAATTTCATTTTTTTAATTTTTTTGCCAAACGTTAGATGAGAAGATCAGTTCAACTCTCATGTGTGCCTGTTAGATATAAAGCTACAGCAAGCATCTAATTAGCTTAGCATAGCAACAAAATCTGCCAACTGCAGTTCACTATAACCTCGCATTGTAACCTGTTGTTTTTTACATGTTTTTGTATGAAAAAGGAATAACAAGATATAACATTAATAACTAGCGAGCCTCTGACTATTCCTTTTATTCCAGTTGTGTATCGCATCTTTAGGCCACGTGTTTCCTCTGTGGTCTGACTGTGGAGCTTTGTGGCTGTTTCTCTTCCAGGTGGACAGCTCAGAGACTCTGTCAGATTCAGACGGAGAGGGCAAAGCTCTTACAGAGGTCCACTCTATAGGAGTCCAAGTGGAAGATGATAAAAGGTAAAGAAGAAAGTGCAACTAAAAGTCAAAGTAGGGAAAAAGTAAAGTATTTTTGAAATCTCTTCCCGACTTGTGTGTTTGTTTTGCCTGACATTTAACTTGCATTAATTACAGACACAGACTTGCAAACTAAGACATGCGATTTGTTTATTTACTAATTTATCTTTGCAACCAAAAATATGTGGCTTCATCAAGGGCTTGTGGTCGTCGTACTGTAATTTATGTGAATAATTTTCATATATAATTTGAAAGAGCCTTCATCTCCCAGGCGCCCAACAGCGCAGCCACCTATGGTTGATTTCTTGGCTAGATCTTATTATTTCATTTAACATTTCATCAGACATCACAGCTTGAACTCAGTAACACTTTGTTCCAAGAATGTCTTGTTTTTCGCCATTAGTGACTGTAACCATGACTACTGCAAATCATACACTCGACATGACTTTCACACGTGCAGCCCTTCTCCTAATTATATCTCGCAATGCTTACGGGTCAGACTCACATGCGTGCATGCTCACACACAGCATCTCATACTCCCAAATCTCCAGCAGTCGCTGTGTGATCATGCACCTGTTAACAATGCCCCCACCCTCCTGCAATCATCAAGGATGACAGTGTGATGTCGGGGGGTGGGGGATGGGGGCTGGGGGGCGTGAGAAGAGAGCGGAAATCTGAGTCACATCTCACACCCCATCAGACAGCAAAGAAGGATGAGGGGAGGTGGGGTATAAACTTGTAATAGAGTAAACATTCATCACTGAGTCCACTGACGTGACATTTGCACACACTAGTGCGTCATATGCCAAAAGATTTAGCAGGACTTATCACAACCGAGTGCATAGTGGTGACTGCAGTGAAGGCTTGACTATCCCGGCTCAAACAGGAATGTGCAATTATTAGAAGGAGAAAAAATATATATTTGAGAAAGGCTTTTGCATGCAATACCGCGTGTGACTGGATGGCTTCGGGGCCTGCTGTGACTCCCTGTGTTGCAGGCGGGCTCGTTTCAAGCGCTCCAACAGTGTGACAGCGAGCGTGCAGGCCGACCTGGACCCCGAGGGCTTCCCAGGACTCAGCATTGCCGTGCCAACACAGGACAAGAGCCTTCAGTTCGGCTGTTCATTCCAAAGGCACTCGTCAGAGCCTGAGTCCGCGAGCCAGTACACAGAGTGTCACCGCACCGTCCACACGCAGGGACAGTGGGCCTACAGAGAGGTAGGTCCGCAGTGAGTGGCACAAAATTTACAAAGCAGATTTTTACTAATATTTTGGAACCTGCATTGTTTAAATGTATGTTGTTGTTATATTTGGAGATGGACACAATGATATGGATGCAACCTTCAGGGCGAGGCTCATGTGTACGAAGACAGCTTTAGCGCCTGTAGGCTAGCTTTCTGTAGCCCTGTAGCTTGTGTTCTTGTTCTGTAGGAGAATGTAAACTGAAATAACGCATTACAAAACTGTTATTGAAAAATTGTAAAATTCCCTACAGCAACTTTTTTATTGACATATGACATTGTACTCTTCATGAATATTATTGCGACAAAACCTCTAATCAGATTTGAAAACCATGTTTAAGGATCCCATCCATATAAATTGCTCAATTTCTTTACATCGTCACCCAGCGCCCGAATGACGTACCTGAATGTCAGGTGTAAGATGAAACAGCATAATGCCAGTGTTTTTACAAAGACAACAAACATCATTTTAATTAATGAATTCCAACTCAAACTGAAATGGATCCTTCGAAACATTTTTAACAGACACTAGTAAAACAACACCTTCAAACCCAGAGTCAGTGTGGTCTGTTAGATTAGATCGCCTGCACAGATTGCGTCATCAGATGCTAGCAGATAACTTCGCTCGTGGTTAGTTCGGTCACCCCTGTTGGTTACAAGTCCTGCGTATTGCTGCTTGTCCCCTATGTTCACCATTCCTGTGCCCTTACTGGCACGTTTCTTTAGTCACAAGCTGTAAATTAGTGACGTGGCATGAAACTTTGGCAGGAAGGTGAATGTTGTTGACCGTGTGCTTGTGCGTACAGTATGTTAAGTGCTGTACATGTGAACGTGATACAAACAGAGGGAGGACCCGTGTAGAAACAGCTCCAGAGCGCTACCAGTGGCCAAAAACTCCACATGGAACCTGAAAACCTGAAGAAAAACACACAACCTTTTCTGATTAACTCAATTACAGTAGAATCAGAGGTACGGTCGATGAAAAGGGTTAACATATGAAATTGAGTTTGATTGGTCACCAATGGATTTCAGCCACTGATGGCGCTGTCACTACTTTAGATGGATGTATTGTACATGATCAGGCTTTAATTACATTCCCTACAGTAACTGTGTTCACACTTTGTCACTGACTTTATGATACAAGTGACACTGGGAAGGTCCACCTTGTTCCATTACTGAATATGGGATTATTTGGTGCAGTTGCAGTAATTACTTTCTTTCATTCACTGTGATAGAGACACAGTGAACAGAGGGTTTATAGTGGAAATGTCTTTGTTCAATTATTATACCGTTATTGATGGTCCAAATCTCTGAAGTGTCCAAACTGTTTTCTCCTCTGTTCTCCCAGGACTTTATCCAGAGTGGGTACACCACTGAGGCCTGCCCAGCAGACCCACGGCCCCACCAGCACCCGCACTTGCCGCCACGTTCCCACTCCCCTCTGCCCATCACCTCTGAGCGAGCCTGGGCGGGGACGCCGTCCCTGGAGGGCCCCCGAAGCCTGCCCGACTCGGGCCGAGCCTCGCCCTGCATGAGAGATGGAGAGTTCTTCTTACGCCTCCTACAGACGGAGGTGGAGAGGATGGAGGGCTGGTGCCAGAACATGGAGAGGGAGGCTGAGGAGAACGAACTGCCAGAGGAGAGTGAGTTTGGGAGGAGGATCAAAAAGATTAGAGACAGAGATAAACGATGAATAATTCTTGGATATCTGAAACTATTTATGTGCTGTTTCCTCCCCAGTTCTTGAGCTGATTCGAAATGCAGTTGGCAGCGCCCAGATGCTCATGTCTCAGAAAGTCCAGCAATTCTTCCGCCTCTGCCAACAAAGTGTGGTCAGTATGCATGATTGCATGTAAATTCATGACAACATAACATTACATATGGTGTATGGTTCTGCTGAGATTCACTGTTGCTAAAAACAAAATTAGTTTGCCTGCAAAAACCCTAAAAATTGGTCTTTTGCAACATCCTCCCTTTCACAAAGCGTTGTATATTACTCACCCATCGCATGTCACATCCTGTCTCCCTGCCCGCCCCAGGACCCATCAGCCTACCCCCAGCCCACCTCTCAGGACCTGGCAGGCTTCTGGGACCTGCTCCAGCTCAACATAGAGGACGTCAGGGTCAAGTTTCAGGACCTCCAGAGGCTCAAGGACTCTGGTTGGAGGCTCCCACCTGAAAAGAAGGTGAGAGGCCCGGGGATCCAAAAAGCCCTGGTTTCACTTCAGCAACCCCCCAGAGCTAAGATGGCAATGTGCAGAAGAGTAGCGCAGATGGTCGTGCCCTCCAAGCCTTTGCAGGCCGTGAAAATACAGAACAGCAAGAGGAACTGAGCTGAGCTGCACATGAGACAGTGGAGTCTTATACTGCTAAAACATGATTCTAACTGCAACTGTAACTAATATGTGCACATGCTGCAGCTGGTCAGACAGAAGAAAGTACTTGACTGTTACATTACTGTCTTTAAAGGTTAGACTACTCACTGATCAACTACATTATTCTTGATAACAAACTAACAATTGTTTTTCCTCTCTTCTTGTTCTTTTTACATAATTTTTGTTCACCTTTACCTTTCCCATTTCATGTCCTTTTCTTCTTTTATTTTCACCTGATGCCAATGCATGCTGAGATACTTTTTGCTGATTTTTTTTCCTGATTTTGGTTCTTATCTGTCTGTTGTAACGTCCCGGCCCATGATTCTTCTTTTCTTGAATTTTACCCTTTTTGTCTGTGGTTTCTCATTCTCTTTGTTTCTCCCAATATCTCCGCTTTTTTTGTTTTGTTTTGGTTTTTTTTTTGCATGGGATTGCTTTCACGCAACCTTATAAAACCATTTTCCCACCACCGACACAATAAATCCACTGTCCGTTCACATCTTAAATCTATGTCACATCATCGATGGGCTAGGAGGACAAGAAGCTTCCTCCTCCCTTACCAAAGAAGCCAGCAGGCGGGGTGAGCGGCAGCCTCCGGGCCGATAGCATTGGGGATGTGGGCGCCGGAGGTGGAGGAGTGGTTTCGGGGGGCCTGGTGGTGCCTCGCGTGGGTGGACACACCCTACCCATCAGGGAGAAGTCCCTGGACCTCGGGGACCGTCAGAGGACAGAAGCGAGGAGGAGGCTGCTGCAGACCAAGAGAACCGCCTCCTTCAGGCAGAACTCGGCCACAGAGAGCGCCGACAGCATCGAGATCTACATCCCCGAAGCCCAGACTCGACTCTGAACGCAAGACTGTGGTGTCTCCCTCTCCACCTCCTCACTCAACCTCACCCCAGCAGAAGCGGACCTGCGCCTAGTTTGGGATCTCCTGCAGGTCATTGCTGTTAATCTGCTACCCTTCCCTCGGCATTCCCATTAGTTCACTTACCACAACTGCAAATTCTGACATCTTGCTCATTAAACAAGCAATGACAGCCATTTTAGTGTCTTGAAATTTGGACGTTTTACTGACACAGAGGCCTAGACATGAAACAGTAGTTAGCATTAGTCCATTTTTATAACACTAGTCAGCAGAGGTTCACGCAGTAGTAGCATGCCTGTGCGTGTTCACCTAGCACTTCGAAATAAAGGGCTTAACAGGCACAAAACCTCTGACAGAATCTCCCTGTATGGATCCCTGACGCCATTTGCAGCAGAATCCGTATTATGTTCTGTGGGGTTCCTGCATCACAACAAGACGCATCCATATTCTTCCCCGATGCTACCAGTATGGATGAATAAACATGGATGAATTTCCCCTCATCAGTTTAAACGCCCTTAAAGTCAGATGGTTGGCGATCCCCAAAGAACATCCTTCAAGCGTATTCAGCCAACTACAGCTGGCACCTTTCACCCAGGTGCCATCTGTCCACCCAGGCACTCGGTCAAAGAATATGAAATCATTTTGTGTTCCTCTCCTTCCACTCCTTCACGTCCCGCACATCCAGCGACTACCCTCACCATTCAGCAGTGAGGCTGTTTGAATGTGCAAGTGCTATTTGTACATAGTGTGCACACTCATGTTTGCCAAAAGGAGCTTTTGCAGTATAGCATCACAGCCTTGACAGCTAGAGAGCATCACAGACAAAAAAAAAGAAAAAGAAAAATAGATCTGTTTGCTTTTTATGTAGTCTTTCTGAAGTTTCAAGTGTTCAGGGGGTGGGGTCGCTGGGAATATTTAGGGGGAATATATTTTGGTGGCTTTTCAGGACCTCACTGACAAGGCCCCCATTTCACTGTGAGACTATAGCACCACCAAGTGGTCAAATGTGGACCCAAACCAACAACAGTGGTCTGTAGAGAGTTCTTTCCACCTCAGTCAGAAATTAACAGACACTCTGATGAAACAGCCATGAAAGAAGATCAGTTTCTTTACTATTACTTTCTTTCAGTTCTTTCCCTTGACACACAGTGTGTTTTCCTCTTTTCTTCTAACGAATATTGTTTGAGTGGACTTTCCCATGGTGTTTTTGCATAATTAAGAAGGCAATGGATCACAAACAGAGAGAGAGAGAGACCCGCCAAAGTCTTCAGTAGAATCCACTCGCCTAACTTGAAGTACAAATCTCTCATACACACTGCTGACGAAAGACAGAGTGAGTTAGGACAGAAAACAAAAGGAGTTGTTGTATGTAGCTCCCTCCAAACCCCTTTCCAAAGAATTACCACAGAGAGGACACACAGTTGTGACATTATAGAAAAGAAGCAACTAGATAGTGAATTGCTGAGCTTAAAGTAAGACGTGCTATGATTGGAGTTACACTGTTTGTTTGTTGCACTACGTGTTCCTCTTTATTTCCTTCCTGAAGTCGTACTTTCCGGTGTTTCCACTGAACAAAGTGTAGCATGAGTTTCAAAGCTTTGGAGGGGGGTTTCATCGACGAATTTATGTCAGAACACATATTTCTTATTGAAGTATTTTTTTTGTGCAGGTGTCGAGTGTGAGTTTGTGTGTAGTGTGAGTGTGAAGGGCTGTGTGTCGGAAGGGACATGTGATGAAGCCCATTTAATACTTAAAAGTCCAAATCAGCCATTTTAAAGACAAAAAAACCCCTTACACAGGAAATATAAGAATCTTTTCGCATGACCTGTTTATTTCTTTTTTTTTTAAACTTGGATGGAATGTGTTGGCAAAATGGGATATTTTAAAGGGAGATGTATATTTTATAATATAATCTACATTTCTAGATTAGTAGAGACTATTGAGTACAGTATATGTACAAAAAAAGCATATATCAAATGTGAACTACTACAGTATTATTATGATAGATTATAGCATTGTGTGATACTTCAGCTGTGTGGCATATCCAGACTCAGTACAAGTGAAAAAGAATTTCAACTGATTATTATTATTATTATCCTCAGTTTGTGAGTGCTGGGTCAGGTTCACAGGGTATAACTGGCAAGAGCGCTAATTGCCAAGTACGATCCTCCTTAGGCCTACTGTATATCTATCTGTGGTTCTAACAACATATACTGCTGTATCTGCTCCCTGTACTTCCTCTTTAGAACCAACTACATGTGCCTAACCAGCTATATGTGGAGGTTTCCTTTGAACACAGTTTACAGTATATATATATATATAAATATATAGATATATAGAAAGAGAGCGAGAGAGAGAGAAAGATATGTAAATAGAAAAGTATAAAATCTGCGGAGACTATTGTAAAAGAAAATGTTTTTATCGTACTGACATGCCATCCTTTGTCTCCCTCACTTTCACTTGCAATACACACATAAGACTCACATAATTTTGTTAATACTGCATGTTTTATGACAAATTTAGCAGAATCTCGTTTTTGACTGATGAAAGGAAATCAAATTTTGTAGCTTCTAAACCTTTTTTGTGATTGAAACAAAAAAAAATTGACAAGATTTTACAATGCAGTTGTTTCAATGAGTCACTTCTTTGTACGAAGATTATATCCTCGGAGGACAGTGATACTGGAAACCTTGAAACAATCAGAAGCAATCCGTGTTTCGATTTGAATCTCAACAGATCCATTTAAAAACCTCCATGTAAAACAAGCTGCCCTGGAAATAAAAGAAAAAAAAGGGCTGAAGAATCAGACATCATGTGTAACTCGTCTGCAGCAGTGTGGGTTGCAGAGCGTCCTTTTATCCACTCATCCCCTCTCCTCCCCTCCTCTACCCTCAAACTTAACATCTCAGTGGTGTATGACACAGCCCTCATCGAACAAAGCACAAAAGACCTGCTTTTATACTGTTACTCCACTGTGAAGGACTCTTGACTCCACCCTCAAACTCCTCAAACCTACACGCAGAGGGATGGCAAGGTCTTTCCGTTTCGGCCTCGAGGGACACCAGGAATCAAGAAGGCTTTGTTGGATATTTATCCACGGTAGCAACTACTACTTCTTCAATTCTCGCTGACTTTCTCCTCTATACTTTTGATCACAAGTTGAGGTGTTAGCCGGCCACCTTGCCTTGAAACAGGTCCATTGCAAACACACTTTTTGGTGGTTGTGATTTCCACACTTTTTGTTCAGTATTTTACCTATCCATTTGTCCTGCGATATATCTGCACAGTATAAATACAGGAGCCTCAGCTAAATCTAGCACCTGGGTGTATAGTTGTACAAACATGATCCGAGCACTCACCAACACACAAGACGACTATATATGAACCCTTTCACCTCCTTCTAGAAGTGCAAAAACCCCACATGGACAGCCAGACGGACAAGTCAACTCCGAGTACCTCAGTTTCTAGCAGCAGTGTCTCCAACCCCCGACCCAGGCCTCTGTCCTCAGGGGATTCTCTAGCACCACACAACCGACAGACCCTGAAAACACAGGACCAGAGCAGTCCCGCAGGAATGTTGTCCATATTCTCTGAATGAAGGGGGGGGGGGGAATGCACTTGCTGTTTGAGTCCAGTTTCTCTAGTAGCCATTTTCCCGAGACTGGAGAGCAGCAGAGTCAAAAGCAGTGAAGGAGGTGGTGGCTGAGGCAAGAGCTCAACTGTAGCCAATGTGTGTGTGCTGTATATTGTGCATCTGCAACAAAGTGGAGCGGGGAGGGATGTTGTAGCAGCAGATTTGAGTTTTAGTTTGACATTTCTCAGAGGCAGAGCTGCTCTGGAATAAAAAGTAAAGTCACTTTTTTCCAGCTAAGTAACTGGAGCCGTGAGCTGCGGCTGTTCCTTCTTGTTCCGTTACTCTCTGCAGTATTTAAAACGTAATACTGTCAAAAAATTGGCAATGTTGGGTTAGCATTTGCAGTAACTAGCATAAACAGCTTTAAACAGTAAGTTTCTACCCACATATTTTTATGTGCATCTTTAATTTCCGTATAAGAAAGCAAAATGTGAATCGTGGAAATCTGAAGTCGTGACCGAGGTGTAAAAGTCAGTGTATTGATCAAAATAAACTCGACAAAGTTCAGTGGAAACAGACTAAGACAATAAATTATGATGTATATGAAGCATGTGACTCATTTAGCAGCAGGAAATACTAAAATATTTTCAGAAAATATGTTATTTGTGAAAAAATTCAACAAAAATACTGTAGCAGACAGTAGAGCTCCAAAATTAACATTAACATTTAATTATGTTTTCTTTCTTTTTCAGTGGTTTAAATGGCACAGAACTATTGAACTGTTTATCTGCTCAACTATGGCAAATAAGAAGGGGATGGAAATGCTTCTTAATGTTTGCATTTACTTTTGCTGGTTTTCTGGAGATTTGGTTAAAATTTGTGCCACATTTGGATGAAAACTTAACTACTAACTATAGTTAACTATCAATTAAATAAAATAACGCTGCATTACGTATGTACATGCACAATTTCCTGCGAGACCCTTGTGCGTAGGAAAGAATTAGAATTCGACACGTCAATGGCAGACACTAATAAGGAAAACCTTACACAGAGATGTGATAACAGGATGTAAATACTGTCACTGAATAAATGGCAACCTTTAGTAATGTCAGGTCTGATTTCATGAAAAGCCTAAGCATTATAACTCCAATACTTGTTTGTACTTTAACCAAACTTCTTACACATTTTTGATTCTCCGCTCTCAGCTTTTACTTCCCCTCTGCCTCCAGAGCAGCTCGCACCCAAGAAGATGTTGAACTCAAACTCCAATGTGCCTTTAGCACTGAAGTGTAATTGAGTTTGTACGTGTATGTGTGCGTGTGCGTGTATTAACACTGCAATGTTGCTCTACAGTACACACACAGGTAACCATGTGGGTCAGAGACAACTGAGCAATTACTGTGTAATTAACAAAAAAATAATACCCTGCCACCCTCATGTTTACAAAACTGTAAATACATGTTGCCAATGGACATTGTTCTTCTCAATATTACATATATTGTTATTACAATATGATTATTATTAGTATGATTATTGTCATTAAAGGATTAATTATTGCCATCACTCTCATTATTATAAATGGTGTTGTCAATTATAGCTATGGGTAAACATTGTTCTGTATTCAAGGGGGAGTCTTGTGTACAATAACAAAAAAAAAATAGTTTAATCTACGATGACAAGTCTTAAATCGCTGCTACTAAGGAGATGGAGTAGAAGAAAAGCAAACTGACAATAACTCTGGGAAGACATTTTTCTCTGGGATCAATGATGGACACTCCTCTGTGGAGTGAGAGATCACCAAAAGAGGAAAGTAAGCGTTGAACTGATGGACTGAAAGGAAGATCCACACCTTCTTTCCCCATGTTCTTTTATTTCACTCTGAACTCTTACTTCTGCCAGAAGAGGAAAACAACATGGACATCAAACTGACACAGACTCTCCACTCTCTGTATTCTACTCTATACAGTAATGTAGCAAAAACTAAATAGCCCCTCAGTCTATACTCTCTCTCCACCTGTCCTCCTCTCTCATCTCTTTCATGTATTCCTCACCGAACACCATTATTTTTAATCAGACGGGTTTGATACAGCGAGCTTTTCTGTCTTTAAGCTCAGCTTTATCCTTGAGTTCTCTTGTTTTATACGCATTTGATTCAGTGCCAAGACAGCATATTGTACATAGAAACATTTAATGCTTTTGTTTTTCCTCCTATAAAAAGGAACTGACTGGAGCATATAGCAATAGCGATGCCATAAGATATGAACTTTGTTTCATAATGCCACCGGTGGATGACACGAGATGCATGAGAACACCACGGTGACCAGGAGACGCAGTCTGATTACGTGAGTACGGCGGAGGGTGTTGCACAGTGAAGTGTATATCATGATTCTGTTCGTTGTGTTGTGGTTCTCATTTTGTACATACAAATTTATTTATTGATCTTGTATGTTTGATGGATCTAGATGTGTCTAAGGAGCACGTCTGATAGCGCTGAAGCCCAGAGAGATGGCACACTGTGACGTGGTTTACCCCAACACAGAATGTAACACTGTCAACGTTGTCAAAACATTTTCTAATGGCTAATATTATTACTATTAATATGATTATTATAAAGCTATTTTAGCGAGTTAAATGAGGAGGGCTGTGTCTCCATTGTCTTTCTTTTGTGTTGACTTTCTGACTTGAATTTCTAAAGTGCTATAAAAGAGGAACCCTTATTCAACTCTGAAGTAAATTAATCTAAAGTATTTCTCTATGATATTAAATATAGTTAAGGTCTGGAAAAAACATTCTCAGTTATTATTTATGAAGAGAAATTGATGAGATTTGACTGACAGTGGCAGCTTAAGCAAACAACCCGACTGTCTGATTCATGAGTTGCTGAACTCTGATTGGTCCATGAAAGTGTGTGACCTATGTGATGTATACGTGATCGCTTTTTTTCCCAACAGAGCCTCACCCACTTCAAACCAGGGGGAGAAGACATCCTGGCAGATAGTTAGTAGAGAAAACTGATACCATACATCCGCACAAAAACCAAAGAGTAAAAAGTTTTTTCATGGCAGACTATTTCCTGAGCAGTTGCCAGGAAACCAGTGGAGGCGAAGTTGCACTTGGCCAAGAAATAGTCCAGGTCCAGCACATATCCCTCATTAAACAGAAAACTGTTGTTTACTTTTCAGTACTTTTCCACTCTTTGTGCTAAACTAAGCTAACTGGCTACTGGCTGTGTAGCTTTATATTTAATGGCAGATATAAACGTGGTACTCTTCCCTAAGCTAATGGCTTAATCTCATCCCACTGATGATGAAGTCTTTGAGATTGGATGTAAGACTAAACGACTCAGTAGATATACATGTTTTGCTGTGCAGATTTCCCCACCTGGACAGCACGCATTAAAAATGCACAGCAGAGGTCAAAGAAAATTTCCATTTTCTTTATTTGTCTCGCTTTAGGAATTTGCAATGCAAATACAAAGCATGCCACATACACCTATTAAGGTGGGCTAAAAGAAAGGACAGACAACAATTTGCTGCTGGCGATGGGAATCAAATGCGCAGTCCCCATGAGTATCCTTTTTTCCAGTCAGGTCTTATCTCAGACTGACACATTGAAGAGATATTTTTGTCCATACACACAACAGTTGTGGCACAGATCTGCATTCACAAATATAGCCGACTGCTACTGAATATAAAGTATCCAGGAAAGTTTCAGGAACACACAGTAGTAGCCTCAGGGTGAGAGGAGCAGATTACAATCAAAAGGTCAGCAGTAAGTAAAATATAAAAATGTGGGAGGTGATTGCCATCCTCAGGCACTTCAGGGAGTTGCTGAAAATAAAAGTGTTAACAAGTGCTGCACAGGAAATCAAAAGTCACTCAGTAGTCATCTTGTTCCCAACCATGGCTGTACCATGTAGTTTGAAGAAAAAAATAACCTATTCGCTCATACTTATGTCTGAAAAGCACTCTCAAGGTTTCTATATCTGAGACTACAGAAATTGGGATAAGATTTGAGTTTTTACGAAAGTAATTGCCTCTGAGCACAACACAGGAGCTACGAACAAGAGTTTCCTACAGTGATGGGATCTGAAGGAGGCTTAAAGTGCCACCAGACAAATGGCAAGAAAACTTCCTCTTGACTGTAAGGTATTTTAGTTTCAGAAACCCTTCAGACTGAGGAAATGGTCAGAAAAGTTGAAGAAAGTTGACTTTGAATAACAGTTTTTTAATATATCTTTATTGTTTTCATATTTCTGACAACAGTCACTCATCAGAAAAATCAAATAATGTTTAATCCCACCATTTTAAAAGTATACAGTAAAAAAATAAAAAAGTGCTTTGTAGTTAAACTGTTCATCTTCAAAAAAAAAAAAACAGCCGATAAATGATTCATTTCAGAAACAAAAATTACAGACAGCTGAAAAGCTGCCTCACAAGCTGAACAGCAGATTCCACTTTTCATTTTGAATCATTCACTCATTAAAAGAAAAGAGCATAATCAAGAGGCACTGACACATTAAAACTCACAGCAACAAATGAATCACTGAAGAGGAGTGTGCTGTTCATTTTTTGCAAAAATACAAATCTATTAAGTCAGCGTGGTCTCTTCAACCGTAGTGCATAAGCTTCCCCTTTTCACACAGAATGAACCTGAGTTTATTAGGTTGGACACTTCAGGTGTTTAAGGCTCACTGGATTCCGTCCAGTTTCAGTATCCAGGCCTGACCAGGGGTGTAGGGCAGCTCGGGCAGGAGGACAACAAGGCCATAGCTGGGCACGACTGGGGACCAGGGTAAGGGCTTTGGATTCCCCAATAGGGTCACCTGGACATGGGACAAGAATCAGTGGTTTAGATGCTTACATTTCACATACTTGGAATCACACATGTGAGTAAGCTGGTTGTAAAATTTCATGTTGTGGGGAGGACAGCTCCTCTGTCAGACTTCTGTATTTAACAAGGTTATATTTCTTTTTGCTCGTCTCAGTCACTTTACCTTGGTGGCCGCTGATGTTTTGGGTTCCAGCAGCTGCACTGTGGGCTTGGAAGGTTTGGTTGTCAAGATGGCATAAACAGAAGTCCCTTTAGATGTATACCTAGAAAAATGGAGTTGACAGCTGTGTCAGTAATCTGCATATAAACTATTGGATCAATCACTTAAAATGGATTGCAGCAAATATTTAGTTTTACTCTGCACTTAAGTCTGAAAATGCTTGGCTCGCCCACAGCAGAGGGCTGTTAACACTATGTTCAGTCCACCTCTGTCCTCTATATAACATCTGAACGCTTCTTACCAGATTGGCACAGTGGTGTTCTCTGTCTGGACCCTCCAGGGTTTAGAAGCATAGATGGCTTCCCCATTGATCGCGAGCCAGGCTCCAACACCCCTGAGCCTCTCCTCAAACACAGCGGGGATCATCCCATCAGGTGTGGGACCCACATTCAGAAGGTAGTTACCTCCCAGAGCCACAGTGCGAACCAGATCCTGTAACAGCATCAGGAGGAGGAGGAGGAGGACGAAAACCAGTCAGTCACTGGAAACAGCCTAGATATCATTACAGATTTGGTAAATTATAAACCAGTTATGAAACACTACTATCTAACATGCTCACCTTTATTATGGTGGGTAAGTCCATCAGTTCACTCATTTTCATGTTCCTCCGGTAACCCCAGGAAAATGTGTCCACAGATGTGCACTTCTCCCACTTGTGCTTTGGCAGCTGGCCTGGAGTATATTTGTCTTCGCAGTTATAGTAGCCACCATGTTTACAGGCACAGCCAGCTCCCCATCTGTCATTGGTCACAATGGTATCCTAAGGCAAGAGGGATCTGATAAGTGCATGCAACCTTGCTGAAACAATTAACTGCTGAAGGTCTCGCTTACTAAAAATATATATAATTTCTGTGCTATTGTGTAATATCTCCTCTTCATAAACACACTTACTTTAACAGGGCTGTCATTGTAGAGCCAGGCCAGGAACTGGGTGGAGTTCCAGTAGGTGTCAGGTGCTTCCCAGTCCCCATCAGACCATATCACCTCAGGCCTGTACCTGCAAGGCAGCAGGACAGGAAAAGCTCAGACCTGCTGCCGGCATGCTGCGCTCTCATAGAGGCACATGCTGCTATAACTATGTCTGATTGTATTATGTGCAAGTGAAAAAAAACACAGATGCAATCATTTCAGCAGTACAGACCTTACAACCATGTTATAAAGCTCTGGTAGTAGTTTATGCATCACAAAGTCCTGTGTTTTGAATCCATTCTTCTTGTCAGCCAGGTAGAGAGGGTGGAACCACTCATACAAGGAGTTGTAGAGTCCATAGTGCAATGACCTAAATAAAGAAATTACAAGCTTTAATTTTTTTTTCAAGACAGAATAAATGACACTATGCCAATTCTTTTCTCCCCCAAAACCTAAACTCAGAGTATCTGCTGATACTAAGTACTGATCTGACACCAGAGCTCTCCCTTTTCCCCCAAATTAAGAAGCTGTTTTCCTCACTGGACTCATTTTTATGTGCAGTAACATGAGGTCAGAGATGCTGTGGCACTTAAAAGCCAAGTCTGCAGCTCACTGTGACCCGAAGAATGTAACTGACAGTGTAAACACTGAACCTGCTCCACCTAATAAAAATCATATCAGTGCTGATATTGAATCAGGAAGCAGTGTTAACACCAGTGTCAGAAGGAAGGCAGTAAATGTCACATGGAACAGGATGGTTGTACAACAATCTTTCTTATTTTGCATTCATGGTATATTCCTGTTTATGTACCTGCTACCAGCAACAACCACTTTGTCTGAGCTTCATACCACGTGAGGACCCACCTGTTGCGCACTGCCTCTGCCAGGTCTCCCACTAGGTCCCTGTGAGGACCGGTATCAACAGAATTCCAGTTCCAGGAGTTCGGGGACCCCCAGTTCGTAAATCCCTCGTGGTGTTTGGCAGTTAGGACGACATACCTGTAATCCAGATAATATGTAAATGTGTGATACTGTTTTCGGTAAACCAGAGCGGATGTAGGTCAAATAATACCGGGGATCGACAGACTCACTTTGCACCTGAGGCCTTGAATATGTCCGCCCAGTCTCCAGGGTTGAAGAACTGAGCGTGAAACTGAGGCGCGAACTCCGGGTAGCTGAAGCCAGGCGGGTAATTCTTGGACATGTAGCTCACGCACTTCTGGTCCGGAGGCTTCTGGCCCTGCCAGTGCCACCAAAACCACTCGCTGTCGAAGCCAGGAACAGAAAACACACCCCAGTGGATAAAAATCCCCAGTTTGGCCTCGTCGTACCATGAAGGAAGCGGTCTGGCGTCCAAGCTCGTCCAGTCCGCGGTGAACCGAGCCGCCGTTTGAGAAACAAGAGCAACGGCAACGAGAATTGAGAATAACATTATTACAACAGGTTAGTCAAACATTCAACTCCTCTGGGTTCACACACACCGTGGCGCAACCAGGAAGCTCAGGCTGCTGTGTTACACGGGAATTTCACTTTTTGTTGTGAACCTGCAGATGAATTTCTTCCCGTCATGTGACTGTAACCACGTGACTATCCAGTATGTTTTGTTTTTTTTTTAATTACAACTTTATTTAATAAACATTGCACAGACAGGCATCTAAGTTACACTTGTGTAAAGCTGTTAATGATGATGATTACGATGATATAATGGAGAAATGCTCAATAATTATTAATGCTGGCCTACAACTAGGTTGCCCGTTGTCATAGTAAAAGATATAGAGTCTAAAAATACTGTGCCATGGGCAAATTCAGACCAAATATAATCTTTGTATTTAGGTAATGATTCCTGAAGATCATATTTGGTGTTTCCCCAGAGATATTTTTTAGGCATCCCTTGTTGGAGGCCTAATGTCAAATTGTTTCACAGATAGATATTATGTAACTGCTAAATTATGGATGATTTCATTTAGAAACTTATCAGGATATTTCCAGTGGCAAATCAGGTGGTGCGGAAGTTTAGGAATAGCTGAATATTTAACTAATTTCTTTCTTCTTTTTTTAAAAATTTTCTTTTTATAATTAACTGCATAAAATTGAAGGAAAGAGAAAGAAAGAAAGAAAGAAAGAAAGAAAGAAAGAAAGAAAGAAAGAAAGCGACTTGCTCCAATACTATCTATAGAGTTTTGCCCAAACCTATTTCCAGCACAGGCATATAGTGAGGCAAAAGAAGAGGGTGAAAACCTATATTTTGTTGAATAAATATGCATGGTGTTTTTTTTTTAATGTTTTCAATACTCTGAATCTAAATATACAGTATGCACTTGCTGAGCACTTTATTAGGAACACCTGTTTAATCATACAATTATCCATTCAACTAATCATTTGGGAGCAGTGCGATGCATGCAGATACAGGTCATGAGCTCCAGCTAATGTTCCCAGCAAACATTAACATGTGGAAAAAAAATGTGATCTCAGGGACTGACTGTGGCGTGATTGTTGGTGCTGGTTTGAGTATTTCTGAAACTACTGATCTCCAGGGATTTTCACACACAAAAGTCTCTAGAATTTTTACTCAGCATGATGCCAAAAACTAAAATCCAGTGAGCAGCAGTTTCATAGATGGAGGATACGGCGTCAACAACATGAATCCATGGAGCCGACCTGCCTTGTGTCAACAGTATAGGCTGTTGGTGGTGGTGTAATGGTGTGGGGAATGTTTTCTTGACACACTTTGGGCTCCTAAATACCAACCAATCATTGTTTCAATTCCACAGCCTATCTGAGTATTGTTGCTGACCATGTGCATCCCTTAATGGACAATTTACCCGCTTTTAATGGCTACATCCAACATGATAATGCACCATGTCACAAACTGGTTTCATGAACATGACAAATGAGTTCAGTGTAGTTCAGTCACCAGATCTGAATCCAGCAGAGTAACTATGGGATGTGGTCTAACAGGAGATTAGCAGCATGAATTAGCATCTGACAAATCTGCAGAAATTATGTGATACAATCATCTCAACATGGAGCAGAATCTCAGGAGTGTTTCCAACATCTTTAGTCCATGTAGATGAAAAACTGAGGCTGTTTTGAAAGAAAGGCTCTATCCAGTATCAGTATGGTGTTCCTAATGAAGGCATCGGTGAACGTATAATCACATGTTCTGTTGGTACATCACTCTGTATGTACATATTGTTCTGTTAACAAAAGAAACTTTATTTGGAAATAACAGGGCGTCATATCGGAAGAAGGCATCCACTTCTATTACTACATCCACTGTTGCGGTTGATTCTAATTGCTACAGTCAACCTCCGTGGACGACTTAATCTTGGAGTCCGTCTCATTCTCGTCCCTGCACACAAAATCCTTGGAGGTCTCAAGCTGTTGAGGACAGGATGCGTACACAGCTAATGCCTCCAGCCCGGCCACGATTAGTGAATCCCGCCGCTGAGTCCTGCGGCTGTAACCCAGCCGCTTCAAGGTCCGGCGGGTAGTTGCCAGTGAGATGGGCTTCTCCTGCGCGCTGCTGTTGTACAGAGCCTGGATCTGCTCACTCGTTGCCTGGCTGTTAGCTTCCACCACCTTCTCCATCCTCTTCTCACCGTTCTCGTCGACGAGGCGTTTTCTCCCGCAGGACCCCCGGTGACTGGAGGTTTTCCGCTTCTCGCACCATTCCCGGTAAACTCGAGACACCGCAGTCTTGGAAAATCCCAGTCGCTTCACTGTTTCCGAGATGCTGCAGCCGGCGCTTCTCGCTCCCACGATCATACCCCGCTCAAACTCACTTAAATCTCGCGACTTCCCCATGTGTCACCGTTTCTTCCGACAGAAATGCAGCTTCAGAATTTTTTAAGGAGCACCCGGAGATACTCTCTTTCTGCTGGAAACAAAACAAAGTCGTTTTAAAAAAAAAAAGAAAAAAAAAATACTGGTTCTTCTTTTGTGGTGTTTCAGCACTTAAGACTCAACGAAGGCTCTCTGTCGCCCCCCTCAGTAGGCTTCGTGATTTCTTCTTCGACTACTTCTATTTTTTCCACCAGAAATATGTATCGTGTAGTTATGATCAAACTAAAAACAAAAGTAATTTATGTTTAATGTACAGTTGCTCTATAATTTTGGAGGAAAATTATCACTTTTCCAGTCTTTGATGTTTCACACTATGGCATTAACATTCACATGCAAAATGTCCATATCATAGGCTGACAGTAGCTTATACTATACATTCATTGTTTATTGTATTGTACTAAATTACTAAATTCACTATAAAAACATATACAAAATTACTGCAATCGTGAGGCAACATACCCATCTGAAACACGTTTCTTTTCATTTCTCTAGGAAGCATTAAGAGAATTATTGAGATTATTAAGAAATAACTTTTTTTGACACCAACACCCAAACCTTATCGATAAATTCATCTACAATCACACACACATTAACTGTATATTTTGTAAAACAAGTAACTGAGGTAAAACTTTAAGGCTCCTTTTGTTGCCACGCTGATCTTAAGCTACACCCTCCAGTCTCAGAGTCCAGGCATTTCCAGGGGATACTGGCATAGCAGGTATAAGAATCATGAGTCCAGATGTTTGTGTCACTGGTGCCCACTTCAGTGGTATGTTAGGATAGTCCAAAAGTGTCACCTGTGGATGTGAAAGATGAAAGTTTAAGGTTCATGACAAATGATGTTACATTGAATTTAACCGGTATATAGTGTAAGGATTACTTTTGTTGCCCCAGATGTCTTTGGTGTTGTAAGCTTAAGTAGCTGTTTGGGTGGCCAACCAAGGAGTATGGCATAAACTGTGCTGTTTTTAGCAGTGTACCTATAATAGGAGCAAACAGTTGTTAAATTCATACTACAACAGGATTTTACATATCAATAAAATGGAAAATGGCTTGAAATTCTCAGTCCCACCAGACTTGGACAGTGCTGTTTTCAGTCTGGATCCTCCAGGGTTTGGAAGCATAGATAGCCTCCCCATTTATCCCCAACCAGGCACCAAGTCCCCTCAGCCTTTCCTCAAACACTGGGGCAATCATACCATCTGACATGGGCCCAATGTTCAGTAGGTAGTTGCCACCCATTGCCACCACATTCACCATGTCCTGAGGAAAGAAAGTGTTTGATTAGCGCAAGATCACCAAACAACTAATCACAAATAACTGGACATTAATCAGTTGTAGGTGACGACCTACTGTGACCTTTCACCTTTATGATGGAAGGCAGGTCCAAGAGTTCACTAAGCTTCATGTCTCTTCTGTAGCCCCAGGAACGGGTGTCGATGGACTGGCATTTCTCCCACTTGTGGTCTGGAAGTTTACCAGGTGTGTACCTGTCAGCACAGTTGTAGTAGCCTCCATGTTTGCAATAGCAGCCATTACCCCACCTGTCATTGGTGACCACTACATCCTGAAGAAACACACGTCATAACAGTAAACCAACATACTCTTCATAAACCATTCACATTTGATTTATTCTCACGCATGATTTAGATTTAGTGCTTTTTCAATTTCTTATTTCCTCACATTTTCTAAGATGCTACTTGACCACTATGATTAGAAAGTTTTAGCCTTAAGAATAAACCTGCATCATGCCAGACGTCATGTAATGGATATATGCAAAATGTCTTTCACCTTGACTGGGCTGTCATTGTAGAGCCAAGAAAGAAACTGGGTGGAGTTCCAGTACGTATCCGGAGCTGCCCAGTCCCCATCAGACCAGATCAGATCAGGTTTGTACGCCATCACGAGGTCCACCAGCTCAGGAAGAGTCTTACGGGCAACAAAATATTGAGTCTTGAATCTGGAGGCTTGATCCATCAAGAAAAGGGGATGGTACCATTCATACAGAGAGTGGTAAAGACCCAAATGCAGTGATCTGGTGACAGAAAATTATTAGTGAACTAGTGAAATACTTTTGTAATGCACTGGTGAAGGTCTCAACTCCCACTCTGTTGTAGAGTTTATGTAGATATTAAGTGCTCTTTTTCTTTAAATCGTATCATCAAGAATCCTGTTCTGAAGATGGACTGATTCCTGAATAATTTCTTTATGGGGATCAATCCTTCATCACATCATATCTTAAAATTCATGACATATTCAAGATTATTGGCATTTTCTCTAGCCTCATGTGCATTTACCAAACTATGACATGTTATATGGAAAGGATGGAAAATTCTGAGTGAACATGGATGCAGCATCCCCCTTATCAACTCACTGCTTCCTGACAGCTGCAGCCAGCTCTCCCACCAGGTCCCGGTGAGGACCGACATCCACTGAGTTCCAGTTCCAGGAGCCTGCTGAGGGCCAGTTTGTGAATCCTTCATGGTGTTTGGATGTGAAAACCACATACCTGTAAAAGCAGTGATAATACACAGCCACACTCATTTCAAAGATTCAGAAGTGAGCAGGTAATCTGTTAAAGGTTTATTATATTTCAAATAATACAGACGATTGTATTCTTTTCCTAGTGTCTGTACAGGTGCATGTTGCAGTTGCAGCTGGTGCTGAGCAAACAGTGATAACAAAAGGGACCTGCTCCACTCTTCATCCCACTCAGATGCAAGGGCGTAGGTTTGCATATGCTTACTCCCACAGACCAACGTGCACATTAGGTTTATTGGCGACCCTAATGCCTTACTATACTATGACGTTTTATGACTTACTATACTATAATATTTTATGCCTTACTATACTATGACATTATTTGAAGTTTTTATGCCTTACTATACGATGACTTTTTTTTTTACATTTTATGCCTTACTATATTATGACGTTTTTTGACGTTTTATGCTTTACTATACTATGACGTTTTATGCCTTACTATACTATGAAGTTTTGATTACATATTAGTAAGAAAAACTTTTTTTTTCTACCTTACTATAGCATGACGTTTTTTTTTCTTTCTTTCTTTCATCTTTGGGCAGCAAAGGGCCGCAGGTCGGATTCCAACCCATGGCTGCTGTGGTTAGGACTAAGCCCATGTGGTACGCACTCTACCAGGTAAGCCACAGAGGCTCCCCATATTATGACCTTTTAATGCCTTACTATACTATGACTTTTTTGCCTTAATAAACTATTACCCTTTTCATGCCTTACTATACTATGAGATTTTTATGCCTTACTATATTACAACATATCGTCACCTTCCTAAAATAATGGCCTAAGTCATGTTTTGACAAAAATGTTTTTTTTGCCTAAATCACCCCCTCATGATGCTGGCCACCTCTGGTAAAATCGCCTGAATCCTCAGTTGAGGGGAACATGCAATTCTACCCCCGGTTGTATAATGGCCTATGTCAAAAGTGTGACTCTTTTGTTGAGTTTTTTGTGTTTCCTGAAAAACCTGAAAAAATGACTTAGGCCATTATTTTAAGAGGGTGTCGATATTTATTTTGCAGGATAACCTTCCCCAGCTGAGCGGGCCTGTCTCCACCTGCAGGGGGATCACTGACTTCCTGTCTGAGTCAGCACATCAATCTGGGGAAACATATCCCTGACTCCCAGACCATCAGCACCAGATCGTACCAAGGCTGTGTCTTTTCTCCTCTGCTCTTCTCCCTGTACACCAACATCTGCACCTGTAGTCATCTTTAAGTCAAGCTCCTGAAGTTTGCAGATGACACCACCCTCATTCGACTTATCTCTGATGGGGGATAACTCTGCCTACAAGTGGGAGATTGACCATCTGGTGTCCTGGTTCAGGCAGACCAATCTGGAGCTGAATGCTCTTCAGATTGTGGCGATCATAGTGGACTTCAGAAAGAACCCTGCCCCACCCACCCCTATCACCCTGTGTGACTCCTCCATGGACACCGTGGAGTACTTCTGTTTCCTGGGCACCACTGTCACACAGGACCTCAAGTGGGAACATCAGCTCCCTCACCAAGAAAGCCCAGGAGAGGACGCTCCTTTGGCAGTTGAAAAAGTTTAACTTGCAAAGGACAATGATGGTGAACTTCTACGCCCCCCACCCCAACCCCCACAACCTTGAACCATTGCACATTCCCCCTGTGAACTATTGCACATACACACCAACCTCAATCATTTTGCACAGTGTACATGTTTGTGTTGTATATATTTATATTGCTCTATTTATTCTTTTCTGTATTTATTGTGAATATTTTATGTGTATTGTTAAATTTTCAGAACTGCAGTACTTTCTTGTTTCATCTCTGTTTGTGTTTCTTTTTTTCTTACTATGTTTGTTGATATGCGCCAAAACACCAAAATAAATTCTGTGTATGTTGAAAACCTACATGACAATAAACCAGATTCTGATTCTGATTTTGATTCTGATTGACTCTTACTATACTATGACTTTTTTGTGCCTTAGTATACTATGACGTTTTATGCTATACTATAAGGTTTTTATGATATTTTATGCCTTGCTAAAAAATGACAGTTTCATGGAATTCTATGCCTTAGTACAGTATAACGTATTTATACCTTACTATACTATGACGTCTTAATCACATTTTTCCCCTTACAATAATGTGACATTTTTACGTTTTTGCCTTACTATACTATATTTTATACCATACAATACTATGACGTTTTTTGACCTTTTGTGCCTTACAATAACTATGAAATACTTTGACGTTTTTATGCCTTAATATAATATAATATTATTTGACGTTTTATGCCTTATTGTACCATTACATTTTTTACCTTAATAAACAATGACGTGTTTGTGATATTTCATACCATACTATAGCATGACGTATTTTGACGTTTTATGCCTTACTATACTATGACATTATTTGACGTTTTTATACCTTACTATACTATGACGTTTTTTGACGTTTTATGCCTTACTATACTATGATGTTATTTGACGTTTTTATGCCTTATTTTACTATGGTGTTTTTATGCCTTACTATACTAGGATATGTCATACCATACTATAGCATGACGTATTTTGACGTTTTATGCCTTATTATACGATGCCGTGTTTATGCCTTACTATACTATGATGTATTTTGACGTTTTATGCCTTACTATTGTATGACCTTTTTTGACATTTTATGACTTACTATACTATGACGTTTTATGACTTACTATACTATGACGTTTTATGCCTTACTATACTATGATATCTTATGTCTTACTATACTATGACCTTTTTTGACGTTTTATGACTTACTATACTATGACGTTTTATGACTTACTATACTACGACATTATTTGATGTTTTTATGCCTTACTATAGTATGATGGGTTTTTTACATTTTATGCCTTACTATACTATGACGTTTTTTGACGTTTTATGACTTACTATACTATGAAGTTTTTATGCCTTACTATACGATGCCATTTTTATGCCTTACTATACTATGACTTTTTTGACATTTTATGCCTTACTATACTATGACGTTTTATGACTTGCTATACTATGAAGTTTTTATGCCTTACTATACGATGCCATTTTTATGCCTTACTATACTATGACTTTTTTGACATTTTATGCCTTACTATACTATGACGTTTTATGACTTGCTATACTATGGCGTGTTTATGCCTTACTATACTATGATGTATTTTGACGTTTTATGCCTTATTGTACTAGGACGGTTTTTGAAATTTTATACCTTCCTATACTATGACATTATTTGACGTTTTTATGCCTTACTAAAGTATAACGTTTACATGACTTTTTATGCCTTAATATACTATGCCGTTTTTATACCTCACTATACTATGACGTTTTATACCTCACTATACTATGACATTTTATGACTTGCTATACTATGACGTTTTATGCCTTCCTATACTATGGCATTTTTATGCCATACTATACTATGACGTTTTTTTACGTTTTCATGCCTTAATGTAGTATGACCTTTTTTGACATTTTATGCCTTA
This sequence comes from Seriola aureovittata, assembly GCF_021018895.1. Taxonomy (NCBI): domain Eukaryota; kingdom Metazoa; phylum Chordata; class Actinopteri; order Carangiformes; family Carangidae; genus Seriola; species Seriola aureovittata. The sequence continues at coordinate 19,592,484 of NC_079379.1, forward strand.
CTATACTATGATGTTTTTTTTACATTTTTATGCTTTATTATATTATGACGTTTTTTGATGTTTTATGCCTTACTATACTATGACATTTTTTGCCTTACTATACTATGTCGTTTTTAGGCCTTACTATACTGTGACTTTTTTTGACATTTTATGCCTTACTATACTATGATGTTGTTTGACGTTTTATGCCTTACTATATTATGACATTTTATGACTTACTATACTACGACATTATATGATGTTTTTATGCCTTACTATACTATGATATCTTATGTCTTACTATACTATGATGTTTTTTTTTACATTTTTATGCCTCACTATATTATGACATTTTTTGCCTTACTATACTATGTTGTTTTTAGGCCTTACTATACTATGACTTTTTTTACATTTTATGCCTTACCATACTATGACGTTGTTTGACATTTTATGCCTTACTATATTATGACATTTTATGACTTACTATACTACGACATTATATGATGTTTTTATGCCATACTATACTATGATATCTTATGTCTTACTATACTATGATGTTTTTTTTACATTTTTATGCCTTACTATATTATGACTTTTTTTTACGTTTTATGCCTTACTATACTATGACGTTTTAAGACTTACTATACTATGGCGTGTTTATGCCTTACTATACTATGATGTATTTTGACGTTTTATGCCTTACTATACTATGACGTTTTATGACTTACTATACTATGGCGTGTTTATGCCTTACTATACTATGACATTATTTGACGTTTTTATGCCTTACTAAAGTATAACGTTTTCATGACTTTTTATGCCTTAATATACTATGCTGTTTTTATACCTCACTATACTATGACGTTTATGCCTTACTATATTATGACTTTTTTTTACGTTTTATGCCTTACTATACTATGACGTTTTATGACTTACTATACTATGGCGTGTTTATGCCTTACTATACTATGATGTATTTTGACGTTTTATGCCTTACTATACTATGACGTTTTATGACTTACTATACTATGGCGTGTTTATGCCTTACTATACTATGACATTATTTGATGTTTTTATGCCTTACTAAAGTATAACGTTTTCATGACTTTTTATGCCTTAATATACTATGCCGTTTTTTGACGTTTTATGACTTACTATACTATGACGTTTTATGACTTACTATACTACGACATTATTTGATGTTTTTATGCCTTACTATAGTATGACATTTTTTTTACATTTTATGCCTTACTATACTATGACGTTTTTTGACGTTTTATGACTTACTATAGTATGATATTCTATCTTTACTGTACTGTGACGTCTTTTGAAGTTTTATGCCTTACTATTGTATGACCTTTTTTGACATTTTATGACTTACTATACTATGACGTTTTATGACTTACTATACTATGACATTTTATGCCTTACTATACTATGATATCTTATGTCTTACTATACTATGACCTTTTTTGACGTTTTATGACTTACTATACTATGACGTTTTATGACTTACTATACTACGACATTATTTGATGTTTTTATGCCTTACTATAGTATGACATTTTTTTTACATTTTATGCCTTACTATACTATGATGGTTTTTTTTACATTTTATGCCTTACTATACTATGAAGTTTTTTGACGTTTTATGACTTACTATACCATGACATTATTTGATGTTTTTATGCCTTACTATAGTATGACATTTTTTTACATTTTATGCCTTACTATACTATAATGTTTTTTTTTACATTTTATGCCTTATTATACTATGACCTTTTTTGACGTTTTATGACTTACTATACTATGACGTTTTATGACCTACTATACTATGACGTTTTATGCCTTACTATACTATGACTTTTTTGACATTATATGCCTTACTATACTATGACTTTTTTGACATTTTATGCCTTACTATACTATGACGTTTTATGACTTACTATACTATGGCGTGTTTATACCTTACTATACTATGATGTATTTCCACGTTTTATGCCTTACTATACTATGACGTTTTATGACTTACTATACTATGGCGTGTTTATGCCTTACTATACTATGACATTATTTGACGTTTTTATGCCTTACTAAAGTATAACGTTTTCATGACTTTTTATGCCTTAATATACTATGCTGTTTTTATACCTCACTATACTATGACGTTTATGCCTTACTATACTATGACGTTATTTGATGTTTTTATGCCTTACTAAAGTATAACGTTTTCATGACTTTTTATGCCTTAATATACTATGCCGTTTTTATACCTCACTATACCATGACGTTTTATGCCTTACTATACTATGACGTTTTATGACTTACTATACTACGACATTATTTGATGTTTTTATGCCTTACTATAGTATGACATTTTTTTACATTTTATGCCTTACTATACTATGATGGTTTTTTTTACATTTTATGCCTTACTATACTATGACCTTTTTTGACGTTTTATGACTTACTATACTATGACATTTTATGCCTTACTATACTATGACGTTTTATGACTTACTATACTATGGCGTGTTTATGCCTTACTATACTATGATGTATTTTGACGTTTTATGCCTTATTGTACTAGGACGGTTTTTGAAATTTTATACCTTCCTATACTATGACATTATTTGATGTTTTTATGCCTTACTAAAGTATAACGTTTTCATGACTTTTTATGCCTTAATATACTATGCCGTTTTTATACCTCACTATACCATGACGTTTTATGCCTTACTATACTATGACGTTTTATGACTTACTATACTATGACGTTTTTTGACGTTTTATGACTTACTATACTATGACATTTTATGCCTTACTATACTATGACGCTTTTTGACGTTTTATGACTTACTATACTATGACGTTTTATGACTTACTATACTATGGCGTGTTTATGCCTTACTATACTATGACATTATTTGACGTTTTTATGCCTTACTAAAGTATAACGTTTTCATGACTTTTTATGCCTTAATATACTATGCCGTTTTTATACCTCACTATACTATGACGTTTATGCCTTACTATACTATGACGTTATTTGATGTTTTTATGCCTTACTATAGTATGACATTTTTTTAAATTTTATGCCTTACTATACTATGACATTTTATGCCTTACTATAGTATGACATTTTTTTTACATTTTATGCCTTACTATACTATGACGTTTTTTCATGTTTTTATGACTTACTATGTCGTTTTTATGCCTCACTATACTATGACATTTTTTGACATTTTGCGCCTTACTATACTATGACGTTTTATGACTTACTATACTATGGCGTGTTTATGCCTTACTATACTATGACATTATTTGACGTTTTTATGCCTTACTAAAGTATAACGTTTTCATGACTTTTTATGCCTTAATATACTATGCCGTTTTTATACCTCACTATACTATGACGTTTATGCCTTACTATACTATGACGTTATTTGATGTTTTTATGCCTTACTATAGTATGACATTTTTTTAAATTTTATGCCTTACTATACTATGACATTTTATGCCTTACTATAGTATGACATTTTTTTTACATTTTATGCCTTACTATACTATGATGTTTTTTCATGTTTTTATGACTTACTATGTCGTTTTTATGCCTCACTATACTATGACATTTTTTGACATTTTGCGCCTTACTATACTATGACGTTTTATGACTTACTAAACTATGACATTACTTGATGTTTTTATGCCTTACTATACTATGACATTTTATGCCTTACTATACTATGATGTTTTTTTGACATTTTATGCCTTCCTATACTATGATGGTTTTTTTTACATTTTTATGCCCTACTATAGTATGACGTTTTTTGATGTTTTATGACTTACTATACTATGACTTCTTTTGAAGTTTTATGCCTTACTATATTATGACATTTTTTGACGTTTTATGACTTACTATACTATGACGTTTTATGCCTTCCTATACTATGGCATTTTTATGCCATACTATACTATGACTTTTTTTTTACGTTTTCATGCCTTAATGTAGTATGACATTTTTTGACATTTTATGCCTTACTATACTATGATGTTTTTTTTTTACATTTTTATGCTTTATCATATTATGACGTTTTTTGATGTTTTATGACTTACTATACTATGACATTTTTTGCCTTACTATACTATGTCGTTTTTAGGCCTTACTATACTGTGACTTTTTTTGACATTTTATGCCTTACTATACTATGACGTTGTTTGACATTTTATGCCTTACTATATTATGACATTTTATGACTTACTATACTACGACATTATATGATGTTTTTATGCCTTACTATACTATGATATTTTATGTCTTACTATACTATGATGTTTTTTTTTACATTTTCTATGCCTTACTATATTATGACATTTTTTGACGTTTTATGACTTACTACACTATGACGTTTTATGACTTACTATACTACGACATTATTTGATGTTTTTATGCCTTACTATAGTATGATGGTTTTTTTTTACATTTTATGACCTTTTTTGACGTTTTATGACTTACTATACTATGACTTTTTATGACTTACTATACTATGACGTTTTATGCCTTACTATACTATGCTATTTTTATGCCTTACTATACTATGACTTTTTTGACATTTTATGCCTTACTATACTATGACGTTTTATGACTTACTATACTATGGCATGTTTATGCCTTACTATACTATGATGTATTTTGACGTTTTATGCCTTAATGTACTAGGACGGTTTTTGAAATTTTATACCTTCCTATACTATGACATTATTTGACGTTTTCATGACTTACTATACTATAACGTTTTCATGACTTTTTATGCCTCAATATACTATTCTGTTTTTATACCTCACTATACTATGACGTTTTATGCCTTACTATACTACGACATTATTTGATGTTTTTATGCCTTACTGTAATGTGACGTCTTTTGAAGTTCTATGTGTTACTATTTTATGACATTTTTTTACATTTTTATGCCTTACTATACTATGATTTTTTTTTTTACATTTTTATGCTTTATTATATTATGAAGTTTTTTGATGTTTTATGACTTACTATACTATGACATTTTATGCCTTACTATACTATGTCGTTTTTAGGCCTTACTATACTGTGACTTTTTTTTGACATTTTATGCCATACTATACTATGACGTTGTTTGACGTTTTATGCCTTACTATATTATGACATTTTATGACTTACTATACTACGACATTATATGATGTTTTTATGCCTTACTATACTATGATATCTTATGTCTTACTATACTATGATGTTTTTTTTTACATTTTTATGCCTTACTATATTATGACATTTTTTGACATTTTATGCCTTACTATACTATGACGTTGTTTGACGTTTTATGCCTTACTATATTATGACATTTTATGACTTACTATACTACGACATTATATGATGTTTTTATGCCTTACTATACTATGATGTTTTTTTTACATTTTTATGCCTTACTATATTATGACTTTTTTTGACGTTTTATGACTTACTATACTATGACGTTTTATGACTTACTATACTACGACATTATTTGATGTTTTTATGCCTTACTGTACTGTGACGTCTTTTGAAGTTTTATGCCTTTCTATTGTATGACATTTTTTTACATTTTATACCTTACTATACTATGACATTATTTGATGTTTTTATGCCTTACTATACTATGACGTTTTATGCCTCACTATATTATGGCGTTTTTTGACGATTTATGCCATACTATACTATGATATTTTATGCCTTACTTATGATGTTTTTTTTTTACATTTTTATGCCTTACTTTATTATGACGTTTTTTGACGTTTTATGACTTACTATAGTATGATATTCTATCTCTACTGTACTGTGACGTCTTTTGAAGTTTTATGCCTTACTATTGTATGACATTTTTTTACATTTTATGCCTTACTATACTATGACGTTTTTTGACGTTTTATGACTTACTATACTATGACATTATTTGATGTTTTTATGCCTTACTATAGTATGACATTTTTTTACATTTTATGCCTTACTATACTATGATGTTTTTTTTTACATTTTTATGCTTTATTATAACGTTTTTTGATATTTTATGACTTACTATACTATGACATTTTTTGCCTTACTATACTATGTCGTTTTTAGGCCTTACTATACTATGACTTTTTTTGACATTTTATGCCTTACTATACTATGACGTTGTTTGCCGTTTTATGCCTTACTATATTATGACATTTTATGACTTACTATACTACGACATTATATGATGTTTTCATGCCTTACTATACTATGATATTTTATGTCTTACTATACTATGATTTTTTTTTTTTACATTTTTATGCCTTACTATATTATGACATTTTTTGACGTTTTATGACTTACTGTACTGTGACGTCTTTTAAAGTTTCATGCCTTTCTATTCTATGACATTTTTTTACATTTTATGCCTTACTATATTATGACATTATTTGATGTTTTTATGCCTTACTATCTTTTGATCACTTATTTTTTACATTTTATGCCTTACTATACTATGACATTTTCTGACTTACTATACTATGACGTTTTATGCCTTACTATACTATGACCTTTCTTTTACGTTTTCATGCCTTAATGTAGTTGACATTTTTTGACGTTTTATGCCTTACTATACTATGGAATTTTTATGCCTCACTATACGATGTCGTTTTTATGACTTACTATACTATGACGTTTTTTGACGATTTATGCCTTATTATACTATGTCGTTTTTATGCCCTACTATACTATGACTTTTTTTGACGATTTATGCCTTACTATACTATGACGTTTTATGCCTTACTATACTATGACTTTTTTTGACATTTTATGCCTTACTATACTATGACGTTTTATGACTTACTATACAATGATATTTTATGCTTTACTATATTATGATGTTTTTTGACGTTTTATGCCTTACTATTGTATGACATTTTTTTTTCATTTTATGCCTTACTATATTATGACATTTTATGCCTTACTATACTATGACCTTTTTTGACGTTTTATGACTTACTATACTATGACATTATTTGATGTTTTTATGCCTTACTATAGTATGACATTTTTTTACATTTTATGCCTTACTATATTATGACATTTTATGCCTTACTATACTATGACCTTTTTTGACGTTTTATGACTTACTATACTATGGAGTTTTTATGCCTTACTATACTATGCCATTTTTATGCCTTACTATACTATGACTTTTTTTGACATTTTATGCCTTACTATACGATGACATTTTATGACTTACTATACTACGACATTATTTGATGTTTTTATGCCTTACTGTACTGTGACGTCTTCTGAAGTTCTATGTCTTACTCTTGTATGACATTTTTTTACATTTTGTATGCCTTACTATATTATGACGTTTTTGACGTTTTATGCCTTACTATACTATGATGTTTTTTTCACATTTTTATGCCTTACTATATTATGACGTTTTTTGCTTTACTATACTATGATATTCTATGCCTTACTATACTATGACGTTTTATGACTTACTATACTATGACGTTTTATGACTTACTATACTACGAAATTATTTGATATTTTTATGCCTTACTATAGTATGATGTTTTTTTTTACATTTTATGACCTTTTTTGACGTTTTATGACTTACTATACTATGACTTTTTATGCCTCACTATACTATGTCGTTTTTATGCCTTATTATACTATGACTTTTTTTGACATTTTATGCCTTACTATACTATGATATTTTATGCCTTACTACACTATGTTGTTTTTATGCCTTTCTATACTATGACGTTTTTTGACGTTTTATGACTTACTATACTATGACGTTTTATGACTTACTATACTACGACATTATTTGATGTTTTTATGCCTTACTGTACTGTGACGTCTTCTGAAGTTCTATGTCTTACTCTTGTATGACATTTTTTTACATTTTGTATGCCTTACTATATTATGACGTTTTTGACGTTTTATGCCTTACTATACTATGATGTTTTTTTCACATTTTTATGCCTTACTATATTATGACGTTTTTTGCTTTACTATACTATGATATTCTATGCTTTACTATACTATGACATTTTATGCCTTACTATACTATGACCTTTTTTTGACATTTTATGCCTTACTATACTATAACATTATTCGATGTTTTTATGCCTTACTGTACTGTGAATTTTTTACAACATTTTATGCGACAACATACTATGACTTTTTTATGGCTTCCTGTACTATAACTTTTTATATCTTACTATACTATGTCTGCTTGTATACTTTACTATACTATGAATTTTTTTAAACCTTACTATGGTATGACTTTTTTATGACTTAGTATACTATGACTTTTTATGTCTTAGTATCTTTTATCAAAACACCATATTTATTAAAATTGTATTTGTTTGTACATGTTTTACTTATTTTTTCTTATTAAATCTATCTATCTATCTATCTATCTATACAATATGAACATGTACTGACAGGCTTTGGGGTGGATAAATATTTATGTTACATACGTCTATAATATAAACAGACATACTAAAATACATGTTTCTTTTAGCTATACATATATGTCGATATTGTTCTAATTTCTAACAGGTTTCATGTGTAATTTTTTTTTTTACATATATATAGGCTATACTGTAAATACATACACGATTTACTTCACATGTAGCCTTCATATATTTCATATATGGAAATTCAACACATGTACCCAAATCACATTTGCGTATGGGCGTTCCTGAATGCGAACTCAGATCTTAAATGTTAATAAAACGTTTGGTTGACGGCATTTAAAAGCTCTCTACCTTTTGAAGGGGTGGCGGGGTTGTGGCGTCCCTACCAATGTTGAGACCAAACCTACGCCCTTGCTCACATGGGAAGGGAATACAGCAGGTTTATGCACATTTTTTTGCACAAAGTCAATGTGTGGCTACCAGGAAGAGATTGAGATGAGGACCATACCTGGCACCTGATGCTTTGAATATTTTTGCCCATGTATCCGGGTTGAAGAATTCCGCGTGAAACTCTGTCGCAAAATCCGCGTATTTAAAACCTGGCGGGTAGTTTTTCTGCATAAACTCAACAAACTCTGCGCGCTTTGCGGACTGCCACCAGTACCAGAACCACTCACTATACTGGCCGAAGCCGGGGACCGAGAAGACCCCCCAGTGGACGAAAATCCCGACCTTCGCCTCGTCGAACCACTGGGGCAGGGGTCTTGCATCCAGACTGTCCCAGTTTGGTGCGTAGCGCTTTCCGCATCCAGGTCCAATCAAAAGAAGAGTAATTACACTTAGTAGTGAAATAATGTATGAAGGTCGCATTTGAAGTAACATGATTACTTGTGAGGAAGGTTATAGTTCAAGGGCGATTTAGAAGATCTTGCTTGCAGCTCCTTGTCAGTCGCCTCAGGTGGGCCTACCTATGTCTTCAGCATGCAGGCTACCTGTACCATCCATATGCTGTTGGGTACAGGGAAACTGGTAGTGTATTTAAAACCCAATTTCCAATCCGGTCCCTACACCCTCCCACTCAGTAACAAGTAACTTTGTAGAGTCACCCTCGCGGCTTTTGAGGCTGTCTTACCTAAGTGGGAGGGTATAAATACACCTGAAAGCTATGGGACGGCCTCACCTTTCTCCAGTGGAAACAGGAAATTCGTTGCTACCCATAATACCTCTGAAAGGTTATATAATTAAATAAATGCTCATAAATAATGTTCAAATGTAAAACATCATCTTATACACAGCATTGACAAAAATGTAGGCTTAAGTGTATGTGCAAGGACATGACATGACTCATGGCATAGTGAGCCTGTGAAAAGAAAATGATTATCTGAATGAATAGATTAATTAATTTAAAAAAAAAAACACTCCCATGCTCCACGGGAACGCGCAAACGGTGTGAGTGGGTAGAATTTTTCCTGTTGACGGTTCAACCACTAGAGGGCGTCAAACAACACTTTTTGTGTCACAATACTGGTTCCTCACCTGATGCAAATCTACTGGATGTCAAGCAGCAGGGAAATCAACTTGCCTCGAGATTCACAAATCTCTGACTGGCAAATGCACATGAATACACAGAAATGTACACTGTTATACATACGACACATTTATTTTAACAATATCCACAGTGGCCCAATCACAACCACAAAGCTCATTATTTCTATGACCTGTAATCTGGAATAAACTGTAATCATAACATACTACAGTTTTGACAGAAACATTCTCTTTATGTACAAAGCATACAGGCAAATTTGGATTCATCAACTGTGCAAAGATGGGCAGGCAAATAAAGGCCACGTTTATGAATTTAAAAAAACAAACAAACAAACAGACAAACAACACTGAATCTATTTGCTGTCAAGCAAATCACAGGGGCACTATTATCTCCAACAGTTAAAAGGAATCATTCTGTGGTTACAAACAAATGAACAAATAAGTTCATTTTACAGTAATAATTTAGCATCAATAATAGTATGGCCACAGTGTGTAAGTGGTGGTTTTCTTTAGAGTACAGTGGGCTACAGATTCACAGTGTGTGACCTACATCAGTGCAGACAGCCAGCTGCCTTTCGAGCATCTGTTTTTCTACCAAGTCTTCCACTCTGCCAACCTCCACCTCATCCACGTCGTCCATAAAACTGGACCAATCTGTACCCCCATCTGCACGTTCCATGGGCTCTGGTTGGTTGGCAGGGTGAACAGGGGCAGAATCATCATGAGTGGTGGTCACGCAGTTGCAGCTGTCACAAATGCCAAAGCGTCTGAGTCCTGGTGAAACACTGGATCCAGTGAAGGTTCGCCTGCAGCTCTTACAAGACACTGGCCAGTAGTGTCTGTGGACCTGCCGATGGCCAACACAGAGAGAAAGACAGCTGTATGTGAATGATTTTGGAGAGGCAACAATAACTTTTAGATTATTATACAGTAAGTGAAGAATAACAATACAGGAAACAAAAGATTTACTGCTCTTATTGTGCTTATTTCATTCCAGATAAAACACAAACAACAGGGAAGAAAGAACTGAATTTAACTGCACTCAATTAAAGAGTGAGATGGGTAATTAGTGTTTACAGTGAACTGATAGCAATTACTGGCTTAAAGTTTTGTACAAACCATTATATCTTGAATATCAATTAAACACTGAACAATCCTTTTCAAGAACACATTTTAAATCTTTAACAAGTCAATTCATTTTTTTCTGTACAAGGACTGCCAATATAAATGTTATTGTGGTTGAACAACAACAAATATGTTTGTTTTTTAAAACCTTTAATTAACCTGGGGTAGGTTCACTGAGCATAATTACTGTTATCCATAAATTCCCTGCTCTTCTTAAATAACTTCAAAGATTCACATCTGGAAAACAGTCTCATCTTTTTCTTCATTCCTCAGTAATTTAAAGTAATGGTTGCTCACATTGTAATACAACTTATAATTTCGCCTATGAATCAAAACCAAGCTGAAGATCATGTAATATAATTTTTTTCAGATTTTTCTGCAGTCACAGCTACACTGTGAGTTCTTACTGTACTGAGTTCTTACACTGAGGGCATGGCTGCGAAGATGCTCCTGTCTTGTGAACCTCTTGCCACACATGGGACAAGGGAAGGGCCTCTCTCCTGTGTGACAGCGGATGTGTCTCTTCATGATGCCCTTCTGCTTGGCAGTGTACGGGCAGAAAGGGCACTTGTGGAGTTTCACTGGCACTACCAAGCCATCGCCTGTAGGGGGAGAGAGAAGCAAACTGTTCAAAGCTACCCAACTAGGACAATTCTGCAAAATGTGTAGCCTTACTTTTCCGCTTGGGAATTTAGTGAATGCAACAGTGTAAGTTTAAAAGATGTTTTTTTTTAAGCCTTCTGGAAAATACGTCACCCTAGGCCATTTACCTGTGTCCTCTCCAAGCCAGTCAGACTGGATCTCCATGATAGATGATCCCACAAATCCCAAACTTTCATCCATTCTGCCTCCACCTGTGCTGCTACCAAGTCCTTGGTTAAAGCGCTGCCCCACTCTTTCCCCCAGAGGACTAGGGCCTTCACCTCTAGCCAGCATCTCCATCAGCTGCCGGGCATTAAAAGAAGGGCTGTATCCCAGGGGGGAGCGTTCGTTGGAGGGAGAGGGACTAGGGGGAAGTAGCCTGCTATGATGAGAATTATGCAGAGAGGGCCCAGGATACGAGGCAAGGTCTTTGGTGTCAGGGGACTCCATAAGCTCCTCATCAGGGTCGTACTCTATCTTGGGATTCACTAACTCTGGAGTCAAAGTAGAGGATGAGGAGGATGAGAGGTTTGTCTGATCCATGTGTCCCTTCTGTCCTTCACTCCCAGATGTAAACTCCTCCCTGGAATGATAGTCGCTGTCAATGTCTCTGCTGGTGCCTGGAGGGGTGGCAACAGGGATAGACAAGGGGGTTCTAGCTGATGTCACAGACTCCGGACCTAGACCCGACCCTCTATCCGCCTCTGCAACCTGTGAACGAGGCTCTGCAGCCACCGAACCATTGGAGATTGCCACTGCTGAAGAGCCGCTGTCTGCAGGACCCATCCCTCCTTCCTGTGCCTGGTCCTCCTTCTCTGTGTTCCTCTCCTTCTCCTTGTTGCATATTTCCAAAGATGAGCGGATGTATCCTTTACAGAAGTTCACCAGATCTGTCATCTGCAGGTAACTGGCTGCTGACATTACCTCAATGACGTTGCTTCTGTTTAGGGCCAAACGGCCAGAGTAGAGGAAGTCCAGGATAATTGAGAAAGCATCAGCTGTTACAATGTCCAGCGATGCGGTGCTGTAGCGTTGGCCATTGTCCTGAGAAGAGATATATTATACAAAAAATCAGGGCCTGATTTCTTAGCTGCTTTAACAAAAAATCATCTGCTTATTTAATAATTCAAGGCATAAAAGTTCTTCTTCTCCTCAATCTTCACCAATTCATGACATTTGTTTCTAAGAAGTCATGCCCAACACTTTTCCCCCCACTACCAAGGAAAATAAAACTGTCGAAGGCACTGATGTCAGCTTCTCTCACCTGCAGATAGTGAACCAGAAGAGCCCGGAAATATCCACTCCCAGCAAACAACACATTACGATGGGCCTTGAAGACACGGCCCTCAACAAGGATGCTGCAGTCACAGAAGAAGTCCCGCTTGCGCTGCTCATTGAGCTCAAACAGCAGTTTTGGTAGGTAGCAGGGCACTTCCATGTCTACACCCCAGTGAACCCTGACAGAGAGAGGAGAGAGAAGGGTGTGTCACTTTAAACAGGGAAGAACATGTTGATATTGGACTTTTGGGTTCTGTTTATATCTTTCATTTAAAATTAACTACACACTCTATAATCTTGTGTGACACTTGACTTCAAATGTATTGTTAAGGAGGCAATGGAGTATGGTACAAGCTAATTGTTGTGTTTTAATCACTGAGGTTAGGCAACGTTTAATATGATAAAACATTTATTGTCTTTTAGGTTGCCGAGACTTAAATATGCAGAATTCAGACAAATAAGCATATGGTTGACAGCGGTAGTAAAAAGAGGAGGCTACAACTAAACATCCCTACTTTGTTTACTTACATGCTAGCTTGTGTTGGTAGCGCCGAGTAGCTAGCGTTAGTTATATATTGAAAACAGATGACTAATTACACACACTGCACTTTACGAAGAATATTGATACACAGTGAGGTTAAAAAAAAGACATATTATGGCCTCACCTGTAAAATTACGCGTGTGAACGTCACAAAACCTTTATTATAGCACAAAAATATGGATTAACAAGGGTCATTGTCCTGTGTTGACGTTAGCAAACAACTTCCGCTTTCTTCTTCTTCTCAAAGTTTACTGGTGGATTGCAAATAGTCCTGTGGTGCGTATCGCCACCTACTGTACAAGAGAGTGTAACACCATGTCATTTTACCCTGTTGCAGTCCTCATTCTACACACCACCTTCTTCTTACCCTGTGCTGTTCTTTTTGGTAAATTCTAGGTTTGATACCAAGTAAGATCTTTTGTGTCAAAGTGCTCTTCAGCAATCAGCAGATTTCTTATGTGAATTACTGACTTATGACAGTGTTATGAAACCAATTTGTTGATTTTCAACAAGAATACTTTTATAGGACTGTTAAAGTATTTTTGATATGATGTCTGTTCTTTGAAATCATGGCATAACCCTTCTACATGTCAATATTGATTGTACACAACATTGACTGATTAATTAATTTAAATTTGAATTTAACATAGACTTTTATCTTATGAAGTATTCACTAAATGTCATAGTGCCAGCTTTCATTTACTGCAGAATAATATTTTTAGTCCTGTCTCATTCTCCTGTGGGTACTCTTGTCCTCTGGGGTGGTTGTTCCTTAGTTGGTGGTTGCAAGACACTGATGAAAATTAATTAAATTCAAAGATAGTTTAAAAACTGTGCATCACATAATTGATGTGAGACATTATTTTAGATGCTGTTCCACTCAACTGTGATCAATAAAACAAAAATTAAGGCATAAAATAACAAAATTTACACAAGCACTATTTGGAGGTGGCTGAGTGCAGTCACACTGCTGTAATCCCACTGTGCATCTCTATAACAGGGACAAACATGTAAAAATTAACCTCCAAAATAACCTTCAGTGAACCACATTGACAGGTGTCCACCTGGACTTGACAAAAATGACATTTTCACCATAGAGACGGATTAATTTAGAAGATATAAGAATAGAGAAGAGATCCATTTAGAGTGGAGAAATATTAAATACTGCATTTATTTGTAATGTGATAAAAAAAAAGACATTATACAGACTTGTTAAAATTGTAACACTTGTCTCATGTGACTTTTTTTCCACTTCAGAGCAGTTTAAAATAATAATAAATATAATTTATAAATAATTTTTCTTCACTTTCTTCACACAAGTGAGACAGTGGAACTTTTGTTGAGTAGCGGCAACAGCAGCCTCCCTGACCGCAAGGGGTGACAACTCAAGCCACGGCCACATACAGCTAGTGACTTACCCACCCATGTGAGACGGTAAGTCACATGTTGATACAGTCTAGTCGCTGCTATTATGTGGCTTTGCTCTGTTGATGACCAGCTAAGATTCAAAAACAGTCTGAGGGCTGGTTGTCTGGAACTTTTCTCTGTTGATCACCAGCCAGGTTACATGTGGACGAGATGTCAAGCTAACGAACGACTGTACCAATGAATTACACGATTCACCAGAAAGTCTGATAAATAAATGCGGTATTAGTGCTAACATTATCATAAAAAATAAACCTGTTCATGTTTGACTGAGAGTTGATTTGTGTAACTTTGTGTTATGTTTGCTTTCACTGAATAAAACTCAAACATTAGTTTACTTTTTGGAGCATTCAAACAGTAGGATATTAAATTGCAGCCACGGACAGAAATAAGAGAAAAATCTAATTTCCACACCAAACTTCAACACGGTAATCAGCGCATAATAAAAACCAGTGTTAGTTGCGTTAGCAGTCTAGTAAAGCAGATGCCATCTCTGAGTCTATTCTGAAACCCAGTTATTGCTTTGAGTCTTTTCATCCTGTTATTGTTGGACCAAGGGTTATTCTTGTTTTGCTCCACGGTTTCTCACTTTCTGTTTCTGGCCTGTTGACCCTCTGCCAGTCTTACTCTTTTCTTCATAGTTGTACTTTGCTCTGGTAGGTGGTGGCTCTTCCATTTTCCCCGACATGTTTGTTGTGGTAACCTTCATTTTGTTCTTTTTATGTTTTATGGTGGCTGGCAGACTATGAAGTGATTCACTACTGCCACCTACCGCTTTAGAGTATGTCATTGATGTCTTTGTTTTTCGTATGAACCTTTGTTCACACCTTGTTGCTTAGGGACACACATATGATGGTATCTCTTAGCTGGCACATCCGGAAAATGGTCTTACCTGACCATTTTAGAAAAAGTAGGCTTTAGCTGCCAAAACCAAAGTAGCAACATTGCTTTGGTACAGTATTTAAGAATTTACTTTTTGTACATTTAAATGTCCCATAGTCTTGTTTTAACTACTATAAATTGACTTTTTTTAAAAACTATAAAAAATATTGAGTTATGTCTACCGTTTTCCATTGCAGAAGCTCATCCATAGTAATGATGATAATGATGATGATGGTAATGTTTTGGGGGAACAACCTCAAAGTGTTGCACAACTGCTACCAAGTCCAGCATGTTGCTGCACGACCACAGACGGCTCACGCTTGCCCACAACGTCTACTCAAAAATACTTGTTTATTTGCCTTGAATCTAAGAGAGAAAATAGTTCCTTTTTTATTTTTGGACATAGCAAGGGTAAACAAGTAGTTCCTTAAGGACTGCGCCACACCCTCTCAGCATAATCCACAACTCTTAGAAGTGTTTTTTACACTGATGGGTGCCGACCAGGCGACTTATTTGTTTCAGATATTTTCCCATGGCAAACAGGGTGAATACAAAGGCTTCGTGGTGGCCTGGAGAAACCACAGAGTAGGCGTACATGAGCCTCCATACTCACCCTCTTTTGAAAATGAAATTTACGGCACCTCATAAAAAGTCGATTCACGCTTATAAGCACTAAATATAAACTAGTATAAACCAGCAGCGTTTGACAGTCCTTGTAAACTTGACCTGATGGAGCGTTGTGTCCGGCTACAGGCGGGCCAACCGCCGGTTGACCCTGCTGCCCAGCCCTAACACGAGTCTGTCCCAAAACAAAGCTGAAATGGTTTCAACTCTGAGGTAGCGTTAGTTCCTGACCTTCTTCTCACTCTGACTCAGGGAAACACAAAGCCTTTGTTTTGGTCATGTGTTGACATAAGGGCAGGAAACTCCCTCTCCACAGACCTTTCACAGCCAAGCCATCACACTGGAGTTTCTACAATACTGCCCTAACTGTATTGCAGCTTAATGCTGATTTACACCCAGCAACCCTTTAGGAACAAATAATATTCATGATTTATCAC
Source organism: Seriola aureovittata (assembly GCF_021018895.1). Taxonomy (NCBI): domain Eukaryota; kingdom Metazoa; phylum Chordata; class Actinopteri; order Carangiformes; family Carangidae; genus Seriola; species Seriola aureovittata. Next base: position 19,609,413 of record NC_079379.1, read on the forward strand.
TGGGTTAGGTTTACGCCTATGATTACGATGACGTATGATTTACTGAACGAAGCTCATTCGAAAAAGTAAATAGATGTAGCAGTGGCTGTTATGTAAGACTACATGTAGATCTGAGTCCTCACTCATTGTGTGTGCTAGCCACTCCAAGACCCATGGCTGGCACAGAGGGCTCCAGCAGCACCCCTCTGAGTCCCTGTGGTCTGCGCCTCAGCACATAACAGCCACTTAGGCCGGCATTTTCCCAGGCTGAGACAACACACCACGGTGGCAGCGCGAGCCACAGAGAGGGCCTGATTAAAGAGTAGGGACAATGGAGGGAGAGAGAGCCGGGGACCGTGGTGGCATTTTCCATCTCTGCCGCTGTCTCCTGGGGGGACCAACTATGTGCCGTGAAACGTTTGAATTATGCCAGAATCTCTGGAATTCAGACAGAGGCACCGCGGAGAGGACCCTCGACCGGGGATCAAAGAGCTTTGAGAGGAGTGCGGTGGACTGGTGGTGAAGCCGAGTACATAGGGGAGCATGAGTGTGTGTGTATGTGTGTGCGTACTTATGTGCTTTAGAAAACTGACTTGAAAAAGATAAAGACAATGTTTGAGTTTGAATCATATTTTCTTTTATGGCTACATGTCTAAAGTCGTTTTCAAAAAACATGTTTGACTTCTGAGGAGGCAGTGATTATTGAGCAATGAAATACAGGCATGTGGTGACAGTGTGTGTGTGTGTGTGTGTGTGTGTGTGTGTGTGTGTGTGTGTTGCTATCCTTTTATCCCTCATGGGATCAGATAATGCAATCATAGCCAATCATTGGGAGTCTAATACAGCGGGCGCCCCTCTTCAGTTTGGAGACGCCACTTTCTTCTGTGGTGACGGAGGAAGAGGAAGAGAAAAGTAAGAGGGGGAACCTCGTCTCTCTCTTTCTGTCTATCGCTCTCTGTAATTATCACTTAATGTTCTTCAGTGATCTGGAGACGTCTGTCTCTCGCTAAGTACTTTCTTCCCTCGCTGGAGAGGAAATGTATCACAGTCTGAAATAAATCTGCCAGCCTTTTTATTATTGTATATTTAGCACCAGAACAGAGTAGTAAATGGAGCCGTCCCAGACCACAAGCTTCCGGTAGCGCAGGGCCTCAGCTCTGGCTGGCTGTCTTTGCCACAGCCAAGTACAAAGATCAAAGCCTCCTGAGCAGCTCGCCAGTCGTCTTCCAGCATTGACCTCAAGCAAGTTTTCATGTCTGAGAAAGACGGTGTGTGTTTGTGCCTGCGATACGTGCAGAGTGTATCAGTTTTGCATGAACATCTGTCATGTGTAGGTTTCTGAATGCATGTTTTCATGTCTGTCTGCATCCATGTGGTGTCTGTCAAACTTTGTCATGGCATTGTTTTGTGTTTGTTTGATGTCGAAACAGATGACATTATGTTTACATTAAAAATGTACAAAGCAGTGGCGTGAGAAGTTGTCTCATGGCAGTCAACGAATAAAATTAGCATTATATGCAATCTGATATATCTTACTTACCTGATGTTGCACTAGGTCAGTGGTCGTCTTGCAGTTGCCAATGGGTAAGAGGGAAACTCAACTAATTAAATCAACTGAATTCAACTACTTCTGATTTGATTACATATGTCAAAAGCTTTGTGGTGAAGGGGAAAGTAGACAAGTCAAATTGGATTACAATCTTTAGTAAATTTACAAAGACCAGTCCAACTGCCCATCAAACTCAGTGCTAACACATTGACACCACAGGTGAAACTGAGTGTGTGAATACTAGTTGGTAAGCGAGCGAGAAACTAAAATGGCTACCTAACGTAATCAATAAACAAATAATTAGCTAAAAGTAATAGGCGGTTGAAAATGTTAGCCTGTCTAAACGTAATGGATAAACAGTTGAAAATGTTATTGTTAACATAATAGATAAAGAGCTGAAATAGCTAGCTAAATAAAATGGATGAATTGATTGAAATAGTTTGTTAAAGTAATGAATAAACAGGTTAAATAGGCTAGTTATAAGTGTTAGCTAAAAGAAATGGATAAACGGTTGAGATACTAAAAGTAATGAACTGCTGAGACAGCTTGGGAACGACTGTGATATCTACAGTATTAGTTTATAGTTTATGGATCAGCTGTTCCAGTTTCACTGAACAACACAAACTTAGTTTTGTGTTAGTAAAAAGAATGCTGACACATCCAGGTTCAATGATCAGAGCATCCCTTATTTCAGTTCAAGTAATATTAATAATAAAAGCCTCTACCTGGGCCAATAAAAGAAATACCAGCTCCCTCAGGAGATGAAAATGATGTTCGTCATTACCCCCATCCTTCCTCCATCAAAGTCTTCTTTTCTCTCCCTGCACACTCACTGTAATCCCTTTCTGGGAACACTAAAAATTACTCAGCAGTGCGGTGGCGGCAAGTTTTTATGCCGGGTTTTTAAGGGCTTATGCCTGCTCTTCCGAGCTGCCGTCAGAACGAGGTGTCAGCAGGATGCCTCCCTGATAAGGCTGTAATCTGAGGTGTAAAGTTATAAGAGGGATTTGGGGAAGTGAGAGGGTGTCAGAGAGCTGCAGCCTAGGGTATTCAGGGCAGCATAAAACAGGGATTATGACTCCGTGAGAGCTCCTCTGAACCAATCTTGAATTCAATTTATCCACATCTCTGAATTTCAAACTGACTAAGGAACAGATGCATATGTTTCCTGTTTTGAGTGCATCGTTGCCATGTACAGTTTACTTTCCTTTCAGAATTGCAAGAGTCTACACTGTACGCCTTTTCTCCAGTCACTAACAAAAATAGAAAGCTGATCGAGGAATTAGGCATCACATGGCTCCACGCAATAAAAATTAGTCTCCTCCATAAACTTGAATGATAGTCAGCTTGAGCAAAACTAGTTTTACCGTGTCTAATATTAGCTTGAGTCTTAAAACCCCCGGTCATCAAATCAGGCACAGTTGCATGCATGGCAGAGGGGACAGAGTGGATTAGCCCCGAACTCTTTCATTTTTCACTTTCCCCTTCTTCTCCTCGTCTTTCGCTGCGGCCTATAAAAGCTTGTGTCTTGTGTGTGATGTGGTGGAGGAGTGCAGTCAGAATGAACTGATTACGGATGAGAGCCGGCATGCCTTTGAGTCATGGCACCGAGCGACATTCTTCAGGCACTTAAAAATAGTAACAGTTGACTTTGTTTTTTTTTAAGGTTTGTTTTTCTCATTGGAGGACTTTGGGGCATCCTGGCTTTTTTGGAGACTCGAATCATAACCAGATTCTTTTTTTTTTTCTCTTTACCACCCCTCCTCCCCCTTTCTTTCATTTTGTTATTGGGAGTTTGTTTAATCTTGTGAAGAAAATTGGCTTAGCGTGGGAAAGGCAGAATTCTTTGGGGATAGGTTTTGTTGTTTTAGAGTTGTGCACATTGTTTTGTTGGGGTTTTTTTTTTTTTTTTTTCAACACAGGGAGAAAAAGTGCCAGTTTGTGCCAAAACCTCATGAAGTACAGATAAAAAGGAGCTGAGTGAGAGGGAGGCCACAACACCACGACAAAGATATGGGCTGTCTAAGCAAAGAGCTTTACAAATGACGATCTCCAGGGGGAAAAGGGGGGAGTCAACATAAGGGAGGAAGGGAGTGGAAGAAGAGGAAGGGAGTGGAAGAGGAGGAGGGAGGAAAAGAGGAGAAACAAATGTGGATGGATTGGTGGGAGGAGGAGGAAGATGGGTATTGGGGGGAAATAACGCAGAGCAGTGATGGGGGAGGGGGGAGATGAGAGGGGAAACATTCCCCCTTGCCCACATTAAAGACATAAAAAAGAAAACAAACAGAAAAACATGTCTGACATAAAGAGGCTGGTTTCCGCGGCGACAGCACAATGGCTGCCTGTGGCTCTCGGGGCCCTCGCCGTCCCGTCTGGGGCCCGGCACCAGCGAAAGTCACCGCAGTCACAGGGCCCATCAGCATGCGTGTGTGTGTGTGTGTGTGTCTGTGTGTGAAACATGGTGAATGTCATCACGGGCCCAGTGCTGTGGGAACCGCCATGAAAGGGACCCCACTCGGCAACCACAAAAGCTCCTTTCTGCTTCTTCTCTTCGGCTTTTAGCCTCTTTATTTATCTTTGCGTAGGGGAGCCGGATGAGGAGGGAGGACTCTCTCTCTCTCTCTCTCTCTCTCTCCTCTCTCTCTCTCTCTCTCTCTCTCTCTCTCTCTGTTCTCTCTCTATGTCTCTCGCTCTCTGACAGGCAGCATGACCCATCACTGCAGCCCTCCTGCCCTCTCGACACCTCAAATCACAGCAGCCACTATCACAAACATATATACTGACTGTGTCTAACCCTACTTCTCTTGAGGTTTATTCACACCTCATATCAGCTCAATCAGATCATAAAAACACAATGCAGCTCTTTGGAAACACCCTATAGGAGCAAACTTGGCATTTCCAGGAATGCCTCATATATCCAGGTTATTCCAAGTGAACTGCGGCGACGGCCAGACTAACAGTGCCACAGGTCCCGGGCATTCCTTATGTGTCTGAGGGACAGATAATTCCCTCATGGGTCCAGCCTGGACAGTGCCAAGCTACTCCGGTGCCAGTTCCCATGCCAATCCAATTTTGACCCCAGTGGCTGAAAGCTCAGCCACAGGCTGACTGTTATAAAGGCCTCATACCAATAAGAAATCAACTGAGTTTTTGGGTATATGTCAGTAGCACTTGCATACAGCAGTGCACCATGCAGAGCTCCTTTGACCACATTTGGCCTTTCACTAATTCTCCACAGGGGTGCTAGACAGTGAGCAAGAGTTTAATTTGCTTATTTGATCACATTTGATCATTTGTTGGGATACCTTGCAGTTTAAAATACATATTTACATTCACCACATTAACTGGAATTTGGCCGTGTAGGATTTGGTCAAGCTGGTAATATTTATTTATTTATTTATTTATTTGTGTTAAAAAGTTCACAACAAGTTTACTTATCTTTCTCTTTCAACAGGTTTAAATTCTTTGGAGTGTCTTTTTGAACTGAAGTGCTCTCATTTTAGAAAATAGTGTTGCTTAAAGTTGGTTTTCTGAAAAACTGAGTACAAATAATTGAAATCAACCGCTCAGTGATACATATCTGAGCAGTTATTCAGTCTGACATGAATGCAGAGAAAAAGTCACAAACAAAATATCCTGTTGAGCTGGTTCCATCTCACAGACTTTCAAACAATAGCAATAGTCATGCATCAGAAACAATAATTGCAGCTGAGTGTTTGTGCCTTATAAATTGTGGGTATGCACTGTCCACATTCGTGTGAGGGAGTTGCGTGTGTGTGTGTGTATGTGTGTGTGTGTGTGTGTGTGTGTGTGTGTGTGTGTGTGTGTGTGTGTGTGCTTGTATGAATCAGTTCATGGCCATGTGTGTGTGTATGTCCCTGAGCGTTCACACGTTCATATTTGAGCTGCGCATGTGTGCGTGTGTGTGCAAATTGTAAAAGTATGAGCTTGTTAATTTCAATAAGGGACGTGTCCTTGTTGTGGTTTGGAGGGATGGGAGGGAGAGGACTTGAAGTGGCCGACCAAGATCGCCAGAAATCTCCCAGAATTCCATCCCACCATCCAGTGCCAGCTTTCGCTCTCTTATGTTTCTCTCCATCACCCTCCCTTCACACACCCCCACCATGAAACCATTTTCATAATTAACTTATTTATTTATTCATTCATTCATCTTCTTAATTACTTTCCACTTCGTGTGTGTTTTTCATGCAACTTGCCTCGTCCTGGAACAACTGGGAGGCGGTGCCGGCCAAAAACAATGAGTGAAACCAGAGCGATTTCATTTCAAAAAAAGAAAGAAAAAAACATTGGTGATACAGAGAAGAAAGTTAATCTTTGAAGACAAGGGTGGGTGAGTGGGTGACAAAAAAAAAACACAACAACAGAGAAGAAACTGAAGTCTGCTTCATAGATGTCTCTTTTCTTTAAGACTCTTTTTTCTCTGTTTTCTGATGCTGAAATGAAATCCAGATCTGAATTAAGGAGTGATTGGTAATGAAAGGACATGTGGATGGGCGGAGGGGAGGGTGGGAGGGGGAGAAAGAGGGATTTCTCTTTTCTGTTTGTCCTGACTCATACTCACCACACTATAAGCCCCCCTGGTGATGGTCACACTGATTACTGACACTTGAGTTTTATAAACACACACATGCATATGTTATAAGTTAGTTTATTACTTTACATGTACAACATGATCAAATGTAGGCGGACAGGGCTCAGTTAATATAAGTGAGTTAAACAGGACAAGCAAGGCTGGTGAAAAGAATATTATCTTAAAAGAGAAAAAGAACTTGGAGTGAGAGAAGTAAATCATTATGTACACCTTTATTTGTTCAAAAAACATACAAAGATCTTGCAGTCATGCCCTGCAGCGTGTTTAAACTAACACACCCTTCCAGTCTGCCAGGCAGGAAGAGACACACTCAGCTGGGCATTGTGTGGAAGGGGGCATGCCACTTGGCCTCACTCCGTCTTTAACACACACATATGCACACACTGCTGGGTCAGTCAGGCATCGCTCCTAACAACCGGCGCCTGGGTCTCGTGTTTCCATGGCAATCTGTACCAGCAATCTTCCCACGGTGGCAGCGGAACCGAGCGCTAAGTGTTGCAAGCAAGCATGTGTTTGAGTGTGTCTGTGCTTATGTGTGTGTGTGTGTGTGTGAGAGCACAAAGAGAGCGCTATCTTGTCCAGTGAAGAGCCCAGATGTTCAGACACTCACTGGGCTGAGTTGTCTCTTGACCTCTCAGTACCTGCCCTCATCTCTGCATGAACGGGCCGTGGCACTGACACACAAACGCAAGACAGATTAAAAAGGTTCGGACAAAGTTGGGTATAAAAGTCACTGTGTGAGTTCCAATGTCGCTTTCTCAATTAGCAGGATTTCTTGTTGCCAAGTCTGTGTGAAAAGTCACCTTTTCAAAACCCTAATATATGCAGTTGAATAATAAATGATAATAAATGCAGGTGCACGGTTGGTGTATCCTAATGGGATAAATCTGTCATTCCCAACTAGCGGTACTGTAGTTGCAGCCCATTTAAAGTATTTACCTAGAAGTAATGACTAAACAGTTAAAAGAGTTAGCAAAAAGTAATAAACAAACAGCTAATATAGTTTGCTAAAAGTAATGGATAAACATTTCAAATAGTTAGTTAGCTTAAGTTGGATAAAGGGTTGAAATAGAAAGAAATAGCAACAACAAAATTGCTAAATATGGATAAACAGTTGAAATGATTTGCTAAAAGTGAAATGAACAGTTAAATCATTAAAAGTGATTCAAAAACAGTTGAAACAGTAATGGCTAATATTTGAAATATAGCTTAAAACTAATATTCAAAATAGTTTGCTTAAAGTAAAGTAAAGTTATAAACTGTTGACATGGTTTGCTAGATAGCTAAAAGTAACATACAGTTTATAATCCATGGTGGTGTTAATGACCTGTCTGGCTGTGGGGGAATGTCAGATGAAAAAGGTTGATAACCACTGAAAAGGCAAGATAATCTGTTCATCTTTTTCTTCATATTGTGGATCTTTCCAGATCACTGACAGCTGCGTAGGTCACAGGCTACTCTTTTTTTTTTTTTTTAAATCACTGCACTAGTGTTTTCTCCCCCTGCTGTTTGTGTCACACACCGTACACACACACACACACACACACACACACACACACACACACAACACACACACACACAACACACACACAGTAGCTCAATAACTCCATTCTCCAAATCACCTGTGTGATTGTGTGAGAGTCAAATGTTGTGTACCGTCACACACTCCTCTGCAGATGATGGAGTGTTTTCACGGTCCATCATTCCCACACCTCACCCCTCTCCCTCCCCTCCTCCCCACTGCCATTGTTCTACAACGCAGTATAATTAAAGGAGCAGAAAGAGAAAGAAAGGAGGATAGAAAGAAGGACGGAAGGAGCGCAGGATGAGATTGGAGGCTAATTGACTGAGGATGACTGAGCAAAGGGGTGGAAAGATGGGGCCGGGGGGTGGGGAGGGAGGGAGGGAGGGAGAGTGACAAGCCAGGGACGGGCAGATTAAAGGGAGGGAGGAGGGACAGGGAGAGGAGGCGGGGGAGCCAAAACTGGCAACCCTGCCCCAACTGCCAAAGTCCTATTTTGTCATTGGGTGGCTGTGACAGAGAGAGGGAGCCAAGAGAGAAATAACAGAGAGCGAGAAAGCGAGAGACTATGCCAGTGATAGAGTAAAAGACTAAAGCAGCTTGTGAATTTTCTTAGTTGTCATGGGCCCTTGGGGGTCGATCAAGTGGCACCCCTAACTCACAGAGGGAAGGACAGAAGACACATGAAGAAACGACAACATCAACAACAAAAAAAACAAACTCAAGTGACAAGAAGTAACTAAGGACAACAAAGCTTTTATAAGTAACAGCATACGCAGTGTGAGGGGCACGCAGGGTGAGCAGAAGGGGAGACAGTCTTTAGTCTGGTGCCTCCACACAGCAGAGAGCAGCTGACAAGATCACCCAGATCCTTCAGTCCATCATCCATCCGTCCGTCCGTCCGTCCGTCCGTCTGTCCACCCAGTGAGAAAGGGACAGAGACATGAAGAGACCTCACGACTACAGCTCCCCAGACTCGGACACAGACGAGTTTATCGACGTGGGACAGGAAGACAGCTACTGGTGAGCATCCGCCAACCACACCTGAGTTTGTAAGACATGCTCTCCAATCACACCTTAAAGTAAAATTAGATGGCGTCCAGTTGTAGTGCAAGACAAATTTGTTCAGTGAACTGTGAGCTTCACAGAGATTTTGACATCTGTCATGCACCAGACCAGCTGAGAGACTGCAGGGAAAGTTTCTAAGTCTCACGAGCTGATGTGGTTCATAAAACAGTAATGACAAATGACTGATCCCTACTCTTTAAAGGTTTTCTGCATTCAGATCAAATACCTTTGTAAATTATTGGTAAATTTATTTAAGTAATTTAACCTAACAAACCTGAGTTGTCAGTTTGAAGTTTAAACTTAAGGCCTGTGGCAGCAAATTTCCCGTATTAACTCATTCAGAAATATATATTCATTGCATTTTTCACTCTCTATGAAAATGTGTCATGTTTTTTTTACATGCCCCTGTGAAAAAATGCAGAGGTTGGTATCATTCATTGCATGCATGACATTCATTACAGTGTGTATATTTTTTTTAAAAATTATACAAGGCCTGTCATGCCTGAAGCATGGCTGAAGGCAAGAGCAGAATTTTCACTGTATCATAAATGTATTTAAGATAGAAAATATCTTCAGATCAAACACTTTTTTAAAAAGTCTTTTGAGTCAAGTTTTAAAATTAATTCATCAAATATTTTTCTATTAAACTATAATTGCAAATTGCTGCGATGTAGCTATATTAAACTTTTAATCCTTTCCGGTTCAGAAACTCTTTGATGTTGCAAAAAAGCAGAAAAACTGAATAATTAAACTGAATAATTAAATGGACACCAAAGCAACAGAGAGAGACAATCCTGCTTCAAATATATTGAGGATTTTATGACATTTTGCAGGAACATTCGAGGCACACTGTGTGCGACTGAATGCTGATATTTAATTTATTTTATATACTTCCTCTCTTCATTACGCAACATACAAACATTTTTGCTTTATTTGAGAGATTTAAGTCACCGTCAAAAACGCTGAAAGTTAGTTATTCTTTTCAGTTTGAATAGTATTAAGGTTGTGATCTTTCTTTGTCACAAATATATATAATTAATCATAGTTTTTCCATTATTTATATGCATTTAATTAAATATAAGTAGAGGGGATAATCTGGAAAATGCACAATTACAAATACAAATTGTTTTACCTGAAAGAAAATAAATCACTTGCACTTTTGCCTGCAAATGTGACCAACGCTGCCATGCTGCTTACTGCAGCCTATTACATATAACTTGCTGCATTGTTGCAGAAAATATCTGATAAGCAGTAAAATGGCTGCACACACTTTTCAGTCATTATACAATTTTGTATTTTAGGTGCATTAGTCAAATTCTTTGGTTGGGAGCATGGAAATGTGGACGAAAGGGAATATTCATTAGAGTGTATTTCTCAGTGCATCTACATTACAGAAAAACACATTGACAGGAATATCGGTTACATCACAAGCACTCAGCACGCCAGTAACGCTGAAGACGGTTTGGATAAAATCAGATTGCCATGTGACATGCAAACAGAAGACAGTGAAGCCTTTTCAAGTCAGCCCCATCAAACATAAACCTAAACAAAAACACACAGCTAAATTGGCAGCCTTCACGTTCAACTCTAATAGAAACGCAATAAGTCTCTGGTGGGGCAGGGAACTCCGAGCTGACAGGCCTCTTTCTGGCCTATAAGATGAGAGTTCACAAACAAACACAATCCATATTGAGTGACTGTACTCGGAGGAGCTCACATCCCATGCTGCCATGTTGGAGCCCCATGTGAGCAAAAGCATCGCCCCGAGGCTATATAATCATCTTTCTAAAAGTGCTTTTCTCTCAGATGGAAAGGAGAACAGCATGTCATTTCACTGAAACTAATGTCCAGAAATGCATTTAACCAAAAACAATCTCGTCTTCCCTCCTCTCCCGGGCACTCCTTTGCCTTTCTGTGCCCAAAAAACAAATTAGATTGAAGGGAGCTGATGTGCCATCCTGCTCTGTGTCATATTAAGGAGGGTAATAATAACAATATGCAGGAGAATCAAAGTTACCATACCCCCCCTCCCCCCATCTCTCCCTCTCTTTTACTCTATCTCCATGGTACAGCCCAGTCACCGGGTCCATGTCTCCTGGCAGCGCCTCACAGATTCTGGCCCGAAAGAAGAGAAGAGGGGTGAGTGGATTATAACCTTGGATCTTAATCTTTTTAGAGCTGTCTTTTTTTCTTTTCTTTTTTCTTGGCTTGGCCCTAACTGTCCCTCTGCTCATCTTGTTTTGCAGATCATAGAGAAGAGGCGCAGAGACCGCATCAACCACAGCCTGTCAGAGCTCCGGAGACTTGTGCCCAGTGCCTTTGAGAAACAGGTAAATGCTTAAAAAAATCAAGCCTCGGTTTAAACTTATTCATTCTGACACAGTGACAGACGCAATAAACCAGCTTCATAAAATCTGATGCAACTGAGTGAAATGTTGCTCATTTTTCCCTGAAGGGTTCATCTAAGCTGGAGAAAGCAGAGATTCTGCAGATGACGGTGGACCACCTCAAACTGCTGCATGCCATGGGAGGAAAAGGTGAGTTTTTTTTTTTGCTTCCTTAAAATTCACTTTCGTTACACAACCTAGACACCAAAGGCCTTTGAAGTAACGCTGGAAAAGATCTAAAACTATCAAAAAGTAGACCACCATTTTGTTATTGTCCTCTTTTTTTAAACAAAAGATAAAACACCCAGCATGCACAGTATAATTTTCATGACTAACTGCATTCCATTACTGTTATTCAGCGCATGACTAAACTCTTTTTCTCTCTCAGGATACTTTGATGCGAGGGCCCTGGCAGTCGACTACAGGACCCTGGGTTTTAGGGAGTGTGTTGGGGAGGTGGTGCGATACCTCAGTTCCCTTGAGGGCGAGTCCCCGGACCCTATAGGAGCCCGCCTGGTCTCCCACCTCTCCCACTGTGCAAGTGAGCTAGACCCTCTCCTCTTACAGACGCCCCCAGCCTCTGCCCTGCCCTTCCCTCCTTGGCCGTGGGCGTCCTTCCCTCAGATCTCCCCCACCTCGCCGGCCTCCTCCTCACCTCCTTTCACCAATGGGCGAAGAGATCTTGCTCTGCTGGGCAGCTACCCATCGGCCGCCTCCCTTCGCCTCGCCCCCCTGGCTGGCTGCCAGCAGGGTGTGCCACCGCTCCTCGCGCCTACAGCTCTGGCCACCGTCCACAGGATGCCCGCCCTCGCAGCGTCCCCTGTCCTAGCCCCCTCCAGACCGACCCAGCCGTCCCCTCACTGCGCCACCAGGGCCTCGCCTCTTCCTATCCCCACCCCTTCCTCTTCCTCTCCTTCCACCTCCTCCTCCTCTACTTCATCATCTTCTGCTCCACCACAAATCTCTTTCAGGCCCTTTGCACCTCTGGGGTCTCCCACAGCCCAGCGCAGGGGCTTCAGCGGATCAGCTAAGGCGGCCCAGGGATGGGCGACTGAGATCGGAGCTTTCTGAGGCTCAACTCTGGTTTTGTTTTCCAAATGAACTCTGTACAGTGGACATGGAGCTCCCATGTGCACCATGTAGCAAATATGATCCCTTTGGAGAAAGAAGTATTGGACCTTTGATGACTGTGTCCACCTTTAAGGGACTCTAAAAGCCATATCAGACTATGGGTGAAGTTTTAGATAAACACAAACAATCATATATGATAAAAGAATGGAGGAATGTGAAGAAATAGATTTGAATAAATTTATGTTCATGATCTTGCTTGAGAAACACACACATAGAAGAGTGTCCAACAGAGCCATATACATATATATATTATATAATGCTCAACAGGGTGATGTTGAGTTTTCACTGATCTTTTAACTGTGATATTTGTTTGTTTTTTTCGAAAACATTTATACATTTGATTACCTTTTCCAACTCTGAAGAATGTTTGACAAAAATCTCTATAAAGACTAAGTGCCTTTACCTCTGTTCATGTTTTCCTCTGTGTGTTTTCTCTTTCAAATGCAAACATGCAATTGAAGTGACATAATGTGCCATCAATACAAATAGCAAAAAAAAAAAAAACCCAACAAAAATACAACGTGTTACCCACTTATCCATATTAGCCGTGTCTGCAATCACAGCTTGCATGTTCCCCAGCCATAACCCCCGACTGCATCTAAGCTGTCTCCAGTGAAGGCTGATGGGAGCCGCGGTCTTGTGGCTGCAGAGGATAAACATGGTGGGAGCTGGTGATGTTTTTGGGATGCCGCGGCGAAGCAAGCAGACCCATCGCTTTGCCCTCTAATTGGCAGTCCCCTGTAATTAACTTTGCCCTCGTATCAGCCTATGTATCTTCCTCTCCTCCGCCTGTCTCTCTACCATTCTTCCTCTCCAATCTTGTGGTACACCAGCGGATATCTTCTCTCCCTGTTTGTCTGCGTCTCTGTCTGCTCAACAATGGACAGACAGTGAAGACGAGGGCGAGAGGGAGGGATTGAGCGAGACTGAGAGACGGGAAAACAAAGAAAAAGATCTGAAGGGTTGTGGTTGGGTGACTGATTCGGCGTAGACGTTCAATAACAGGGTGGGAGGGAGGCAGGAGACAGGGTTACGGGGCAGATGAGAGGGACTGTGAAGGTTTAAGAGGGCAGGAAGGGAAATGTGTGAATCATAGAGAGTCGGCCAGCATGCGCAGGGTGCACACTAAGCCCCCGAACAATGATGAATGACAGTGGCAACAAGTTGTTTCTCAAGAAGATCAGAATAATTGTGCCGTGCTTCACCAAAACAGCTCTGCGGGGATGAGAGAGCAGAGAAGAACCTTGTGTGTGTGTTTACTGTTGGAGAACGCTTTGATCTACTTCAGGATGCAATGTCTGTGGTCTGTGGTCCAAAAATGTGTGTGTTCCGCAAAGTGCATATTGTTTATTTGAGTGAGTGTGCTAGTGTGTGCTTAAGCCAGTCTCATGCGCTCGCTGCCCTCTTTGTGTGTCTGTGTGTGCCTTACTGAGTGTTTCGTTTATGTGGTGTTGTCTTGTGTGTGTGTGTGTGTGTGTGTGTGTGTGTGTGTGTGTGTGTGTGTGTGTGTAATGTGAGTCTTCAGGGCTGGCGTCAGGACTGAACCGCGGTGGCGGCGTGGCTCTCGTGCGAGGCCGGCCGGCGGTCGGACGGACGGTATGGTGGTGGAATGTTTGCGGAGGGTGCATACGTACGCACACGCGCACACACATGCACGCACGCTCGACACACGCACACAAACACACAAACACACACACACACACACACACACACACACACACACACACACACACACACACACACACACACACACAGTCAACACACAGGCTGGCTGGCACTATTCTAGCCTCTGAGTGGAGGAGCCAGAGTCACCACCACAGCTTCCAGGAAGGACAACCACAGTCACACTGCACTGGGTTTCCCACGGGGGAGGGGAGGCTGGAGGGAGCAGAGAGGAAGGAGGGAAGGGAAGGGAACGGCGGAGAAAGAAGGAGGGAAGTGCTGTGTGTATTTGTGTGTGTGTGTGTGTGTGGCAAGAGTGTACGGAGCAGACTAATGTTGTGGTTCAGAAGAAAAGAGGAGGGTTCTATATGCAGGGAGGAAGAGGGCAGAAGTGAGAGAAAAACAGGAAGCGAGAGAACATTTCCCCCCTGATGTGTAAATAAACTCATCCTTGTATTAGTGAAGAATTGTTTATTGGGTTATATGTGTGCAGTTTTTTTTTTGAAGCTCTGTCTCTGTGTGTGTGTGTGAGTGTGTGTGTGTGTGTGTGTGTGTGTAATCTTTAATTAGGTGTCACAATGTCAATTTTAAGACTACACCTGTCTTCAAATTGATCAAACCAAATAAAACATGTGAGCACTATTTCTAGGTACTTACTTATTGTCGTACCCGTTGTCACTGTTTCTCAGTGTGCAAGGATATAATGCACTTTTATCTCTGTTTGACAATATTAATGTTTGTGTGTGCATGCATAAGGTGCAGACATACTTGTGTGCAGCCTCAGGCAAGGGATTGGGATCTGGTTAACCCCACTCTACATGGCTATTTCTAAAAGGCAGACAGATAAAGTTAGCGACTAGCAGCTAAAGAGCCACATATTTCCAAAAAGGAGCTAAAAGCAGAGTGATTAGACTTGATTTGTCAGGTGACCAGAAACATGACTCCAAATGAATGTTACTCTGTCTGCTAGATGATGTGAACATAAGCAACCGTTGGCTAACACATTTGTCATAAAAGCTTGCAGTGAAATGTCAGTGTTGTTTTTACAACTCTGCTGTGCTGCCAATAAAAGGGCTTTTGCTAAAAATAAGAAAAGACAGGAGAAGAAATAACTAAATGGCACAACTGCTTTCCACATTCCTAAAATTCTGCTATCATAACGCTAAACATCTTGTCTCAAAGACGTCTACTGTTTAATGGACTGTAAATGCTAAAAATGAACAGTTTGATGGGGCACCGTTAGCTTTTCAAAGCATCCAAAACACTTAGAAGATCTTGTGGTGATTGTCCCTTGACAAGAGCTTCGGCCACCGTGGCGTTTACAAGACGTCTGAGCAGCGCTGAGTCTTCAGGGCAGATTGGAGGCTTCAGTGAGTCGCTGTCGGAAAGTGACAAGACAGGGTTCGCTGGTTAGCATGCTAACCAGTAGAAGAAAAGGTGTGATAGATGCTGAACTCGTTTCTTCTAGAGTGGTAATTTAACAGTCATTTACGCTAACGTTGGCTATGTAGCGATAGCAAAACAAAAAGATAAATATGCAACTGTTCATATTAACATCAGCTTTGAACATAACAGGGTCGAGTAACGTACCAATATTATCTCTTCTTCTGTTTGAAGATATAAGTGCCACCATGTTCCAATCTTCTCAGTTGTCTTGAAGCCAGGAAAGACTCTTGAAGCACAGCAGCAGTCAAAGCAGATGAGCTGCGTGTGCATGTTGACCAAAACAGCTGTTTTTTAGTGCCTACATTTGTACTTGTGAACTATTTACATGACATGTCATTGTTTGCTGTGAAAAAGAAAAACAGGAAAACACTGTAATGGTGCTGTCAGGTCCTGGCTGCTGCATCTCAGGTTCTGTTGGCTGTTCAGAGTCCAGATTCATTAAGGGGTGATCGACCTTTTGCTGTGCCAGTGAAATAAAAAGCCTTTAGAAGCTTAATCCTCCATGACTGCATCCACAAAACAGTTAAATCTGAAAAAACATAATGTTCTTGTTTTGTTATGTTCTTCTATCCACACTAAGTGGTGTAGAGGTAAGGACAGTAGCAGTGGCTTATAAATATAGTTTGGTGACCTCTGCTGTCAAAACTAAATACTGCAGGTAATCAAGCAAGAAGTGCAGGGACAAGGATGAAAATGTAATAAATGACAGTGGATTCAAAGAAATAGACAATGAAATTCACAGAAATATTTTAATATTATGTCTCAGGGGCTTGCAAGTGAGGAGAGGGGTTATAGACAAGGCAGAGACTGTGAGACTGGGCTCTCAATTCAAATAATGTAATTTATAGTGACATACGTGTACATTTACGGTTAAACAGACCTACATCACAGTATGTGCAACATGGTCTATGTGTGAACCATAAATCAAGAGTCTAAGGATAGAGGGTGTTCAGTATTGTGTCCTCACCAATATTCACTTGAACAGGGAAAGTGGTCTAAGACTTAAAGTCTGTGGATTCGAGAGGTGGACCAGGGTCACATTTTGGCACCATCTTCTAATAAAAGTAGTCCAGAGCAAGTCAATGAAGGTTTTACAATTGTATAGTTGATTTCAATAAAGTTTTCGGTCATCTGTGCTATGATGCCAGTAATTTGACTCTCCGAAGTATATGTATATCTGTTTCCGCCATCTGCTGGTGTAAACACGCTTCTGTAAATCGCAGCCCAACACCCTACTGCATCAACTTACAAATTCTATTAACAAAGCTTTGAATGGATGAATTGAAACACAAGAAATGTGCAAAAATAAAGAGATGAAAAAAACTGTAACAAAATTGTAGCCTCCATCTGGCCACAGAGAGAACAAGAGAGCAACTTGGTCTGAGTCTCTGCTGCTGCAGTTGGCTTTGTAATAATCCCTGGAGAGAAGAGCTCCTTCCTGGCGTGCTTGTTCCTGCTGCAGATGCAGCTCCAGCTTCGTGAGTTCTTTCTTTGGCCCTGTTTCCTCTCTTTTGGTGGGGATGTTAAGGTTATATGGAATCTCATCTCTGACAGCTTGGTATTGGTTGCAAAGCTCACAGTAGGCTTCAGATGGTTTATGACCTCTGTGTCTATGAGGCTGCAGGCAAACAAGGCAATGTTTCCATCCTCCATCAGCCCCTCTCTAGACAGCCCAGCATGATATTGAGTGGCTGGCTCAGTTCCCAGCTCAGTTTGATTTCTTGCTTTGGATCCTCGAGACATTTGAGATTTTGGAGGAAGACTCGGTTTTTAGAGTATCCCTGCTGACTGCTGATCACTGTTGACAGGGGCTGAAGCAGGGGGAGGGAGCTGGGAAACAAGGTGTGGAGCAGCACTGTTGCAGGTCTGAGCCTCAGCTCTCTCCAGGCTAAAGGATGATTTACTATCACATTGTTAGGGCTGCTTCATCACAGACTGTGAACAGCCACCGATCTCCTTAGTTTATAATAATAATGATTATCATTATATTAGTATGATTACAAGTACTATTAGTAGTAGCTGTAGTTACAGTATGTGGTTGTAAAATCAAACTGTAGTGACTAACTTTCCAGGTAATTCGACTGGTAGCACACATGTACAGTACAGTATTATGTATTTCTACTAACCTTAAAAAATTACCTGTCGGATATTTGTTAAAATGACGATGCAACCATTATATCTTGTCATTTCTCTTAATTTGATAGACATTACATTTCTGCATGTGGTAGCTACCTTGTCAGTATCTCTGTAAATTACTACCAGTTATCTGTATGTGTGTTTCTGTGTGTGTGTTTCAACGTGTTTGTGTGTGTAGAGCACTCGACACACAGCTCTTCAGGGAGAAACCAGACACGACATTCTGCAGCTTGTTAACTCTGGGAGGAGCAGGCATGGTGATGACACGCTTGAGATAGCAGCGGCGCCTGGGACATGAAATCAACAACAGCTCGTAAATACAGCTGTAATCATTCAACTCTAAACTGGGTCTACAATAGTGTTTGATTGAGTTAAGTGTTACATGATTTCTGGTAAGAAGTATATGCATGAATGCAGGTTTGCATGTACACATAAAGAATACCGTACCTGTGAACAGGGTCCCTGAAGTTTTCATTGACGTAGGTGTAGAACTGGCAGTTAGGATCTGCAGAGCAGATCTTCTCACATGTGAAAGGATCATTCATCAGTTCAAAGCGAATGTCAGAACCTTGGAAGTCCACTCCCTCATGTTGCACCTTCAGCCAGCCTGTAAGCAGAGAGACACACGGCTAATCTGCCCCTGCCGGCCAAACTACAGAAATACTACACCAACAATAAAGTGAAAGGATGGTTACATAAACATTCATATGAGCTAAATGATTCCATTCTTTGTCTTGTTAGATTATATAATAACCAAGTCTAAAATAAGAGTGTTTACCACATGCAATGTAAGGGCAAAAGTGGTTCAGTCATTAACTCATAATATGGGAACTGTGTACACTGTCTGTGTATAACTAAAGCAGTTCATAGATGGTCAGTGACCTGTGCATGTCTACTGGAGGTGTGACCGGTCTGACAGTTTTAGTGTTGTTGGCGATACATACTGTTATCCAGCTGACAGAAGTGCACTGGTAGCCCAGATGTGACTCCCTCTTTGGCTCTGATCACCATTTCATTTGGATTGTTCTTCAAAATACAGTGGAAATTATTACTGCAAAAATAATGAAAATAAAGTTACCAACAGTTTAACCACCGTAGAAACTTTTCCAATATGCAGTAACTTAGCATTTTCTAATTTCGTTTTGTGCTGTCTTATTGGACAAAGTTTGTCTATTTGCCACATGAGAGAGAGAAAATAGTATTTGTTTCACTCTGAGAAAGTTTGTCAAACACACACTACCTGACAAATGAGAAGTATGTACAGCGTGGGTTAACAGAGCACAGTGCCTGACAGTGTTCAGCAGAGGCAGCGGGCAGCGTCTCCAAGTCGTTTCCTGGGATATCAGTCTTTGCAAAAAACTTGCTCTGACACGCTGGACAAAACACACGGAATACAATAAGGAAGTGTGCACAACAGGATGTTTTCCTGATGCTGCGACTGTTTGCCTACCTGGCGTAAAGTATTGAGTTATTTGTAAGTTGTGGGAGAATCCAGAGAATACACCAGCCTTTCTGTTTACAAGAGGAGTCCTTGGTCCCGTCCAGCTGTATTTGAGGTGACATTTGAATCTGGAGCAGAACAAGAAATGACACCATGATTGAATGATAGAGCCGTGCTACGTCACTCCACCCTCCTGATGCCAGAGCACTGGATGGATTCACCCAAGTCACTAGTCATGAGGAAAACTACTCAGTCCGTGAAAACAGTCGTATGACGTCTGTGGCTCTGGAGGAGTTTTGTCAAGTCTGAGAAAATAACCCAGATGATGTCACTGTGACATCACCAGGGTCAGCTTGGGCTTGGAGACAAAAAACATTGAACAGAAAGCCAGCATTATAAACTGTGGAGTGAGTGAAAGATGCTATCAAGCTGAATTATGGGAAAATGTAGGATAAGGATGTTTTGGCGCTTGACCTCCGAGCCTTATTCTCCAGTTTATCTCATGACTTTACCTTTAACTACATGTCTTCAAAAGATGACAATGTGACTTAAGCTGCATAGTAACATTATGTTACCGAGTTTTACCTTATCTTCTCTGGTGTGAAGACGCCATTTACGAAAGTAAAGAACTGACAGTTAGGGTCCTGTGTGCAGACTCTCTGACACTCTTCATAGTCGGCTGTGAACAAGAATCTGTAGTCCGCCCCCAGGAAGTCCACGTTCTGGTACACCTGTGGCAGACAAGGATCTGGAAAACAAACAGCACAGCAGGTCGACAGAGAGCGTTAGACCCAGACATCACAAACTAATGAATGGTTTTTGTAATGGTTTAAAATGTTTGTGAACCTACTTGGCTGTGGGTTGCAGGGTTTGAGAGAAAAGCCAGAGGTGACACCGATAAGTGGAGTCTGGACTCTGGGCTGTCCAGAGGGAGTGGACTTCAGGTAGCAGTGGAAGTGCCTGCAGAGAGCGGCAGATTTAGACAAATTTATTAAAAAGGAAAAACGGAAATATCACGTTGACATAAATATTCAGACCCGTCGCTGTGACACTTGAAATTTAGCTCAGGTGCCTCCCATTTCTTTTGATCATCATCCCCAAATCCAGATGTGCAAAGCTTGTCACGTCACACCTGAAAAGACTTGGGGCTGTAATCACTGCCAAAGGTGCTTCAACTAAGAACTCAGTAAAGGATCTGAATACTTATGTCAACATGATATTTCAGTTTCTCCTTTTCAAAGAAATGTGCAAAAATTTCTAAAATTCTGTTGTCTATTTATCATTAAGGGGCAGACAGTGTCATACCTGTTATCTTTGGTCCAGTCAGCTCGAATATAAGTAAAGAAAAGACAGGATGGGTGCTGGGTGCACAGCTGCTGACAGTGCTCCACATCAGGAGAGTAGAGAAATGTTATGTCTGTTCCCGGGAAATCCATGTTCTCCTGAAGCCCTCGACTGCATTCTGAAGAAACAGAAAAGAGCCACAGACACATTTTACATGCACAAATAGACACATATTAAACCACATGTGGTATTCAGTAAAGTAGGTAATTTAACGTGTAAAATATGTAGTGTATGTATTACCTTGACTGAAGGAGAGGCTGCAGAGAGAGAGCAGACCCACCAAAATCCAATGGGTTTGCATCTTCTTGGTTTTGCCGATGCTCTGCAGAGGAGAAGCTCGCTGAAGCACGACTGCAGTGGTGAATCTGCAACTGCACAACGGCCAAAGGGCTGTTTTGCAACATTTGTACATTTCAACTGATTGTTGACACAGTCAGTGATTGGATCTACTATTGGCAGCTTTACAATAACCAAGCAAATCAAACTTACAAGCTAAACGCTACAATGCTGACATTTCTTACCTACCTATACAGTCGGGCCATAGCTCAGCTTCACATTGGCAAAATGCTTGATGTTCTTCAGACATCTACTCAAATTTTACTTCCCAGCATTTATATACACTTAGTTCAAAAGTTCATAGTCCCATCCAAGGCGTTCAGTGATCTGGTTCCTGTTATGTAAGGGAGCTATGACCTTGCAGGTCTATTGGCTGAGTCCAGATTAAAATCAACATGTGGATGTTCTGGCAACAACAGACATGTGTAACCTATTTTGTAACTCGCTGAATCCTCTCCCAGAATTATAATGTCACTTCTTGTTCTTCTGCACGTATCATAATATGAGTGGGGATGAAACATTGTTTGGAGACCTGAAACTGGCAAGTCACATGCAGTGATAATGGTTTCATTTGCCTCCAGGGTCAAGGACATAACAGCTCAGTGAGATGATGATGCTAAAAACACCACAAGGGCTTTAACCCAGACAATGCATCTTTGTAGTCTTGGTATAAAAACCTTTAAAAACCCGTTTAAAAGTTCATGTTCGGTTTATACACTGTGTTGCAACTTGTCGGCCAAACAGGGAATGACAGGGAAACAGAAGGTCTAAAAACCAGAATGAGGATAAAACAAACCAAAGGACAGTGTAATCAGCAGTTGTTTATTTAAAAAAAAAAAAAAAAAAAACTCTAAAAGGCGCAGGGATGAAAGTACATTTTTCACCTCAACCCCATAAAATAAGTTTCATCCCAACATCAAATTTGCTATTAGACATAAGGTATGATGCATATGGTTAAATATTTTGGTGTAGACCCTACAGTTATGGTTTAATGCCATTGCTCCTCCTTGCATAGACCTCAGTAAAACATCTTCCAGACAAAAGTGGGCTAAAGGAAGGCTCGGTGTAAACTGATATTGATATTAACAAAGGCAATATTGAAAGTTGCTTTTTATTGTTTTTTTCTTTAGAGCACAAAAGAAATATCTGTTGTTTAAGTCATGAACAAATCAAGTACAGTAACAGCAAATGCGTATATTTCTTTAAAATGCAGGCAGGTAAAGTAGTGCAATACAAGGAGTGGTTATATATTACACAGCAGGAACAGGTCATGTGTTTTTGAACCTCAGAGATCCTTCAGAACGTCTTGTCCCTGTGGTTTCTCCAGCCAGGTAGGAGGCCAGGTGGCTTTGATGCTGGGGCGGTCCTTCAGAGAGTTATAGTACGCGGCCACCTTCGGGTAACGCTCTTCAGATAGTCTAGAGAATGAAGAAAAGTTATTACGCGTGCATTGCTTTTTCATTATCCTTACATTCATCTCGTAGCGCAGCGTAAGGTCATTTTCAGTAATTCAAACCACTTACCCAAAACGGAAGAGATAAGCAATGGTTGGATAAAGAGTCACATCAGCCAGTGAAAAGGTCTTTCCTGCCAGAAAAGAGCCTGAGACCTAGAAAGCAGCAGAGTTCAGGTCAAGTTCATGTCAACCAAGATACATATCAGCAGTGATGGGAGGGGTTATAGCTTGACTAACTGAACACTGCACGCACATTGTAGGCGAATGTGCATTAAAAGGAGTTTGACATTAAGCTTAATCACCAACACTGGAGACTAGCCTTCCTCTGTCGAAAGGAAACAACACGTTGCAGTCTCACTTTTCTTTGTCTCAGTCTGACTTCCTGGTTGGAGCGGCACATAGCTAACCCAATGCTGAACTACTTGTTGTTTTTACACAAAAAACAAAAAAAGGATATAAAGTGTTAATATGCTATCTTATGTGATGGTTGGCATATTTTGTTTCCTTTGGACGGATGCAAGCTGTTTCCAGTCTTTCCATTCTTTATGCTACGCTAAGCTATGCTAATTGTCTCCTGGTTCCAACTTCACATTTAACTTACAGGTGTGAGAGTGGTATTGATCTTCTCATCTAACTCTTGAATAAAAAGTAAATAAGCTAACAAACAATCTAGTGAATTATTCCTTTTGCAACCATTTTGAAAAGATTAAAGGTTATTTTTTGTGAATTGTAAACTGAAGTTTTAAAATTTTTTCCAGAGTTTCCAATTTCGTTCGTCTTATCTGAACTTTAAATATCGATTAAGAAAGAAAAACAAAGACTATACTACAAAGTGCTCGTGCTACTGGGCTGTTACAGAAAGCTTACAGAAGATCATTTTTATCTACCAGATCTAAGTGCAGCATCAGTTTATCAAGTACTGAGCTTGTGTCGCTTCAGTTGAAAGCCTGCCTCCGCAGCTCCGTCTTTTGTAAATGTCTTATGTGTCTGATGGTGTTGTATTTTATGTATGGATTTACCTTCTGCAGGTATCCCTCCCACATCTTGACCTCAGCACACAGAGCTTCTCTGTATCTCTTCACAGCAGAGTCGTGTCTCTCTCCCTCCGGGACCTTCCAGTTGTAGTAGATAACATCCCCTGAAAAAAATGTCAAACAAGCATTCAGCTTTGACAGAGGATGTATGACAACTATGAGACATATCGACAAAATCTATCCACACACAGTGCGGTGACTGATTGTTTTCATTTAATTTTAGCACCTACGGTTGGGGTCAGTGAAGACATTATTATTCAACATCAGTTTTAAACTGAAGACAGTACAAAAAGCTTAATGAAAGTTTAAAGCAGCAGAAAATGATATGTTCACATTATGCACAAGCTAAATGTACTTCATTGGAAATTCTGCTCTATTATTTTTGCATCCTTAAATACTCTGCCTCATGACTTCAGCTTTGCATGCAAGCCAGTCTGAGCATGTGATCCTTTGTGTGAATAACATGTGACCTCTCAACATCACTACCTGTTTTGAAGTTACACTTAATGCATTGGCTTAATTATGTGAATGTGCAGCTCATTAGTGCATGGCATGTGTTTTCAGCAGCTCAGGTCTCTCGAGGGGGGCAGAGCAGCTGATGTTCAGCTTCCTCTGAGGAGATTGACTGAAGACATGAAGTCTCTGGTTTAAAAGGTAGCAGATTGGTGTATGATGTTGCCAAGTGCAATGTAGGACAAAGTCCCAAAAGGCAGACCTCTGAATGGGAACAACAACTTAAGTCATAAAGCTGTATCAGAGAAAACGCTCTAGCAGCCTGGTTAGACATTAATAAGTCACTAAATCCAAGTGGTTCAAAAGTTGTTTGGAGGAACTAACATCTGATACCTCATCATTAAAATGCAGAATTTACGGGCTCAACAGGTTATTGCCTTTCCTTGCTAAACAGTGGTGAAATACTTTTGCATTTGAGGGTGAACATACCCATTTTCTGGTTGAGTGTGAAACCCTCGAACATGCGCTGGAACATCAGTGCCTGCTCAGCGGGGCAGTCAGGGATCAGCTTGTTTCCCTGGGACTTGAACTGACTCTGTTGTTGGAGAAATGAAAAGAGCAACTATTATGAACAGCTGCATGGAGCTCCGGTTTCTCTGCCTCTGCAGTATAAGGTTTCTGATTGTCTGCGGAGCATTGTTGAACACCGACAGCGCGTGGATTACTCCTACTTATTAACTCTCTGGTAGTATCTGGCTTCATTAAATTTCAAGTAGGCTCAAGTTCAGCACTTTGGCACAAGTTCTCACCTCCAGGTACATGCAGGCGCCGTAGGACTCATTCAGGACATAGTTCTTATGTTTGAAGGCAGGAAGCTTTAAGAAAGATAAAGTGGAATTAAAACTATTTAAAGTTTAAGCATTCTTATTGAACATATATCATTGTATTGTATTTAACCTCCTAGGACCTGGCGTCCACATATGTGGACCTCACATTTTTGGGTTCTCTAGACCACAATACTAACTTTTTCTCAACAAGGGCCTGGTGACCACATATGAGGATATTATACTGCCACTCAGTAATCGAAATTTAAAACTAATGTCCTCATATGTGGACATCATTTTCTCAGGTCCCAATCAGCCTATATAGCACAGAATAGAGCTCGGGTCTTAGGAGGTTAAGGAAATATACAGACTGACACCGGTCTGAACTTACCTGACCCCTGGGATTCATGTTCATGACCTCTGGTGACTTGTGCTCCATTTTCTCAAAGGAGAACATTTTTTGGTTGTAGCCCTGCAGGTTCTTCTCCTCCAGGGCAATCATCACCCTCCAGCAGGAGGAGAGCCGGAGCCCCACAGCAGAGTCATGTCCTTGGCCATGGTTTCAGAGTGAACTGCTGCAACTGTCAGACTGAAT
Source organism: Seriola aureovittata (assembly GCF_021018895.1). Lineage (NCBI taxonomy): Eukaryota > Metazoa > Chordata > Actinopteri > Carangiformes > Carangidae > Seriola > Seriola aureovittata. The sequence goes on from NC_079379.1 coordinate 19,634,388, forward strand.
GAGATGAGGAATGGTGGAGGGAGTGAAGAGTGAAGCCAGAGTGTGACAGAAACCTGGTTTTATAACAATCTACACTCCCTCCACATCCGGATTGGTGGAATTAAGTCCCATCCCATTTTTGTGTTATCAACAAAGACGTGTGACTCAAGACAGTTAAGATAGTTCACGCCCTGTCTAAGCATGTTAGTCCCCGCCCCGTCCCCTTCTGTAATTCAGTGTAGCATGATGTCTGATTAAAAGACATATGCATATTTTTCTTAACCGCACAGATCAGCTGATTGCATTATAATCTACTTAAATGAAGATAGAACATATCTAGTTGCTTGTACCAGCAAGAATTAGCAAAGCCAAATTTGTGGAGGAGTGTTTTCTCTTGCTTTGTATCGATACTCTTTGTTCTCATGTGCAGATCATGATATATAGGCAAAAAAGGAACATGAATCCAGCACTACAATTATGCAATTTTGAGCACAGATGGGAAGTTAAAAAAAATGACAGTTAGACACCGATGTTGCAACTAATAATCACACTATTCACTTAAGTCAGAACTATACATAGAAATATAGTTTTATGGTAAAAAAAAAAGGCAAAATAGAAGATAAAACAATAAAAAAAAAAGGCTGGAAGAAAGTAGCTGTATCCCTGCTATGTTCCTTCAGTGATTTAAAGTTTTAAGTATGTGTTACTCATCCTCCAGGGTTTATAGGGATCTGATCATGACTGCAGTTTTTTCATATATGTCCCACTATTAATATTGTTTTGTATTATATTGATGCTTTAAGGTCGGTTTTTACTTTTTTGTAACTGTTTCTGCAGTAATTTGCTGTTTTCCTGTGGAGTCTGTGCTGCATCCTGAAGTTGGACACTCACAGTGACTCAGCATTCACCTCTGCACACACACACAGGCTAAACCAGTTCTGACTTCAGTCATGTAAACTAAACAAACAAATTTGTACTTAATGTAAATGACACCACCTTCCTAATTCATCCTCACATTTGAATAGAAAAACTGCGTACACACTGTTGACCTTGTTCACGTACATTTTGCAGCGTCTTTGTGCCTCTTTCTCTGAGTCAGTCTTTGAACCCTGGACGTTGTGTGTTTGAACAAATGACAACATCAACCACAGCTCTGTCAGGTATTTCACACAATGATCTCTTTGCTGTTTTGGTTTGCAGCTGCATTTAAAGACGACCTGTTGAATAAAAAGAAGCTGCCAAAGCCTCTTTCTTCCAGCGACACATTAAACCACAGACTAGCTTTACATTACTGCCGTTTCATTTTCCTTCTAAAGTTCTTTGTCATTGAAAAAAATGTGTCGATCAGTATGCACACACTGTCTTTGTTGAGTGTGAGCGTTTCCTGTCATTGTGCGTGACCCAGTTACTCAGTTTCATTCTGCATGACCAGAATGACTAGCTGGACACAGACATTTTCTGTTGGCAAAGCACGCACCGACACCAAGGCCACGGTGCACCACGACTAATAATACAACTTTTTCTAGAATTAATCAGATGCATTACTTGAAACATTTTAGCAAAAATATTCAATATGTTGGCTTGATGCCCCTTTTTCTCTTTTTTTCTCTTGCCCTGTGTACACAGGATGTCCGGACAGAAGAGTCACCGTGAACTGCTCTCATCAGGCCACTCTGAGTAAATACAGTCAAGGTTGAATAAATGGATGAACACAAAATTGTAATGGTTTTTGTTTTTAAAGTATAGGCTCTGTAGGAAGGATGGAGTTCTCTTATACATTTACATACTGACTTATTTCAACCTGCTGGTTACATGAGGCCTTTTTTGTTCAGGTCTGGTGTTTTCATTTTGGAATATCATAAATTTGGTTTTATAGGCTGATTGTTGGCATGTTATCATCAGCGCTGATTCACTGGCATTGTCATAAAGAGTGAGAACTGTGGCTATATGCGTGTACTGGTGCAGTGATACATATGAGTTTGAAAGCCGAGTGTGAGACTGTCAAATGTGCTTGTGCTTCCAGCTAACAGAGTGAAATGAAAATATGCTATTTTGATTAGATAGATGTTTTCATAGCTCTTAGAATAAACAGTATACATATTCCACGTTGAATGCGGCAGCCCCATGATAATTATCTTTTCTCTTTCAAATAAAAATACCAACTGCCTCTGTAATTGTCAGCTGGTGGAGCAAAACGGGGAACGCCCCAAATCCACGGCGCCAAGACCAAAACGTAAGCTCAGAGAAAAATATAAAACATTCAACAGGTAGAACAGGTGGCTCAGATTCATGGTCCAAGATAAGAACCACAATGTCTAATAGAGTTGGTAGGATCTGAACTCAAACTCATACACACGTATAACACCTCTACATAGTTAAAACATCAATATAGTCATCCAGGTTAGCGCATGTCTCACAGAGGATCTGCATTCTGCATAAAATGCAAAGTCATGCAGAGGATGCAATGGAGAACTATCTCCTACATGCAAAGTCATGGTAACTCAGGACATTTCAGTTACCTTTGTACAGACGAAAACAAGTTTGGGCACAACCAATCAGCCAACAAAACGCATGGGTCAGGTCCGCAATGACTCCGCCCACATTTTCTACTGATATCTAATCTACCGTGAACTGGACCTGAATATAGGGGTGTTGGCGGGTGTCTGCAATCTGATCACATAAACTCAACTATAACATCTAAACTTTTCCTCATCCTTGACTCTCAGACTTCAGCAGTGACATCTTGGCTTTTATTTGTGCTATAATTGCAGACCCACTACAAAATTCAAATGAACAAAATATAAGTTAGTTTGACAAAAAATAAGAACCACATTTCTGCCATTGTGACGCTGATGTATTTAATGGTTATCTCAACACTGTGTTTCATTTTCAGAAAAATAGAAGAGCTATATCATATTTGACAAATTATGAGTTGTGCACAAATGTTGAAACCTACAGGAAGACTCAAAATGCATTCAAGTGCTGCTGTAGTAACTCTTAGAAGCCAAACTACAACACAACAGGCAGACGTGGCTTTAAAGGGGAACGTGGATATCAGATGTCTTTGAGTGTGTCTTGTCCCTTGGGGTTCTCCAACCAATGAGGAGGCCAGCTTGCTTTGACGCTGGGTCTCTCCTTCAACAGAGCGTAATACTCTCCCAGATGAGGGTAACACTCTGCGGATAACCTGCGAAACAGAAGGGCAGGAGACACTTTATTTTCAAGCCATATGTGCACTTGTCAGTGTGACTTCAGGATAGTACACCAGTCATTTCCCACTCACCCAAATCTGAAAAGAGTAGCAACAGTTGGAAAAACGGTCACATCCGCCAGTGAGAAGGATGGTCCTGCCAGGTGAGCGCCTGAGCCCAGCTGAAAAGAAAGAGGAGACAAATACAGCATGTTTGAATGTGTCAGTGCATTCTGAGTTTGTGTGTATGTGTGTGTGTGTGTGTGTATACACTGTACACACACTACCTTCTGCAGGTAACCCTCCCACAGTTTGATTTCAGTGGCCAGAGATTCCTTGTTCCTCTGAAGAGCTGAGTCATGCCTCTCTCCCTCGGGGATGAACCAGTTATAGTAGATAACAGCATCTTAAAAAAAAAAAAAAATCAAAAACACTCACATTAACATATTGAACAGACAGCAGCTTTGGTGATTATATTATTATATTTATTTATTTTTAAAAACCTTAGTAATTCCCTAAATGACCCATTAAGCATTTTAGTTCTTAGCAAATATTCCTCAAATAGGACTAAATAGTACTTTTGTTTGGAACTACTTCCAGCAGCTGATTTATTCTTTAGTATTTATAGTAGCAGGACAGTGTTTATTTATTTTGAGTCAATCCCACATACACTGTGGGATTAACTCAAAATAAACTACAGTGCCCACAGTTATCATAATAAAGGAGCACCTAGTGAAACATTGCAGCTCACTGGTGTGTTTTTAATAGTCCTGGACAACAATGAAGCTCTATGCACAGACAAATACACAGCAGAAGTTTGGGCAGTCTCGTTTTTTGTAGCCAGCTGACTCTTTCTAATTAGGAACTTTCAACCTGTCTTCATGCAGATCACTTCAAATTCTGAGATATGTCCCGGCTGGCTTTCAGGCCGAGCATGTTTTGAAATCTACCCACAGATTTACAGTGATGCTCTGTGAGCGGCTGCTCCAACAGCTTCAGCTTGGGTTTGCTGAAGTAGTTCATGGTGCGGTTTGGGTTCTGATTTGGATCAGTGTACCATTGTAGAAACTGGCCTCTCTTCAGTTTCAGTTCAGTTTTTTTTTTTTAACTGACTGCAGGACATTTGCATCCAGGATTTGCTGATATGTAGTGAAATTCATCCTTCCCTCTATCTATGCCGTGTTCCCTGTGCCGCTGGCTGCCACACAATCTCAAAGCAGAATATTTCACCCCTAATGGCAAGTCCTAACAACTAAATTAAAACCTGATGGTTTAATGAAATCGTAAGTGTTTTACAAGTAGTAGCGTGTAGGGATTTTTTTTTCTTAATTTCAGGAAATAACAAGTAACAGTGCCCAAGGATACCCGAACCTTTGCACACAACTGTACTTTGGTAGAACTGTCGAGAAGGTTTTCTAAAAAAAAAACTGCCTTTTTTACTGTTTTATGTGGCTACCATTGCTGTTTGAAATTAATAGAACATACCCAGTATTTATTGATGACAGGATGAAACATAACAGGTCAAAAGAATAATTCCTAATGTGATCTAAGAAGTCAGATTTGGTTTGTGTTACAGCTTGTGATTACTCTGCAGTCACCTGACTACTTAAGGGATCTTGTTTGCTTGTCTTACTGAGTTTTTCGTAGAATGTGAGACCCTCAAACATGCGCTGGTACATCAGTGCTTGTTCTGCTGGGCTGTCTGGGATCAGTTTGTTTCCCTGGGACTTAAACTGACTCTGACACATGGAGAGGAAAGACACACACATTTAAACATATCACACTTCATAATGCTTAATTTAGTGTTGGTATAATTGCTGAAGTGATATTTCTTTAGTTAACGGAGTGGCTCACTCACCTCCAGGTAGAAACAGGCTGCATAGGATTCATTCACAGCGACGTCTCCATGTTTGAAAGAAGGAAGCTTCAAAAAACAAACAAGAAGACAGGCTGTTTAATGGTTTCCTGTTATTACCTGCTATTATGTTTCTAATCCAGTGTTAATGCTAATGCTACTGGGAGCTAATTAAGACAACATGCTGTGCTGGTAGTGTTGGGGTCCTACCAAGTGCTTTTAACACAACTTGTTTAGCTAACTGTATGGAGAATTACGTCATGTGTAGTGTTATCTGAGGATCTGACTGTGCGAATATTTTCTTCACAATAATAGTAGTGCCCTCGTTTGCTTGAGCTGCCACATCATATCACATATCCCCGTTTATACAACAATTAGTTCCGACCAAGTAATTTCATTGGACGAGAGGCATTGAATGAGTGCAGCTGACAGAGTAACTACGTGTATCACTCCGCTTCACAGGTGTTCTATTAACCATTAATCAGCGTTACATTTAACGGCCGTTATCTATCATAGATTGTAACAAACTTTGCAAAGATGACTATATTCCAGAAATAACATTTGAATTGAATTATGTATAAGAGTCGTCAGAAGAGGATGGAGGGAAGAAGCCACACTTCAGCGAACACCCGAGGCAACGTGTGGACAAATTAGCAAACTAGTGCGCACTGTGCAGGTCAGGAAAATGTTTAGCCTTTGTGTTGCTTAGCAATAGTCCAGTATCAGTCCAGTTGCGGAACTATTTTCCAAATAAATGATGATATACACAAAAAAAAAACCTTAAGCTGTTGTTGCTTATTTAACTAATATTACGCTCGTAGAACTGTTGCATAAAAGTAATATCACACGAGAGGGAGTGATGTACTGGATATCAGCACGGCTGTGATTCGGTCATGGGTACTCGGCCGCGTGATATTGCTTAAATATAGATAGAACGCATTGACTCATATACACCAAACTACATTCAAAATCCAGTCAATTAATTTTTTATCTTGCTTACTGATAAACTACATGCCTGCTAAATCACGAATTGAGACTTTAGGGTGACATGTAATGCCTCATGATAAATTCGGCATGCTGATAACACAACTACTATAAAAACTCTAAATAGTTAATTGCTTACATTGGTCGTTACCGCCCTCTGTGGTGAGTTTGTGTGAAAGGCGCTTAACTGGGTCACAGAAATTCATAAGGTCTTATACTTCTGAAAAAAGACGTGCTTGATAAACGGAGTATCAGCCGAATTAAAAACTCCTTCTCTTTGACTTGGTAGAGGACTTATTTTAAGCTTCAACAGGTGTGTTTCTGCCAGTAAGATAAAAATATTAAATGCTTGAAATTGTGAATGGATTTTGGCGTTATCTTAGAACTATAGTATATAGGGGTTAATGAAAAGCGGCAGCGGCTGTTCCTTCTATTAAGGAAAGTGTTTGACGTTATTACGCACTATTCACACTCACTAGTCTATTTTAGTTAGTCTACTGGTTAGTGGTTATGATGGGGTTTTCTGCAGGCTGCTCCTACCTGTCCCCTGGGATTTATATCTAACACTTCTTGGGACTTGTGCTCCATTTTCTCAAAGGAGAGCAGTTTGTGGTTGTAGCCCTGCAGGTTCTTCTCCTCCAGAGCGATCATCACCCTCCAGCAGGGAGGAGAGCCGGAGCCCCACAGCAGAGTCATGTCCTTGGCCATAATTTCAGATTTCACAGCCTGAAGCTCGGAGCTTCTATCAGTCACTGCGCACAGGAGAGGAGTGATTTGTTGTTGTTCTTCCCTCAGTTCATGTGGAGCTCAAGCTGCAATCCAAGCTCACATTGCCACCTACTGGCTTGGAGAAGAGACTACAACTTACTGCCTTTTAAAATAATGCACCTTCATCATAGTTTCACCTCATGTTAAAAATCAAAAATTGAACACACGACTTGTTTTTTTGAATAATCTTTACTTTACTTTACTATTATACTATACTGGCCAGCCTGTATAGTGGTCAGCTGGCTTTAATGCTGGCTCTGTCCTTCAACAGGCTGTAATATCTGGCCAGTTTGGGGTAATGTCCAACAGACAGCTTTAAGAAAGGACACAAGGTTGACATGTAACTGAGAGACAAAGCAGCCTGGAGCAGCAGTGTGTGTGTATCTTACTATGTAATAAACTGTGCAATATGTCATGTTTCATATTTAGTTTCAACACTTTACCTCCAAGTATAAACATGCGGCAGTGGACTTATTCAATGTGTTGTCTCCATATTTGAAGGCAGGGAGCTGGAAGAATAAAATAACATTATGTGAGCATAAGAAGTCATCTGCAGCATGGTCACATTTTACTGTTACTTTTTACAGACACATAGTATTCATAGGACAAATAAGAAAAAAATGAAGTTTAATATTGGCTAAAGGGAATTAAACTTCTACCCAGAGGCAGCTAGATTTAACTGGAATATAAACTTTGAATTAATGTGTGTGTATGAACTGGAATACGCTAGTGCTTTGTTCTTCATGATCATCGTGTGCATGCTACACCTACCTGTCCTCTCCGGTTGATCTCCAGCACTTCCTGAGATTTGTGCTCTCCTTTGTCTCTGACACACACACACACACACACACACACACACACACACACACACACACACACACACACACACACACACACACACACACACACACACACACACAAAGCAGCAGTCTATGGCAGCTCATTGATCCAAAGGTTGGTCACCGACATGGTCTGCTGTGTATTCAAGGGCTCAGAAGTGAAAGCATAGAAGAAGAATGACATGCACATCCACTTTTTCACTCAATGGTTTTGTCTTTTTATTGTAGAATGTGTATACACAGCATTTCAAGTGGAAGTGTCTGTAACCATGGTTTTTATGTTCAGCTCACTACATGATATTTATGCAGTGATGTTTCCCAGTTTTTGCTGGACTGGGAGAGGAGCGCACACTTCAGCTGGGACTGCTCCACGACCTGTTTCAAGTTCATACAAAGTACAACGTGACCACAAAGTTCAAAGCAAATGTCCAAATGTTGCTCCCTCTCTCTCTCTCTCTCCCTCTCTCTGCAGGGAGCAACATTTTAAAAACACATATTTCAGCTCTGACCATATCTTTCATTTTTTTCATCTTTAATTACAATTCACAGAATAGCCTCTTTCTCAGACTATAATACAAGTTTCTACAGAAAATTACAAAAATAATACAGAACATGAACTGCACTAAACATGCACGCTGTATCTGGCAGCTGACGAGGGCATTTACACATTTTTCTGCAGGATTCTCTGCATGTCCTTCAAATAGATTATTAAAATTTTAAAAAAGTCCTTATCTTTTTGTCTTTTTACACTTTACAAACAGTTCCTCTGAGATAAAACTTCCTTTTTCTGTGTTTTGAATCAGTCATTCATTTCAGCATAACAGACTATTAACGCTGAGTAAGGTGCAAGATGTCTGAGCTTAGCAAATAAATATTGAGAACAGTTCTGTCAAAATAAAAAAGGTAATTGTAGTCAACACTCACCCGTGATATAACTACACCTGTGAAATTGTGAGTCATCTGACAAGTAGGAGGTGAATAAAGCAATAGCAAGAGATGGCGAAAAGGTACAGCAATGTCCCTTTTAAATGAAAGGCACACATCAAAACCTTTCATATTCCCACTGATCCACAGCCACAATGGCCACTTGTCGAACGTGCAGCTGCAGAAACAAAACTGGATTCTCATTAAGCCTCTTTGTTTTTTCAGGATTTTTTGGAAACCGGATAAGAGAACAAATCAAGCTTCCTCTTCAGCCCGTTCGTCTTTACAACCAAAATTCACAGCTTAAATAAATGAAACATGGTGAAGTCACAGCTGCAGAAAGTTAAAAGCAAAAATTATCCCTTTGAACTAACGCAATGTTTAAAATATGTTTATATAAATAAAAAAACGTTTCAGCTCAGTGTAGAGGCAGAATCACTGAATTCAAATTCTCTTTTCCTTCTTGCCAAGTTGAACACATCAATCTCTATCTTCACTTCCACTTTTTCTTCTGAGGATTTTTTTTCTCTGCTGCATTAAAAACACTATGGTGGCTGCAGTTTCATCACTCAGACACATCAGGCAAGATTAGCAGCTGACAAAAACCTAAAGGGGCATGTAACTGCTGGAGTACAACAACGAGTGTGACGAAGGCAGGCAGCTGACGGAGGCGTCGCATCGATGTTTGCCGCTGTGTTTCCACAGCAAAGAGGACAGAGACAGGAGGCAGAGGATCACATTTGTGAGTCTGGAGAATCAGTTAGTCCCAAAGCAAGAGCTTCTTCCGGTGTCAGACCGTTCTTCAGAGTCCGCCTCACTGTGAGGAGAGGAGAGGAGAGGAGAGGAGAGGACAAGAGAGGAGAGGAGAGGAGAGGAGAGGACAGGAGAGGACAGGAGAGGACAGGAGAGGAGAGGAGAGGAGAGGAGAGGAGAGGACAGGAGAGGAGAGGAGAGGAGAGGACAGGAGAGGAGAGGAGAGGACAGGAGAGGAGAGGAGAGGAGGAGAGGAGAGGACAGGAGAGGAGAGGAGGAGAAGAGAGGAGAGGACAGGAGAGGAGAGGAGAGGAGAGGAGGAGAGGAGAGGACAGGAGAGGACAGGAGAGGAGAGGAGAGGAGAGGAGAGGACAGGAGAGGAGAGGAGGAGAGGACAGGAGAGGAGAGGAGGAGAGGAGAGGAGAGGAGAGGAGGAGAGGAGAGGACAGGAGAGGAGAGGAGGAGAGGAGAGGAGAGAAGAGGAGGAGAGGAGAGGAGAGGAGAGGAGAGGAGAGAGAGGAGAGGAGAGAGGAGGAGAGGACAGGAAGGAGAGGAGAGGAGAGGAGAGGAGGACAGGAGAGGACAGGAGAGGAGAGGAGGAGAGGAGAGGACAGGAAGGAGAGGACAGGAAAGGAGAGGAGAGGAGAGGAGAGGAGAGGAGAAGAGAGGAGAGATATGGTTATGTGCTGTATCCCAATGCCATACTACATACTAAATATATACAACACGTACTATATACTACTGTTTAAGTTTTATGGTGTACTGTTTTTGCAGTTATTGTAGAAAGAAATCAACATACTTGCTGTAACTGTTTTATACAGTATATATATATATATAGAGAGAGAGATTTTTATAACAGGAAATGATTCAATACAAACTGTGACTTAATTAAAACGTTTAAACATTTACTCTCTGATTTTAAAGTCTGATTTTATGTCTACTCTGTGCTTGTGTTGTGCTTTAATTTTTATAAATTTTTTCACTTGCTCATTATTAAAAGTATCAAAGGTATTAAGAAAATTGGTCAAAATTTATCCAGCGGAGGTCGAGACAACCTGACTTTTAGTTTCTAGTATGGGTCAAGCTTCAGAAACGCTGGATCATACATTTCCTACAATGCAACCAATATTGTGTGTTTCATTAGACCCTTCTTGCCTCATAAATGCCCACTTCTTTCAAATGGATCCTAATCCTAATGCAGGCTTTTCTTTAAAAGTCTGAGGCCCGATGACATCATCAGGGGTTATTCTCTCAGACTTTACTAAGCATGTATTTGGGATTTCAGCTTTCAGGTCGTACATGACTTGCGGTTTGCCCTGGACCTCCTCCTCTCTCTTGGCTGAGCTCTGGTTCCCGGACCCTGAGTGGCCGACCTCACGATGCGCTCCATGATCTCGTCTGCGGCGTCGTCTCCACAGATCTGAGTGTCCTCCACAGGTGGTGTCCGTGCTTGCATAGTGCGACCTGAACAATTGGAGAAGCGTGAAAAATGCTTCAGCACGAGGAAAAAAACCCTTTTAAAGAGCTGTGACTTTTGCTGCGTATTTATCTGTGAGACCCTGTAGGGAACTTCCTGTCACCCTCACCTCCTCGTCCAGGCCGTGATCTGGTCCGTGTCCGAAGCCCCGGCACCCCGCTGCTCTCCTTGTCTCCGCCGCTGAGGCTGGTTCTCAGCACAGCCTTCATGTGCTCGTGCTCTGCAGCATCCTCAGCATGGCCCAGGCCCTGAGGCTGTTCGCTCTCCTGGCTACCACTAGGGGCGCTGCTGTTGCTACTGGAGCCACGTCGACCACACTGCTGGGGAGAGAGACGATATGAAAGGATAAGAATTTGGCTTGCATTTTAAGCACTTTGGGCTTTAACCATGCCAAACCTGAAACATCAAGGAAAACATCCAACCTGTAAAGATTACAGTCCCTACTGTATTTTACTGACTGATCCACTCGTTTAGTGAAAAGGAAACTTTGAGGTAGTTACAGTTAGTTGTTTCATGCACACACACACACACACACACACACACACACACACACACACACACACACACACACACACACACACACACACACACAAACATACACACACACACACACACAGACATGCAGACAGGCAGCACACATGTTGATACCTCACTCTCCTCTTCATCATCAGACTACAGGAGAAAGAAAGAGTGAAAGTTAAAGAACAGATCAAGGATAACGAAGGAAGCACTAGATTTGGAAAAAGAAGAGCTAGAAAACAGAGGTGAAAGTCGGTGTGTGTGTCTCTGTGTCAGGGATTCTGTCTGTGTGATACTCACAGGAGCGTTGACGTCAATGATCATCTTTCCTCGGGTCTTGTTGCGCTCGCGGTGGTCGGCCCTTTTCTGTTTCTGCTGCAGCACGCGGTCTCTGGTGGTTCGGTACTCCAGCGCAAACTCGCTGAGGATCTTACTGAACCTGTGGACGCTGATCTCCCTCACACTGTAGGCCGGGTGACCGAGGAACAGCAGGAATGAATGGAACCTGGGTGAAAGAAGAGAACGCTTTTCTTCACAATAATGAACATTGCATTGCAAAATACAATAATCAAGCAAAAAAACAAAACAAAAAAAAAGGACAAAATAGTTGTGAGAGGAGCTACCTGTTGATGATCCTGCGGTGAACGATCTTGAGGATGATGATCCTCTCGGCGCAGTCTTTGAGGAAGTCAGACATCTTCTGCTTCAGCTGGGGCTTCATCTCATGCTTGGCGATCACCTTCAGGTGGTCCCATGAGGCTTTGCAGCGGCGCTCCATCTGACACAGGTTTTCCTGCAGCTGGTCGAAATCCACCTAATCAAAGCAAATCAAGAAGTTCTTTAATCAACTTGCATCAAAAACAACATGTAGGAAGTCCTCTTATTCAGCCGACCCGTAAAACACTGTTTAGTTTAGAAGAATCTAATCAAACCTAATGTTTTATGAATAACTTGTTCAATTTCATGTTAATTCAACTTTGAATTGAGGTGTTTTGACTTACTGATTATTCAATTGTTTGTAAAGAAGCATGAGCATTTTAGCTGACTTCCCAGCATGCACTGTTTTGGAGTCAAATCCCTCCAAAGATCCTTCTTTTTTGTAGTTTTTGAGAAAACAAATATGGTGGAAACTTGCTGTGTCTTTAATACTTGTTAAATAATGGATGTTTCCTCTGATAGTAATGAAAACAGTCTTAACCACAGTGAAGATTAGTCTCCACTTCAGTCCCTACCCCTGGACACTTTTAACCCTTTCATGAATTAGTTATGAAAGCCTAAATCAAGATTTTTTACTTGTGGTTTTATACTTCATTAGACACGAAGAAAATATTTTGAAAAAATACTTATATATATTAGATTTTTATTTTTTCACTCTGATGGACAGCATGCGTTTAACTTTCAATGATTATTTATATGCAATATCAGTGTAATACATAGAAAAGTGTATTTTATGAAAACTGTGAACATTAAATGTCAATTTATGACTGTAAAACAAATGCTTTTTCCATATTTTAACATATATTGCTCTTGGCAATCGAACAACAGCGCAAACTACAGCATGTCAAATTGTACGGACAGTTTTCTCTGTATGGTTGAGCTCTGACTGTTGCTTTGTAAATGTTACAGAAATTTATTCCCTTTAATAGAAATAACATCTAGAGCTGCAATTATTAATCCATTAATCAATTAGCTGGTCAAAATTATTATTTAATTATTATTTATTAATTATTCAGCAACTATCTGATAATCGATCAATCATTTGGACCAAGCTGTTGGACCAGCTTAAACATGTTTTACAGTGAGGGGATTCGAATGAGTGTGGAGCGGACCTTTGCAGAACGTGTGATGGCTCCGATCTCGGAGTAGAGGTCGGTGCTCTGAGGGAAGTTCTCCACCACCGCAGAGCAGGCGTGATGCAGCAGAGACTGTTTATGCACCGTGTCCTTCACCTCTGGAACCTTCTCCAGATACGTCAACTCGAAGCCTTTAGCCTGGACACATGGACACAACAGTTATTTACGAAAAGAAAAAATCAAATGTTACTTCTGTGCCTCCTTCTCTATATCTCTATGTGATAGCCTGAGAGTCTTGGAGACAGTTGTTTAGAAAATGATGTGAAAGCAACGTCTGATCTCACTAAATTATAGTTGCCGATATGTGATGTAATTTTTAATCTACGAATGGTAGACTTGACTCATTCACACTCCATTAAAATCTCTCACAATCTCTATAATAACTGCAGTAGAGAGACAACAAAGGAAGCTTGTCATTGTGACTCAGTCAGGTGATGTGAACCTGTAATGGTCATGACTCACATTTGTGCCATTGAGGAAGTTTCCCATTGAGAGCAGCGTGGAGAGGATGTAGCGTAGAGTTTTGTTCTTCTCCAGCTGCTCCATACCCTCCTTCAGATCCTGCAGCGGCTCTGCCACTTCCTGGGAGGAGGAAGACACACACATACACACACACCATTAGTCGAGTCAATTAAGACTCCCAAAAACATGTGTTTCATTAGTCTACAGTTATATAAGCGGTGAGTAAACAGGTGCACCTCCTCTCCTGCCACAAATCATCTGCTTTTGTTTTAGGTCATGAGAGGTCGTTTAAAGGTTGCAGCCTCGGTCAGCCTTCGATATCAAACGTGCCTCTGACGACATGAGCCCTTTGTTTTCTTGCGAGCCTGTGTTTGTGTGCCTGCACGGTATGCTGCCCTCCATTAAGCCTCCCTCGACCAAACCGTCCCACAGAGTCGAGTCGGGAACGCAGCTCTGCCGAATGTGCGGTCGGGCATCATGCCTTTCATGGAGAGATTAAAGACAACTGCATCCTGCGGAAAGCTGTAAAATTTACAGGACAGCAACGGAGGGGCGGCATGTTTTTCATTCTCCGGGTTTCGACTTTGAACTTCTTCTCCTGGATGCATTCTTTGCTAAAGTAAAACATGGTGTGCCAGAAGAAGAGGACGAGGTGCTGCTAATAAGCCTGCATATTTTGTTATGATGTTGTTATATAACTATGTCTCTGTTTTGCGGATGTTGTTTGTACTAAAATGGATGTTGATACTTACTGACATGGGCATGAGACACACAAACGCACACGTGCTGTGCACATTTACTCAACACTTCATGGTTCAAAGTTCATTTAGCTATGTCTGTTTCTGCTTTAATAAAACCACATTCACTTATTATGTATGACTGTATGATTTTAAATGTGCATTTGGTAATGGCTTCGGTTTGGCCTCCCCACGTCGACATTCTTATGAAGTATCAATCATTTTTCTTCAAATTCGTATAGTTTTATCTTAAGAAAATAACAGTTTTCACTGTGAAAGTACTGCCCCGTGTTTAAACTGACCTTCTCAGTGGCCTCATAGTCCATCTTGAAGGCCCAGAGCTGGAGTCTGGCAGAGAGCTCGCTGATGGAGGATAGAGTGAGGAGGAACTGCTCTGCTGAGCCCAGCGGGACGTCGGGGTTGGCCAGCTGAGCCTCCTGGATCTTCTGCTTCTCTTCCTCTGTGGGGATCATGGTCAGGATTTTCTGAAGACAACGGATAAGAGAAGATATGGGTGATAGGTGTCATGGATGAGTTTCAATCATCACTTGCTTCCTTTTCACCGTCACCTCTATCTCTCACCTCTATGCCCTCTTTGTTGAGCGCATACTCATCAAAGTTAAGGATGGCCGTCTTGATAGTGCGAGGAGGAGGCAGCACCGTCAGACCGATGTTGATGGCGTTGCTCCTCTTGGAGTCCAACACGATGATCTCCTGGCGCTTACCGTCTGCTGCTGTTTTCTAGGACACAAAAATACAGGGAGGGTCAATGCTGGGTCTCCCTCTCTCTCCCCCTCTCTCTCTCCCTGTGGTCTGCTTTATGGGCTTGTAAGGATTAGAGGGATCATCACTCAGGTTACACTGACTGACAGCAGGAACTACATGGTTAGTGGCAGCAGGAAATACCGTGACAGGTTAGCTCTATACTGTATTGTTTGGATTAGTCCCCAGACACATTGTGACTATATGTGTAGAAATGACCTCACAAGCACTTGAGGCTATTATAAGTTATTACAGGAAGGAAGTATGTCACCACATTAAAGTGTAACAGAGTAGGTGCTAAGGCTTGGTTACTGCCTCTGGGAAATTTTATTAGCACAATATGGAGACTGGTAGACTTACATTGCAGCACAACTCTGCCACTAATGAGCTGCTTCATGTTACAGTTCATGCTATTACGACATAAGACTAACCTAACTTTTAACTAACTTCTGGCTCATTTCCCACAGGTTGTTAAGGTTAAAAAAAGTATACTTTTATTGATGACAATAATAATTGTTGTATAGAAATACACTTGTTGTTGATGGTATTCTATGTAAAGGATGAAATTCAATTTATTTTATTTAATTAAAGATTTATTTGAAAATTCTACTTTTGTTTGTCTTTTTCTTTTATCATAATGTGGAAAGCTGATTAATGTTTCTGTTAATGTTGGGCACATTAACTACTCAGACCAGCAAAGAATTCAAAGTTTAAAAACTTGTGAAGACTTGAGGTTGTACAACTACGAAAAACACGTGATACCAACCACATACTGTGGGTAAAAAAGAAAAACATGCAAAATTGGTTTGAGCTTTTCATTCTCTCATCTTTCACATCTTACGGTAAGAAGAGCATAAAACCAAAAGAAGTGAAGTTCCCTCTGACCTCTGAAGGCTTTGGTTTCTGAAGGTTCTTTTAAAACTTGGATTCTCTCATTAACTGACAGCTTTGCTTGAGCCGTTTCCATCTTGATACTGTTGCTGGAGACCACCACCACACTGTCACATTACGTGTGGACCAGAAGTGAGTTACTAACTGGTTTGGCTCTAACGAGAGTTGTGGATTGAAGCAGTGGCTCAGGAGTTCAAAGTGTGAGGTGCCTGGCTTCAGCTCCCCTGTCTTAGTAGACCATACTTTTCTTATTCAAAGGCTTTGTGAGAATTACATAGGATTCAAGGCTCCCCCGTTTGATCACGATCAGAACACACATGACCTCGCTTAACCTTTAAAACATCAGCTTTCGAGTATGGGAGATAATGGACAACCAAGCCTGCAGACTGTGTGGCTGGCAACAAGGAGGAGTCTGTGATAAAGCAGCAGCCAAGACACTACATGAACTATCCTGAGAGCCAAATAGAAAGGACGTGACTCCTGATGAAGTTGTGCAGTTTTTATGAGGAGCTGATATAATTTGGAATTGATGATGATGGTGCTCAGTGACTATAACACATGACCATGCAAATGACTTGTTGTTAGTTGATTTCCCTGATAAATTTCCTGATTTAGTTGTAGTGGACAATGTTCAATAATTGAGTTAGTTTAAGCATAAATCCAACATTGTACAGATTAGATTCAACAGCATTGATAAACTGACTATCAACCAGCGTCCCACACCTTTCTAACCCCCAACCAGGCACTGCTTGTTTACCTTTGTAACTGGTATTTCCTTCGACTTCGACTCAAACAGGTGTTCCAGTTTAGCCGTGTCCAACTTTACTGATTCCAGTTTGGACCAGAATGAGTCTCCACTCCGCTTGTAGTCCCTGTACTGAGAGTCTGTCGGACGCACCTGATCATGAACACAACAAGAATGGACTACATTAAGTGGAGACATGTGTTAGACTCCCATTTCCTACAATAAAACAGGTAAATGAGAGACAAATAACCACAAATAATAGCAGCAACAGGAACATGTCCTGTGACTCATTGTTTTTGATGACTCCTTAATCTTAACTGGCTGATGGAAACATGCAGTCTTTAATGAACTCTTCATCTTGATCTGTAGCATCTTCTGTCCGACCAACAATATTGGTCAAACCTAAAACAGTAACAGGACCTACTTCCTCTAGGCGTAGTGAAAGAGAAATCACTTACCGCCATTAAGAACATAAAGAAAATGTTTCATCTTGGATAAGTTCATGTGTAAAACTGAATTAAAACAGTGATGCAATTTTTTCATTTTTCTGAAAAGCCTTAGCTGCACCTGGTTAATGAAGATGCTCTTTGTGTCTTGACTCACCTCGCTCCAGAAGAGCCTGATTGTCTTCTTCTTCTTGTTGAATAGAGGCGGCTCTGGAGGAGGAGGCACTGGAATTGGACAATTAAAGGAAGGAGGAGGTGGAGGCCTCATAATCCCAATCAAGGGAGGCGGTGGGGGGCAGCTGCCTAGCATGGGTGGGGGTGGAGGGAAGCAGGGTGGTGGAGGAGGCGGGGGCGGGAGGTCGCCGCATCCTCCCATGAAAACGGTGTCCAGAATGTCCTTGTCGTCATCCTCTGTCAGGTCGGTGAAGTTGATGTCCCCGATGCGCAGCTCTCGTGGGCTGGCCAGGAGCTGGTCCCAGATCGTGTCTGATTCCTTCTTGGGTGGTGGGGGAGGAGGCTCGTTGGCTGGGCCCTCCAGGTGAGGGTGGGGTGAAGTGAGGTCCTTGATCAAGTTTCCAAATCGTTCAGCGAACGGGCGGATGCTCCCATGTAGCTCTGATTTGTCATCCCTGTTGTCGCTCTCCTGATCATCGCCCAGCTGCCCCTCAGCATCCTCCTTTGTTTCTTTGTCCTCCCCCTCTTCTCTCTCTTTCTCCTTCTCTGCATCCTCCTCTTCCTCCTCCTCATCACTGGGCTTCTTGTTCTGGGAGTACAGCATGTCCAGCATGAAGAGTTTGCTGTTGAGGAGTTTACTGCACGGCTCATTCACCTCTCCTTCCTTGAAGCCTGAGAAAGAGAGTGACGGTTAAGAGGAGAAAAAGGATGTAAAAACATTACCACTGTAGAGGAAGCCTTATTCTAAAGTATATTACACTAGGAGGAAGCAAACAAAACAGTTTATTTCCACTTGAAAAGTAATGTAAGGGCTTTGCCTCATTCTCTCTACACACTGCATTACAACTTCATCTGAAATAGTATCACTACTAAGAAATCACCATTAACTGAAAATACAGGATGCACTGATGAGATCCATTTGATCTGTATCAGCACCGACGCTGACCGGGAGTCGGGTATCAGACAGATGTGAATGACGAACATTACAAACAGTTTCTTAGTCAGTGTCATTACAAAATTCAGTGTTTTAGCTATCAGCTACATTCTTTCAGTCGCAGCAATCCCTGGCCCTATGGCACCTTTCATAAAAAAATGATCGCAGCAGGTTCCACACAGTGAGGTTAGCAGATTTTCAATTTGGGGGAAAACAGTGCACTGGTATCAGATCAGGACTCTGTATCAAGTATTTGAGGTGCTGGAATTGTATAGACAGAGAAAAGTCAGATCATCCCTGCATCCTCAGTCATTTGACTTGTTTCCAGGGCAACAGGCCATAATACAGCATATCATCCCCTTGTTTCAAAAAAACTGTGAATGAATGAAATTGAAATCAATTACAAAACTACCCACCATTCTCAGCGCTCCCCCTCTCCTCTCTCTCCAGAGTGCTGCTGGCAGAGGAGATGCTGGAGGCCGAGCAGTTGTCCTTCTCGTTTACTTCCTCATTCTGTCGTTCCTTGTCGCTCAGGATGCCGCTGTCCTCCTCCTCCGGCTCCTCTCTCTCTTTCTCCGGTTCCTGTGCGCGCTCCTCGACTTCTACCTCCTTTTCCGCGGTTGTTTCCTCATGCACTTCCACTTCTACCTCTTCCTCTTCCTTCTGTTCTTCCTCCTCTTCAGCGGTAGCTTCTGCCTCTTTCTCCTCTGTTTCTACGCTGGCACTGGAGTCATCAGCCTCTCCTGTCATAAAAAGTCAGCGTTACTTTATTCTCTAAGATTCTGTTTTACGGTTTTGATCTCTCAAACTGATTAGACCTGCACGAGAGTGACAATCCTTCACACAGAAAGAAACTGTGAGATGAAAGGCTTATCTGCAATGAAATACTATTTGAAATATGTGACATGGCTGTCTTTGATTTTTAAAGGTGGCTCTGTTTAGGCTGCACATAGGACACTCTTGTATCAATACACATTCACACACACACACACACACACACACACACACACACACACACACTAACAAGAAAAACAAAAACACACACCCATACACTAATGTAAACAATATGGCGGGTAAACAAAGCCGGGTTGTCGTAGCACCAGGATATGAACAGGAAATGAAGAATTAAGTTCCTGTTTACGTCAAAACACACTCATGTATATGGCGCACACACGTAACTCAACAGTACAGTCCATGCAGTGATGCGGGCGAGGTTAGAATAACACGACACCCTGAGGCCTCATACACTCGCCTGTTTGACCTACAGTACCTCAGCTCGTGGCTGTGCATGCACTCCGACACAAGGCTGTTTTCTTACACAAGATGTTTTGGCATCACACTTTCAAAAAGCTCTTTCAAAAACCCATTTGACCCTTTCACCCATATCCTCTCTCTGTGTTTTTTTTCTTTTCTACCCTACTGATGGTGTCCCCTCCTCTCCCGCACTATTTTCCACAATCTGTCTCCTCTCTCCCTCTTTCGCTCACGTCTGCATGTTAATTTAAACAGCAAGCTGCAAACTGAAACAAGTTAAGGTTAAGAATGATTGCTTTGGGGCGTACTAATGGGAATTGAACTAGCGACCTTCTGGTATTAATTATAACTCCACAAGGTATCAACCCAAGTCATACAAGTGCTCTGAACTAGTAGAACTTTAACACATAGATACAAACCCTGTATTGGAAGCTATTTATGGTCAACATATTTTCGGCATGTACATATATTCAGTATTTACCTCTCTCTATATAGTCATTTTCAATTTAATTGTCCATTCCCATGTTGGATTCCCTTCATGCACACAAGGGATTCACAGGAAAACAAATCATGCATGTAATCCAGCATTAGCTCTGACAGCAGTCATATATCAAAAATGCATCTACATTACAAGATGTGGTCATTTTTGGTATTTTTCTGACAGCAGATCAGTTTTAAATATGAGCTACTAGATGAAGAGTTGCAGGCAGCGCGCTGTGTACTTCCAACCCCACAGCAAGGTATCCAACAGTTTCTGTGCCCCTGCTGTTGTCTATTACTGGCTACTAAAACTACTCACAGTGTGTGCAGCGTGAAATCAGATTGTGGTTCCAATTACTGACTTTCTTCTTTATTAAGGCGTGTGTTTGTTTGGCTGCTCTGTAAACACAGACACCGCTTGCTGCTCCGCTGTTTTTCAAACAAAACTAGCTGCTCAGAGTGTCGCCAAAACGACCAGGACTGAAATCTGAAGGATTTCAATTCTAAAGTATGTAAAGTAAGTTAATGTTAGTTTCTACCTCCACTACTGGTTATAAAACCATATATTATTCCACAGTGTGGTATAGCATAAGAATACCCCTTTGCTAACAGTGCTAACAGGACTAGCAGTAATAGTAGCCGTAGTAATGCTGAACACTATTATGTATCATCATACAAAACCTAATAGATGCCATTTGGCTACAGTATTGTAATTAAATCCTCTACACAAAGAGAAAAGATGTTATTACATTTGATATTTAATTGGTTTTATGTGACTTGTTAATAACAGCCATACCAGTACTATGTTATTAGTCAATTAAGTATTCTCAGTTGTCATACCAGTCTCAGAGGGGGTGTAAGGGGTGGCTGGGGTCTCAGCTTCAAGGTCAGCCTCTGTGTCCTCTTGGGAGGCGAAGGAGGACGGGGTGCTGCTGCGTGATGACGAGGGCCAGGCCTCCGAGGGTGTAAAGGTCAGGTTGAGGTCAGGGCGAGTCCTCGAGACCCGGACACGCTCCTTCTCGTACTCCTCTGCTGCCAGACGCTCCACGTTCTTATACCTGTGGGAGGGGGAGAAGGAGTATCAGAGGACAAAAGAGGTAAAAATAGAGTCTGAGGCAATGCACCTTCTGTCTTGCCTTTCTCCGCAGTGCTGCGCTGTGTTGCTCTTTGCCTAATTGTCCTAGACTAAACCACTAGTTACAAATTTTTTTCCAATTTACTTGAATTCATCAAAAACTTCATGTCTACCTAGAAAACGCTCAGACCATTCTTCAATATTTTCTCTTCTTGAGCTGCCGTACAACCTCAACACACTGCAGTATAAGCCCACCTCACTCCTTTACTTTGCCACATTAATTGTCCACAAAGAATTCAATGCATTCATCACTCATTTCCTGTAGTCAATGGGTTCACCATCCTGGTCCTCTCTCCCCGTCTATCTAACCAAACGCTTAGCTATCATCGGCAGTCCAAATATGCAACCGGAGGGAGTTAAGAGGAGAAGACGGAGTTAGGGAGGAGGGTGGAGAGCAGAGGAGAACGACAGGAGAGAAGAATGGGAGAGATGGGGAGAAGTTAATGTTAGTTTGGCTGCTGAAAGGCCAAACATCAGAAGTGAATCAGAGTAAACCTGTTCAAGATGTGCCTCGATCAGGTCTCCTCCCTGGTCTTTTTCATTTCTCCTCCTTCCTACCTTTTTCTCGTCTTCCTCCTTTTTCTCCCTCTACCAAACTTTACCATTCAACCTGCCGGCCAGAACAGAGTTTCAGGGCGCTGAATCAACCCTCTCTCTCTCTCTCTCTTTCTTTCTTTCTCTAACCCCTCCTCTTTCCCACCGTACCATGAATGTGTGGAGCTTCTGTTCAGAGTTCATTAGCATCAGGCCACTTCAGAGGGCTGAAGAAACTGGATACTAATATATGTGTGTGTGTTTGTGTGCATGTGCATGTGATCAGGAGTGAAATGGGAGTGAGTGAGCCAACTGTGTATTGTGTGATTGAACCTGGACCAAGACCTTCAATATGTTGTTATGTCCTTACACGCTTGATTAATAAAATATGTTGAGTGATAGGTTGCTACACTCTCCTCTACACTCTGCTACTCTAAGTAAAGTTCATGTTCATAATTAACGTCTGATTAGCTACACTCGCCCGATGCAAATTTATCAACCTGATATTGCCACTGTGTGAAATTCTGATGACAGCAGTGGTGGAGTGTACTAGATTGTGTAACTAGTTCTACTCAAGTACTGTGCTTAAGGAAATATTTTGACATACTTGCTTTGCCTGACTCTTTCGATTTCACTTCACACTTCTTCTCCACTTCATTTCTTAGGGAAACATTGAACTTTTTAACCCATTACATATATTTGACAGCTGTAGTTACCACTTAGGCTTTTAAATACAAAACATGTGATCAGATTATGAAATTTGTAAATTAAGTAGTTTAATAGTTTAAACGAGCTTCACCTCAATTTACTAACCCAGTAAAATTCTACTTACAGATAAATGTATCTGTAATAATGAAACTATATATGTAATTCTATACAATGGTCGTAACACTCCAAGGGCATTTTGCTAATAAGACTTACTTTTTCTAAAGTGACATTTTCAATACAGGACTGTTACAAGTAATGGAGTATTTTATATTGCAGCATTTCTACCTTTGGAAAGACAGAAAAAGTTCTAATACTTACACCTCTGGATAACAGTCAATCAGGGGTGATACAATTGATATCAGGAATCATGATGATATATTGTCATGATTTATTAAGTAGCTTAAGCTTTCATAGACTCTGTAGGAACAAGACCAAGATGTTTACAGCGATGCTAGTGGCTCTGTGAAGTTGTACATAGGCATAGTGGTATTTTGAGCTAAATGCATCAGCATGCTAACTTGCTCACAATTATAATCCTAACATATACATTTCTTAGGCTTTTATATTTGCATCACACTTAGGGAATCTTGTTTCAGTCCAGTCCTTGTAAGTACACCATTAACAGTCATTGTTGGACTCAGTTGTTTGTCATTAGCGCAATATTTCATGCAAGTCCTTTTTGTCCAGGTGTTACTGTGCTGTGTCCTGTCAGGCAGATGCGTCCCTCTGGGAGGTGAGCCAGGGTAAAAACTCATGTTTTTCTGATAACCATGACACCCAATTACACTGTAAATACATCAACATTATCCTTTGGAAACATCTCCCTCAGGCTCACTCAGCAGCTCATCTCTGGCTTTCTGTCCGTCTCGTGCTTGTTTCCTCCATCTGCTCTTAGTTTGTCTTTCTTTCTCTCTGTCTCTCCTTATTTCTTTCAATTGTATTGTATCAACTGTGCTTAAAACTGAGGATGAAAGTCAGCACTTGGCACAGTACATACAGTGTAGAGGGTCAAAAGAAGAAAAGAAGCCGAAGGAGAAAAAAGAGGAGAATGAAAAGAAGAGGA
Source organism: Seriola aureovittata (assembly GCF_021018895.1). Classification (NCBI taxonomy): domain Eukaryota; kingdom Metazoa; phylum Chordata; class Actinopteri; order Carangiformes; family Carangidae; genus Seriola; species Seriola aureovittata. Next base: position 19,657,854 of record NC_079379.1, read on the forward strand.
AAAGGAAGAAGAAGAAGGAGCTTTATTTCCTCATATTATTAAATATTGTGTTGATCAGCATATTGGATTTGGTTTTATACAGCTGTCATCAGTCCTTGTTTATATAAGGCTGCATCAAGTATGATCAGTCATAAATCTGATCATGACCTCACATACCCTCCTGAGTAAATCTCTCGTTTCCCATGATTCCCATCTGCACACAAACATCGATTTATTAGCCTCATGAAAATTCTTCTTCTTCTTATTGTGTATGTGTGTGTGTGTGTTTAAAAGTACATGTGCTTGAGTAAAAAGTGTGTCTGTGTGTGTGTGAGTGCATTCAGTGTGAAAAGCTTGATGAATCCTGGAATCTGATTTTCTCACAACATGCAGCCAAAGCAATCAGGCCCCTGGCAGAATGTTAAAATACAGCTCCTTAAGAGAGAAGAAAACAGGCAGACGGAGCAAAGAAAATCGGTTCAGTATCCCCCCAGCCTCTGGCAGCAAAGGGCACCTTTTTAACCTGAAAACAATTACTCCATTACTGAGCTTCCCAAACCACAGGCTCAAACATATTCCCCTCGGGTTCAGCTGTTCTGAGCGTGTGTTGTTTTGATTTAGCGCACACACTTACCTCTCCTCCCGCGCAAGCCTGGCCTCTTCCATTTTATCCACATAGCCGCGGCTGAGAGAGACACACAAACAGAGAATTTTAAAGAATAATAATCATTCCCTACTCGTGTATGATCGTCTGCAGACCTGCCTTTGTAAATACAACACGTTTGCACATCACGCGAACAAGCGGTTAAGGTACTGGTGCAACCCCTAATTCTCAGGTGTTTCTCATATTTTTCTTTCAAACTGTTAACCTTAGTCTTTTTAAAATATATTAAATTCAGATATTTTCACTTATAGTTTAGCATTTATTTTACGCACTCATTCTTCTGGAAATATTTCCTTTAATTTACATGCTTATTCTTTCCTTGATATGTATGAATTGTTATTTGAGTTCTCCTTAATCCCTGATATCGTCTGTTTTATTGTTAGTTCTATTGTAATCTATTACATCTGTAATAGTATTTGCATTCTTCTGTATGTATTCTGCACTGTATAGTTTTTGTTTTGCATTTTACAGCTTCCTCAATTCTTGAAGGAAAAGTGTGAGATTTTTTGAAATACACTTTATCAGTAGCCAGTTAGCTTAGCTTAGCATAAAGACAGGGGGGAATGGCTCGTCAGACTCTGTCTAAAGGTAAAGGTGAATCTGCCTACTAGCACCTCTAAAGCTCACTAATTAACATGTATTGTTTGTTCAATGTGTTAAATGCTATACAAAGCCGGCAATGCCTCACCTGTGCTTGTTGCGCTCCTCTCTCTCTATCCTCTGCAGTCTCTCCTCTCTCTCCACGCGGCGGCGCTCTCGCTCAGCTGCCAGAGATTCCTGGTGTTGTCTGTAGGAGGAGGACAGAAGACCCCCCAGAGCAGGCCTGAAGGAGAGAGCAAGAGAAGAAATACAGTCTGATAACACCACTGTGCAGTCAGAGTAATTCTGTAATCCTCAAGCACCAGTCGTCTCTGTAAAACACTGCACTTCAGCACAGTAATGAAAATTCCTCCTTCTGATCCTTGCACATGCAGAGCTTCTATACACGTATGTGTGTAACACACCATAAATAATATTTTGATGTCTACATTCTCCATGGAGGAAATAGGAGCAGCTTATTAACTAAGGAACCAGGAGGCTGAGATCACTTTCTCTTCGGTATGTCATCACCATGACTGCACTACGGGGCTGCACACAGTCTACATTTGTTACACATGTAGCGTGTGTGTTTTGGTTCACGCAAACATAGAGGAACATATGTGAGCACATTGGCAGTGCAGGAGTGTGTATTTTAGGGATGTTTTCACGAACGTGTGCAGGCACATGTTGGCGCAGAGTCCTCTCACCTGGAGCTGGTGGGCGTACTCGGACTGCTGAGAGAGGAGTAGGACGTGAAACCTCCATTCCTGAGAAAGAGAAGGGGTGAGAAAATAGATGACAGTGAGAAACATCCCCAGCTGTACAGCTACCCGACACCACACCGGCTAGCTGGTCAGTGAGAAACCGGTGGCCAGAAACGAATGTGACACCTTGTTACATAACAGGAATGCTGCTGGTGCAACATTAGAGTGACCCTAGTTAGTAGGTGCTGCGGTGTTTATTTACATATGTTTCTGGGAAGTTCCAGGCACACTCACAGCTCACTAAAAAATATATTTACCTTAACTCATTTAACAAGTGTGAGCAGGCAACAACTTTCTTTTTTAAGCTACTGGTATAAAATTGAATGTGTACTAATATTAATATAAAGCAAAGGTGGTGTCAAATTAGAAGTGTGTGTATTTATTTTAAGCATACTGGCATCTTATCCCTGTGAATTAAATAGAGCTCCATGGCTGCAACAGGGCTGTAAATCCGAGCATCTGAATGTAGGATTATCATAACAAGCTACAGATGGGCGACAAGTTAAAGGAAACATCAATATCAAGTGTCGTGGGCGACCACAAGCCTCCAGAACAGCTTCAATAGCAAAGACTCTGTCCAAAATCTCCCATACATGTTCAGCTGAGTTGAGATCTAGTGACCGCGAAGGCCATAGCAAAGCATGATTCACATCATGGTCATACACAAACCATTTATCACCCATCATGCTCTGTCTGAAAGCATCTGCTTTCTTCAAGTTTCTCCTCATTTACTCAGGTTTTTCCTTTAATTCGTCACCTGTCTGTATTTATAGGTGAGGTGTTGGTTTCTCCATCCGGAGAAAAATCTAACATAACGATACTATAAACTTATAACATCAAAGAGGACAGTGGATGGAGGAAGTAAGGATCAGAAAGTGCAATGTTCTATAAAAATAATAGTGCTAATAAGCAAGGAGAGAAAAGAGAGATATACAGGTGAAGAATTTGAAAAGACATCTGGTGCTGTTCTTGAAAAGAAAGTGCAGAGGAAGTGCAGTGGAAATGGGAAACAAAGTGCAAACCAGTGTGGAGGACTATCGACGCAGTGGCAGAACTAAGAAAAAAAAAGAAATGAAGGTGATAATAAGCGACAGATTGAAGGTGAGAAGCTGTGCAGTCAAAGACCGGAAAGAAGTGGTGAAAGGGAGGTGATGAATAACATAAGTGGTGCAAAGAGATCCAAGGTGGTGCCAGGAGAAAAAAGCCAGAAACAGAAGTGAAAACTGAAAAAAGGAAAAGTGCAACGTCGAAGAGATGCAAGGAAAGTTCTCGATGCTTCTCGGGGGAGATTGAATTGTGCTGCCCCTCTGACCTGGGAGACGTCGTTTTAGGTGACTCCTCAGTGGGTTTGACCGGAGCCGGGGGCGACGGCTCCTCATCGAGGTCGTAGGAGAAGAGGTGGAAAGGCGAGTGGGGCAGGTAGGGCAGGCGGTCAGGGGAGGGACGAGAGCTGCCACGCAATGGTGGGCTGACCTCTTTGGTAGCCGGCACGGTGACAGTAGACCTCTTCCTGGCCAGAAGGCTGGCCAGAAGTGAGGGCTGGGCTTGGGGGCTGAGAGGGGAGGAGATGGGAGGAGAGGAAGCGGGAGTTGAGGGGGAGTGGGCGGTAGATGCTGGAGGTGGGTCAGTCGGGTTCCTCTGCTCATCCTCTTTTATGTTCTCCTTCCTGGAAGTGATGGTGATGGACTGGAGGGTTGTTCTATGAACAATGGATGGAAGTTGTCGAGCCGGGCTAGGAACAGAGGGATGGATTGAGAGGAATAAATGGATGACAGCATAAAAGAGAAGCCTGTAAACAGGTTTGGCACTGTTAGTAATAAGTGCTAGGTACATAGGCCACAAGGAGATCAAACCAACCAGATATGCAACAGAAAACAGTGACAAAAGACACATTTAAAAGCTTTGTGGCTTCACATTTAGAGCCCCTAGTTACAAAGGAAGAACCACAGAACATTATTTACCACCATGTCCTAAAATACCTGGGGGTGGTCTGATTAGACACTGTATCAGCCCCCTCTTGCTCATCTGAATCAGACTCAGTCAATGGAGTCTCCTCTTCCTCTTCCTCCTTCTCTAATCCATCCTCACACGCCTCCTCTCTGTGGAGGCAGGGGGGTGGATGAATGGATGGTTGAGTGGAAAATGTACGGGAAGGATTCAGGGAGAGATGATATGATACATAAGAATGGCATGCAAGTAGAAATCGCCTCACTACTGAAGAATAAAAGAGATGGAACAAAGGTGGAGGGTTAGATGAGATTGACGTGTGGAAATGATGTTTACAGCTGCAGTGATGCTCAAAGACAACAACAAACGAGGACATGACATCTATCAGATAGAAAAACAACAAATAGGAGATGGGGTGAATAAATGTTTGTCATTACACACTCCATGCCTCCAGTTAGCTACTTTTACATGCACATGAAGACAAAACATAATGGCAGGGAAGAGGAAAAGGGATGCTAAGAGGAGAATATACCATGGCTGAACAACTGACTTGAGACCAGAACTGTTTTGTCTAGAGAAACCAGAGGAGCCCCGTTGCAGTTGAGTCAGCGTGCGCTGCCAGGTGGTGTTCCACAAGACCAGAGCCATGTGTGTGTGACGAATGGGACGGCCAATAAAAGTTGTGTTTGTTTTTCTGCGTGTGCATGAATAATATGAAGCAGGATGTAGACTCTGACATGAAACAACTTTCACCCATCACGTCATTCGAAGAGCCATATGCAAAACGAATCCTCATTTTTAGATAAACAGGTGTCCTGGTATACACACATTTACACACACTCACACAATTGTTTTGCTCTGTTACACACTGCCAGAGGATGAAGATACACATAACAGAAGAGAAAGAGGAACAAAGGATGATTTACCTGAAGTAAACAGCTACAGATGGCTCCAAATTCCCCTTTTTGTGTATACACACACAGCACTGAAGTAAGCCTGTGCTGGTTTAATAATGTGTACGCTTGTATTAGAATTACAAGCAAACCCTTAAGGCTTGTGTGGCTGTTTTATTTCTTTTAGTGGAGCACAAGTCTCTACCAGTGTATCATTGGAGAACAAAAAAAAAACCCACTCAGAGTGCTTTATGTGACATGAGACACATTAATAGCTGTTACAGCATGTAGGTGAGGAGCAGCAGAAGGAAAACATAGACAGAGGGTCGCAGAGGTCAACACTGACCATTTTTCTGAATGACCTCTGAACTTACATGGATGGAAGGAAACCTGACAGTGCCCTAGAGCAGAAAGCGGTCGTATAAGACAGTCAGAACTTCTGTCTGGAGCTGAGTTAACACATGTGCATCTCTAAAGAGATGACTTTTAGTCTTTAAACCAACCCCTTTTGTCCCTCTGCTGTTATGAAACTTTTAAAAATCAACCTTTAGCTTCTGATACTCCTCCATCTCCCCCTTCTCTCACCTCTCACTCATGTCCTCAGCCCTCTGTCCACTGAAAGGCTTGAAGCCGGCTCTCTGTGGGGACGCAGGGCTGCAGGGGGAGGCGTGACCAGATCGCCCAAGTGAAGCTCTGCGGCTCCGCCTCCTCTCCAGGCCACGCTTTTTGTCCCCGCCCCCGAGGCTGGCTCGTCTGCGGTCCCGGCGTCCCATCGGTGGAGGTTGGCTGTCATCGTCACCGTCTTCGTGCCGTAGGGTCATCTGAGGGAAAAGTGGGTTGGGTGTGAAGTGGGAGAGGTGGCAGGTGCTTCCCTCAGAGGATTTTAGTATTAAGCAATCAGCCTATAAATACTGTACAGAGTCATATCGCATCAGATTCATTGGACGTGAGCAACACTTACGAGCTGAAATCTGATCTTTAGCAAAAGGCAACTATCAGCTTGCAATATTTCGCTTGTAATCTTATGACTGAAAATGTTTGTGTATGTCTCAAACCTCATAGATGTTAAGCTGCTCAACCAAGTCCAGATCAGTGCCTTTCCGCCCCAGGTGTCTTTGGGATACTGTCTCCATGCCCTGTTCCTCCAAACCGTCCACCAAATCATAGAATGAATCTTGGTCTGGCAGTGCTGCAAGTGTCTGCAAAAAGAAAGCAGATCAAGGTTTAACTGAGGTTTAAATACTCTGATGGCTAAATTCTAAAATATTTATTTTTGGCTGCGTTGGGAAGCCCCTTTACAATGAGGAATAAGGAAAGAAAAGGCATGTTTTAAAGTACATGTGGCGTATATCTTCCTGTATCTAGTGCTTAATAAAAGTATATAAACATTCAGTATATAGAAACTATAGACATAGATACCTTATTGATGAGGGTCATGGCATAGACCAGCAGCTCTGTGTCCACGCCATCCTTCTCATGTAAGATCTCCATAGCATTGGACCATGGCTTGCAGCCTGGAGATCAGTCCAATAACACCCACGAATAAGTTCACCAATTGAAATGCGAGCTGTGATGTTACCACTCAACCAAACACGCCTTTCTCTGTACGGTTTATCAACCTCAGCGTTCAACCAAGACATTACATGAACAAACATATTAATGAATGTGAAGTTCCTCATCAGCTTGTGGCGTGTGAAGACTTCTGTACCTCTCTTGTTGTCCACAGACGTGATGGCTTCTATCAGCAGCGGAGCGTTGGACTCAGAGTACTCCACAAACACCAGCAACAGCTTCAGAGTTGTTTTCACCACCAGACGGAACTAGGGGGGAAATACAAACAAACTTATACAAGTGATTGATATGTTTTGGTCCTGTGGCCGCAATTCTGGAAATCTATTAGTGTTTTATCATTGCAGCAAGCATCATGATATATTTTCTAGTTTGTTTATTTATTTAATTGTTTTTTTTTTTGTTTGTGTGTGTGTGTGTATCTCTATATCTGCGAATAACATGTTGTCTTTGGTTCCTAACCGTTGTCAAACCGTGTATATTTCAGTCCAGGCTTTTGTTTAGACGGCTCAGTGTTTAATGACGGGTAGAGAATGCATTTGTTTCCAGACGTGACACCGTGGCTGGTATTGTTTTCAACCTGTGTGTGTGCGCGCGCGCGCGTGTGTGTGTGTGTGTGTGTGTGTGTCATCGTGGCAGAATGTGGTCCTGGAGGCACCTAGTAAAGCTGGAACTACCACAGAGGCAGTTTTATGTACTTTGGCAGGTGTTAAATGTCTGTGGACTGGTTTTTGTCACCACAACTGTGCAAGATGCAGTCATGAAAGATCAAAATGAAGGCTGAGTTTGAATATGGGTGTGGTCCAACCCACAGGCACTGAGTACTCATGTAACTAGAGATAAATAGAATAAAAGCAATGACTTTTTTAGACACTGGAATCAAGACTGATAGTTTTAGGGCAAAGCAGAATTTTAGCTTTAAAACTAATGAAAATACCATAAAACCAAGGAGAGACACAACCCTCAGGGCAGGACACAGAATACAATCAGTAGCAGATGTGTTTGTGTGTCTGTTACAGTGTAGAGAAGCTAGAATAATGAAATAATGTCCACCATACAATGGATGGGTAGTGTGTGTGTGTGTGTGTGTACTTGTTGTAATGGGGATTGGGATGATTTAGTATGCATGTGTGACCATACCTTTGAGCCAACAAGAGTGTACAGCCACTGGATTGTCTCAGCGTGACCGATGACGCCGTTCATCCCGTCTACATACAGCATAATCTGCCCCAGGGCTGAGAGAGGGAGAAAAGGGAGAAACAAAAGGTTAGAGAGGCAGAAGAAATATAGAAAGACGAGTCAACACTAAACCAACTGTAGGCATACCTATAAATAACAGGGAAACTCATCGGGGACAAAGGGTTTCGTCGTTTATGCTTTAGGTCTTTATTACAGACAAAAACGCAAACTAGAGCAGAAAATGGAAATGATTTATAAATATTACCGTCTTCAAGCTTCAGTGGTACTGGTACTGTATTTTCCCATCGCAGAAAGACATTATGTCATTGGTTTAATATCTTAGAAAACTTGGCGTATGGATTCTCTCTCCTATTCAGTGTATATTTAAGACACACTGCCTGTGCTAAATGACGTTTACACTTAGTATTTATATTTTCATAAACCATGGTCAGATTATTAAACTATCACTCCTCCTTGAAAAAAAAACCAACCTTCAACCTTCAAATCGGTTTTCATTTGAATACTCTGATATCGATTCATAAAATCCTGAGATCCATCTTTTCATCTGTTATAATCTCCCATGGACATGTGAAGCTGTAACTCCGTTACTACTGGGGTCCATTTGAAATGTAAACATTAATATTTTTAATAATGCACCAGGTTAGAGGAATGAATCTCATTCATATCCAAGCAAAATTGGTATTGTAGCTGATACCCAACCCTAGTATATTTACTTTAGTACTGTGCCTTAGAACTATTACTTGAATTTCTCCATTTTATTCTATATTATAAGCTGACAGTTACAAGTTAGGTTGCAGATAAAGATTCTAAATGCAAAACATATGATCAGATTTGTAGTTCCCAAATAGTTCCACCTCAACCTGCTGCTCAACATCAACCCGCATGTCAATTACCTAGTAATGATAAACTAATAAAGTTTCTATTATTTTGCTCACTCAGATTATATCATTGAGGGCAAGTTAAAACACAGAAACACCTCTCTGTATAATGTAATACAGTTATGTTATGTTTTATCAATTCTGGGCTAATGGGCGAGTTTTTCCAATCACAGTAAATGCATGTCATGTAAATATTGAATGGCCTTTTTGAACACTTCAGAACCTCGTGCGTCATGGATGTCTCTTAACGTTGTGCAACACACAATGTGCTACAAACGATGCTCCGACCTTCTTTGGGTTTGATTTATGATGTTCCATCTGACTTATCCAAACACCTGCAGCGCATTTTCATCTCACTCTGCTTGCGCGTAACAGCCAGTTTACGCGCGTCTAGGTAGGCGCATACTGCTGTCCTGATAATGCGTCATTAAAATAACGGTAAAATGCTGCACCACTGACCTTAGACCACAGAGAAAATGTACTTGCTATTTAATCATCGTGGGTCTGAAAGTAGCGAAGACACCTGCGTGGTGTTTTGCGCTGCCCTGCGTCTGAGCTGCGCATTCTGTAGGTGGTTGATGCGGGGAGACACTGTAGAAAGGAATCTCCGTTTTCTGCTTGCCCCAGACTCTGTCTCTCTGTCTCCTCTCTTGCTGTAGCTACTAAAATCGATCCGTTTTTCCACATGCATCGCTGAGTTTAACTAACCACATGTTTACAGTTATCTTTTGTAGTTTATTTTTTCTCACGCTGCGCCTCCCGTGAAGTTCTCTGGCGCCACCCCGGGGAGGCACGCCTCAAATTTAGGAAAACTGCTGATGAAAATGAAAGTGAAAGTGAAGTGAAGTAAGAACAGAAGACAGCGACGTTGATTCCAACTTCCTCAACCATGAATGTGGACTCAAATTTGAGAATTGAAGTTATATCTTCAATTCTTGGGCAAAGCTTTCAACCCTATGACAGGAAGAGATATAAGAGAACGGCAGATATTTTGTCTGTTGATGACTTTCACCTCAACACCATCACTGGGAAAAGGAAACGTTATGCGAAGGAACGTTTCATCGATGAGGAAGAGTTTTTTGACCCGCAGTTTGACGTTGACTTCACTGATTTCTCTGACTCGGCTGAGTGCAGGAGAGGTGAAGAGCGTTATAAGCGTCCAAAAGGCTGGTACCGCATGGCCCTAAAAGTCAAAGGTAAATATCTAGATGGAGACAGCTGGCTGGGCACCAATGGATGGAGGAGTCAATCTGTACCTGGAGAATGGCCTGTTTCTTACCATGGAACAAGTTTAGCTGGAGTCAAAGGCATCATCTGGAGTCACTACAAAGCAGGAGATAGAACCCTCTATGGAAGAGGAATCTACTCAACACCAGACATACACTTTGCAGAGAGAGAGGACTATGCCAAGACTTTCACATCGAAGACGACGGGGAAAAGCTACAAAGTGATTCTGCAGAATCGTATCAATCCAGAAAAGAGGGAGATTTGCAAAAGATCAGATCACTGGCTCATTCGTGTTCATAAACGAACATCTGCCGAGGAAGAGAAACAGATAGTGGAGAACTCTATTCGACCTTACGGCATCCTGATTAAGGAAATAAATACTGAGGATGATACTGGTCAAGATGACAGAGGTGATGATGATACTGATGATGATGACAGATTTGACGATGATACTGGTGATGAGGACAGCGTTGATGATTATACCAGTAATGTCAGAGGTGATGATGATAGAAGTGATCATGATACTGATGATGAGAGCAGAGGCGATGATGATGACAGCAGTGATGATGATACCGTTGATGAAGACAGAGGTGATGAAGACAGCGGTGATGATGATGACAGAGGTGATGAAGACAGCGGTGATGATGATGACAGCAGTGATGATGATACCGTTGATGACAGAGGTGATGATGATGACAGCGGTGATGATGATGACAGCGGTGATGATTATACCAGTGATAATGTCAGAGGCGATGATGATACTGGTGATGAGGACAGAGGTGATGATGAGGACAGAGGTGATGATTATACCACTGATGAGGGCAGAGGTTATGATGACAGCGGTGATGATGGTACTGGTTATGATGACAGCAGTTATGAAGACTGAGGTGATGCTGTTGCTGGTGATGATGACAGCGGTCATTCGGGTTTAATAAGTTGTCAGAGAACCTTTAACTGATATGTTCAAACATTTTTGAGACTTGTGAGATACGTTAATTAACATTTCCTCATTATGAAAATCAGAAAATGTAATTCAGCTGGCATAACATTCATGTTCATATTTTGCTTTTGCTAGGACGCAGGGTTATGATCAAAAATGAAGGACACTGAACACTTATGCCACAGTTAGAACAATTAGACAGGGCTGATGGAAAAAGGTTATGAAACATGTTCATTAATTGTTCATTTGTTACTGTATGTAAATAAAGAGTTGTAAATTCTCTTCCTCTCAGGGTTTTATTGCTGCTGGGGTATGAGGGGATTTCTTACAGAAACTGGCAGGCTACATGTAACTACACAAACATGTTTACTTTATCCATGCTTATATTTTCATCTTTGGTTTAAGATGAATTTTAACAATAACCCCAATCTAACTTGTTGTGTCAAACATCAGCGCTGTGATCAGTTCCTCAGATTTGTGGAATACCAGCTGCATCTACACACTTACTTTTCATCTGAGAGCTTGTGTCATATCCACAAACGATCAGTCATACCGGCTCGGCTCTTACACCTGACAAACATGCTTTTTGAAGCAATCACATTTTACTGGTTGGGGCTGTGGGGGGGGGGGGGGGGGGGGGGGGGGGGCGTTTTGCGCTGCCCTGCGTCTGAGGTTTTGCTCAGGGACTACAGATCCTCTTACAACTACACTAACTGCCCAGAGCTGCCTCCAGAAGATTTATCACATGGCTGCAAATAGCTCACCATTAGACAATTAACAGCAAAAAAAAAAGAAGAAACACCATAATTACGCGACTCATGAAATTCTTATCCGTGACACATGTTTGAAGTGGGGGAATTTTGGAAAAGACTGGAGAGGAATGTCTGCATGTGTATGTTTAAATGTGAAAAAAAAGAAAGCAAAGACCTCTCAGGGGAACTCTGAGTGTATTTACTGCTGGTGGAAATTATGGAAAGCACGTGTGTCGTGCAAGTACTAGAGCTAAAGGGTCAATATATGACAGCATGACATCAGCTTGAAAACGCCTGCACTGTTGTGGACTCTTTTTTTTTCATTGCTATATCTCTGTTGTTATGATCACATCGTGATTTGCTGTTATTCGAGACAGAGAGACAGAGGAGTAAGTCGGACAGAAACAGGAAGGACGAGTGCAAGAAAGACTAAGAACCTAGTGACTGACCTTATCTGACCTGCTGGAAACTTCCTATCTTAAGTTAGGACAGGAACATTGACTTCTGAACTATTCATCTGTCGTGGATTTTTTCCTAAATTAGGTCCTAACTCTAGTTACCATGGTTACCAAACAGTTAAGATAGGATCTCCAAGTTAGGTAGTGTATGTACTACGGCCCCAGGCTTCAGAGTCCTTTTTTTCCTCTAAGTTTTATCTTTATTTTTTCATATGTTTATTTGATGTATTTCTAATACTAATCTACTAAGTACTATTATCAAAATGTTTATTTCTTGGTTCTATTATTAGTAGTTGTAGTATTAATTGTAATTATGGTTAACTCACACACCATAGACACAAAAATAAAACTAAATTCTATTCCATCTATGTTTTCTTCATATTGAAAACATTTGATAATGTTAAATAGAGGTGAAAATTTTCTTTTTTTTTTTTTTAAAAAAACATGTTAAATCTGACATTTTCTTTGATTGAAGAAAATTTATTTGAATTATTATATACATGTATTGTCCATCCATCCATTTTCTACCGCTTATCCTCTTATACACATGTATTGTATTCTTTTAAAAAACAAATTCCATTACCAATGTCCTAAATATATAGTGTAATAATGTCAGTATTTATATTTGCAATGATGTATCTGATTATGGTGATCAGAAAGGAAGAGAGAGGCTCTACCTCGTAATATGTAGTTCTGGTAGTTCTGGTCAGCTTCTGCTCCCACCTTGATGAGACATGTCAGACCTTCAGCCATCACAAACTCATGGACCAGATCTTTGTCATCCTGATGCACAGAAGAAGAAATAGATTAAAAAAATAAATTAATAAGTTATTACAATATAAACTGCATACAGCACTGAACCACACAAAACTCTGTTCTTACCACATGGGGGCAGTAATGTGCAGAATTTCGGGCCAGCTGATAAACACACTCCAAATGTCAACAACTGTCTTTCACAATTTGTTGCTTTTTACAGAACATCTCTGATAACAAAAACAAATCAATAAGCAAACACGCAAAGGACCCTGTATATTAATGTTGCCTTCAGGTGCACTGTCTAAGCTCTGAGACATATTATGTGTGGCTTTTTGCTCATTCAAGAGCTTTTACGGGAAAATGAACATGGGACCTGGGAAAACACATTTCATTGGTACAGTAGCTGTTATGTTTTTTGCAGAAAAAATGTTACTGGAATAAGGAGATGTCAAAAGTCACTGCATTTACCTTCAGCCACTGACACGGCTTTTTTGGGGCATTAGTGAATGTGAACATTGTAATCATGACAATAGCACTTGTACGCTGCTGTAGTTAAAACATTTTGAAAGTTCACTGTTTTATTTCCTGAACCATGTGTTATTATATTTGAGTTCTTTTGTGTGTGTGTGTGTGTGTGTGTGTGTGTGTGTGTGTGGTGTGTGTGTGTAAAAAAAACCCTCTGTGTTTGAAGTGGCTGACTCCTCATCTTAAAATAAAGATTCACACACAAATGCAAACACCCCCCCCTGTCCACAGACAGACAGACACACACACACACACACACACACACACACACACACACACACACACACACACACACACACACACACACACACACACAAACTTACACGTAATCACACAGAAACACACACAGGGAGAGAAATGCCACGTTGATGGAGATCTCTGTCATCATGGAAGCGCACAGTGGCCACAATAACCAACTGTATTCTGCAACAACAAACTGACTGTAATTGCAGATGAAATGTGTGTCTGTGTGTGTGTGTGTGTGTGTGTGTGTTACCTGAAAAATTTGCTTTAGAGAGAACAGCGCCCTTCTTAAGTCACGTCCATTGGAGTTATACAGTCTTTCTGTAGAGACAGAGAGAGACATAGAAGTGGTTATTTGTCAAGTCAACAAACGGCAACAAGACCTTTTAGAGTTGGAGAAGCAAGTATGAAAAGTAATAAAAATGTGTTTCCATCTGATGTAAGACCTTGTAAACCTTTTGGACATTATCTATGTGCAATTGTCTGAGATGCAAGAGCAGCGATGCAAGTCGATGGAACCGATGACACCAGTCGGTTCTGATCCCCTGTGGCAGGCACTTCATCACACACTTTCGCCGCGTCCTCACTTGCAGAGAGCAACACGTGCATGGTCTCTCTCACATGCACACATTCACACACCCACACACACACACGTTGCAGTAGTGATTAGAGCTGTATTGGAATGTTAATGAGCTGCTGGCCGGGCTTCAACAGTGAAGTATTCAGGTCACGACACGGAAAACACTCAGAACCAACAGCTCTTATACCATCACACTGATATTTAGCCTAATTATTTCTATCCTCCAACACAAAGACATGATTAATATACTGGTATAATATCCCTACAGTGTCTTAAAATGTTTATTGTGACCATTTGGTACAGTATTATCTCCTACACAGTAGTTTCACAATAATAATCCTTTTTTAAATGTGTTTCTCTGGTATTAAATCATATTCTATAGTATGTCCTCCTATATATTCATATAACTTCTTCTTTGATCTGTCTCTTAAGGTGTGTGTTTATGTGTTTACATGTATGTACAGGGGTTGACAAGATGTAATACATAATACCTTTATAAAGCCTGTAAAAATATGTTTTTGTTTCGACTGTACAATAGAGATGGTAATTAAACTTTATGATCATTTTGAGAGTGGAATTTGTGTTGTACTAGATTTTGCTCAACCCTCCAGTGTCCTTTTCATTTTGTCTACCCCCCGAACAAACAAATATTTGTATCTGCATATTATGTAGCACTTGTATTTGTACAGATCCCTATAATGACCAGACAACAGAAATAATTTTCCTAAGTGCTCTGCATTAAGCTCAAAGTCTGTTTAGTTTGGTGTCCATATTGTCCATTTGTGTGTATGAACAGTTGTGCATTCAGCTGTGTGTCAGCGGGGGGTTTGGGAACCTGTGTGTGTAAATCCCGAGTTTGCATGTTAATGATAAATCCTTCAGTCCATCAGGAGGGAGGCAGCTGGTTAAAAGAGTATAGAGGTAAGGGCAGGGCAGGACAGCACACACACCCCCTGATGTGTGCCCAGACATGGGTTAGCCTGGCTATGGAGCCGGCCAGTCTATCCTGCTGTCTTGAGCTCAGTGGTAACCGTCACTGAGCAAGGCAAGGCAAGGCTAACCCAAGGCCAGGGTCAAAATCATTATCATTCCGCACACAGACGAAGAATTACAGGCCTGTCTGTCTCTCCATCTGCAGGACCCTTTCTGTGAGATCAGGAGCACATTCATTAAATACATCTGTGATAGTTTACAACAGAGATAATCGAATCAGCCAAATTATTAGTGCTGAGAGACAACACAAAATGTGTGGGAAAATGTAACTCAGACCTTCCCAAAGAAGCAAAACATACTGTGGGTGAAAAGGAAAGGAAAGGATGGAAAGGATGGAAAGGAAAGGAAAGGAAGGAAAGGAAAGGAAAGGAAAGGATGGAAAGGAAAGGAAAGGAAAGGAAAGGGAAGGAAAGGAAAGGAAAGGGTGCAGGCCAGTGTGTGAGGGAAGAGGGCCAATTGCTTTTGGGTAATCAAGGCAGTGGGAACATCTGAGAAAGTTGGTAATTTCCCTTCCCAAAATACACAGTGTACACACAGTACATGTCTCTTCCATGTCATTTGTGTAAAAAGTTGATTTTTAACCTTTTCTCAGATAGTCCACATGTTTAGTCTGAGATGATGATGTTACTTTCCTTCAACGCAGGAGAACAAGTCTAAGTGGCGGGTGCCACGATCTGCATCTCATTTAACAAATGACAACAGACGAACTAACTGTGGACCGTTAACTCTTCTCTTCAAATAACCAGTTTGGACTGATTTCCTTGTTCTTGTCTTCTCTAGGTTTCCCTGGAAATCAAGTGGGCACTTAATGAGGCAGGGAACACTCCGTCTGGCTCTTGAGTGTCAATGGTTCATTCAGACGATCAGGGCATGAGTGGGTCTGTCAGGGTAACCTTTACCAAAACGTCTGCTGTGCATCAGGAGCATGTCAGCAGCAGCGATAAGCCTTAAACTTGGCTTGATTCATTCTGCTGTACCCTTCAATCCTGTAAGAAGTTGCTCTCCCTGTTTAACAAGTGAAATCATTTAAAACTGAACTGTGGTACGTCCCTAAACACATAAAAGCCAATCACAATATAAAGGCCAGATATATAAATTTAATAGTCACATATCCTCATTTGTGTTTACCGAGCAGTGGACTCAGAAGTGTCTAGAAACTGCATGGCTGCATATAAGACCCATTAAGGACCCCTTCTGTGCAGGCTAATGTTGATGTTATTGTAAGTTGCCTCTGTACACAACCTGTTGAAGGTGGTAATGTTGTGTCTTGATTGCACCTTGCTGCTCTGCATATAGGGAGCTTTGTTGTTCCACCTTTAGGGCCGAAACAATGTCTGTATAAAAGGGAGAAGTGGCATGGCGGGACCGGGCGACGACACTGTTGTGTTACATGTAACACCTCTGATTCTATGTCTCGTCTCTGATGCTATTTAAAAATCACACACTGGGGCGGCATTATGTCTGATTCAGTGCAAACAATCTTCTTAACGGCAATATAATGAGATCTCTGTTTTAAAAGGAGTGCTGATTCGTTGTTCTAGAGCAATGAGCAATTAGCAGCCTCTGTTAACTTTACACTCCCATACATGTATATATGATATTTAAAAAGAAAGATCCCTGTTTTACAGATTCTCTCTACATATAACTTCGATTAGTTGGTGTTTAAACAGTGAGAGAACCCTTCATTTGTTTTTCTGACTTATATTCAGTATTAAATTCTTAAGATGTTTTTTGAAGTGCACAGTTGAACCAACAGCCTCACTGACATGCCAACATTAACATTGTCATGGCAATACCCTGTGATCACCTTATCGTTGCTAATAAAGTCTTGTCAAAATAATTACCCTTCTGCTCCAGCGTAAACAGAGTTTGACATGCTAAATAATCAATCGCCCATTTTCCCATTGGCACAAAGGTCTCCAGCTGTCCTAACACTGCATGTCTAGAATGATGGTGCATTCAAGCTGGAAATAATTCAAACAAATCACTCTCACCTATGACCTCTGGGCCAAGCAGCTTGGCCTAATAAAGCTGCTTCAGTGCCTGCATCTCTCAGAAAACTGAAATAACCGCAAAACACAAACTAGGAAGATAACGCATCTTAATTAGATGCCATCCACTGGTCTGAGTGACAGAGAAGGAGATGTGGGAGTAAGTGAAGAGGAAGGAAAGGAAAAGATCAAAAGGATGGTTTTTAAAGCGAGGTTTTTGTCTGTCCACGTGTCTTCTGCTGGTCATTCTCCTTTTTTTTCCTGGCTCTAGGTTTTATTATTGTCACAAGAAAAGCTGAAACTCTCACTGGGATGTGTCATTGTGGCTTGTGTGTGTCCGTGTGCTTGTATTACAGTGTGTATGTGTGTGTGTGTGTGTGTGTGTGTGTGTGTGTGTGTGTGTGCGCATGCGTGTGTGTATGTGTGTGTGTGTGTGACCATGTGCACGCACCCATGTGTAACCCAGTGCCTGTGTTTGCTGAGTGCAGACAGACAGATGAAGGAAAGACAGAAAGGCACATTTCATTTATAGGTTCGCTTGGAGTTTTACTGTTTTGTTTTGGAGGACTCATAGTTCTTGTCCGCACTGTTTCACCATGACCTCACATGCACTGCAATGTGTCAGCCTTAACGAGTCATTTAGCCTCATATTCCATCTTAAAAACTTAATTTTCTTAAGGCAAGGGGAAAAATCTGCCAGAAGAAAGACTCATTTCCATTTGTTTCTGATGTAGTCACTTCTGTTTATAACTTTCTCCTTTAATTTAATGATTGAAACAAAACTCTTGGTTCCATGTGCCTTTAATGATGTTAAACTACACACAAAGCCTATAAACTCTCCAAGATGTAAGCTTAGTTAACACTTTCAGAGGGTTTATTACATCCTCATCACCACAAGTGAGGACCCAACAGAATCATCATATCTATTGTGTGTCATCCACATTTGATTCATATTTAAAATCCCTCCAGAAAGATATAATCTAATGCTCCATAATGGGTTTAAACACCTTTAAAACAACTTGCAATGGAAGAACCTGTATGTGCATTAGAGCATGTGTGTGTGGGAGTGTCCTCTGCGGTCGAACAGGGATTCCCCCAGTGTCAAGGCTGTCTGCTAAGTCGTTCAGGAGTGGTCAGATCCCTCCTTCTCCTCCTGCCGTAATGAGATTAGTGCTGTGACCCTTCAGCTTTGACTAATCCCTTAACATTTACTGCATCATCTACACATCTCCAAACAGAAAAACACACGGGCCAGCTCAGGCTACACTAGGTCTAATCCACAGCAATTATACTCACAACCGTACTGTATTGTGTCGTATTACCAAGTCCCAGGTTGAGTGTGGTTTAATTCTGCTTAGTTGGCCTTTACAAAGGGCAGCAACCAATCTACTACTACTACTACTACTACTACGCTTAATCCTCAGGCGGCAAGCTCAGCAGATGTTTCTTAAAGGCGACCTAGTTAAGACACATTAGTGTGAAGATGAGAATTACCAAAGTGACAAGAAAAAAGAAAACAATACAAAGGCAAACCTTAAGTATCACAGAAATCTTTCCATTTAACATTGTGCAGATCAGCATCTCAAATGGTCATAAATCATTTATAGGCATTATCGATCTCTATTGGTTACTCTTCTATAATAAATATTTTTATCACAAGACTGCTTGTTTTGTCTTGTGGTCACTCGTAGAAATGAACCCGCAGGGAATTATCACCCAACTCTGCAGTTCCTCTCATCTCTACAGAGCCTTTTAGCATCTTTCAGCTCTTTGTATACCCACAACTTTACTGCTGTAATTCCCTGTCACCATCAACCAATCAGAGAGGGCCAAAGTCAGGGGTGGGAGGTCGCCGCTGTCAATCAGAACATGAACATGCTTCTGGTCTACTACACCTCTTGCACCAAGGCTTTACACTGGCATTGGCTGCTGGAAAACATCGCTATGGCTAACTCACAGGCAAGCAAGCATTAACTGAGACGTCGTACGCAGAAGGATGTAGCTGAAGGGCTGAGCAGGGTGTAACTGTGATTTCTAGAACTTGCATATCATATCTTTAAAATCCTGAGATTAATCTTTGCATGTGGGCAGTGGTTACTTGTTGTAGGCGGTTCAGTTGGGGCTTGTTAAGTTATTACAACTTGCACAAAAACATTATTCTAAGTTAAAAAGTTACATAGACAATAGCTGGCTTCATGAGTCAGTCCCAGAATATGTTACAAATATAGTTACAGTCTACGCGGACCCGCTGAGGTTTACGGGACTGCTGTGACTCAGGACACTCAGCTGAATCTGGCTTTCTCATCGTGAATCTGCAGATGACATCTGAAAAAAGACCACACACTGATCGCAGCTCCGTTTGTGTTTGTTGAGATTTTATCTCGTGCTACGAGATGTGAAGCTGTGGACGTCGACAGTGTGTGGATTCTTCTTCATTCAGTCTGTCCCTAGCAGGGAGCTAATGCTAGCTAACAGCCGTCTGCAGATATCATGCTGATGTCAACACAAACAGTGCAGATTATAGACCAACCCAAACACAATCCCAAACACTACAGATAAAAATCCATAAACTCTCCACCCATAGTGTGTAAATATGTTGTACTCCATGCGCTTTGAATAGAGGGAATTATTTCAGTGTGACACATCTTTATTAGGTCACAGGATATTCACAGATAAGCACACACTGAGGTCAACCAAGGGAAATATTTTTCAGGATGGTACAACTGTCTGTGGGTCAGGCGCGAGAGATGGGCGGGTCACAGCTGGTGGTCCAGTATTTAAGCCCAGTTATAACCGCTGACTCGTGTTTCTGGAGGATTTCATTGCACCCCACTAAAAAAGCCCCCACGCGGCTGTCTGGGCCAATCAGTCGGTTGGCTTTCAAACTGGGTCTTCAGTGGGATCTAAAATAAAGAAGTGCGAGGAGCATGAGGTGTAATGGCACGCTGGAGAGCTTGCTTTAATCCCAGGAAGTCTTTCCCTCCGTGTGCTGGTATCGCGCTAAATATAGGTGGGTTGGGTATCAAGCATACTGTAACAACTCTAGATGCTGGGTTCAATCATTGTTCAGGTCATGCAGTGCACTGTGCGTGTCCTGCCCTGGAGACTTTACCTTCGGTCAAGGAAAAATGAGTCAACTGGATGAGATGATTTCAGTCATTTCCAATGCAATTTCACCTGTGTCAGGAATTTCCTTGAAAGAATTCCTGTTGTTTCCAGATAACCATTGGAAACGACACCTTAATATTGACCGTTTGCATGTAATATTTCCAGCACTTCTCAGTAAAGTTTAGCATTTTTTGTGTCAGTACACAATGTGCAAAGGTACCGTTGGGTGGTATTCCCTTCTTGTGTGCACACGTGTGTGGAGTGCCATATCCATTAATCTGTAGTAAAAAGAATAAATACTCTATCAATCTGTCATATGCTGATATAGTTTGGACAATAATGCACGATTTCAGTCTCATGTCAAGTGAAGTGAAAAGGAAAAGTTGGCAGGCAGCAAAAGGCCAGACTGCTGAGGACAACTCGGTTATTTTGCGACTGTCTATTTTTTGTCTGTTGGTCTTGGCCTACAGTGTGAGTACTGGAGGCCGCTGATGGTACAGATGACGATAGAGGCCCCATGAGCTCAGTGTGTGTGTGTGTGTGTGTGTGTGTGTGAGAGAGATGCAGAGAAAGAGAGGAAGAAAGGGAGAGTGAGACCTCCAAGGTTTCACTGTGGGATTCATGAGATTTAAAGAATGGCGACGGACCTAGACAGAGATTACACTAAGCTCAGAACCAACGCACACACACATACACACACAAGCATGTACACACATCCCACAGGCAGATACAGTACAACTCCAGGCCTAACGGCAAACCTACTGTGAAAAGAAACACTTGGGAGTAAATGAAAACAAACTTTTATATGATTCCCATAAATCCAGTCCTGTAAAAACAAATGCTATTTTTTATAGTTAACACAATGATGTACAAGACATACGACATACCTACACACGCACACACACACACATCTCCAGACTGCAACCTTGAACCCTGAAGGACATCAGCTGTAAAAGAAGCTCAGAAGCAGATGTCTTCAGGAAGGAAACTCACTGCCACATAAACACAAGCAAACGTGTAAAAATACTCACACACACACAAACATAGACTCACACATGCTCACAAATACAGTATGCCCCCCCCCCCCACACACACACACACACACACACACTGAGACCAGAGTGCCCAGTGCCCTTCACATGGCACCTCTGAATTAGTCCACACACACACACACACACACACACACACACACACACACACACACACACACACACACACACACACACACACACACACACACACACACACACACACACACACACACACACACACACACACACACACACAGGAATAGTTCCCCACAACACAAACACAAATATACCCAGCTTTTCTTACAGGCGCAGCGATGACAAGCCTGAGCCCAGTCGGCTGCTACAGTTCTGCTCTATATTCTCACACTCATAAACACACACAGACTGCTTCAGTTACTACACTGTATCCACAGCAACAGTGACGACGCGTTATATATACTTACATCAATATTTAAATATATTGAACAATATTATAGAGTGTAAGCAGCCAGTTATAGAAATCTGCCCACCAGCACTTCTAAAGTTCACTAACTACATTTATATTTTATTTATATTTCCTGAAGTCTCCTCTGCCACCATGAGACACTGGCAGAGAGATTACTACTCGCAACCAAGAAATAGTCTGGCACATAACTCCTATTAAAACCACAACGAGTCATGTTCACACTTTGGATTTTGTACAACTTAAACAAGTATCATATAATGTGTGAGTCTTACAGGTGTTTTACAGTGCAATAGAGGCAGGCTAGCTGTTTCCCCTTCTATCCAGTCTGTATGCTAAGCTAAGCTAACAAGCTGCTGGATTTAGACTCACATTTAGCATACTTATATCACGGTGATATTAATCTTCCCCTCCAGCTCTTGTCAAGAAAGCAAATAAGAGTAGTTCCAAAAATGTCAAACAATTTTTTTAACTGCTGCAAAACTTGATCAAAATCTTGTTTGTTTTTCAATAACTACTGAACACTTTTAAATTCCTTTCACTTTTGTCCATCTATTGGATGGTGCTGACATTACGTTCTGTACATGACATTTGCTCTGTCACTGTATTTTATCTGTGATAGTGCATTCTTATACAGTGTGACCTGATTTTCTGCAGCGTGCAGCCACAAACAAAAGTTGATTGTGGGGAATACTGTGCTGTTAAAACCCCACATTCAACTGTGCACGTGTGAAACAAGCGCTCAGTGTTTTCCCTCACTCTCCCCTAAACCCTTTGTCTTTCTGTCTCTCTCACTTCTCACGCTCGATCATGCTTGTGTCATTGTTAATTGACCGGACTCACTGGGCATGTGCAGCGACAGCGAGTGGCAGGAGTAAGACTGAAAAATGAAGGACAAGCAGAGAGATGGAGTGAAAGAGATTGAGAAAATGTAAGACTCATGAGATACAGTAGGTGAAGAGAGAGAGAGAGAGAGAGAGAGAGAGAGAGAGAGAGAGAGAGAGAGAGAGAGAGAGAGAGAGAGAGAGAGAGAGAGAGAGACATAGAGTGAGAGAGCTATACAATGGAATTACATTTTGGGATTGTACAATGTGCATATTTTAGAGGTAAACATTTACATTTTGCAAAAGCTTTATATATTAAGCCTCAGTTTTGGAGGTGTTGTCCCTCACAGTGAGTACTGCTGTAATACTATGTAATAATGGTGACAAGTCAAATAATCATCTGAATTACATTTCAATGTCTAAACCGCTAATTTGTAGGTTTTCGAAAATGTACTTTGGCATCTTTTTTTTTGATAAACAGCCATCCAAATAAGTTGGCTGGATTGGGTCTACACAAAAAGAGAGCCTAACAAATAAGAAAGAGGAAGAGAAAAGACAAGCACAGGAAGAGCGAGAAAGACAAACACAGTAAGAAACAGACATAGAAACCAGAGCAAGACTAACAGCAGCCAGCGCGAGCAAACAGAGAGGATATTGGAGGATATGTGCTGCTTGCTGAGTGGATTAGCTGAGTGAAATCTTGCTCTGACTCATACTACCCTTGTCTGATATTATACTCCTCCCTTGTTTGTGTGTGTGCGTCTGTCTGTGTGTGTCCCTAATACCGCAGACACAATGACATAAGCTACTGTATAAAGGGGGTGTAGCATCGTTAGGTATATTTACAAATTGAGAAGACAGCATATCAGACTTTATTCACTTTCTGAGACTATTTTCTCTCCGTTTGTGTTGGCCTGGAGTTTGGATACTGGGGGAGGGGGAGGGGGGAGACGGAGAGGGAAGTGTGTCAGGTAACAGGAATAAAAGTCTGTCGTAGTTTACTAAGCAATTTCTGGGTCAAATGGGAAAAGAAAAGTGAACGTTAAATACTATATAATACCACTGAAGGGGCATGACTTACATTAGGTATGACTACAAATAGGAGGCGGGTAAAATTTTTGTCAGTGCAGCCAAATTAATTTCTACATCAAACTGCCAAAGTAAAATATTTAGGGAACTCCAAATATAGTACAGAAGAATCGAGGTATGTTGTTGTTCATAGAAAACAGTATCTGTAACTGTACCACCTTGGCATAACTTTCTCTCTGTCTTTCCTCTCCTCACCTGTAAGTCAGCGGACCACAGAGCTATGACATAACTTGTGGAGCTACCTGCCAGCTGCTGTTGCTCTGTCTGGCAGGTGCATTTCCTCCTTGCTTTGTTTTTCCCTTGTGTTTCCTTCCCTAAGTGATTTACCATTTCCCTGGAAATCATCCCTCTCCCCGTCTCTCTCCACACATTCCCTAAACCCATCATCTCTAAAACCCCATGACTGGATAAGATGCCAAGCCCGCAGATTCTCCAGTGTGTGTTCTGGATGTTTAGCTTGTGGTACTTGTAATGTTTTATTGCATTATGTAACAGTTTCAAAATGATTAAAACAGACTAGCCAGAGGTTTGTGCAGGCACATTCTGGTGCAGATATCAACGAGCCCAGACATAACACTCAGACATGTGCACAGCCACACACACACACACACACACACACACACACACACACACACACACACACACACATACACACACATACACACATACACACACACACACACACACACACACACACACAAACACACAAACACATCTGTCGTGATATATTCCTTACTTTCTTCCATCAAGCACACTGAGGCTTGGGAAGAAAAAAACAAACCCAAACAGCAGTATGCTGTGCCACAGTACAAGACGTGCGCTGCTCATGTTTGTCAGCATAACTAGAGCCCAGGGAAAACCCTGCCACATCCACAGAAAGCACAAGGCTGTAACATATAGACTGGACCCACCACACCACAGCAACTGATCACAGTCACAATAGAGACACACAGCTGCAACATACAACAGGATGACACAGCAAAACCATAAAAGCCAGAAATAATCAGATTGTAGTCTAACTGCATGATGTGAAATCGGTGAGCCTGACAGCTGAGCCTTATGCTCAATATGTGTAGTTGTTATTGCTGTGTGCTTATGGCTTACAGCAACAGAAACCAGGAAAACTTTATTTAGCCCAGGGTCCCGTTCTCCAGTATGATCTACTCCTAAACCCTAAAAAAGCTAGAAAGCAAGTTACAAGTCAAAGAACAGTACTGCAGTAGGAACGGAGAACAGCTGCAGGATAGATGCATGTTACGGGCATGTTATTCCACCACTTCTACTGCTCTACACCTCCATCCCTAATGCCTCATCAGCCCATCTCTCCATCTCCCACAGCAGTAAGTAAGGTATGACTCATGTGGGCGCAATGCTCTCAGTCGCTCCTCAGGGTCTCAGCTGCTGGTGAGGGTAGAGGGAAAACTATTTGAATGATTTCGCATTCCTTCTTTCCCTCTGTGAAACACAGATGAAAAGAGAGAAGGGTGTCGTCTATTCTGAATCCATAACTGCTGACTTTAGAGTGTGCTGAGGTCGTGAAAACAAAATACAGACACATAAACATAAACACACATACACGGAAGATATGATGGCTATACACAGGGGAAAAAAACGGCTGAGTGACAGGTTGAGAACTTGTTGTTAACCTTGTTGACTGCAAACAGAGAGATCGTAAAGCACAACTCCAAGCCAAAGCCACAGGTGGCTATGAGAACAAAGAGTCATGAACAGTAAGTGAAGCTGAGCGGAGTAAATATAGATTTAGAAAGTAAAGCACGCAGGCCAGGAAAAGCAAGAGATGCAGGGGTTAAAAAACAGGAGGAGAGTGTGTTTAAATAAAACCAGTTAGAAATGGGGACAAATGGACAATGTGGAGCGAAGTAAAATAAAAGAGGATGAAGGGGAAATGATGCCAGATTGAAAAGTAGTTAGAGCATTTTGGCTAAAGGTAGCACAGATACCAGCAAAACCACATAATGTGTCTGGAGTTTTACAACTACACAGCCACAGATGTCCCACTGTATACCACTGCCCCCTCTCAGCTTACCCATTACCCATAAAGCATTATCTCCCTGTCACACCATGCCATTACCAGGCCTTATCTCCCACAGCGGGGGGAACACCGAGCACAGTAAATCGCTGTTCGAACCAGCTGTAGTCATCTCATTCTGCAGCGTCTTAAGGCCAGACTGCTGTCACTGCCACTGCACCCCCACTGGTAAAGCAACATCGGGTAGTGACTACTGCTCTGTCGCTGGAGACCACCATGTCAGTAGGCTCATATTTACAGAGATTTTGATTTGTGCAACTCTCACTGATTCCATCAAATCCTCAAAACATCTCTTTACAGTGTGTAAATACAGTTAGCAGAAAGCCTTCTTTGAACTGAAGTGAGTGAAATAACAGTGATGTATGGACAGGAATCTTTTGGGAAGTATGAATCCCGTGCTGAAAGGGAAAGTTGAGGATAAACAGACAAACAGGCGAGGACAAGCAGACGCATGCAACAACATTTTCAACAAGATGCTAATTTGTTATATAATAACACGACCAGAGAAAATCAAAGAAAGTCGACCTTTAGTCCACCTCAACCTCCAGCCCCCGCCTCTCCTTTACAATACTGCAGGGGGTGATTAGAGACGGATAATTGGGGTACAGAAATCCAGCAGTATAGAAGCCAAATTTTTTTTGTAAAAAGGCGAAATTCCAGAGTTCAGTACCGAGGGATTGAACAGGCTCCAAAACACATGCGAGGTCTTTTGTTCTGCACTCCAGTTCTTTTGTTTCACCTGCTGCACCACTCATTACAGGGAGCTTTACCTGTCAGATAGCATACCCTCTCTATATTTGATCACTTAAACTGTATTTAATTACTGCATATCCCTTCACTTCAGGAGAGGCTGGGAAATGAGGCCACATGGGAGGCGAAAGCTTTGGGATTCTGAAAACATTCTGGTAAGTAATGTGCAGTTTAAACAGGGTACAAATGAGAAAATTACACTTTGTACTCTGTACTTTGTACTGCCAGTGCAGCTTTGTGTGTGGTTTTATCATTTATCCTAAATGTCTTTCTAACTTTGGTCTTGAATTTATGAACTAGTCTTGTCTCGTATTTTGTTTTTTATGGTTATGTGTGGAGTAGATAAACCAGGTAATGAAGGTCATAACAAAACAAACCAACAAAAACACTATATAATAACACACCTATGATCAATATTTTATATTAACAATGATCCATATGACTATACTTGAATGTGCAAGCAGTTGTTCTTATGTACCCACTGAAAATGATAACCCCACTGCAGTACTCTACAGGGCAACCTTTAGCTCATTGTTTTGTTTTTTACCTCTCGTAACATTTGCTCCACTCTCACCACTTTCTTTGCGAAACATGATTACAAATTAAATTTGCTTTGCATCTTCTGGATGGGTAAATAGGTGAATGTAAAACAATGTCTGTACTTCAGAGTCTGCCCAACAGAGTGCACCAAAAATGAAATAATAATTAATAAATAATTTAAAAGGTATGTTATGTCTGTCTTTGTTAATGTTGAAAAATTAATATATCCAGTATCTGTCAGGCTCTTATTATGGACTCTATGATGAATCCTGCTGCTTTAGGCGACCCTTTGACTTTTCCTCTTTAGTCACGAATCATGGCACCAACAGCCCAGATCCACATTCATGAGGATGAACCCTCTCCAGCTTGGACACTTTTTCTATAGCCTTGCCAATTTTGCACATAGCACAGAAAACATGGAAGCTGTTAACAGTAAGATAGACACACATTACATGGTGAAGCCACAAAATAACAAGGAACAAATTCACATCCCTAACTGATGAATTGCTTTGACACTTTCATGTAAAGAGCACCGATGCCTCCAGGTGCCACTGATGCTTCCAGCAGGGTTCTCGTCTTGTTACATAAAACCTTTGCTTAGTGTAGTTTTAAGAAAAAACAACTAAATCTGATAGTGGTATAACAAAAGGTAACATTCAAATAATTTCCCACACTACCCATCAACATTATTCCTTCCAGTTCTCCTCTGGCTTCCTCCATCAACCCTCTTTTGCACCTCTTGCTTCCTGTAACTCTCACATTTAGAGAGTAGAGATTCAGCACTGTGCTACCTTCCTCACATGTTTCTGTGCTGTCAACACTTTCTAAAGATAACACCTGCACTTCAGCCCCCATCCCTGAGCCACCTCTCTGCACCCGTCAGCCACAGTTCACAACAACTCTGCTGCGACAGAGGTGGCTAAAATTAAACCTTAAACAAGAGGTTTTGATAGGCACTCTGACAGGACTGCAGACCACGGGATCTAATGAGAGAAGGGGTGTTAACATAGGAGAGAGGGCACACAAGCAGATTTTGAGGCACAAAAGAACAACCTTATTCCACCTAAAGCTGAGGACACTTAGGACACCCACGCTGCATAAAAAAAAAAAAGATAAATTCCTGTAAAACCGACCCCAATCTCCTGGTGGGCGTCATGTAGTGAGTACTAAGAAGAGCTGGATCATTAAAGTGCCACAAAGGTCTCTCCGGTGCAGACACATTGCCTGCAGAGTAGCCCTTACACCAGAAGACAAAGTCACTGCTTTGCTGACCGTGCCAATCTGTCCTCCTTTTCATACATATCCGAAAAACTCACACACCCACTCACACATACACACATCACAGAGCATCCTTAATCCTAGGTTGGCAAGCCTGCATGTAATATGAGCTTTCTGTTAGCAGTGGTGCCAAGAAATGCCAAGGAGAGCAGTGTTCCTTGTACAGTTATAATAATTTTCTCAACCTTGTGGCCTTGAAAGAAGATCAATGGACGACTGAAGAAGGTCGAAAAACACTGAGATCCCCCAATATTTGACCTTAATACAATCAAATCCTGATCATTACCGATCAAAGCTGACAGCTGATGAAGCCAGTAAGATTAGGGAAATCGGCAAGGAATTGATCCTTTCCTGCGTTTTAATCACAAAAACTAAACATGAAGCATCATGTGGCATGATCAGTAATCCATACTCTTAATTCAAACACGCAATCCTACAAAACTATACTACTTGAGAGTCTCAGATACTTGATTCTACAAGCAATCCGTACCCTTGATTGTGACAGACTTTTCATTTAGTGGATAGTATGCTGACCACTACTCAGGCGATTTGAAGGTCAAAGCCCTGAAGGATTACCGAGCGTTGAACGGTTAGATGAGTGGACAGCTGAACCGACTCATTGAAACAGCACAGAGAGGGGGTTGGAAAGTGGTCGGTAGATCTCTAAAGTGAATGGATCTCCGACTCACTCAAGCTATCTGATTATACGTCTGTTTATTGCAGTCGAAATTCTGCCACTCCAGAATATCAAGTCCGGTCAGGGTCTGGTTGCTGCCCAGCATCTGTGCCATGCTGAATGAAATCTGGGTTGTGGTCAATATTGTGAGCAAACTCTATCATTAAGCTTTGGCACCGAGCAA
Source organism: Seriola aureovittata (assembly GCF_021018895.1). Lineage (NCBI taxonomy): Eukaryota > Metazoa > Chordata > Actinopteri > Carangiformes > Carangidae > Seriola > Seriola aureovittata. The sequence continues at coordinate 19,686,764 of NC_079379.1, forward strand.
AATTCACTCATGCCGTTCAAAAGGAAATGCATCTCATATGGTGATGATGCAGCTTTTTCTCCGATAGAAAGATATGTTCTAATAAGAAGCTGTTTATCAAAATACCCTGAAAGAGACAAGCAAATATAGCCCAGCATCGGTTTTCCTCAAACCAAGATGAGCCATGGGAAGGTCCCTCATAAGGGCTTGTGTGTGTGTGTGTGCGTGGGTGTGTGTATTACATGTCCGCCAGCGTGAGAGAAAGATTTAGCTTACACCACTTCACACTCCATTCACTCAGGCCCGTTGAGGAATGACGAGAGAAATGATGCATGTATGCTTTTTGCTTGTGCATGTGTGATTAAAATGTTTATATACAGCGAGGTCCAAAAGTCTGAGACCACTTTTCCACAATACTGAGATTAAGTAAAATACAACTGGGGTGAGATAGCTGCACAAATGTCTCTTAACACGTCATCTAATCCACTTTAATTTAATCTACTGAAATTCTTTAAATGTAATCAAATCTGCAAGTGGAATGAGGTCCTTCTGTTTTTTACCAGAGCAAATCAATAGTTTAGAATGACATGTTATTTTATTTTCCATGTTGTTACTGTGAACATGTCACCTAAGTAAAAGAATATATATAATTTAAAAAATGATTCTCTTTCTGTCTGGGCACACTGTCTCTCCTTAACACCCCCCGGCTCCACTCTGAGTGACCTTTCACCTCATCATGTTCTCCACCAATCAGAGTCACTGACTCTAGGATCCAGAATTAGCACCCCTATCACTGGCATGGAGAATGTTGACCATGCAGGAAAGACATGGAGGAAAGGAGAGAGAGAGACAGAGTGGGATGATTTGAATGGATGAGGAGAGACTGAGGTAAAGACAGAGAGTGGCTGATAAAGACCCTCACGAGACGAGGCCACAAGACAGGAAAGAGGTAAAAGGAATGCTTTGCTTGTTATAGAACTGGGTTTTCGGCCAACTTACTTAAAAGTAATAAGACCACAGAGGCCAAAATCATCCATGTGTTCTCAGTAGATCATTAATATGGTCCTACGTTAGTGGATATTATGGGACAGGCCAAGTTGGCAAGTCATAAACCAAATTGAAACTTTGAAGTGATGGCAGTGCGACATGAAAAGTTAAAGTATCATGAAGTTATTACAATTGATCCTGAGGGAGACATGAACGTTTGGTCCAAATTTCATTGCAAACCATCCAGTAGTTGTTGAGATATTTGAGTCTATGTTTCCATCTCTAGAGCTCTACTGAATATATCAGTGTGAAAACTCAACATATCTACAGGTTACTTTTGACTTGGGAGGGGGGGGGGTGTTTATCCAATGTGGCCTTACGATATGGAGATAAAAACGTGCTGTAGTATCATGTTTAAAAAGATCTGTTGGCTCTGTGTTGCATGACAGCAAGTCACCCTCTCAAACACATCTCCTATCATTCCCTACCTCAACTGTGAATCTTTCATTCAGCTCTTTCTCCTTATCATGACACATCTCATCTCATCTTATCTTTTTTTTCTCCCTCTTAGTTTCTCCGCCTGTCCTTCTCTTCACCATTACAACTAAGAAGAGTTAAGACTTCACCAGGCCCAGAAGGGAGAAGCAGAGCTGTGATAACACAGTGCTACTTTAATAACAGTTACAGCCACACATACACACATACACAAGGTCTAACCCCCGGAAATGTACGTAATGTAAAACCCCTGGACAGCCATCTAAACGTGTAGTACAGTGTGTCCATGCATGTGCGTGTGCGTGTGTGTGTGCGTGTGTGTGTGTGTGTGTGTGTGTGTGTGTGTGTGTGTGTGTGTGTGTGTGTGTGTGTGTCCAGGGAGAAACACGTGTTAAGCACATATACAAAACATGTCACACAGCACTCACCGATGCAGGCGTGTACACGGACGGTCAGCTGGGTCCGTAAAATAACACTGTGCTTCTTCCCTCTGGACCTAAGAGAGAGAGAGTGGAGTGACAAAGAGATAAGCAAACAGGTGACGTATGTTTCATTTCTGGAATCAAGTGTAAATTTCTTGGCTGTAGCAAAATCATCTGTCTTGTTTAAAGCATTTTTTGTTGTTTGTGTCAAGAAAAATCTGATTTGTAAGACACAATACGAGGCAAGGGATTTTTATGATGGACATTTTTTACGGCGCAATCCTGTTGGCATGACGGGAATGGTGAAGACAAACAGTGGCCTGCATTAGATTAGCACCCCTATACTGATACACATCTGAGCCTTGAAGAAAGACAGCAGAACTGCAGGAGCAGACACAACATACATATGCACATCTATAGACCGCCTCACACCATTGTGCCAATGAGCACATATTCCTACACAGCATATTTCCAGTGGGAAAACAAAATAAGTACACACAAACATGAAAGTAAAGCATGATGGTATTTTGAGAACACGTCAAACTCTCTCTCCTAACCTTAGCCCTTATCCTCCGATCTGTAGGAGCTAATCACTGACATCCATCACTGACACGCTGATAGCATTCAACCCAAGCCGCTCTGATATCACACACAGCTGGAAGACACTCGTCATGCATAACATGCAGTAAGGATAGCATACACCCAAACAAGAGAGCAGCTGGCCTCCTATCCTACTGTTAAGCTCCGTTATCAGCTTTGCTCGGAAATAGAGCAAAATGTTAACACGATCCGTTCAGATGCTGATAGAACAAATTCATCTGTCATACCTCTCTGACAATCTATTGTGTGAGAATGACAGTTACCGTAGAGACTCAGAAAGACTGACAGCAAGAGAACAATGGGAGGAAAAATTCAACTTAAACCCGTAAATACTGGGTGTGAGAGTATTTAAGAGGATTTGACATTTTTTATTAATATCCCTGGGGATAAAAAAAGGGGGGGTTGGGAGGGTTGAGGTCCCCAATTCTATCAGGTTGTCATTCATGTCCAATTTCGTATCTGTAAATACCAGCATTATAATCTACAGCAGTTTTCATCCCATTTTTCTGTTAAACTTTCGTTCAGTGGAAGCATACTCTGAGGCGTCACTTGAGGACTTTGTTTACTGTCAACTGCGGCGAGCAGTGTCCCACCACAGCTGGAATTGCAACACATTTTCAATGCGTGGGAACATAAATTCTACGTTTACACCAATGTGCTCTTTATAAACCTCTCTGCCCATTTTTCAGTGAAAGGCAAGTTTCAGTTTTCCAGTTTCAGTTTGTTATTTAAAACTAGAAAAAGTAGGCCTTATTTGTATTCCTAAAAAATCTACGAATGTATCTATAATATGTGTCCGGTGACCGTAAACCAGTCACCATGATACCAAGACACACACAAGACACAGTCGTTGTTATTGTTGTGAGATTAGAGAGGCTATAGACAGTTAATGTGCCTGAATGAAAGCTATTATACACACGGCGCCATAACAACTGGACACATCTATTCACTCTAAAAAATTCACACCCACTACATAAAGCTTTGTTTCCGACATTCAGTATGCCTTTAATGTGTTACAGCAGCTGTCAAAAGCTTCTTGATTTTAAAGCACAAGTAGAAGATGCAGTGTGAGGCTGAGATATTGAGTGAGATTAGCTTATTCATTTTTGACACTATATAAATAGCGTTCATCCAACAGAGGGAGGACAGGACAAGCTTAGTAGTGGAAGCATCCAACCTCAGCTTTTGTGATTTTTTTGCCAGGGTCAAACCCAATCCAATGTGTGAATCATTTCCTCCTGTCAGCACAGGATGACCTTGGTAAAAGCCTCAGTTTTATAGGAAGACAGACAGGCCCATCCAATCCAACCAGTTCCCCGAGATCTCAGCCACTGCAGAAACACACACACAGTCTTCATTCACCTGTCCATCATTTGTCAAAAGGCTCACTAGGCGCACAACAAAGACACACAAACACACACACACACATAGAGAGACAAACAAACACATGTACACATGGAAACAAGACACACAGAAACAGACACAGAGAACAACCAGGCTCTGTGGGGTCTGCCATCACTTATCATCCTGCCGCCCCCAGCCCCCAAACAGATCAACATACCACAACTTTCCACAAACGCACAGTCACACACTCTTGCACATGCAGCCACATAACAGATGCCTTCTCGGTGTATTTTCTCAGAGCTCTACATGACAATGCTTTGTATATATAAAGAGATTTTAGGTGACAAAACAGTGTTGGAGGCAACAGCTGAGAACAAAGTACACTTCTGAAGTTGTGACTTATCCTCAACAGCAAAGTCTAACATGATTTATCTAGCTATCTCCCCACTGATGGCGTTACGGTACATCAGTTGAATATAGATGATGCTCACCTGTTTGTTATACAGGTAATTAGCTAAAGTTACAACACCTGGTCAATCACACAAAAATGGCTCAGTGTTAAACCCCTGGCTTTACACATAACAACAGCTAGCTAGCAAACTTGTAGCTAAGCTAGTTACTAAATTCGGCTAAAGTAAGTCCACTTGTTTGTTAACATTACTCAGTTTTATTTGGTCTGTTAGTTTTGTATGGTTTGCTAATATAATTAGCTCGCCGGCTGGTTAACGTTACATTTGAAAAGTAAAAAGAAACGGTTAAGCCTAACTGCGCTAACTAGCTAGAATTGATGTCACAAGTCATAGCACTAAAGAGAACAAGCAGTAACTTAATGTGATAATAGCATACTTTGGGAAATAAATACAGGCTACATTATTTGGTCATTTATTTTTAATAACTTACTGTGCGACTCCTCAGTCATAACTTGCATCTTTTCTTTTTCAAATGGTTCTCCTGTTGAAACTTGTTGTTGCTGCTAATATGTTAGCTTTAGGCTTTCTCGCAGTGTTTTACAGGGGAAGCAGAACACCTACTGTATGCTTAAAAAAAAAAAGATAACTTCCACTAAAAAATAAAAAACAAATAACAGAAACCAAATTAACCTTCAGGGTAAAGGGTAGAGATGCTGCTGTGCTGCCAGGTGTGGAAAATCAAACTGATTTGATTGATTGTGTTTGGATCATTCACTGCTGATCCTGGGTCAGTTTGCTGTGATACACTCACATACAGCACTGTTAACATACGATAAATAATCAGACTGGAAATCACTTATATATCATTATATCAAATGATTTGTCATTTAGAGGTTTTCAGAATTGTTATTCATACAAAGGACTAAATAATCAAACTAATTTGATAATTATCATACACCTGCCAACACTCTGGTATTTCACACAGCAAATGCCTAAATATTTATTAGTGTGGCTGTCGCCGATCAAACTGATCTAATTTCTGGGGAAATTCTGAGCCCTAGCAGCAGTCTTCCATTTTCCATTTTCTCCTGTTTTCCCAAAGAGTGAGCTGGGATATGTGAGAGACTGAAAATGATTCACAGCAGTACTCTAACAAAGTGGTCATGCGGTTTCCTCCAGCCGCCAGAGTTGACAGGTTTGTGAACTGTGAAATCTTGTCACAAAGAAGACCATAATAACGATTATTATAAAAGTACAGTGAGAGAGGAGCTGTTGCTGTGGAAGTGAGGGCACATCTGTCCCGCTTTCCAGAGCGCTTCATACTTTCCGTGAACTTGCGATTCCAAGAAATCCATATCCAGCAGCTTGTGATTCCTCCCATTTTATAAGAATGGAGAAACTCAGAGAAGTGTGTGAAGTGTGTGTGTGTGTGTGTGTCAGGGAGAGAAAAGGCAAGGGGACTCATCACTTTGTCTCAGATGATTGCAGATATTTTGACACGGAAGAGTGAAAGTGTATGTGCGTTAGAGAGTGTGGCTGTGGCAGAGGAGATAAATGTGAGTCAGTCTCACCCTGTGTCGTCCTGCTGAAATCCCTCCAGCTCGTCCCTTTGCTCAGCCAGAGAAGACTCCAGATCCAGATAGGTGCCATTGTGGGAGAGCTGGAGCGCACAGTCATCAAGCTGTGGAAATGAAGGAAGAAATAAATCATTTTAATACATCAGTTTTAATGAATAAAATGAACCTGAACTAAGATACTGGGTTAGATTTAACTTGACTGAGAGGGAAATACTACAGCTGAAGTGGTCCCCACTTTAACTTCACATTTTTACCTATATTAGGGATGGAAAATATGATTGAGAACTTGGACATACGGGGTGGCACGTGAAATTTCCCTGGCAGTGATATACATACATATGAACTACCCACAGGAATGACATTGGTCTCTGGACACACTTTTTTTCAATGCTCCCTCAATATGTCTTTCCACATTTCACACCCTTTTTTAAAACAATTTGAGCCTGTAAAACGAATCCAGTTTACGGGGGAAGGGGTTTGAACACGAGTGTGTACAGTGGTCCATGAAAAGGGGGGAGAGCCATATGCGGTGCGACTCTGCTTCCAGTATTACAAAGCTGTTAAGGGAATTAAATAGTAGAGACACAGCAATAAAGGCTGCAGAACATGAAACTAAAACCAGAAGGGAAAGTGGAGACAGAAAGAGAGATTTTAGAGCATTTAAATGCCACCTGAGGGGAATATGAATATTATTCAAATCGTGTATCATATGAAGCTGCAGCTCATTTAAGTCCCTGTTTGTTTTTGAAGGGAGCAACCACAGTCATCGCCACGTAAATAATTTACATGTATATTGATGCACACGACAGATTGTGCTATGTTCCTGTTTTTCACTTCTCAAGAACAGACCAATCTTGCGCCCACGCCATCTTCGAGTGCATGATCTAAGGTAACACAGCAGAGCAGCCTATGTCAGAAGTGACCCACTCTGCTGTGTAATGAGAAACCCTACTGAGTTTGAGACCAGGTGCAAAGTAATATATCTGCACACCACTGGCAATGATGTTTATGAGTACAGTCACAAGTTGATAGCAGGTGCAAGCTGCCATCCCAGAAACTAGAGCCAATAAAAAAATAACATACATCATTATGTTGCAACAAGCATCTATGAGCTTCGCAACACAGTGTTAAAGCTGCTGTCGTATGAATAGGTGAATGACATCAGAGTCATGAGTTAAATTACTATTTATCACCTTAATGGTATCAGTGGGTTTAATGTAGCGTGGCCTATGGTGTGTTGCCAATTGCCCCCCCGCCCCCCGGCCATCCAGTCGAGCCTCATGACGACACTCACTGACCAGCAGAGACCGCAGATCACAAGACCTGCTGCTGTTCTCTGTCTGTCCCTCCCTTTCACTTGGAAACAGAGAGACGGACTGTCGGATGGACTCACAGCATAAATATAACCTTGCTATATTTACTCTGCTCTGAGGCAGCATGCACACAGGAGCTCAACGGTGGGTGTGTCCGCAGGAGCCGGGAGTTTATGGGGGGGAGCAGTGCCCAGGCCAAAGTGTTACAAAGGAGAATCTAAGAAGCTCCATGAACATGCCGATGAACTTTGCAGTACTACTCTAACTTATCTTTCATTCTAGCAATCCCAGGAGCAGACCCGACTAGCAAAGGAGGTGACTTTGGGATCCGCTACCCCTGCCCACACCAGCATTAATCCACCTGGGCCAAATTGCCGATCAGCAAAGCAAAAACACACACTTAGTGGACACATTCTTACTTGCAATTTTAGGCAGTTAAACTGCTGTCATCACCATCTTTACCTCATGCAGACCACTAGATAGGAACAACGTTGATATAGTGCGCACAGGAGAGGAGGAGGAAGACTCTTGATGAGGTCGACAGCTCAGAAAAAAAAACCTTGAATGGGGCTTGACCTTTAATATATACAGTAGTTATATGCTGTCTTCAGGATGTCAACAATGATAATAGCAACATGCTGATGTTTAGGTTTACCATGCTCACCATCTGAGTTTAGCATGTTAGCATGCTTACATCCTCTGATTATCACTATACACAAAGTACAGCTGAGCTGATGTGAATATCATTACTTTTGCAGACTGGGTCATCAACCAAACTAACAGACATTTTGAAGTGATCATAGCCCTGAATGAAAAATTAAGGTATCAGCAGTCATTACAATTCATCCTGAGGAGGACGTCACTAATGTGTTCACCAAATTTCATGGGACATTTCACTCAAAAAGACAAACCTCACGGTGGAGCTGGAGGAAAAGTTAGAGGATCATCAAAAGGGATCATGAATAACACAACAAACCTTTTGCCAGTCCATTCAATAGTTGAAGAGATATTTCCATTTGGACAGACCAATCAACAGACCAACATTTCCTGCTTGGGTACATTGCATCACTGAGAATATTAACTAAGCGTAAAGGAAAAATAACAAAAGCATTGTAGTGCAAATATGTTAAGAGCCATCTCAGTGCAATGCCACTCTTATTCACACTTCACGTGCCAATTCAGCATGTAAGATTTGGTAAATCTCAGATTGACGTTTGATTGAGCAGGGGGGGTGGAGACAGTGGGTGGGGTTAATCATGCCTTGTCCCACTGCCCTGATTTTTATGCAGGAATAAGACAAAAACATTTCTTGTGCCCAATCTGTCAGCATTATTCAGCATTTTAAGCAATACTCCACACATACGTAACAGTGGGTCTTTCCCTTTTTAGCACTTGAGTTAAGCTTTCCTTATCTTTTCGAAAATCCCCCAATCTGTCTAACACACATATCCCAATACAGAGCCCCACCACCGACTCCACCTCCTCTTCTGCTGCTCTGCTTTATCTACACACATTATTCAATCATATAAATACTTCTTGGACAGCGAGAAGTGATCCCCGGGCCACTTTGTAACACAATATGTGAACAGCTCACCCTCCAAAGGCTGACTCTTTCCTAAAACACTTGGTTTGGGTAATAGGAGTAATAACATAACAAAACACATCATGCTGGATGAAGCCGGGACAGAGGTGGCTCCAGAAGGAACCGCTAACTCTTCACACTCAAGGCTCCGGGACGGGCCAGGGAAACACTTAGTGGCTAGTATACTTTACACTCATTTAATCAAATTCTCCCAGAAGAGCAAAAGCAAAGGAAAAAAGTTGGAGGGGGGTGGGGAGGGGGGGAGTAATTACCTCCACGTTAAAACAACACTGAGCCTGCTGGCGATCACAGTGGGCCGACAGTTAACGATGCCCTTACGTAACTTAGACGATGAGTTTTTAAGAACTTTTTGTGTGTGTGTGTGTGTGTGTGTGTGTGTGTGTGTGCGTGTGCGTGTGTGTGTGTGTCAGATTCAGAGCTGCAGAGGATCAAGCTCTTTGAAGAGCGTGGGGGAGGGCCTGTTCTACACGGCTATTAAATCTCCCTATGTTGCTTTAATGGAAACCCTTTGGTAATGACATAAAAGTTAAGCTGTGAAGTCTGGGCTTTGTTGTTTTTTGACGGGAATGGGAGTTTTCTTTGCAAAACCGGAGCTGCTTGACTGATGATGAAGCTTCTGCATTGAGCTCGGCACGTGATATATCATTTTGGGAGAGTCATTTGTCTTAGTGCTTAATTTCACTCACTTATCTCTACATGTCAGGGTAAATGTTAAACTTTGATGAATTCTGTTGAGCCTTTTTAGGTTAATTTCTTTAAAGCCTGGACAGGAAAGTGGTTATCTCTTCTGTGAGAATCAAAAGGAAACGTCTTTGTTTAGCAGTCGGGACAAAATGACACATCTCGGGCGCACTGATTTAGCCTTGGCAACCCCGTTCTAACCTTATGTGTGTGTTTATGAGTGTTTGTGTTTGAGTGTACGAACTGGTGCGTGGTCAGAGAGGTGGAAGAGGAGATGGAGGAAGAGGTCAGGAAAACCACGGCACCCAAAGTGAGGAGAACAAAGTGTCGCAGGGATCCAGGCCCCGGCCACAGGAATTCTGGGACAAGTGACCTATACTTTACATGCAGCCCAGCCAGCCATACACAGAGCTCTACCATCACAACATAATAATACAGTAGGCTTTTCTGAGAGAAGAGCACAGGAGGTTAAGACAAAAAGGGAGAACGAGTGTTTTAACAAAGAAAGACAGAGAAGCAGCTCAAAATATTCAGAGAATAGACAAAAACTGAGCACATTTTCCAATAATATAACACTCCAGCTTTTCTCTAAGCACCACCTTTTAGATCTGGACAGTCTGCTAGGCAAATTTGCGACAGTTCAGTTTCATCCCTATAATCTAAGCGCAATATCCAGTTGCCATTGCGTTCAGTCTTCCTCCTGATGTGAACAAAATTGCAAACACGAATGCAAGCTGTGCCATCTGTCCTTGTATAGGTTGTAATCATAAGCTTTTCTGTGCTGTGGGCCATTTTTCATTTGTTTTGTGGCTTTTAAAGACGGAGCAGTGAAAGATCGACTTGGTCTGGAAAACCACTCTGCTGTTGAACGCTGGTTTGCTGTCAAGAGTTGTGTCCCAGCAGTCCAACTCCCTCTCTCTCTCTCTCTCTCTTTCCTTCTGTCTCACTTTTATTTTCAACTCTATTCTATCCACATTTCCAGCTTGAATTGTAGACCATCTGTTTTCAAATGAAGAATAAAAAAATAAGGTCACATACAGTATCTGCTCGACTTGTAAGGCCTCTGCGGGTGTGTTCATGTGTCTGAGTCAACCTTGTCAGTAAGGAATGTGTGGCTGTTTTTTTTTTTTTCTGGATTACTTTAAACACTGAAAATCGCTGACAATGGACTCTCTTCCTCTCCACCACACACTTTCTCTGGTTCACACACTCATCATAATCTGACACTTCCCACCAAATTGGTTCCTGGGCTTCATGACTGTCACCTGTGCATGAAATGAGGCAACTCAGGATATATTTAGCTGCAGTTATGCCTTTTAAACAGCCTGTCACAAAAAAAAATTACAAAAGGCAGATTTATTCACTTCACTTGCAAGAATATATGGCACCCCTCAACTGGGGGATGGGGGGGGGGGTGTCAAAGGTTAGAGGGATCCAGCACTTGAGCAAGGCAAAGACTGGGATTAAAGGATGGATATTCGGTCTAAAACAGGTGAAGTCCGTGTTTTGTGTTGCTGTGGGCTTTCAGGCAAACATCGCAACCTCGTTTCAGTCCTCAGGCTGGAGAGCCAATCACTCCTGCTTGCATGTGTTCTCAAAATAGCCCGTGAATGGTGGGTATGGAAGTTTATTTGCAGTTGGCTTGAAGTGAAAAACAGCAGCCTTAAATGTCGCAAAACAACCTCACGATGTATTCACACACAACAACGTGTTTGAATCTCAGCATGAACCCTCATATATTTCTATTATTCATATTGATCTTATTTTCCTTTTTGGTGGGATATGTCACTATACAGTTCCTATAATCAATCTATATCAAATATTTTCATAAAGTCAGGCCACACAAGTGATTTCTAGGTTAGGTTGTTTACCACCCCTGGTAATCCTACCTTGTGTGGAGCTTTGAGGAGCCGGTGGACGCCTGCTAACTGGTTGATGAGTGGGATATCCTCCCTGAAGGTGTACAGCGGTGGTCTCGTCGGCTCTGGGAAATTTGTGCTGTTGAACGGATCGGTGTCGTCTAAAAACTGAACCCTGCAGACAAACGTGGCCATGGTGCATCCATGCAAGTGGCTCCTGTGAGGGGGGCAGCCCGGTGTGCACAGAGCTGAACCGGCTCTCCGGCTCTGCTCGCTGAGCGCTCCTCTCCTGGTAACGACAACAAACCCGGGTCGCTAAGTGCGCCCTGTGCGCAGCCTGTCCTCCCGCAGGACGTTTTGGTGGAGGGGGTTTGGATGCCGAAAAGATGGCACAGGAAGCCGGTCAGTATCTTGCCTCGCCTCCTTGCTTTGCTTGTGCTCCTCACTGAGCTTTTCGGTGCCGCTGTGTTATTCTCGGAGAGGCAGGTGGCCGGTAATAAGGGGGAGGCAGCGGGCGGGCGGACTCCAGCCTGGTGCTGGAGAGTGAAGGATCAGCGCAGCTTGGGACAGCCGGTCTGCTGTCTGTCTGAGTCCCAGTAAATCCACCCCCCCCCCCCACCCCCCCATATCTATTTTCCCCTCTGCCTCATCTCCCTCCTCCCCCTCCCTTCAGATCACTGTCCCAGGCTTAGCAGTGGCTTCCCATATGAAAATGAACTGCAGGCTATTTATGCCATAATACATTTATTTCGAAGAATATAAACATACAAATGTGAAAATGTAACGAGGTAATGTGTTATTCGCATATAAAAGAATAGGCACGATCATCAGCTAAATTTGCCATAAATTAGTCAACAAAGGGAACAGACTATAATCATAAAGCTGCATTATCACCGAGACAGTTTTAATCTCTGTTGAATAAATAAACAGGCTAATAACCTAGGCTACTACAACAATGAGGTGAAATATAGCATATATCATAGAAAGATTCGTTTTCTATAAGTTCACTATCCAGGACAAAAGACACACAAGTCTCATTTTACTCTTACTCTGAAGAGTAGCCTGACACGAGGAACAATATTTGGGAAGTTTGCAGCAAGTTAAAGGGCAATTTTGACCAATGCTGACATCTTGTGGCCAAAAACGTGAAATGCAAGTGACCAACTTAGTTTCTTTTTCTACAGAATATTAAACAATTTGTTTAATACTAAAGATGCATTCTCAGTTCATATAAACGAATACTGGAACATTTAGTTACAGTAAACTCACTGCAGCTGCTGTAGGTGATGAAATCAATCTTAATTTTGAGAGGTGAATTAAATGATGATCATACCACACAGTTTTATAAAAGAGATACTATATAGTTTAAGACAGCTGCAATGAAATCATGAAACTATATGGTGATTTACGAAAAAGCAAAGCTTACTTCATTTCATGTTCAGAGGACAACGAAGCTAAATAATTACACAGCAGAGCTCTGTAGCTGTTGACAAGCTCTTTAAACTGCATCACACAGGTTCATTTATCATACTCATCATGGTTTCATCCCCATGTCGAAGGCCAGTGCCTCGTCACGTGGCTTGCTGCCATCAACGTGTGTGAATTAGGGGCAAATTGTAAAGTGGTTCGGATGAAAGTGCTTTATAAATACAATCCATTTACCATTTACCATTTTGTCTGTGCACTTGTAAACTTCATCTGTGTATGAGAGCAAAATCTATTGAATTGAATGGAGACAACCTCTCTGTTACCACTGGAGGGCAGAAAACCACTAATCTTTACCACTAATGAGCCAGTACAGCGTGGCTCATGAGTCAGTGGCTGATTACGAAGTAAGGCTTAAAGTTCAAAGATTTCCTCACACACCGTGGCAACCACTCACTGCATGCTCTCTTATCTCTAGCTCTACAGCATGGTTTGGGATTATCAGCCTGTGTCTAAACTCAGGCTGATAATCCTCAGACATACCTTAGTAACAGAATAATTAGTAAATGTCAAAAACACTGAATCAGAACATCAATATCAACAGGGTAAACAAACAGGAAGTGATGTCCTGTACGCAGTGAGATGGGATATTCAGAAAAAACAGAAATAAGAATAATTACCAACTCTGAAAACACAAACATAAAACAAAAATTCAAGACATTTTACTTTCAGAGTCACCATATATTTTCTATTTCAGTATGACTGGATTTCAATAACATCATTTAGACAAGCAGAGGAGTGAAGACATAGAGTGAGGTGTGTTTGTTTTCTGCAGTGTTTTGTTCCGCTTGTGAAGTCACAGTGGCTTCACTGCAAATAAACTGCATCCTGAGGATGTCGCAGTAACCAGCTTTCCCTGCAGTGCAGCCAGGATGTACAGATTCATTTTAGTCTGCAGCTTCTGTAGCAACTTTTAGACACTTTAAATGATCTCCCAGAGTACTGTGGGGGAAACGGTAAGTGCACCTTACCCTGCATTATTCCCTCTTATCTGAGACGAACACTGTAGACCTTCAATCTTCTATATATATGTAGCTCTATAATAACAGAAAGTACAAGATCAAATCTACGGTTCCTTATTCTTAAGGGTCATTTTGGTTTTTCCATTAAATTTATTGGAAGGGCAAATTATTCTACTTCTTCTTTCCTGACTGTAGTCACACATTTACAGTGGGATCTTCAGCAGGTTTCTTATTAACAGTTTGAAATGCACATTCACTTTCAGATTGGTATTCTTGGATAAAATCCACACAATGTTTTTTTTTTTGAAGAATAAATAAGAATAAAATGGTTAAAATATCACTTGAGGAGAAGATGACGCACACATTGTGGTAAAAGTCTGAACCAGTGACTTCATTATAAATCTACAACTAAGACTTGGTGTATTTGACAGCTGTAAACTAAAAGTACAACTTTGCTGACTCAGCTGTGTGGGCTTCTGTGTGTAACATCTGGAAGTTCCTATACCTGTGTCAAAGTCATGGATTTGGTAAACTCTTCTTATCTGCTGCGAAAATACGAATTTTTCATAGAGGAATGTGAAAACTAAAAGAAGAAAAAAAATATTAAAATTGAAGGAAGCTATGTTTTGTGTTTGGAAAATAAATTACTCAGTATTGTTCATGATAAATGCTACTGTGTTGTGTAGTAATTACACAAATCCTAATGGTGTATCGCTCACTAGCCCTAAAATACAAGAAATTTTGTCAGCATCACTTTTGTTCATAATTGATCACATTTTTTGGGGTAGGTATAAATTAAGACACTGGAGTCAATATAAAACCCTAAGATACAATCTATTGAGCAATCACACTCAGTATAGCACTATGAAACCATGATGCATCATTTAAGTCTAATATCTTCTCTTAAAGTGATTTAGGTTAAACATTAACTCTTGCACGTGAACATTATTGTGTGACTTAAATGTCCATTTGGCAGCGAAGCACCACTGATGCATTAAACTACTCTACACACACAATTTTTGAGCAGGGAAGTTTTGTTTTATTTTATTTTTATGTTTAGCTACTGTAGTTGTTTCACATTACACAGGGTGATCTCAGGGTCTGATGTAACAGAAGTGAAGAATAACTACTAGTGTTTCCACTGATTCCCTGAACTCCACCTCTCGGCTGAACATGGTCTTGTGCTCAGGTCCTGCCTGAGAGGTGCTCAGATATCACTAACGCTTTCCAGATAAAGCAGCATATCTCACTCAGTGCATATACACAGCATTTATCAGCGCAGAAGCCAGTACATAAAAATGGTCAAATGGAAATAGTATTTTATTGTGGTACTGTTGGTACATAAAATAAATGATCTGCAACATTTTCATGAAACTAAATCATTGATTAGTGTCACTGAGTGGTGTCTTAAGCTAAATGTTAATGTCAGCATGCTAAAAATGCTCATAACAACAGTGCTAACATGCTGATGTGCTGAAACTTACCATGGTCACTATCTTAGTTTATCATGTTAGCATGCTAACATTTGCTAATTAGCAACACAAAGTGCAGTGGAGGCTGATGGGAATTTTAATCATAAACTACAATTTAAAATTCAGACCTGGTGACACAATATTAACGTCTTTTTAATGTCTTATTTCTATATATTTCCTTTCCTCTGTAAAACACTTGTTTCTGAACTGTGCTACATAAATAAACTTGCCCTGCTTTGAAGACGGGGTGAGGTTCAGAGATCATCAAAGTGATTACATTTAGTCCTGGGGGTGGGGGGCATGAATGTCTGTAACAAATGTCATGACAACAAATCTTGTCATGTTTTCCTGGACTGAGTGTTTTCACTTCAAAAACAGTACACCTACAAACTATATAGCTTCCTGTAATCTCAGTTTACTACTGATAGGGTACTGTAAATAGGGCCAGCTGAGGGAGAGGACTATATATCTCTGAAGTGGAAATCGGATTTCCCAACAGTATCTGTAGTGGTGTAAGGTAAAGCACGAGCTGCCATTCAGAAGTGTCTGTATATAGTCTCAAGTGGTTAACATTTAACTCATGTTACTACTGAAAGGTTCAGTGACATACAGTAAGTAACAAGTTGAATTCGATATCCACCTCTCTGTACAGGCAACAATATGACTCTACTTCTACATACTTTAAAATGATTATTCATAATGATCATAATTTGATGTGTGATTCATGATTTAGACCTCTGCTATCTGAAAAAGTCCTGACATCAGAGTGAACTTTTAGCCCTGATCCTACTCCACCCGCATCATGATAATGAAGACAGTAAAAGCTCCTATACACCCTTTTCTTAGCTTCAATTATACTCTGTGTAATTGTTTCTGAAAAGGTTTCGCATGACTTGACGTTTTGAAAGATTAATAACGACATAGAATGAACAGGGGGAATGATTAAATAAATGGATATAAAAGGAACAATGAAGAAAGTAATGAAGATAGAAAAGACAGAAATTATAAATTGTTTCAATGTGTTGAGGTGTAGAAAAACATCTAATGTTCCAACGATCACATGGTTACAGTAAAGTAAAGGTGTATCTATACTCACACAGACACACATCTCTTCTATCTCTCTGCTTATCTACGCTTACCTTGGTGTGTCCCCAGATGCTTTTATGATCCCGATCCTTATCCTGCTGCTGTCCTTCTGTGCCATTGGCACCATAAGGGCTGGGGCTGTGATTAACTCTTAACTGACTGGTGTTGGTGTTTAGATGAGTGATTATTAGTCATTTAAATCAGGAGAGACTTGGGAGCTGGAGATCTGGATGTGATGACGAGTGGACGGCGATGAGCTCGACCTGGCACCGGATGTGGAGACTGGGGGTGGATGGTGTCGGGGAGGGTCTCGGCAATACACGCTGAAATGACAGCTGACAGCAGAAGAGAGGAGAACAGATTTTAAAGTTTGACAGCAACAAAGTGATTGACAGGTTGAGACTGTGGCGAAATCTGATTGGTTATCGAAAACATCTGAAGCAGGAGAGAGCAAGAGAGAATTGTGAATGAATGAGGTATAAAGAGTCTCCCCGATTGAACTTATGCTTAGCTTCATAGATATCTTGCACGAAACTGAGTTTTCTTGCAAGATGGATATTCATGCATTTCTATGTTAAATCTGGTTGGTAAAAGCATGTGAGATATATATAATAAGAGACAGTCAATATAACAAATTTATCATGTATGATATTTGTTGATTACCATTTAATTAAGGACACCCATGTACTGAGGAGTGAAAAAAACCTGAAAAGACTAATCAGGTAGTTTATGGCCTGAACCTTTTTTAAAGAAGTATGTAAGTCTGTGTAGTTAATGTACCAAATGTATCGAGACACAGCTGCAAATGCTGTGATTTCTTATTGTAATTTGCTCAAGGACATCACATCATGTCTCTGTATGAAGTGACTGTTTGAGACGATGGCTCTGTTGTCTGAAACTCTGTCAGATTGCAAGTTGTGATAATGAACTCAGAGAGACAGCCTGTTGTTTGTTTATTAGAGAATTTCCACCACAGTACTTATCCACATGTAACTCCACATAGTTACTGCGGCACTGATTTTTGGTCGTTAAACGTATTGTATCTTTACAGGTAAGTATTTTTTGGACCATGTAGTTACGCACAAACTTTACATAAACACAGATATCTTTAGAGGCATCTTTAAAATAACCCTAGATACGTCCGCTATAGAGCCAGTCAGTATACACACCGCTGTAAATGCCGACACCGGCCTTTCTTTGGTTAATTATTGCATTAGAAAGGAACACTGATAAGATTTATAAGCTCTCTGAATTGCTTAAAGATTACACTGCAGAAAAAATGTTATGATACAAAAACAAACAGGAAAAAGATCACTTCCACTACTCTGTGACATCTTCACAATCACTCTGGTGATTATCATTAATATAAGAATGTATGAGAGAATGTGAACTGAATGTGCCGACTGAGATGATTGGCTTGTACATCCCTATGCAATAAAACAATCTGACTTCTCAAGGACTGGAAAAGGCAGTGCCCAATAGTTAAGATAAGCAGAGATGGAAAATGTGCTGCCTCTGACAGCGGAGAGTCTCATCCTGTCTTTCTGTCCAAAAAAGAAACACAAACTCTGTAATTATGACATTTTAATGATTTGGATGGTTACTGGCCACTAGATTAAATTTAGCAGTTTAAAGAGGAGTAAACAACCAACATGATGCTCCTTTATATATACTGTAAATAAAGACCTGTGATTTCTTGATATTACATCAAATTAAACTATTTCCCTTTACAATTGCCTGAATACCAAACTAATCTTTTAAGGAAAAATCTTGGCACCTCATGTGATGTATTAACCATTATCATGAAGGTTGCACCTTTTTCCGTTTAAACTTGCTGACATTACATAATACAACACAGACTGTAATGAGCTACTGATAACTGCAGTTTAGGAGCCATAGGTCGCAGTATACCTCGATTCCCCTTCCCAGGACACTCAGTAGGAGTGTAGGACTCGGAGAGAGAGGGACAGTCACCAGAGAATCAGTAACAGCTCCCAGCACAGAGGAGATCGTTTCAGAAAGGACATACAGCCTCTGGAAGCTTTGCTGGGAAAAGCAGCAAAACAACAACTGCTGACCAAAAGGGAGACTCCAAGACTGCATTTTCCAATTCTGCGTCCAGTGAAATTTACAGAAAGCTGCCATGAAGCTGAAGATACCAAACCCAGGACTGGATGAGCGGATCCCCTCTCATGCGGACCTGGAGAGGATGGAGAAAGAAGAGGCTGGGGAGAGGCCCAAATGGGACAACAAAGCCCAGTACCTGCTCACCTGTGTGGGCTTCTGTGTGGGACTTGGCAACGTCTGGAGGTTCCCATACCTGTGTCAAAGTCATGGAGGAGGTAAGATGTGAAGCGGCTGGATGTTTTCTGTTTCAGTATTTTTTTTTTTTAAAAATGCACAAAAAATAACTGAGATTTAGAAAAAGTATGTAACACAAATAAAGAGGTGAACTGTAACTACCTGACACATCTGAAGGGATATGTGCGTTAGAAAAATGAAAATGCTTGGTTTAAATTGTACATAGCATAGATAATAAAAAATGCTTTTTACAGTTTATGAGTGTCTTTATTGGAACATTTTTGTAAATGGCGTCGGCTGCTGAATATTTACTGACTTTCACTTAAGTACTGAATAAAGTCAAACACTCACTGCAGGGTTAACTCATTATGATGTGAATGTTGTACCTCCAGGAGCATTTATGATCCCGTTTCTGATCCTGCTGGTTCTGGAGGGAATCCCACTGCTGCACCTGGAGTTTGCCATCGGTCAGCGCCTGAGGAAAGGCAGCGTGGGAGTGTGGAGATCAATCAATCCCTGCCTGACTGGAGTTGGTGGGTAAACAAAAAAAACACAAATAAATAAAAACACACATGCACATGCCCCAGGGAAGGCAATAATGTCGATTAGAGCACCACATGACTGAAACATCTAAACAATTACTTGATATGTGGTACAGACATTTATGATCAGCATTTGGCTGAAAGCAAGTACAGCCTCACAGAGCTGCTAGCATGGCTGCAAACTTTTAGTTAAAAATTAAGACCACTACCACAAGACTCATTTTTCCATTCTGTTTCAGGTATTGCATCCTTGCTTGTCTCATTTTTGGTGGGTATGTACTACAACACCATCATGGCCTGGATCATGTGGTATCTCTTCAACTCCTTTCAAAGTCCTCTGCCTTGGAGCCAATGTCCTCTCAATGCTAACAGGACAGGTATAACTTCATCTATCAAAATAAAAGTCAGACTGAATCCAAAAAGGTTGAAGGTTTCTGATGTCCTGTTCTTCACTATATGATTCTTCGCAGGTCTGGTAGAGGAGTGTGCTCGGAGCACCACCGTTGACTACTTCTGGTACAGGGAGACTCTGAACACTTCAACAGGTATCGGTGAGTCTGGGGGCCTGCAGTGGTGGATGGTACTGGCCCTGGTAGCTGCCTGGTCTTTGCTCTACGTCTGCTGCATCCGGGGCATCGAGACCTCTGGAAAGGTCAGCACATTACATCTAAGTAATCCAATGTGGGAGTGATCCCTGCTACTGTGCATATATGTTAATTCAAATAAACGTTTTAATTATTTCATTAATTTCCCATTTCTCAGGCTGTGTACGTCACTTCCACTCTGCCATATTTGGTCCTCACCATCTTCCTCATCAGAGGACTGACTCTGAAAGGCTCCCTAGAGGGAGTCAAGTTCCTCTTCACGCCAGATGTAAGCAACGTTGTAACACACCGCCCAATATTGATACCACTCTTATACCTGTCTGATGCATAAAGTATAAGGATACAGTCAGAAGCTGGTTAGCTTAGCTTAGCATAGTGAGTGGAAACAGGGAAATGGCTAAAAAAAAAAAAAAATGTGACAGGAAATAGTTTTGCACATAATCTACTACTGAAATGCAAAAGATTAACAGGGTTGTAGTTACCACACAGAGATAACCACTCTGGCTGAATACTAAATGTGCAAAATTGCATCTAAATTGAAAATTAATTGAAGTGACTGAGATAAACTTTGATCATGGCACTGATAAAAGCTGATAGTGAAAGTTCAAAGACTATACTGCCAGCCACTGATGAGACATTTTCAGTAGTAATCCACTGATAAATTAAATATGAGTAATATTCATATGCCAACTTTGTTTTTTAAACTCCCATTTGCCTGATTTTATTATGTGTTGTTGATAATTATATTTGAGAAAAAAACAAAACATAACTATGATCCTAGTGTCCAGTACCTTGACATATTAATCATTAACAGTACCGAGGACAATGGGAGATAGTGTTTACTGTCAGTTTTAAAGAGCAGAAATATCACAAAAGGAAGTAATTAGCATAGGTATCTCAGCTCAGTTTTACTAAGAATGTATCTTTTGATTCTCTTTTAGGTGAATGAGTTAATGAATCCACAAACTTGGTTAGATGCAGGAGCCCAAGTTTTCTATTCCTTCTCTGTGGCTTTTGGAGGTCTCATCTCGTTCTCCAGTTACAACTCTGTTCAGTGAGTAACGGCCTCAAGTGCACAGTCACACAATGAGCCCTCGTTTGAACGCTTCTCCTCACATGATCATTATTTTTCTCGTAGCAACAACTGCGAGCAGGATGCCGTTCTCATCTCTATCATCAATGGCTGCACCTCAGTGTACTCTGCAACGGTTATCTACTCTATCATCGGCTTCCGGGCCACGCAAAAATACGATGACTGCATGGGAGAGTGAGTTTCAAACTTCTCAAAAAAGAGGGCTTAAGAAACACACTCTGAGTCACTTGTGTCAGACTGAACTCATCTCTCTGTGCTTTCTCTGCAGCAACATCCTGGAGCTGATAAATGCCTTCAACTATCCTGAAGGCACTATCACAGAGAGCAACTACAACGAGGTTCTGACGCACCTCAACCAAACGCAACCCGCTATCATTCAAGGGTTGCAAATCCAGACCTGTGACATGCAGACCTTCCTCAGTCAGGTCAGTAGAGAACATTAAATATTTCTCAGTACATTTAACTAAAATCTCTAGTTTCAGTCTCACAGAAATGCTTCAACAGATGGTCAATGATTGATTTATGTGGTGTTTACTCCTTCAGGGTGTGGAGGGAACAGGTTTGGCCTTCATCGTGTTCACGGAGGCAATCACCAAGATGCCTGTTTCTCCTCTCTGGGCTGTCCTCTTCTTCATCATGCTCTTCTGCCTCGGCCTCTCGACTATGTTTGGCAACATTGAGGGAGTCGTGGTTCCTTTGCAGGACCTCAGAGTGTTGCCCCGAACTTGGCCCAAAGAAGTTTTCTGTGGTAAATTTCCTATTAAATATAAAATACTTGTTCATGTGGGATTAGAAAATGCAATGTAGAGATATGAGTGTAACCACTTTTTTTGTAATTTTTTTTCAGGTCTGACTTGTTTAATTTCTTGCGTTTTCGGGCTCATATTTGCTCTGCGCTCTGGAAACTACTGGCTGGCTCTTTTTGACAACTTCGCAGGTTCTATCCCCCTTCTGATCATCGGATTCTGTGAAATGTTTGCTGTTATCTACATTTATGGGATAGACAGGTGAGTCTGTCCAGTAAGTGATCACATGTTAAGTTTTGTGACCGTATCTTACATAATTGCGACACCATTGTTCTGACAATCAGATATATAAACACCTGTCCAAGTACTCAAAACTCCCTCTGTGGTAGTTCCCGCTACAGCAGGTGAAAACAATACAGGCAATCCGCTGTTGTGGCTGGTCGCAAAGCAGGAAATAACAGCATATTGTGTTCTTAACCTTGGGACAGAGATAATGTCTTGCATTCATCATAGGAGAGATAAAGAAGTACAGAGTATCTTGTAATGTAGCAAGACTGTGGTGATGTATTTTTGCTCAGTGTTTCAATAATACTGTTGATCAAAGCGGGAAAAAATGCTACTCACAGTGACAAAATGTTCAAAAGATTGCATTATGTTATGTTTTTGTGCATTAAAGTTCAGGTTAGATTAAAGAAACAGAGTCCTGTTCTGTTTCTTTGAAGTTCAGTGCAGCATCAACCTGTTGAACACACACCAACAGGCTGCTTTATTTACTGTAACTAATAAAAGTGCAAGGTCGTCTTTTATGGATGCTTTCGTACACGATTAGCTGACATAAAATCTCCCTCTTATTGCCTCCGCACAGGTTTAACAAGGACATTGAGTTCATGATTGGCCACAAGCCCAATATGTTCTGGCAGGTGACATGGAGAGTGGTTAGCCCACTCATCATGATCGTCATCTTGATTTTCTACTTCATTACCCAAATCTCGAAGACACTCACTTATTTGGTCTGGGACGAGGAGGCGGTAAGTGTGCTTGTCATCATTTTTTTTCGATTTACTTCTCTTATCAATGATTCTTTTAAAATGTGATATGTTGCTATAAACCGTAACATTTTCTCTTGCCTGTGGCTATAGGCGAGCTTCCCCACCCTTGAACCGCGTCCATATCCCTCCTGGATCTACGTCATCATCTTCATCTTGGCTGGAGTTCCCAGTTTAGCCATCCCAGTTACCGCCCTCTTCAAGTTCATCCAGAGCAAATGCTGTAAGCAGAAGGACTACAGTGACAAGAAACTGGACACCATCTCTGCAAAAATACAAATGAGTGACAAAAAGTTTTAAATAGCTTTTCTATTGATTATTTAAAAATGTGTTGAGGTGGACCTGTTTTATTATACTTATTGCTTTTCTCTTCCTTGTGCCCTGTACAATAATAAAAGACTACTGACTGGAAAAGTAGAAGTAAATTTAGAAACATTTTCTGTAAAATACTTGTTTTGGAGAAAAGAGTAATTGATAATACTTTTCTTGTTATTGTAATATGTATGTACAATAGTATGAATCTGTTTATTACATTAAAGGAATAGTTGGACATTTTGGGAAATACACTAATTTGCTTTCTTGCTGAGAGTAAGACAAGAGGATTGATGCCACTCTAAAGTTTGTGCACTAAATATAAAGGTACAGCCAGCTGCTGGTTAGCTGAGCTTGGCTAGCTAGGAAAACAGCTAGCCCAGCTCTGTCTAAACATAATAAAGTCTGCGTACCAGCACATCTAAGGCTCTTATTAATTTTTGTATATCCCATTTGTTTAATCCGTGTAACAACAAAAAATGTAAAAATCAGTATGTCGTTTAACATGATTAGCTTTTCCCCCGTTTCCAGCCTTCATGCCAAGCTAAGCTAACCTGCTGCTGGCTGCAGCTATTTATATTTAGTACAAAGATATGAAAGTGGCATCAGTTTTGTCTCATTCTCTGTAAGAAAACCAATAAGCATATTGCTTAATATTGTAAATTTTACTATACACATGTTTCTAGTGTACAAAAATATTTTATTTTAATATTTTGTAAATAATCTTCAACAGAGTGAATTCTTGTTAAAACTTTTGACATACTGCAAGCATGTCTTTCTTTTTTAAAGCAAAAATTATTACATTCATGTGATCAGTGCATTTTAGTCAAACTGTTGTTGTCTATAAGTTTGTTAGTTTTTTATTGTGGGGGAGTGTTGTAAAGTTTTAACGTTTGGTGTATTTTACAAAACTGTACTTACACTGCCATAAACTGTCATCTGTACTCTGTATCAATACTCTTCTCTCAGAAATAGGCCTATGTGTTATAAGAGTAAATCATGTAGAATACATGAGCTTACTGGCACTTTAAATTATTTTGCTTGGCAACACTTGCATGTCACAGTTTCCTATTGTAACAGTGACTTTGAATAAACCTTCAAAATAAAACACTACTAACAAATTACCAAAGCAATTAATGTGATTCCCTCTCATTTGTCTGTGACAAAGGAGCATCCAGCATGAGCTTAGTAATTATTTTAGTGAATAAAATCTTTTTTCAGATTGGCCATGAAATTTTTATACATTTGACATTTGATTCTGAA
Source organism: Seriola aureovittata (assembly GCF_021018895.1). Lineage (NCBI taxonomy): Eukaryota > Metazoa > Chordata > Actinopteri > Carangiformes > Carangidae > Seriola > Seriola aureovittata. The sequence continues at coordinate 19,710,947 of NC_079379.1, forward strand.
ACTGAATGACTTTATTTGACTATATATTTATGACTTAACTTATATATACGGCTGTAAGTTCAGAGTGTGCTCTGGCTAATCAGTGATCTGCAACAGTAAAAGATCATAAACATGTCAACATTGCTGAGTGCCTCCATGTGGACGTTCATACTTATACACAAACCCCTCACTAATGATTCAACTGTACTGTAGTAAACACTGCGTCTCTGCTTCAGTACACATGTGTTCGCCATGAGACTGGTACTTCCGAACCCAGGTCTGGATCTCCGGATCCCTAACTATGAGGATCTAGACAGGAAGGAGAAGGAGGAGGCTGGTGACAGGCCCAATTGGGACAACAAAGCCCAGTACATCCTAACCTGTGTTGGCTTCTGCATTGGGCTTGGCAACGTGTGGCGATTCCCTTACTTGTGTCAAAGTCATGGAGGAGGTAAGCCGATACAGGCGGGACATGAACATATCTGGTTAAGTTGAATAACTTATTGTGATGTAATGTCCCTGACTTGTAAGCTGCTTTGGATAAAAGCGTCCTCCAAATGAGTAAATGTAAATGCGATGTAATGATTTACAAATGAATTAATGTTTGAGGTAACCAGGAATTATTTTATTGTGATCAATTATGTATGTATATTTCCTCTAAGGGACATTTTATAGTGCAGAATTTGTCTATGAGGGGTTGTAAAAGGCCAAATACCTGAACCATGAACTTAACCATTTTACTTCCAACAAAATCACTGGTCCTTTGTACCTGAGGATAAATGGTAAGTTAAATATATCACTCATTCATGGCTACGACAGAATGGCATGAAATTACCATCAAGTTATATTAATGATTCTCAAGTGTATGAGGTTCTCTGAAGTAATGACTAACCTGTGGCATTACAATTGAGTTTAAACTGAATGCTAAGAATGCATTCATACTGCATATATTTGGGTGTGTATAAGTTTGTGTTAAGTGGGTCATCGCTGCGCACTGAGCCACAGGAGATGTGACAGATTTCAAAGGTGACTTGTTAACTTAAGTCCATACAGTTAAAACCACTGTCCATAGTCCATGCTATCAGCAATATACTGATGGATACAAAACAATACCAATGTTACACTTGTGTCTGCTGTAAGTGTGATATGATTGCATTATATTTTTTGTCCATTAAGTAAAAAACTTTACTGAATGGTATTACAAATTGCATTGACTCTGCTTATCATGATTTTATATAACAACAAATGAGTCACCTTTGAGTGTACACTGTAGTTAATACATAACTGTTATTAATTACCGTTATCAGCAAAGTTCTTTATTTAAACATTTTATATATGTCATATTTCAACCCTGCCAAGTTCCATCCACGAAAGGCCATATATGTGTTGCCATCTGCAACACCTCATCATACTCATTTGTCATGCCTTGTCCAAAATCTAATTACACCAGCATAAAACTTTTAAATGCAGCGAGTGGAATAGTGATATGGGTTCCTTGAATTTCATGAGGTATTTTCTTGTGGACCGAAATGGAACCGAGGAAAGGAGCAGTTTTACTGTATGTCAGTGTTAACGAGCACCTGTCATGGTGGCTGATAAAGGAACTGCCGACAAGACTATCAAAGAGATATTTACGTCCCAGTAAAAGATCACATTTTTAGAATTGAAAATTCAAATCACTGATCACATACATTTAACATTTTCCAGGTGCCTTTTTGATTCCCTACCTGATCCTGCTGGTGTTGGAGGGAATGCCTCTTCTGCTGATGGAGTTTGCCATCGGCCAGCGTCTCAGGAAAGGCAGCGTGGGAGTGTGGAGGGCCATCAGCCCTTATCTGACTGGTATTGGTAAGTAGAGTAGGCTCTGGAGCAAAACCGGGTATCTGGCGTCCTATCAGTATGATATCACAGTTAATGGTGCTGTCCCTCAGGTATAGCCTCCATGCTGGTATCCTTTTTGGTTGGACTGTACTACAACACCTTAATAGCCTGGATATTGTGGTATCTCTTCAATTCCTTTCAAGACCCACTGCCCTGGGCCCAGTGTCCTCTCAATGACAATAGGACAGGTATTACACACATTTATATCACACACATACACATGTACACTAAAGAATACTAATTGCATCATTATTTATGCATATTTTTTTGATCCCTCAGGATTTGTATCTGAGTGTCAACAGAGCTCCACCATAGATTATTTCTTTTACCGAGTGACTCTGAATAGTTCGGCCTCTATAGCTGAGTCTGGAGGAATCCACTGGCCCATAGTCGTCTGCCTGTTAGCTGCCTGGACGATAATCGCTATCTGCTGTATAAGGGGCATCGGCACTTCAGGCAAGGTTTGTTCAACCTTCAGTTACACGAATACAAGGATAACTGTGGCACATTTACAAGGACACTCAGAATTTCATAGTCGTAGTGCTGCTCATATAGCCTCTTGTATCATAAAGACAACAATGGTCGAAGCTCTCGTCAAAGCACAATCACCACTACCTGCTCCTGACAAGAAACCACGTTTATTGGCAGAGAAAACCTACAAATAGCCCTTTTAAAGCTGCATGTCTCACACAAAAATAAATTGCATTCTTTGTAAAGCAAAAGAACCCACCTTGTCAACTTTTTTTCTCTTCCAGCAGCAACATACACTCCACATGTAGGGAAATCCAAAGCTTGACAGACCCAGTGCCAGTTGACAGTTGATATCTGGGGAAGGGATTTAGCAAATGGTCAATTATGATACATTGCTGAAAAAACTTAAGTCGGATTTCCATTATCAATTATTCCATGTTTTCTCGTTATGACCTCAGGCAGTTTACATCACAGCCACCCTGCCGTACATAGTGCTGGTCATCTTCCTGATCCGTGGACTGACTCTTAAAGGAGCCCTGAGTGGAATAAAGTTCCTCTTCACACCAGACGTATGTTTCAAATCTAGATTGGAATAAAAAAGTGTGTTTTATCTCAAATCAATCTCACACGCTTCACTCTTGCAGGTGGAGGAGTTGATTAAACCAACAACTTGGCTGGATGCAGGTGCCCAGGTCTTTTATTCCTTTGGTTTGGCATGGGGAGGCCTCATCTCCTTCTCAAGCTACAACCCTGTTCAGTAAGAGACATTTAGAAGACCTGTTGTGTTTTATAACCACATAGAAGTTCAACTCTTATTCAGCTCACTGAAACACAATGAAATGAAAAAGAAATTAGCCATTGTCAGACATGATGTGTCCTTCATTTTTTTGCCTGTTATCTCTCCCAAGCAACAACTGTATGCAAGATGCTGTGATCCTGACTGCAATTACTGGTTTCACCTCAATCTATGCTGCCACAGTCACCTACACCATCATTGGCTTCAGGGCCACTGAGAAATATGACAACTGTATCAATGGGTGAGTACAGTTCGATTATGATAAGCAAATATATGTGGATTCATCTCTGACTTACAGTATATTGACAAAAAATATTGGGCCTTTAAAGAAGGGTATAGAGATCTCTTGTAAGTTATGCAATTGCTACATAGTACAAAGTCTATTTTAGTTTTCCCCAGGACAGTGTTTGCTTACTGTTACAGTATAACAGATAACAATTCATACAGGAAAATCTGAACTAATATGGCATAGCTTTGGAAAACACCCAGCATACCAAGTCAGACATCGATAGCTTCAACTGTACTTTGAAATATATTTTTGACGTTGTCAGATGTTGTCCCCCATCTTTTACAGACACACTAGCAAGTATTAAGACAGACTTGAAAAATCTGAACCCATATTTTAATGTTGACTCCAGTAATCCAGAGTTACTTATCAGTGACATATTTTTTTTTCTAGAAACATCATGACATTATTAAACGCATTTGAACTTCCTGAAGATAACATCACTACAAGCAACTATGAGGAAGTGTTCAATCATTTCAACAGCTCCTATCCTGACACTGTTCTTGGATTGGACATCAAAACCTGTGACATGCACAAACTCCTCAGCGAGGTAACTATATTGATGAATATCTATCAGATTCCTCAGTTATTACCGTTTGTTACTCTAATCTGAATTGTGTTTGCTCAGGGAGTGGAGGGAACAGGTTTGGCCTTTATTGTGTTTACAGAAGCCATCACCAAGATGCCTGGCTCTCCAGCGTGGTCTGTCCTATTTTTCATCATGCTTCTCTGCTTGGGGGTCTCGACCCTGTTTGGCAACATTGAAGGAGTGGTGGTACCCTTGAAAGACCTGAACGTATTCCCTAAAAAATGGCCCCACGAAGTACTGACTGGTAACCTGGTTTTAAAAATCAACTCTGTCAGTTTCTCAGCTTTTCATCTACTAATGAAACAACTTTAGAGTTTGTCTTTGCTTTCTGTTTGGTGCAGGAACAACATGTGTTGTCGCCTTCCTCATCTCCCTCCTGTTTGCGCAGCACTCAGGGCTTTATTGGGTAACTCTCTTTGACAACTTTGCTGGATCTGTTCCACTTCTGACCATTGGATTGTTTGAGATGATAGCTGTCGTGTACATCTATGGCATAGACAGGTTAGTGCCTATTCAAACTATTTTAGCAACACATTGCCTTTTTGTGTTTGCATTACATCTTGATACTGGCTTCAATATGACCATACACTTACCAGCACCAATCTCTACCAGTTTTTGAGCAAAAAACCCTAGACCTATTCAAGTCCTGTGTTACAGGATTTCATTACATATTTCAAAACTTTTCAAAACTAAATTAAAACTTCTTGTGTGTCAGGTTCAATGAGGATTTGAAGTTCATGGTCGGACATAAGCCTTCCATCTTCTGGCAGGTTTCATGGAGGTTCATCAGTCCTCTAATCGTCCTGGTTATTTTGGTTTTCTACCTGGTGACCCAAACCCAAGAAGAGCTCACATATTTAGTCTGGGACCCCAACTCTGTAAGAACACAAGCTCTGTGATCATCTCATTTAACAGCATATGAATTCCTGCTTTATGTTGTTTTTTTGTTCCCTCATTGCAAAATACACAAATTATATGGCACTAATGTTTTTCTTCTGTTGTATAGCATATATTAAATAGCTTCACCGTATTTCACCAAAGTTTGGAAATCATTTGAATGCTAAATACACTAACTATACTGCTATTTGTTCTATAGGAGGAGTTTCCATCTCTGGCATCAGTACCGTACCCTTCATGGGTAGGTGCAGTCATATTTCTTTTGGCAGGAGTCCCCAGCCTGGCAGGGCCTGCGTTTGCATTATGTCGACTGCTCTTTGTTTGCTGCAAGAAAAAAATTGTATCCTGAGAAAAAATTAGCCAAATTTCCTAAAATGTTTTAAGTCATACATTTCAGAGTACAACAATATGCAAGGTTATTTAATTTGCCTTCTTAAAGTCAATTAACATCACAAGAATTCCAATGTTTTATATGAATGCACGGGTATGTTTAAATGCACAATGCTGATGTTTTAGTGACGCACTTCAATAACATACTCTGAATTTCTGCTCATATTTTGTAGTTATATGGCTGCTGTATAAATAAACTTACTCATTGCACAGATTTCTCGTTCCATTGGACAAAATTAGTTTTCGATCCATACATGCTTTTTACCTGCCTATGCTATTTATAGAGGGGCATATTGGTTTGTAAATGTATAGTTTACTTGTAAGTTTTGCTGTTGAAATCATTTTTGTCTCAGTGTAATATAATTTTGACTAAATAACTTTACAAGCCTTGGATTTTTGTGCTCTTATTTTATATATTATTTTTTAATTTGCTCTACCTTGATGTATTTGAGTGAAAATAAAAGTTGAATAAGTGAAAACTATAGGAAATACCCTCCAGTATTTAAAAAAATGTCTGCCTATCAAAAGAAACAAAATTACACCAAATAAAATCTTTTATGAAAATGGCCAAAATCTGAGCATTGTGTGCATAAGACCTCTGGAGAAAACTTGAATGTGAAGTACAGACTAACGGCTGCCATAAACAATGAAGCTCTTTCAAAGAAATTACATCTGCATTTAGATACAAGAGTTTTCTTCGTGGTGTGTTAAAGAGTAACTTTTAACAGAAGACAGGAGGTGAGATGAGGCAGTGCATCAGTTGATCTTTAACAGCATGAGCTGTTTGATGTCACTTCATGTGTTTGGGACCTAACCACACAGTATAGATGTTTAAAAATGAATAAGAACAGCAAATTGGCCAAGAGAGGGAGACATCACACTGCGAGAACACAGAGTGGTAGTAAGGTCCGGTGAACCAGACGCAGGAAAGCACAACACACTGTGGCAGGATACTTTGCATGTGATTGAGGTACAGGAGAAACGTAAAAGGCTCTTCAACTGTGATAATGTGATAACATAGTTGCTAAAATAATAAATCCATTATTTGAGCACTCATCGAACTACAGCATAGTGATCTACTATATGATTTAATCTGATTATTCTATTTTTCATTATAACAATATAAATAAACGCTGACATGGATTGATCAGCACACCGCGGTGCCGATACACAATACACTAAATATCATTTACAAGTAATAATAAGTAACTTCAATAACTAATTATAACTATAAAATAACATGTTATTGAAGAATGTTCTAGCCAAACTGAACTTTGCTTCTTATTCATTTAGTGCATCTGGACAATTGCCAAACCATTGTCTTTTAATAATTCACAAAAATAACGATAACAGTATCAGAAAGCTTTACATGATGTACCTGTCCATGTGCTGATGTCTTATAAAACATCTGAATCCTACTGAGGCATCATCACGAGGTCACTCATTAATATCGGTAGAACACCACAGTAGATTTAACATGAAACCGTGTGAGCTAGCACAACGCTCATGAATTGTTACATCATCAACATAAACGCAATCTGGGGTAATTTCAGAAGTGGGGGACACAGTAAAGTTATCCAGAGTCTAGGAGTCCTTTCGTGGTTTTCTCAAATTATGAAAATTGTGGTGTGTGTGTTTTTTGTTTTAGAAACATGGTGTCAAATGTTATACAATATATGGGATGTCTCTCATGATTATAACAGAAGTACATTCCAGCTTATAGAACTGCATTATAAAACTTTATAATAAAGCCTGAACAAGCAATTATTAACAATGCCCAGGACAACTGGAAACAGTGTTTACTACAGGTTTTGATTAGTACTAAATCTCAGGTTTGTTTTATTAAATCATACCAGCTTCAATTATCTCTGAATTAGTTCATAAATCCATATGACATGGTTGGAGGCAAGTGAACAGGTTTTCTTTCCTTTGACCTCCTTGGAGGGTTCACCTCATTCTCAAGGTGAAACTCTACTCAGTGAGTGACTGCCTCAGCTGTAAAGTTAGAGTTAGTTTGGCGAACCTTCCATTCAACAGTTTCCTACACTTGATACCCCTTCTTAATATTCCTGGAGCAACAACTCAGCAAGACTGGTGGTATAAAAATAGAAGTACAGACTGTGCACTAGCCAATCTGAACTGCACCAGATAAAGTAAAAGATCATAAACATGTCTCAACCTTGGCAAGTGCATACTCCAAGCGCTCACTTCAACGTCCAAGAACGATCGTGTTAACATCTTTGCTTTAGCCGGTTCGCCATGAGACTGGTATTTCCCAACCGGGGACTGGATCTGCGGATCCCTAACTATGAGGATCTGGAGAGGCTAGAGAAGGAGGAGGCCAGTGACAGGCCCAAGTGGGACAACAAAGCCCAGTACATCCTAACCTGTGTGGGTTTCTGCATTGGGATTGGCAACGTGTGGCGATTCCCTTACTTATGTCAAAGTCATGGAGGAGGTAAGCCGAGATAGAATGGTAAAAAAATGTCTTCTTATATCACTGTAAGTAACTTTATGGTCTTTCCCCTGCGATTTTCCTGGAGGGACAAATTCTAGCAGTGCAATATTAGTATGAGTCTTCAAGAGAAAGGTTCAAAAGGCAAGTGCTGATATAGTGAACTCTGAACTCTTTCACTTTCAAAGAAATCGCTAGCACTTTGTGTTTTTTTTTTTCAAAAGTGGCTGTGTTAAGTAATACTGTGGATTAAGCCACAGGGGATGAGACAATTTTCTTAAGATAATATATTAGAATTCAATTTCATTATTTACCACAACACAACAGACAACACACTAACAGGATAAGACAGGGAAAACAAAACAGCACAGCACAGCTACTAAAGAACCAGGACATATAAGGGATTTAGATTGTCTCACGTTGGTCAACTTGGAGTTGGATTACGCAAGTGCAAGTATGTGTACATGTTTATGTGTGAGAGCGTGTATATTTGGTTGTGGGAGTGAGGCAATGAGTAAGTATGAGGGAGAGAGTATGAATAAATATTCTCTCCTATAAATAAATATGTAGTAGTGCTTAAAGTACTTTTTACCACCACAAATACTCAAATACTACCACTACAACTACTACTAGCGCCAATAAAAATAATAATAATGGTCGAAAAGTAGTATTGTAATTGTTGCCTTTTGTAATCATTCATGTTAGCATCTTCTCTGTTCTGCTCTGATTTGTGTTTGTTTTTGGTTGTTGCAACCGATATCCAAGCTTTGGATCACCTCCACTGGAAAGACTCCCATGTTTGCAACCTGAGAGTGATACGTCATCAAACAGCTCAATTACAAAGATAGCTTTGTAGAGGCTAAAAATACTGCACTAGACTGTAAAGCATTGCTCTATATCCATTAAATTTGTGTTTTCATGATGGAGTTTGTCTAATTTGAGGTGTTTTCAGGCACTTTTCTAAAACATCAAGACTGATATCGGAGCAATCAGGAAATATCCAGATTTTGCAATAGTTGGAATTACCACTTGGATATTGACATAGTTGCCATTTAAAAATGGGAAACTGCAACAAAAATATATTGTATGCACAGAGCATTAGAGCCACAATTAGTGACTATTCTACAAGCAAGCCTTCAAGCTATCTTGCTAGCTTGTAAACTAGTGCTTGCTCATTGTAAAATACCAGTAACTTGGACTACACTATACACCTTAAAATCCCTGGCAGGGCTGCCAGAAGTTACCATTAAGTTTTTGTAACTATATAATAAAACCAATTGTGGCAATAACTGATTTTATTGTCAGAATAAATACAGCAATCAAGCAATGTAAAGGGGTTCTACTGATTCTGCCAGTGGTTATAAACAAAAAAAAAAAACAATGGCTTGGAGTAAACAAATTAGTGAACTGTGCACACAGATAAATAAAGTGTTTGCTGAGTTTAGCTATCCATTTGTACAAATTCAACAAAAGTGTACACACAGATTAGCAAACAGCAGATGAGAGCAAATTCAGTTTAGGGGAAATTCTGAGTTAATTCTTCTGGAATATCAGCAAACAAAACAGACAAACAGGATATACTCAGGAGTATAGCAGGAGTCCAGCAATGAGACAGAGGAAAGGCAGTCCATTATGTACTCAGAGACTCAGCGCAGAGGTTGCAGGTATGAGCAAACAACCCAACCAACTACCTGCACAGAGAAAACAAAGCAGGACAAGAAAGACAGGCAGAAAGAGCAGGTGGGGCTGTCACAAGGGTCAGTATCATTTATGACCCTATCCTGTGGGAATGTTTTACACCCTAGGCTACTCTGTTCTTTTTGGGAGTCTAACAAGGCTTCCGATTGTCAGAAATTCAGTGATACAGATTTAATATTGTAACACCGATCGTCTTCATTTTCCAGGAGCCTTTTTGATCCCATACCTGATCCTGCTGGTGTTGGAGGGAATGCCACTCCTGCTGATGGAGTTTGCCATTGGCCAGCGCCTGAGGAAAGGCAGTGTGGGAGTGTGGAGGGCTATCAGCCCTTATCTGACTGGTATTGGTATGTAAAATAGGCTCTGGAACAATATGTCCAAAGCAGAGGCAAAATAAATGCATATAAAACAAGACAGCACAGCAACGCAAAGCTTTCAATGAATATCTGACTTCCTGTGAGTGTGAAATCACAGTTAATGGTGCTGTCCCTCAGGTATAGCCTCCATGCTGGTATCCTTTTTGGTTGGACTATACTACAACACCTTGATAGCCTGGATCATGTGGTATTTCTTCAACTCCTTTCAAGACCCACTGCCTTGGACCCAGTGTCCTCTTGCTGACAATGGGACAGGTATTTGGAAACACACACTCTCTCTCACACACACACACACACACACACACACACACACACACACACACACACACACACACACACACACACACACACACACACACACACACACACACATACATACACACACACACACACACGCTCAACACAGTAAGAACTCTACTCATGATTAAAACATTTGCAGAAACCTCTCTCTTGCCCCTGCAGCATTTGTACCAGAGTGTCAACAGAGCTCTACTGTGGACTACTATTTTTACCGAGTGACTCTAAATAGTTCAGCCTCTATAGCTGACTCTGAGGGACTCCACTGGCCCATAGTAGTCTGCCTCTTAGCTGCCTGGACACTCATCTGTATCTGCTATATACGGGGCATCAGCACTTCAGGCAAGGTTTGTTGAACCTGCTGTTAAATAATATATATTACTGAATCACAACTATCAATCACTATCATTTCATGCTTTTTTTAATATCTTGTCTTCACCTCAGGCAGTGTATGTCACAGCCATCCTGCCGTACATAGTGCTGGCCATCTTCCTGGTCCGAGGACTGACTCTTAAAGGAGCCCTGAGCGGAATAAAGTTCCTCTTCACACCAGACGTATGTTTCAAATCTTGATAACCAAAACTATATATTAACCTGGTATATATAGCATATATGTTTGTACAAAACAAAACAAAAGATTAAATGCTAATTGAACATGCCAGAACGAAATACCCCTTTCAGTACCATGGATAGCGCCACTTGGCCAGGCGTGCCAAAACACTTTAAACTTCCGGATTTATGTCAAAATGTAATAGTACAATGTGCTAAAAAATAAATAGGCCATTGTCACAGGTGTGAAAGTCCATTTCTGATTTTATAGTTATTTGTTCTATAGACTGTTCCATAGTCGGACTCGCCAGAGGAAACACCAGGAGAATATAGACCAGAGGTCTTGATGCCTGTCAAATAATGTGCATGTCAATTAGGGTTACTGTACATTTGTACAACACTTGGCATAACCATGGTGTAAACCAGGGGCTTAAGGCTAAGCCACGATTCCAATTCACTGAGCCTTGCCTCCATTACGGCAAATAAACTACTTTATTTACATGTATCATTATTACTAAAGGAGTAGAGGAATAATTAAACATGAGACACACCAAGCAAGTGAGATCTAAGAGAATGGGAAGGAGAAAGAGCACAGCTAAAGAAACTATCAGATCTGAATAGCATGTAAACAACAGAAACAGCAGCAATTGGAAAGTTACACGTAATTCAGAAACTTTAACTGGGCAAACAGGAGGAGATCAAAACAAGGCTTTGTACTAAAATACCAGCATGACCAATTATACATGTTAAACGGAGGGACTTAAATATAAAGGTCTGCGTCAAATAAAGGCCTGTTACCTTCTGCAGTTGAGGTAAGTAAAAGCCTTGGCCACTATTTGCGGAAATAAGGTAGTTGTTGTGGACCTCTTGTAAAGATCTTCGATAGTGCAATAGAAACTGTTTGTGCCAAGTCGTTTTGAAAGAGAAACAGCCAATGGGAAAAGTCCAACACTTGGACTGACCAATGGTAAAACTTCATCACTCACTGAACTCTACCACTCACTCAGTCAGTCAGGGACATTTATGGATGTAGCGCTGGCCCATGGCCAGTCCAGCCAAAAAAAAATGTGTTGTATCTCAAAGCTCAAAACTACATACTTTTGCAGGTGGAGGAGTTGATGAAACCAACAACTTGGCTGGATGCAGGTGCCCAGGTCTTTTATGCCTTCAGTATAGCATGGGGAGGCCTCATCTCCTTCTCAAGCTACAACCCTGTTCAGTAAGAGACATTTAGAAGACCTGTTGTGTTTTATAACCACATAGAAGTTCAACTCTTATTCAGCTCACATCAATGAAAATGAAAAAGAAAGTAGCCATTGTCAGACATGATGTGTCCTTCATTTTTTGCCTGTTATCTCTCCCAAGCAACAACTGTATGCAAGATGCTGTGATCCTGACTGCAATTACTGGTTTCACCTCAATCTATGCTGCCACAGTCACCTACACCATCATTGGCTTCAGGGCCACTGAGAAATATGACAACTGTATCAATGAGTGAGTACAGTTTTGAAAAAGTTAAGCAGACCCCGCCTTTTTTTAAAATTCCTTTTTTCAATAATGATAAACAATTCTTCACTTATATGTGTATTACTCTCAGATGTACTGTATATGGAAAACAAATTATTGATTGGGCCTTAAGAGAATGGGTCTAGAGATTGTTATGTCTATCTTACATTACTCACACACATATGTATGATGAAAAGAGTTATTGGGCCACTGAGAAATATGATCATCGTATCAACGAGTGACTAGTCACAGAATTTGTATTTTAAAGTGCATTTTCAAGACTTTTTTTAAAAGTGCAATCAAAATCTAAAAAGGGGAAGCCCTAACGCTTGGAAAAATAGATCAAACGTTTTCTAATGCCGTCAGAGTTTTGTTTATATCAGTAATGTCTTTAATGAGCATAGCAAAACTGAAATATTTTTTTTAATCATGATAACTTGACTAACAACATGCTCATTTTCTATCCATAACTTCAATTCTTCAGTTGTGTACATAACTCAAATTTTGAGGGGCAAAAAAAAATACAAATATGATTTGTATTGTTCCAGTAATCCAGAGTTACTAATCAAAGACATATTTTTTTTCTAGAAACATCATGACATTATTAAACACATTTGAACTACCTGAAGATAACATCACTACGAGCAACTATGAGGAAGTGTTCGCTCATTTCAACAGCTCCTATCCTGACACTGTTCTTGGATTGGACATCAAAACCTGTGACATGCACAAACTCCTCAGCGAGGTAACTATATTGATGAATATCTATCAGATTCCTCAGTTATTACCGTTTGTTACTCTAATCTGAATTGTGTTTGCTCAGGGAGTGGAGGGAACAGGTTTGGCCTTTATTGTGTTTACAGAAGCCATCACCAAGATGCCTGGCTCTCCAGCGTGGTCTGTCCTATTTTTCATCATGCTTCTCTGCTTGGGGGTCTCGACCCTGTTTGGCAACATTGAAGGAGTGGTGGTACCCTTGAAAGACCTGAATATGTTTCCTAAAAAATGGCCCCAGGAAGCACTGACTGGTATTCTGTTTTGTAGTTAAATTAATCTATACGTCGGCTTTGCAACCGCAGATGAAGTGATTGTCTGGTTTGTGTTTTAACACAAACTCCCCTGTTTTTGTTCATGTGTGTTTCAGGAACAACATGCGTTGTTGCCTTTGTCATCTCCCTCCTGTTTGCGCAGCACTCAGGGCTTTATTGGGTAACTCTCTTTGACAACTTTGCTGGATCGGTTCCACTTCTGACCATTGGATTGTTTGAGTTGATAGCTGTCGTGTACATCTACGGCATAGACAGGTTAGTGCACAAAGCTCCTGTATTCAGTTAATACGGTATTGTGTGATATTGTACAGCCTACTGTGAAATATTAGCAGCCACTTTTGAGCTTTGTTCTAATGACGGATTAAATATTAATGATAATAACAGTTATCCATATAATATATTTACTTAAATCTTTGCTGATTAATATTTTTAATGGAAAAAATGACTACGTCACGTCAACCTACAGATAAGTATCAATCTACTTGGAGTTCCCCTCTACTGTTTTAGCACCTTTCAGCTCACTGTTTTGGTTTTATATCCCACAAATTTACTGTTTATTGGTATTATATTGTATCTGTTTTATTTTAAGTCTGATATATGTTTTGTAACATGTATGATCTGTCTTGTATGTGCCACTATCTTGGCCAGGACCCTCCTGTAAAACAGCTTTTTAATTTCTGTGTGGAACTTTCCTGATTAAATAAAGTTATATATCATAATCTAATTAAAACCTTCATGTGTGACAGGTTCAATGAGGACATGGAGTTCATGATTGGACATAAGCCCTCCATCTTCTGGCAGGTTTCATGGAGGTTCATCAGTCCTCTAATCATCCTGGTTATCTTAGTTTTCTACCTGGTAACCCAAGCCCAAGAGGAGCTCACCTATTTAGTCTGGGACCCCAACTCTGTAAGAACACAAACTCATAACAGTAATCTGAGATCATTAATATTTGGGTGTCAGATCAGACTGAAACTCCAAGCCCTTTTTCTCTGATCATGCCTTATTAAAAAAGACAAATTCATAATATAATATTTTTATGGTAAATGTTGTTGATACTACAGCATATAATGATAACTCACTTACTTGTCAGTAATCATACTGTTCTGTGGTTTACAGGAGGGGTTTCCATCGCTGGCATCAATACCGTACCCTTCATGGATAAGTGCAGTCATATTTCTTTTGGCCGGAGTCCCCAGCCTGGCAGTGCCTGTGTATGCATTATGTCGACTGATCTTTGTTGGCTGCAAGAAAAAATGTGCATCCACAGAAAAAATGAAGCAAATTTCTTAAAGTAATTAAAACATCGTAAAATTAGAGTAGAACAAAATGCATGATATTTTTTAAAATTTGTTGTGTTGCTTTCATAAGAAAATCTTTAAGCTTATTTGGTTTTCCGCTGCAAACTGTGGGGCACAAGGCTGAGCTGTTAATGATGTCAATGAATGTAAATTGGACATATTTCTGCTCATGCTTTATGGCTGCCCTATCAATGAGTTTCTTATTGTATTGCATCTTTTTTTATTTTATTAAAAGGCAAGACATTATGCTGTTTTTCATCCATCCACGCTCTATAGCTGCCGATCCTGTTTAGCAACGCGCATGTAGTTTTGTACATGAATATAGCTTGCTTGTGAGTTTTGTCATTAAACTATTTTTGTCACTTTAAAACTTTACTCACTTTACTTTCAACAGATTTTTACCTTGACACCATGAATTGTCCGATAACTTGAATATAAGTACATACTCATAATGTGGCCAACTTTAAGATGATCCCTCAAAAAATAAAAAAAAACAATGGGGCCTAATATATTTATAATATATAGCCCTTGTGGTGTGTTCAAGAGGAGAAGACACAAGTTGATGTGAGTCAATGCATCAGCACTAGCTGTTTGATATCAGTTCGGTATGTGTAGGCCCTAATTATACAGTTCAGTGATAAGACAGGCAGAAAATTAATGAGGAGAAAGGATTTTTTTTCTCAAATGAAGTGGAAATGCCCAAATCTGCAAATATTTTAGAAGTAAGTTACATTAACTTTACGTAAAATTATTAGAGAATATTCCCTTAAACCCTAAATTATATATTTGGAATTACATGGATGACAAAAACTGAATCAGTTGGACTTATGAGTGCAAAAAGAGAGATTAACAATATGAATGAGAAATTATGGCTACAAACCTTTGCATCATTACATTGTTTTGATCTCTTACATACATATGTACATAAGCACTACTACTGAGCCATTTAAGTATGTATATATATTAATATACTGTATATATGTGGGGTATGCATATGTATGCGTAAAACATATACATACATATACATGTGAATGTATTTTGTACAGTCAAGTATATGCATGTATATGTGCGTACGGGTATATACGTATGGATATGAGTATGTATGAATATAGCTTGTGTACTGTATGTTTAACCTGCAGCAACAGAGCCTGAAAAAAAGAACAAGTTTTCTTGTTTTGTCTGGCCTGGTGGAGGAGGCTATAGATGCACTTTTTGTTGTGATATTGCTGTTTTTAATTTAATTTCTTTATTTTTGCACATTTTTTGTTCAAATATTGTGTTTAATAAATATGTTTCCATTCAAAAATGCTTTAAGGATTAGACATTTTTTGATTCTTAATTGCAGTTGCCAATTATGTGTTTGCAGAACGGGACATGCACGCACGCACTATTTGGGACTTGCAGAAGCATGTTTACACCAGCAGGTGGCAGAAACAGACTTGGAATTGTATTGTTTCAACAGAAAGAGAATTACAGATGTCAATAATCATTATGAGATGTAGGAGAAAATCAATTCACATTTACAGTGTTTTTACATTTACGGTTTTTCATGAGCTAATTGTGTCAAATATGGGAATTATTAAGTCAATAAGCTTTAAACTGATATAGTCATGAAACTTTCTAGCTACACGTCCAATATTTTTCTGTTAAAAGGATAGGCTCGCAATTTTTCAAGTCTTTCCAAACAATAGTCAGGTGCCCATACTGGCCATTTTGCTGTTCATACAGGCTATCAACAGATTCCTTCCAAATGCGCTTCCATAGCAAGTGCTGGACTGGACTAACAGAGGGAAATCCACACTGACTGAGACCAAGACTAAAACTACTCACAGAAAGGATCCAGCCAAATGGCTAAGCAATAATATTAACATTTTTTGCTATGAAGCTTTTGATGTAACTTTGAATCAATTTCAAAAGCATTTGTGCAACTGTTTTACAAATTATAGCATTTGTGGCGAATTGTATTTGATTCAGTCAGTCGGTCATTCATTTCGGTACCTGATGCAAGTTACCACCAAAAAAATCTTTAATTAACACTTGGTGTGCTGCTCGTCAGTGAGTACATCCTCATGGGAATCAACATTGGCAAGAACAATATAACAGGTTGGGAAGGGAGAAGAGAATAAACCTGAGCTCATCGTCACAGACAGGAAACACAGGCATGAAGGTTTTATTATTATTACTAACTCAGTTATTTCTAATCTGCAGATAAGTAATGTAACTAAAACCGCAATCTGCAATCAAAACGGCTTCCCCAGATTACCATGATTGACATTACATGATTGCATCCTATTTACTATCTGCCTAGTGTCAGCTGGTTTCAGCCCTTTATCTGTTAGATTCTCTCCTACTCTCTGTGCTCACATATATAGTATTTTAATACAGCCAAAATTTCCAATAAAGATGTTTTCATTTACATGTTTTTCTGTTACTGTTGTCAGACAACGGTGTAAGTTTAAAATAGTGACTGACACATGGCCCATTAAGAGTACATGTTAACCAGCAATCACTTCCAAGCCATTTTCCTAACTGCTGCTCTGCTGCTAAAACCGAGTTAAAGACAACAACTGTGCTGTGACTTGGGCTATATTTACTTGTAAAATGATCACTCAGAGAAATGACTAGAAGCGACACAATATCTTTCTTATTTTGTCTCTCACACAGCCCACAGCCTCCATCTGCGTAACAAACTGCTGCCCCACCTCTCGCCACTCACTGAACAGAGTAGATGTGAGCAGATGGGGCAGTATTGGTGTCTCTCCTCTAAGAACAGTATTTTAAGTTTTTCCAAAAAGTCACTGGATGCTCTATCTGTTTCTCTGTCACTAGCCTCAGGTTAATATCAGAATAGAGTTTACAAGAGCTATAAGTATTTTAGTTTAAACTATTTAAAAAAATGAACTAAGCTTATTAACAGAACGAGGGTTGATACTCGGTTGTGAGTAGCCAGTGATTGCAGTCCCGGAAACATGCACGCTCTCATGCACACCCCTAATATCAGGCATGCAGAGAGCCAGAGTAAAAACTTTATGGGATTTTTCTTTTGGTCCGTCGGGATTTGTCAGTGTGTCTGATGGTATGGTGTGGTATGGTACATTTCTGGTAATATGCTGCCCCCTACTTGTTTGGAGTATGAATTCAACAGTTCCACATTGCCTCTTAAAGGCTTATCTTTTTATTAGATTGCTGGAGCAGCATTTGGCACATATGGACAGAGACTCTGAAATAGTTTCTCGCTGCATTTTTTCACCTTTTCTTACATCTAGGTCAGTTACTATCACTATTTTACTATTAATACATTTTATTTTTACTGACTTTTTACTTTTTTCATCTGCTTGCTTTAAATGTCATTTTACTTATTTTTTTCCTTCTGTTTTGCACATTGCCTTGCATTTTAATTAACAAAACCTGTTAAATGTGTAAAGTTTGACTGAGTGAATAAACACAGCATGATCACTTTACAACTTTAATGATGTATTTTTATTGACTGCATCTGAACAGTTTGTTGTAGGTCAGTGTAACACTGAAACAGCATCACCTGGTTATCCATTAATTTGAGGCTTAGCACACTCCAATTTTAAACAAACAGGGAGGTTCAGCTACTAAATCATCATGCCTGATGTTTTTGCTCACTTGTTGTTGACGTGAGTTCTTCATAAAAACCAATAAAATCTGTATACCTGACTCATAGCAGAATCTGATAAGATTTTAAAGGACAGCCCCTAAAGGGAGTCAGACAGAGGACGAGAGGGGAGCACTGGACATCACTTAGACAAACCCACTCAAGACAGTATTTTGTCTTCTGACGTACACTGAACTGAGATCAGGAGGAGAATTCTGGACTAAATGAAAAATACATACAACCGGATTGAAGTGTAAATTAGAATTAAGAGGGTTGCATCTTTGTAAGAGAACTGGGGTTGTGCTAATCCTTTGGGCCGGCTCAGGATGGACAAAGCAAACAGCTCTAGGACAGAGGAGAGACCCAAATGGGACAACAAGGTGCAGTACCTGCTAACATGTATTGGCTTTGCAGTGGGACTTGGAAATGTGTGGCGTTTTCCCTACCTATGCCAAATTTATGGAGGAGGTGAGATGCTACATTTACATTCATTTTTTTTCCTATTTCACATTGCACTATAATTACATTCACTTTGAGAGATTTTAAATGTTTTATCACCTGTGTTTTATCCGGCAATGAGATGCTTTAATGTTGGCTACAGTTGAATTTCCACAGGAGCAAAGATTCTCTTTTTGTTTTAGTGTAATTAGTCATTAACAAATGGACCAGGCCAGTTATTGTTACTGTCTGTGGAAAATGGTGAGCCTTATCTATGTTTGATTGATCACAGTGAGCATTACGGATCTTTCCCACTCAATAGTCTAAATTCCTGTATTTACTTCCTCATAGCTCTCAGTCAGATATCTTGAGCCCCAAAGCCACAGAATCCTAAAGAACCCAGGTCAGGGTAAAGTTGAGTAAACAGCCATCCTGTAAACGTGCATAAGTCTATCAAGATTGAGATTCCCACAGGCATTGTTTCAGACTCAGGTGAGCCTCCGTTTGACCTCGGCTTAGGGATCAATCAGTCCCATTTTCCTTCAGTCACTTTTACTTTAGTCTTAGATTATTTGGTACACATGCAGTGAGGAGTAGTTGGGGGTTTTATGCATTTTTACTCACATGACTCGGGTCCACTCATGTTTTTAGCAACTTGGAAAACAAATAAAAAATCCTATTGATCACCTAGTGTGAACAATTTATTTATTTTATTATTGCAGTGCCCTTATTTATCATTGCTTTAAATATCACTTATTACTGCTTGATCAAGATAATTAAAGAATACCTTTCACTTCATTAATATAGTTCAAATAGTCACTCATGATCACAAAACCTATTTTTAAATTTCTCAGCAAAGTATGTTGATAAAAACTCTTGTAATTTGACTGATGTCTAACTGTGAAGCAAATGTTTACTTATTATCTTCAGGTGCATTCCTCATCCCTTACCTGATAGCTTTAGTGTTTGAGGGCCTCCCCCTGCTCTACCTGGAGCTGGCTATAGGACAGAGACTCCGCATGGGCAGCATAGGTGTCTGGAACTCCATCTCACCACTGCTGGGTGGGCTCGGTACGTGACCTAGGATTATTAGTAAAATGTGTTAGTATTTTCAGTTAGTACAAATCCAAAAGTAAATGAAATAAAATAAAAGATTCTTCCTTCTCTTGAAAGTTGCATTTCAAAACATTAAATGGAATGAAAAGATTTCTCAGAAAAACATGATACACAATTCTTCCTTATGTCATGAGCTGAAACATTTTTGTGGATGTAAATTGTTGTTTATTTATTTTCCTGACATCATTTCCTACATGCAGGCATTGCTTCTATGGTGGTGTCATTCCTGGTGGGTATTTTCTACAACACCATCCTGGCCTGGGTGCTCTGGTACTTCTTTCATTCCTTCCAAAACCCTCTGCCGTGGAGCCAGTGTCCACTTAATGACAATCACACAGGTAAGAGGGAAACTGCACCCGTCTCTCATTCTAGCTTTTTCTTGATAACTTTGCTGTCACACAGGTAAATTAAATTAACACCAACCAGTGTTTACACTTCCACACTGACAGTAACAACAAACATACTGTCTAATAGCAGTTTGATACATGTACTGTATATGAAATATTACTGCTATCAAATTAGGTTTAGGAAAGCATGATAACTTCGAACATACTAAACTATCATGAGAGGACTGATTAACTATGAGGCTCCACATGGCGTTCCACGTCAGATTTAATAGAGAGCTCCTGGATTGTTTTATGGCACAAAGGAATATTACACCACAACATAAAATAAAAAGAGGGTGTTTTTCTTTCATGGTAAGTTTCGCTCAGTGGCAGATAATGTGTGACAGGCAAAGAGCACAGTAATCATACCGACATACTGAAATCTATTTAATCGTTTTGAAATGCTACATAAATTATGCAAGAACACATTATACATCTGAAATCCAAAAGAAATTTTAATATTGAAAATTAAAGTGCATGAAATTTTTAAACCGGAATAAACAATAATTACTTTAAGCCCTTACAGAATCTTCTTTTTCCATGTAGGCTATAATGTCGAGTGTGAGAAGAGCACCCCAGTCAATTACTTCTGGTACCGTGAGACCCTGAATATCACACCTGACATCGACACCAGCGGCTCCCTGCAGTGGTGGATGGTGATCTGTCTGGCCAGCGCCTGGTGCATAGTCTACATATGTTTCATCAAAGGCATCGAGTCCATGGGAAAGGTCAGTTCACCTGGTGAAAAATATATATACACTCCAATTTAACTCTCCACCACTGTATTATACCTAGTAATGTTTTTTTTTTTTTTTTAACTTTCAGGCTGTGTATGTGACAGCCACTTTCCCTTACCTGGTGCTCACCATCTTCCTGATTCGTGCCCTCACTCTGCCTGGAGCTACTGATGGACTGCTGTACCTCTTCTCTCCTGATGTGAGTGTGCTCACTTGTTGCTACTACAGGTGATGTAAAATTGCCTCTCCTGTCACAGACACAATGACCTGATGTGTTGTCTTTGCGCTCACTCCAGTGGGAGATACTGATGAACCCTCAGGTGTGGCTGGACGCTGCCACCCAGATCTTCTTCTCTCTCTCTGTGGCCTTTGGAGGTCTCATAGCTTTCTCCAGCTATAATTCAGAGAGGTAAGAACCGAAACTCAATTACCTCAGTAAACTTGGGACGATTTTAAAAAGCTCACTTTTGATTCTGTTTTGTGTCTATTAGAAACAACTGTGAGAGAGATGCTGTTCTAGTAGGCATAATAAACAGTGCCACATCTCTGTACGCCTCCATATCCATCTTCTCCATCCTGGGATTTAAAGCTACCACTCTCTACAACGCCTGCCTACAAGAGTACGTATTCACATCTATTGTATTCCTTATTTTAAAACTTCTTCTTTGCTCTCTAATACTAACAAGGTGGATTTTTTTTGTATCTCCTCTGCAGAAACATCTTGGCTCTGACCAACCACTTTCAGATTCCAGACCAGAACATAACAGTGGAGAGCTACGAGCACTCGTTCACATATCTAAATCAGACATATCCTAGTGAGGTGGCCAACTTGCACCTGAGGGTTTGTGACCTAAATACATTCCTTGACCAGGTAAGGTAACATCAAAAACACGTCCAATCTTGTACATTGCATTCTTTTTGTCCAGGTCTCATTTTTCTGAACTCCTACTTCACTTAAATCCTGTGTGCTGTTCCCACTCTTGCCTCCCCTGTCTTTCCTGGAGTACAGTACATCATGTGCTGGTCACACACGTACAGCCAGTTGAAGCTTCCTCATTACTTTCTTGTCTCCTTCATCTTCCTCCCCCAGAGCGCCTCAGGTACGGGCCTAGCCTTTATTGTGTTCACTGAGGCAGTGATAGAGATGCCAGGCTCGCAGGTTTGGGCCATACTGTTCTTCGTTATGCTCTTCAGCTTGGGCCTCTCCTCCATGTTTGGCAACTTAGAGGGAGTGCTCACCCCCATCAATGACCTCAAACTGGTGCCTAAGTGGATCCCTCATGAGCTTGTAACAGGTACCGGCAGATCTGCTCATGTTGTTCTTAAGTCAAAATTTTGTTGCCTTTGAAATCCGTCTCTGAAAATCTTTTTTTCTTGCTTTCTTAGGAGTCGTCTGCTTGATATGCTTCCTGACGGCTCTCATCTTCACCCTGGGTTCGGGGAACTACTGGGTGGAGGTCTTTAACAGCTACGTGGGCTCTGTGCCTCTGCTCATCATTGCATTCTTTGAGATTATTGGGGTCATTTATGTCCGTGGAATGAAAACGTAATCTCTTCTTCCTCCTCTTCCAATATATCCTCAATAGTCTTTTAGTATTCATAAAAACTTTTAGTCCCAATGTGTTCAGCATTTTCTCTGGTCTCCTGTGTCCTCGCTACAGTTTCAGTGAGGACATCTATTTCATGACTGGGAAGAGGCCCAACATCTTTTGGAAGGCGTGCTGGATGGTGATCAGTCCTTTAATGCTCCTGGTGGTGCTGGTTGCCTATGTGGTCATCCAGGCGCAAAAACATCCCACCTATCCTACATGGAACCCACTTTATGTAAGCTGGTTAAGCCGTATATATATATATATGAACCAACATAGTGTGGCCACCACAACAGCTTCATTGCTCCTTGGCATTGATTTTACATGTCTCTGAACTCTACTGGAGGGATGAACACCATTCTTCCAAAAGATATACCCTTATTTGGTGTTTTGATGGTGGTGGTGGAGAGCGCTGTCTATCAGTCCAAAATCTCTCATAGGTGTTCTATTTGTTTGAGACCTGGTGACCGTGGGGGACAAAGCATATGATTCACATTATTTTCATACTCATCAAACCATGTAGTGGCCCCTCATGCCCTATGGATGGGGTCATCCTGTTTCTAAACTCATTTTTCAGGTTTTTCCTTTAATTTGTCACCCTTCTGTATATGTAGTACGTACAAAAGTCTGAGACCACTTCCACATATTTAGATCTAAAACAAAGTGACTGTATGACTTACATTCAACTGGTGATCAGAAACAGCTAACATTTCCCGTTGTCTGCTGGATGTGTATAATAGGGTGATAATGTCAATGTTGTGCTCATAGCTTGTTTTGCTGTCTACGAGTGGTAAAAAACAAACAAAGAACAGTAATGCAGGTTTATAGTTTCGCTTATTTGCTTTTTACTGACAGCCAGATAAGAGGACTATAACCCCTCTCATGCCTGTCAGCCAAATATGAAGGTAGCACCAGCAGGCGATAAGCTATGGAAGCAGAGGGAAACAGCTTTATAGTCATAGCTTTGTCCAAAAATAAAAAGAAATATACCCAATTTTAATAACATGTCTCTCCTTAATACATACACAACCTGTGCATTACTAGTACTTCCTGGTTGAACACAGTGATTTTAAGCTAAGCTAATTGCTTGCTGGCTATAGCTTTGTATTAACCGCATAAAGTGGTATCAATCCTTTTATCTCTTTCTTAAACTTAACTTTAAAATTCAATAATGATACAACATTTGATTCATTTCATTTTTATACATCTATTCTTTGTTTTTTTAGGAACTATTCCCCCAAACTGAAGTGAAGCCATACCCGGACTGGGTCTTTGCCATCATCATCATCCTCTCTGCAGTCCCTGTGCTTTCCCTCCCTCTGGTGGCCATCTACAAACTGATCTGCTGTATGCGCAAGAGGTCGTCTCCTCCCGCTGAACTGAACCCCTACTTCAACGACGGCTTTGAGGTTGAAACTCAGGAACAGAGGAACCAGAGAGCTTAGAAAACAGAGCGACTTCCTGATGGATATTACCACTTCTGTGGACCTTTCCTCTTAAATCACTGGTGAACTGACATATAATCAGTCACTATGAACTGTAAAATAGACTTTCCTGTTCATTTTTTTATGTTTACATTTATCAGGATTTATCAGGACATGACCTGACATATGACAACTCATTTGTTTCCTTAATAAACAAATCGGATTTATTTAACAGTCAAATTCACAGTAGTAGTGTATATGATGTAAATAATATTCAATCAGTCGTCTTCACTTCCACATTTACAAAACCTTACATTTTACACAGCTTCTACAAAAATCATTTGACTCACTTACTGTAATGACAATGTGCTGACAATATTTCTGTGGGCCGATTTACATATAAATTATTTCCAAAGTGATGTCATGTCTTCTTTGTGGAAAATCACCACAAAGTGTAAATCAAAGTCCAGAGAGACAAACAGCTTGGGGTTGACACAGAGTCTAGTAGAGTAGCTGGATGATATTCATTCATCCATCTTTATTGATATATGGAGGTTGTTGTTTTATTGGGTGTGTTTATGACTTAAGTTTATCGTTTCAGTGTTTTATAACAGAGCTGTTTTTGCTCTCTTTCTCTGCAGCCAGCTTCCCTGACACTATAACAGATACATTACATTTTTTGGCACGGACAGATCAGATAAATCCAAGTTACTGATTTCAACACACTGCTCATCTTACTCTCTCGCAAACCTGAGGATGAGACAAGCAGACAAGAAAGTTTTGCTCTATGTCTTGAATTTGAAAAAAAAAAAACATAAATGGATTTTGGAGAAAAAACAAATGCCAGAGAAGCTGGAAAT
This sequence comes from Seriola aureovittata, assembly GCF_021018895.1. NCBI lineage: Eukaryota > Metazoa > Chordata > Actinopteri > Carangiformes > Carangidae > Seriola > Seriola aureovittata. The sequence goes on from NC_079379.1 coordinate 19,735,640, forward strand.
AATACTTATTCATACCTTTCAGCTGATGAGGGGTTTCTTGGTGGCTGGAAGCAGTAACTGAGGTTAGGTGGTAGTTTACATCTGGATGGCCAAGAAGTCAACTGGGGTCCTGGGGTTAGTGGCCTGTCGGACCCTGGCCAGCCTCAGATCCCCCAGACGCCGCTCCAGACTGCGTTTCCCTGTCAAAAGATGATAACAGAAGATAGGAAGGTGTCCTTCTTTTCTCTTTGTTGGTGAACTGTAACATTCATCTGCCTGTAAAATCGATTTAAAGATGACAATAAACTTGACTTGAGTACATGTAATATTTGATGAGTTGGGTGCATCTCTCACAAAGTCCACATTCAAAGGGATTGGCATTCCTGGCAAGATCTGATGGTTGTTAATAGTTGTTTGGATGATCTCGCACCACCAGAAACCGTTTCATTGACTCATGCCACATGTCACTTCATATTTCTTTGAATAAAAATCTATCGCCCCCTTTGACCTCTTCCCATGAAAACAGCTTTTGCACAAATTGAAATGTGAGGACTTTTTTCCTCGTCTATATTCAGTTTACAGTTAAATATGTAAACTGAATAGCTTAGGTTTTGGATAATTGGTCAGACTAAACAAGACATTTGAAGACTTCACCTCAGGCTCTTAGCACCTCTGCTTGGCATTTTTTGGGAATATTTTTTAGACTTAATGATTAATTGAAAAAATGACAACAGATTAATCGATGATGAAATAATCATTAGCTCAATTGACTGTAAATTTGGTTTATTTATTGTTGCTTTTTCTTGCATCATTACTTTTCTTGCATACGTTTCATCTTTTGTGTAGCACATTAGATTGTATCTTTTTTTGTAGGAAATGTGTTATAGCCATCACATTTTTTATTATTATTGGGAGAATTGTGCTAGTCGTCCTGGATACTTTCTGTATATGTGTGTGTGTTTCCTGGAGGTACATACGTTTGTGCAGGTGTGGGATCAGATCCTTATAGAGAGGACGGTGTTGTGACAGCACCAGCAAGAAGGAAAGACAGAAAAGAAGCTCCACTGCTTCATACTGCACGGTGCCTGTCTGAGCCTTACTGCCTAAAATCAGTCCTGGAAAAAGAGGAAGGGAGAAGAAAAAAATGATGAGAATAAGTTTTGAACTTGATAATGTTTTGAATTACTTTTTCGAGATGTGTGTGGGGGAAATTGCCTTTGTTGCTGAGCCTGATGAGGTGGTTGGCGTACTCAGCCATGTCCCATATCATGTGCAGGAAGTAGACAGAGTTCTTAGCAACCGTCTGACCAAATGGCAAACTTTGGGCACACACATGGAACCTAAAGAGAAAACACATAAAGAGGACAAAGAGAATACAGAGACAGGCCCTCCCCGTTCAGATATCTACATTCTGAAGAAAAAGGCGGCGCAATTACGTCGCAGCTCAGCGCAGGTATTGATTAACAACCTTCTCTGTGTTTATTTTAATAGCAGGTTTATCTTTACAATCCTGTTTATTAAGTCGAAGCCAGTGAGCACGTGCGAGAATGGAAGTAAGCATTGTGTTTATTGCCATTCGATTTCAGTGCTTCTGGAGGAGAGTGGAGACACAAAAGGTCAGTGTGTTTACCTGCACGCATGAAGCAGAACCAGCTTGTAGATGTTTTTGTAGACTGCCGCAAGAGAATTGGTCTGAGGAGCAAAATGAGTCTATTATTATTATAACTATTATTATCATTATTATTATTATATGTATGTATATATTATATTATATTATATTATATATTATATTCAGTGCAAAAGTGCAGGTACAGAAATGAAACAAGAGGGACTGAAACAGAAAAAAATATATGTGGGACTTCCACTTCATAGATGCATCTCAATCAAATGCAATAATGCTTATGAAAGGTGCAAATAAACAGTCTTTACTATTTTGTAAATGATATATAACATACATTATATTTCCTGTTCCCTGATTGTTTCACTATTTGTTCTGTACGTACTGTATTTACTAATATTTACATTCTTGTTTGTTATGAGTTGAAGTGAAATATCATGGCTCATAAACTCAGATATCGTTGAATTTACAACTGTCATTAACCACTTCTGGAAACTTCTGACTCTATAGGAGAACTCTCTGAGGCTATAGGGCCTTGGAAGTTCATGTTTATACCTTTATAGGCTGTGTCATGTGAAGGAGGCAACTCCTCAAGTAGGACACAGCTAGTCTATGTTTGTTTATGGCTGCTAGCACTAATGTAGCTGTGTCAGGAGCCTTTTCAAATACAGTGCAACAAACAACAAACTGCAGGTGGATAAATTTAGCCTATGTAGATCTAAATATAAATCTACATGTGCTAACATCAATTAAATCCCAAATATAGTGTGTTATCTGCTAGCAGTATCTAATTAGAGCAATTAAGGTCTTATCAATTCAGCTATAATTAAAATTCTAACATTATTCAATTCACTCATACCCTTTCCTTACTTATTATAATTAAAGATATTGCTTGAATGCAACTATGCCTATGACAACAAAACTGTTTTATAGTTTATAGCTCTGTGAAGCTGTACTTAGGCACAGACGCGCTCTAAGCTAAATCAGCATGTTATTTACAATGCCAACATGCTGGTGTTTAGCCGATATAAGGTTTAACACATTAACCCTTTAACTGTAGCATGAGACTGAAGCAGATGTCATTAGTTTTGCTGGTATTTGGTGATTAATTAAAGTACTGGATACTGGAAATAAAACTTTTGACCTGATGATGGCACTTTGCAAAGATTTCTAAAAATATTCAATCTACAACACAATAAAATTTGCCAAAAGTGAAAGGGGGGGTAAATACTTTATATACTAAGAGCCACGTAATGTTAATAGTGAGCGTTCACAGGATTTTGGAAAACTTCTTTTGAACTTTCACAATAATTATTTCCCCGACCTTGAGGTCCAAGAACAGGGCGTGACATTTGAGTCTGAGGATGCCCATCAGTTTCCTCCTCATTTGCTGTCCAGCTGAGTGGAAAGAGCCCAAAGTAAGGCTGTAGCGCAGAGACAGGCCTGCGAAGCTGTCAGAGATGGAAAGAAGAAAAGGAAAATCACTTAAAAACTACAGGAGACTTAGTCATCCATGCTACACTGGGAGTTGTCTCGATGAATGTTTATGAGAAGGTACAAAGTACAGCGTTGGGATTCACCCAGCTTACAAGAAACCGTAAAGACTGACAAAGCTAAATAACTTATCACGCAAGAAGTACACTGTCGGCAATAATTCTACAGTGCAATTACAACTGACGGGATGTTTCACCTAGAATAGTCTTTGTGGACATCCAGTGAGTTTGTGTCCAGCAGCAGTCCACACCAGGGGAAGAGGCAGTGAGGGGGCAGCACGCGAATGCCGGGACAAGAGCCAACGCCTCCTGAAAGTTGAAAGTTGACCACCACCTTCTGCGGGTTGACCACTAAACCATACTGTGGAACCCCAGCCAGCAAGATCCTACACACCAAGTGCAGATGTCATTACCAACTGCTATATCAAAAATTCAGCATCATGTTGTGTTAAATCTTTGGCTGTCGACATTTTTCCATTTAAAAAAAGAATGTGCATTTGAATTGTCTCTTTATTCTTTCATCTTATATCACTGGAATAATTATATGATTATAAAATCTAATCCATTTGATTAAATTCTACCACTTGATTTTATGGATTGATGATATCACAAGACAAACATGATGCACGAGAGGAATAACAACATTGATATATTTATATATTATATTATCATTATCTTACACTGATACTCTTATATATTACATTATTATTACTCTTATACATTGATACATTTATGTTGGATTCTGAAGGAACTGCAGATCATATTGCAGCCTGCTACTTCGAAATATTTTGTACGGTCTCTGGTAACAATTTTACTGCCAAGAAAAAAAAAATGGCTGCCAGTTAAACACAGTGAGAGTAAATTAATAAGGTTCAATTACATCTGACCTTTTCAACAGTCAAGTTAGTCTGAGTGCTTCATCTCAACTCTTAAGATTAATTAATTATGTGGTTAATAATGGATTTTATAAAAGTTTGAAATATTCAGAATATTTGAAAAGTGCATGAGAAAAAATGAGGAAGTTCTGTAAAAAAAAAAAATAGATGTTGGGTGAGAACAACTGTATCACATGAGTAGTAATATGTGACATGACAAAGCTGTGAGTGTGTCGTACTTGAGGAATGTTTGTGCTTCGTGTAAGTCTGGGGTGATCAGAAGGAAGTCGTCCACCAGTCTCATCAGACACCTACAGGAGACACAGAGAGGGAAAGGTACAGAAAGACTGCTCTCTGCTGCTGCACATGTGTTACTACATCTATAGAGGTTAAGTGAACTACAGATAGGTCTGCTCTACCCTTTTTTTTCAGTTTTATCTTTGAAAAGCACATTCTCCATGTGACCGTAGCAGAGACAACAGAGCAGACTGGACACAACCGATCCCTGAGGAATTCCTCTGCACTGACGGTACGTTCTGCAAAACACAACGGCAAAATCAGATTAACTCTCCTGGTCACATTGTAAATGAAAGAAAATGAGTCATGACATGCCGGTCACAAAAGTCATTTCATGGTATTGCTTACTTTTTCCCAAACTGAACAATGCTGCCAGTTAGCATCTGGGTGAAAAACTGCATTGCCTCTCTGCCGAGAAGATCTGAGCAGAAATGCTGAAATAAAGAAAAGGAGTGAAATGCTAAAACGTAAAAAAAAAAAAAAAAAAAAAAAAAAAAAAAAAAAAAACAAAAAGGAAAAACTATCAAACAACTTTAACTAAAAGATACATCTCAGGAAGTCACCTGCTCAACCAGTATGGCGTGATGAACTTTGCTCCTTTTCTGCAGTGACATCACAAACCCTTTCATGTTAGTGGATCCTATGTTATCCTCCAGGAAATCTGCCTGTATCGACAAAAGTGACAATAGCCACAAGTGGGTCAAATAATGTGTGTGTAAACAGTACATTCATGTGTGTGGGTGTGATGGTACCTGTCTAACAAAGGACTTTTTCAGGCCTTCATGGGGATCAGCCCAGATCTTGGCATAGCGGCGGATGGTAAAGACCTCATCTTGGACAGGTGACAGGGCCTGGCCAACCACCTCAGTGAGTTTGTCATGAGGCAGACTCTCATAGGCTCCACTCACATCCACCTTAACCACAGTGAAAACACAGAATTAATAACTAAAAGTGGAAATGATTTATGATGATTATGATTTTTTGTGTGCTAAAATTGTGTAATAAAAAGAAAACAACCTTAACAAAGTAGAGGGGTTGTGGTTTGTCCTTCTGGGCTTGAGCCAGAGACTGCAGCCCCTTGTGGATATCGGTCATCCCCCACACTGTGGAGCCCAGGAGAGATGGAGTGGAGCGCACACAGGCCTGCAACATATCCAGCAAGTCCCGGACACGCCCTCGGTAGAGCTGCAGGGAAGAAAAGAAAGCGTTTTAAAAACCCTGCATACGCTTACAACACGTAATAACACAAAACTGACTTTAACGTCATTGTAAAAATGTACCCTCATTTTGGCATCTGCTCCTATGACTCGTGTGATAGGCCTCATGCCATCAGTCTTGGGAATGAAGCGAAGGCGTGAGATGACGGTGGTTTTGGGGAGGGATGTCACCTCTGCTGGAGTCAACTCCTCCATCTGTCCCTTGGAAAGGTGACCTCTAAATCACAAAAATGGTTTGTGAGCTTGTGGTTGTATAAATAGGAACCTTTGCGTGTACGTGTATGTACCTGAAGGCCAGATCCTGTAGTTGGGCCCAGACTTCCTGTCTGTAGAACCTGAGGGCATTCTTCTGGCCCATGCTCTCAGTGACATAAAAGCAGGCTCGGACGAGGCTTACAACATAGCCATCCAGAAGCCAAGCCAGGAACTGACCCAGGATCTGTGTCCGGTATGAGAGCTCACTGGGCGGGACCCTGCCTGCAGATGAGAGTATTTATGTCAGACAAAAATACATATGTCAGCAGAATAAAAATACTACTTAACCACCAACGATAATCTTACCTGTCTTACTGATCTTCAACCAATCACAGTCATTCACCTTCATCTTCCACAGCAATTCAGCCAATGAAAGCTTCTCAAACTTGCCACTGCGCAGGAAACCCCTGACCCTGACAAAGAAATTAAGTCGGTTGTGATCAGAGCCCCACAGCTCATGTGGGACCACAGCAGAAAGGCATTCCCTGACAAACAGGTAGACCCGGTGAGGTGCACAGTGTTGAGGCAAGAGGGAGCTCAGTTCTCCCTGTCCTCCATCGCTCTCTTTCACCAGTGGACACATCCTCTGCAGTATTCTGCTGTACGGACACCTCTTGTGTTGACGCAATATCTGACTGAACAGGGGGACCATGTTAAAAAAGCGTTGGGGGAGTTTCTTTAGCTTCTTGTCTAGTCTGTTTAGATAAGCCAGTCCCTCAAAGAAGACTATTCTTACTAGATCTCGCCCTTGTAGCCTTCTGGATCCAACAGAGCTCTTCTTTTTCCTGTTGAGAAGGAAGCCACGCATTCCCCTTCCCCCATACAGGAATCCCAGCGTACGGATAAAACATTGTGATGGAGGAAAAGGAGGGAAAACCCCCGATCTCCAACTGGGTCCTCCTTCCAAGGGAAGATTGTTTGTTTGAATTTCAACAGGCTGTTTAGAACCAGTACAACCATTTTCCAAAGGCTTCATAGATAGTGTTTGTTCCACAGACATGCGCCGCTCTTCCTCCACTGTTTCAGAGCAAACCTGCTGGTTGTCCTGTGTGGGTTCTAGCTGTCCCTTTCGTCTCCTCTTTCCTGAACAATTCATAACCCCCTCATCATCTTTGTGATCCGTGTCTCTCTTTCTTTTCCTCCTCTTCACACTTACATTCATTCTGTTCCTCCTCTTGCTGACTGCTTGATTTTCGACTCTGTGTCTTCTTTTCAAGGTCACTGAGCTTTGATTTCTTCTAAACCGAGTACTATTATGTGCCCTGGAGCGAGGCTGGAGATAAAACCCAGTGGAAGCAGACGCCATGGAAACCCTGTCATATACCGGAACGCCGCTAACCTGGAAAACACATGAGGGAGGGACTGCCATGAACACAGAGCAGCTCTCCAACAGGTACCGTGTGATGTCTGTGCCAAGACGTATTGTGACTTTCCTCCACAAGTCGCTGCCATGGATATAAGCAGCACTTTGGGTTACATCTCCTTGGAATTTGAAGTGGTCTGCATCCCGCTCCTCATGAGCCAAGGAGAGATAATTGTAGCCGTGTGCCAAGACATTTCTTTTTTTTTTTCTTTTCATGCTGTTAAGAACAAAGGCCAGCAATTCAGGCAGGGTGCATATCTGCGGAAAAAAAAACAACATAACATACATCACATCAACGCAAGAATGTTTCTAACATTTGAATCACAGCATGTTCCTTTTTCTTTTTAAATCAAGAAAACTTAAAATTCAATATCATATAACCCAAAAAGCGTAATGGTTTGTGCAACCGTTATATATCACAATTCAAGACTAATTATCAGCTAAAGCTGATAATTTCTTTTATTTTACAATAAAACTGTCATTTACAGTTTGCCACATTTGATGCCGGATTATTGTTGAACGGAAATTAAATTATTCTGCCTCGGCACATAATTTCTGTCCCAACTCTTTTATAACACTACTGAACAATGCTTCCATGAGATATGACCTTACTGCCTTGGCAGCCGTTAGCTAAATAGTTAGCAGCTAGTTTTAGAAATACTGCCCCATGGTTGTTCAGAGGTTCGAGTCAACTCCACGAGATGCATGCCGGATAGGTAAAACTTACCTGGTTGCAGCTTGGTATCTGCTGTAGCTCCTTATCAAAGCAGACAAAAACAGCCTGTACGAATGATTTGAAGCGGTTTGTGTCTGACTGTTGGACCAGCACAGCCCTCTGTCCCTCTCTGAACACGATGCTGTCTGCAAATTCCTCCAGTGTCTGTATGTGCCGATAAAGAGACCTGAGGATGCCAAGCACACCGGACATATCAGACGTCGTCATACTGACCGAATGAGCACGCTGTGGTATCACTCAGGACATGACATAACGCGTGCTTAAAAACGTAATGCGCAAGCTCAAGGTGAGCCTTACTTTGTCGTTTCAAGGGCCCGCGTCATCGTCAGCCAATGAGAGAGCACTTAAGAGGAGGTGTCCAATAAGATAGCTTCATACTAAAGCGGTGAAATCACAGTTGACCAGTGGCGAACAAAAAAAGGCATGTTGTCCCTTTTTCCTGACAAGATATTGTCAGTTCCACCTGTAAATGTAGCAGTACATACGAGTGTGGTCATGCATATTTAAACGTTATGCGATTTGTACCGAGAAATACAATTAAACTGTCCTCGGATAGACTTTTTCCTCAAAAAAAGATAGGAATACATCAGATTTTAAAGTCATTACAGGCACCATAGAGGCCCTTTTCGAGGGTTTGTTATTCATAATAACCACTTCTTTCACAGTGAGGATAACATGCTCGTCGAATATGACCAATAAGACAGTAGTGTCCTCACTTTTTTCACAACCTTATTTAACAGTCATCATACAAATAACAAACAGAGCCAGGGGTAAACAAGATTAAAGACACGTGTATAGAATAGATACACCAATAAGTAAGGAAATATTTTATGAGAAATATAAGTATATTGTTTTAGTTGCCGTTGAAATGGATGAGATCACAAGAGAATCCGTAGAGTGTCAGATCATTTTAAATTTAAATAAACGATGGCTTTGTTTTTTTTAAATGTGCTCTAATGAGTGTGACATGTGGCAAAAATAAAAATAAGATTTGTACTATTTTAAGGCGGCCTCCTGATGCCCTCCACTGTTCAGCACCCATACAAGTGGCAAACAACGTGACGTCACCCATTGGTTTGTGAACTGCTGTTTTGAAGCCTCGAGTTTGGCTTAATGAACGTCACCTTCTTTGTAGAGCAGGCAAGTTCTGACCGGCACATAAACAAATGTGCCGGTCTGTCCCCTCATCAGAGGAAGTTGATGATGCATCATCATCATCATCACAGCCCATTTGAGAACTAAGGATGTCAGTAAAAAAAACAAAAACATTTTAGTTCAGACATGGTGGATCACAGTTAATCATACACATATACCAGTTGTCGGGACAGGTGCATGAACATCATAAATTTTCCGTAGGGGATAAATAAATTATCTAGCTATCTAACTATCTAGCTATATCTGCTTCAGTTGAGGACTACTGTGTATGAATTTACAGTATTAAATGACAAACTCCTACAAGATAATGTTCTAGTATACATTGTGTATTGTACTCAATACAATACGATACTAGCGAAAAGAGCATACAGATAATAAGGTAATGAGATAAAATTGAATGTTTTGCTGTTTTGCTTCTCCGGTCAAAACACGTAGGGAAAAAACGCACTCCATTTTAGGGTGCATACACATTAAAACCGTAGGACGTTCAGGAAATAAACATTTACTTACCGAAAAAACTGTATATCAGCATCCCTTCGGTCTGTTAGTTCCGAAGAACGAGTCATAATTACTGTGAACCGAAAACTCATTAAAACTAAATAACTAACAGAAAAAACTGTTAGTGCAAAATTCCTCCTACACCGACAGATATTGAGATAATAATAGAAATTTAACAACTGTTTCAATACGACGCGCACACGGCTCGAGCCCTCCTCCTGACCTGCGTCGTCAGTTTATCAATCGTTGCAAACCAGGCATGTCAATCATACAGGCACGCCCCCAAATGTACCAGTTTTTATGGCCTAATATCTAATTAATTTGATGATTATTTCAGATGGACCACCAGTACACTGAACGAGAGGTGTGGATTTGACCCAGCATACCGTAATGAGTTGTGGAAAAAAATGTTTACTGAGTATTTCATGATAGAAGTTGGCGTTTTTGAATAATAGTGTATTGAGTTTTTTGGAGGCAGCCCCCAGCAGCTGTCGGTGGTATTGCACATTAAGGCACTTCCGCATTGGCTTCACTTTTCAACCCCGGAGACGTCCATTGTTGTATGCAGTCTATGGTCAGCACGAGCACAGCTACTGCGCTGTGATTGGCGGAAAGACGTTTCTCTCACTTGTATTGAGCGCGCGAATGCACCCACGTCTCCCCCAGTCCTCAGTTAGCCGTTAGCTTAGCTTCGTTCACTCTGTGCTTTAAACGGCACTGGGGTTTGCTCACCACAGGGAGACCTGCGACAAGGCTCTTTGACTCCAAGTATCAACTAACCTGAAGTGACTGTCGTCCATCAACTTCTTAAGATACCTGCAATGGCGGACAAGGAAGGTAAAATGAAGGGTTTCAATGTTGTCTGCGACAAATATCGCTGTTATCGGACATGTATTAAGCTAGCTATACGGCTAGCTTAAGTAGCAGTTAGCTGCTATAGCTCCAGAATTAACCTTTCACATTCACAACCTAAGCCGCGTAAAACCTCCATTGTGTGAGCTGTAACAGCCGCGGTTTCGGTTTTCATTTCGAGTTTTCGCGTTATTTGTTAGCCAACAGTGACGTTAGCTATTATATACTGGTAGCAACTGACGGTGCAGTACCACACTGTTTTAAGTTATAATAGGTATGCTAACCATGTAGCAAGAGTATACACATGATAGCCAGGTTAGGTTATTACTCCAAACATGCCTACATACCGGGCACTAGTCAGGTCGAGAGTCATTCATTGGTCTACTACAAAGACAACTGTAAACAGCTCTTGTCGAACCTCATAGCTTTAGCTATCAGTAATGTCTTGATTATAGCAGAGATACACCGTCAACTTCCTTAATATTAAACTGACACCGTTAGCCACTGAAAGCTATAGACATATCTTGCAAGTATTTTTAGCAACTAAATGAAATGTAGAAGTACCAATTATTCATCAATGGTTCTGTTGTCACTCTCTGTCCACTATAGCTGGTGCATTTGACGATGCAGTGGAGGAAAGAGTGATTAATGAGGAGTACAAGATCTGGAAGAAAAACACCCCCTTCCTCTATGACCTGGTTATGACCCATGCTTTAGAGTGGCCCAGCCTCACCGCTCAGTGGTTGCCTGATGTCTCCAGGTACACACTGGGCCAGTAGTAATCTCATACATGTGTGTATACCAATATGTCTCCTTTCAATAAGTGATAATGACGTTAATGACTAAACTTTTTTCTCCTTACAGGCCAGAGGGGAAGGATTACAGTGTACACAGACTGGTACTGGGCACTCATACATCTGATGAGCAGAATCACCTAGTCATTGCTAGTGTCCAGCTGCCCAATGATGATGCCCAGTTTGACGCCTCACATTATGACAGTGAAAAAGGAGGTTGGAGAACTTTACAGTCACATGCTTAATAAGTGTACATATTCGGACAGGCAGACTTTTCATGTATATTTCTAATAAGTTGTTTAGTTTTTTGTAACACACTAAATCAAGTGGCAGACCCCTCAGGATCTGTATCTTAAGTTGGGCTTAATCATCTTTATTATTGGATTTCTTCAGATAGCTCCAGAATCCTTACACAACTTGTTTCCCACAGCTTATGAGTAACAACGGGAATTAGTGCTCTGGTGTTATAGGTGAATTGTACATTTTCTTAAGCTCACTGTCTCATATTGCATCTTTGTATGTTGCTGCAGAGTTTGGAGGCTTTGGCTCAGTGAGTGGCAAGATCGAGATAGAAATCAAGATTAACCATGAAGGAGAGGTCAACCGTGCCCGCTACATGCCACAGAATCCCTGCATCATTGCCACTAAGACCCCCACCTCAGACGTGCTTGTGTTTGACTACACCAAGCATCCTTCCAAGCCAGGTACATAGATCACAGAGTACAGACACTGCTAAAGTTTGCATGTTGTTGAACATGACTAACACCTCATTACTGTGTATCTGTTTTTTATGCTGGGAAATAATAACAGTGTGCATTCATTTTGTTGTCCATAGATGTTAATGGAGAATGCCGCCCTGATCTGCGACTCAGAGGTCATCAGAAAGAGGGCTATGGTCTATCCTGGAATGCAAATCTGTCTGGCTGTCTGCTTAGTGCATCAGATGACCATGTAAGAGGAAAATTAAAGTTTCATGGTTGAGAACCATCATCAGACATCTTCACATATTTTGGTTTTTATTGAGTTATTATTTCAAATTTTAAGAAGTGTTCAAACATGGAATGTGAAGTATTGATGTGGTTTTTACCTCTCATCTTTCCTTAATCTGTAGACAATCTGTCTGTGGGATATAAGTGCTGTGCCAAAGGAGGGGAAAATAGTTGATGCAAAGACGATCTTCACCGGTCATACTGCTGTGGTGGAAGACGTCTCTTGGCACTTGCTTCATGAGTCACTCTTTGGATCTGTAGCAGATGACCAGAAGCTCATGATGTAAGTAGCTTCATAATGAGTCAGATCTGACAGGTTGGTGAAGCAGTTCACCTGAAAAGTTAGGCAATGTTGCACAGTCCATCAATATTTGTCTTTTTTTTTTTTTAAATAATACAAATAAATGACGATCACCCTGCCTTTCTTCATATCAGTTGGGACACTCGTTCAAACAACACCTCCAAACCCAGCCATGCAGTAGATGCCCACACTGCAGAGGTCAACTGCTTGTCATTTAACCCTTACAGCGAGTTCATCCTTGCCACTGGCTCTGCAGACAAGGTGATGCAATACTCCACCTCATCTTAATTGTTTCATCTCATCTTTAGTTTCATTGATAGCATGAAGTTTAATTCTGTCAGATGTGCATCTTATAGCTCTTTGACTAAATAAATAATGACGACATTGTTGCTATTTTGAAACTGCCATGTTATCACAGACATGAAGAAAATCTGGCAGGTATGTGTAATATCTCTCTCCCACTCAGACTGTGGCTCTTTGGGATTTGAGAAACCTGAAACTGAAGCTGCATTCCTTTGAGTCACACAAGGATGAGATCTTCCAGGTAAAATATTTATCATTTGTGACATTTTCTCAAAATAAGAATAGCAGGATATCTTGTATTCAAATCTGTATAGTCAACTAAAAGACTTTGGTAGAAATTAAATTACAATGTTGCATTTATAATAGTTATCTCAGACAAAATTGTTTCCTGGTGCTTTGAAGAATCTCTGATGTATGAGTCAAAAGGTTAATGAGTAAGAAGCATCAGCACTTGCTAAGCAGATATGAACTTTGAGATAAATGTTCCTGACAGATGCTTGTGATGAGAGTTTCAGTTTTATACGTCTGTGTTGCTGCTCAGGTTGACCTAATTTGAGTTGTCTGACTGGCTTTTCCAGGTTCAGTGGTCACCTCATAATGAAACTATATTGGCATCCAGTGGAACAGACCGTCGCCTCAATGTCTGGGATCTCAGGTAAACAACTTGACATCTACCCTTTATGTCCACCGTATGTGGCAATGTCTCGTAGTGGCTCCATTGTGGTGATCCCCTGACATTTTAGTCAGTGTGGTAATGTCCACTGGTCTGTGAACAAAGCTTCTTGCCCAGATCTCAGATGTGGCTCTTCTCAGCTCTGTGCTCTTTACATGTCAGGTTGATTTTTTCCAGAGCAATGCTCTGTGTTTTTCCTCAGCTAATTAACCTTATCCAGGGGATACACATACAATTTAAAGATGAGTTGGTGTGCTGTTGAACCGTCATCATAGTCACTGGAAATATAGCTCCTGTAGAACAGACTTACTTGAAGACATTCACTTCAAAAACACTCCTAGTGGACATTTGAATCATGACACAGTTGCAGATTCATCTAGCTGACATAGGGTCTAGTTGTTCTATAACATGATTCAGAACTTTAACTCTTCTGTCTGTTTTTTGTAGTAAAATCGGAGAGGAGCAGTCCCCAGAAGATGCTGAGGATGGTCCTCCTGAGCTACTGGTGAGTCACATTGAAGTCTCCTAATCTTCGGCGGTTGAGTTTCACTCTAATTGGTAAAATCATCGTGTATCACAATAATGATGATAGTGGTTTTTCTTTTGTGTACCAGTTTATCCATGGAGGACACACAGCCAAGATCTCAGACTTCTCCTGGAACCCCAATGAGCCCTGGGTGATTTGCTCTGTGTCTGAAGACAACATTATGCAAGTCTGGCAAATGGTAAGACAGCTGAGTCCCCATTTTACTAACACATGTTAGCTGAGGACAGGCAGAGAACATGATTCTTTTTTTGTATTATGTTGTCTTATAGGGAATTATTTTATCTCAAAGACAACATACCAAATCATAACTTTGCAGGAACATTTTAAGGTCACAAACAGCAGAGGCGACTGCTCTCAGGATACCATGTCTCTAAAGAAGCTATAACATGGTGGATCAGAGCAATCAACAGTGAATTGTAGGAATAAATCGCCTGATGGGAGGCTCCTGAAATTTCAGCTAACAACTACAAAGAGAAAATCTCAGTCAAGATCGATTTTTGATTTTATGTTGGAGGGATTCAGTGAGGGCAAAGTGACAAGACAGAAAAGAGAAATGGTGAGTATTTTAAGTGTACTAACCACGGTGTGTGCTTACTTTGTTCCCTTTGTAATATTGTATAATGTATTTCCTTTAACACTAAACTGTCATAAATATAAGGAAAGCTTGCAGTCAAGTATGTAGTAGTGTTTTAATAGATAAACCTTGGTGCTTTGAAAGCCTGAGAGTTCATCTTTTTCTGGTTGTCCTTGAATCCAATAATGCACTGACTCATAATGTCTAATAACTTGACAGTATGTCTGAATGACTGACACACTGATTCTCCTTGTAGGCTGAGAACATCTACAATGATGAAGATCCTGAGGGTGCAACAGACCCTGAAGCCACAGCGTAACACATTTACCCACATTTGTCTTAACCTTTAACCTCATCACAAACTGCCACTTCAGAAGATCCATGCAGCTACTTCTTCCCATCCTGCTCTACTTTATGGTGGGACACAATATGTCACAAATCACTGTAAATACAGGAAAGAGAGTAAGCATGTACAGCCCTGGTTGTGTTTGGAATATTCAAAGTGAAGACCTCCCCTTTTATTCAGTGATTTATTGCCTCCGCCATGTTATTTGCACTTCATATAAAAAGTATATTTTTGTAACCAAATTGGCTTTCCCTTATACACTGAAATGTTTTAGCCAATGCTTTTTCAAAAAAGCTTTTCTACAACACAAGGGGGCGATCATACTGAGAGCCCAAGAAAAATGCTTATTCACAGTAACCTGCTGTTGTGTACACACACAGCTCCCTCCACACATGTTAAAAGTGTAGAGAATGTCATGTTTAATGTAAAAGGCAAATAATGAGTCAGTTTGGTCACCACTGAATTGTTCTGAACTCCGATTTCCACACCAGCTGTTTCTGAATCTGTGTTTGAATTGTCCAGTTGTTTTCCCATGTCCAGTCACCTTAACATTACATTACTCGTCTAAAGGAATTAAATAATTTACTAATCATTTTTGTCGTTGTGAAATACATTTTTCTATGTTTTGAGATTTTGCATTTGTACAGTTAAATTGTTAGTGCATTTCTTAATAAAACTGTCTTTCATTAGTCTTTGGGTGCACTTTATGTCAATGCCTCTGAATAGCATCAGTGTCTTGCTAAGCCTAGAAGTATTTTTAAACAAACCTAAATAATCCTTTCAGTGAAACAGTTGGTTATGCCTCATCACACTTTGCTCAGACCTTTTCATGTGTCTGCTGTGACGTCTTGGTGCACTCCTGTCTTCTGATCTTACTCTCACTCTATAACTCTGTGTCCCATTGTTTAGTTCTTCAGCCATGTTGCCCATATAAGTACATGAACCCCTCTCTTCTCTTCAGAGTCAGACATTAACTCATCAGTCGCACTCAGGTTGGAAGAACCATAAAGCTTTTATTCATAACAAAAACCTTTCTACAAGCAGCAGTCTGGTTCATCTTTACAGACTGTTCTGGACAAACTAGGTCAATCTTAGTTTTGTTTGTTTTAACAACAGCATGTCTCTTAATATATGTAAAGTGCATTAATAGAACCTTGGCATTCACTATGTTGCAGATAAAAAATAATGAGATAATCAGTTTTGTTATTAAGTCACGGAACTATGTTCGCGGGTATGTTCTTGATTTAAAAAACAAAAAACAAAAAAACAATCACGTTTTCTCCTCATGGTTACACTTGTTATGGTCCTCAATGGCAGCCCTGTAAGAAAAATGATTTGATTAGAGTGCTTCCCTGTAGGGTTTTAAAAGTAAGATGCAGAATAGATCAACATATCTTACCTGTAAAGGAGGAGTTGTTTGGTTAGGCTGTCTCTCAACTCTTCTGTGTCTTTGGTTTTTTTCTTCTGAATCTTTAACTCAGTCTTCAGTTCTCTGCTGCTCTCCTCCAGACAGTACACTGTCTCCTGTAATGGTTGAAAACTTAAGTCCTTTGAGTATCAAGTTACACCACTTTTAATATGTACATCTTATCTTATCTTTTCATCTTCCCCATTTTAAACACCCCTCTCCGCATCATTTTGCTCACCTTGTACTGCCCCGCATCCTCTCTCCGATGGATGTGGATTAGTTTGAGTTTCTCCTCCAAACAAGCCCTCTGGAGCTTCAGCTTTTGGATCTCCTCCCTAAGGGGTCCCAGCTGGGCTCTCAGCTCCTGGGCCTGCTCTTTAGCTTTCACCAGCGCTCCAGCTGTTGCGTCTCTCCTCTTCAGCAACGCCAGCAAAATGGGTTCATACCTGGCCAAGGCAACCATTGATTTTAATGAGTTTCTACCCAAAACTGAAATATGAGCAACAAATTCCCTGTGGTTAATTGCAGGGAGCCAAATTGAAAACAGTACACATTATACTTTCAGATTAATATAGAGAAGAGGTAGGTACTATAAGATATAGTATAATCAGCCTCTAAATGCTAATTGTGTTAAGAGTGAAAATAGAGGCACCTATCCTCCAGGGCTCTCAGTCCACCCTGCAAATACTGCTGGATGTCCCCACAGGAATGCCTCCTGCACTCGGTAAGATCCTCCTGGGTGTTGGAGGTCTTACTGGACGCCTGGGCATGAAGCGCTGCTCGTAGTTCTAAGACCTGTTGTTGCTGGGCTGACCTGAGCTGGCAGCCCTCCTCTGTCAGCTGAAGCAGCAGAGACTGGAGCTTCACCTGCAGCATGGAAATAAAATTATGTTAGGGTTTTCCTGGAAATACAATGCACACATGAAGACTCTAGTTGAAAATTGTCTTACCTCTTCTCTCCTCAGCAGCTCCGTCTCGCGGCGCTGGTTGTTCAGGGAGGCCTGACTGTGGGTACAGTCCCTGGCTGTGACGAAGAGCCTCATTTTCAGCTTTCTGAACTCCTCTTGCAGCCCCTGTCTCTCCAGGTTGACCTTCCACAACCTCCTCTCCTCCTCTGCTCTCTCCTCCCTGAGGCTCTGTGTCTCCCTTTTCCTCTCCTCCCTTCTCCCCTCTTCCTCACTCTTTAGTATAGCCATCAGCTCTGCCACTTTGGTGGCAATTTGCTCTTCTGTCACTTCTTCCTCCTTATTGCTCCCCTCTGCCTCCTCTCTGTTTTTATTCCCTCTCAACTGAAGCACTTCTGTCAACAGCTCCTTCCTCCTCTTCTCTAACTGCTGTACTTCCTCTATGCACTCCTCCATCTGAGACCCCAAATCTCCTAATTCATTCATCCCAGATTTCAGATCCGTGGACTCTAGTCTCTCTTCAGCTGACATTTCAGTGTCATCTACCTCAGTCCCAGTTATGTCTTCATTTGTTTCTGAGCCTGTCTTTGTCCCTTCACAGTACATTGGATCATTTTCGTTACTATCTAATGGCTTTGATGGCCGTGAAAACTGCGGATTAAGAACCCCCTGAACTGTTTTCCCTGACCTTTCCAGTGTTTCCATCGAAATGCCACCCATGGTGTCGCAGCCAAGCAAAGGATTCTGCTGACTTCTATTTGTTGCTGAACCTACCGTCACGCCATTTCTGCTGTCCTTGGAAACTTTATCTCCCTCTGCATGTTGAGCAGCCCAGGATTCTAATTGCATTGGCTGGGTTTCCAACTTCACTGGCCTCTCTTGCTGAATGGGGACCAGTGTTGTGCCCCTATTAGGATTCTTACTGATGTGCACATATTCATGGCCTGCATCTGTAGCCCAGTCTTGTGGCTCAAAGTCCATCCCAGCTTCTTCCATACAATTCTCCAGCATGGCCAACATTCCCAGCAGCTGGCCCTCATACTCCACCATAGTTTCACTCAGTTTGGTGCCTGCTGAAGTGATAGGCATTTCTGTCTGGCGAGAAACTTCAGTGGTCATTCCACACCTGTTGATGATGGTGCCCAAGCCTTGCAGCTGCCCTTGTGCTGACTGGTCTTCTGCTCCGGCCCCATCCATGTGTGTGTCAATGTAGCTTGTGGAAAGATATGGTTGGGGAGACATACTTGTTTCTCTGTAGCTCTCCATTGTAACTTCCTCTTTGCTCTGACCAAGAATTGATTCGCTCATGCTTGTTTCTGTGTAACCTTCTGAGAAGCGAGAGCCAAAGGGAATACCAGTAAGTTCCTCACAGCTCTTCAGTAAGTCATCCATCTCCTGTAAGTATGGCTTCATTAAGGCTGATGGATTCAGCTGTGTTCCTGTGAAGGTGAGTCCAGATTGTGCCGTGTTGCACTCCCCTTGTTCCATGAAGGTTCTGTCTGGCTCCCCATCCTCTTCTTTGATGAAGAGAGGCTCGAACCCAGTAGATGAAGCGCTGGCATCCATGTCCTCCATTGGTTTAGCCTAATTACCCTCTTTGGACATAGATGATCTCCTTCAAAACCGTCTCATCCCTTGACCAAAGCAAATTAATATAATTAGCTTAGCTGATGCATATCAAGCATGATAGCTGTAGTTGTTGGCACTCGTGCTGCATGTCACAGATACTAGGCCTTGCCTGCACTGATATGTCGACAGAGGAGTTGAGTTAATATGTTGGCCAGTCTTCTGTGTAAACTATGTTGATGTCATTGTCACATGTGGGCATGTAGAACAGAGCAAGGGTACAGTTTAGCAGAAAGTATGCCACCAGCAGCTGTCCCCTTTGGCTAGATCTCCTGGGCACAGCATACTCAGACACACCTCAAACAAATCTACTTATGCATTCAAATGAAAACTGCAACACTACTAATATAAACACCTACAAACGGTTTCTGTCTGAAGCTCGAACGAGTGGCATTACACAGATTACATTAGAGCACAGATTATCATAACATGTCATTGTGCCGATGGATGGGCATCTGCACTCTCCCCTGGTGAATAATGTGGCTGTAATTTCACCCCTTGAGGTGTTTGCCAAGACTGGCAAGAGACTCCCAGAGAGTAAATTGATCAAATTGACCCAATAGTGTCATCACAGAGAGATTTGTAATGTAGACAGGCCATGGAAGACAAGTGTGACATTTATTTAACAGTTTTCTTTTCCTGGCCAGAACCTCCTCCCTCGAAATTCCAGATGCAGTTTCAGCTGTTGTGTTAAGCTAGATCCAATGATATGAATAATGTACTAAAACCTACAGCACCCACAACACCCTTCTGTCTTTTTCTTTTAAGTGTCGCCAGTGCCTAAGGACTGGACTTTGTTGTGCATGGGTGATCAAAACTTTTGGAAGGACATGAGAGTGACCAGCTGTCCCGCTGCAGGACAGGCGTGGGCATGAGGCACATTCCTTTAGACCCCACCACCCCAACAGCACTGGCCTACATTTGTTGACCATTCTAAACCAACTTTTCTCCTTCAACTAAATAACAACATTTGAAAAAATTATTTTATGCTACATCTGACATGTCTTTAGTTTTTAGTTTTTAAATTGCTTTAGTTATACAGTTCGTTGCTTGAAAGCTAAGAGCTACATACATGGTTAGTGTTAGTTTTTTCATTCAAATTTTATCAGAATCATTAACACAAACCATATGCCGCAGTCAATTATAAGTGAACTTACCTCTCAACATATATCCCAGTTTCCTTTGTACTTGTGCTGTATCATCAGGATGAATTTGTTGTAAGAGTTGTGGTTCAAACGACAAAGCAAAGTGAGCAGCAAAGAATGAGCGGGAGCAATGTAGTGTGCAGATGAACTGAGAGAAGAAGGGGGGTATAGACAGTTGACCCAGTCTCCTCCTCTCTCTGTCACTGTGCTGCTATGTGTGACCATGACTACCTCGAATCTGTTTAGGTTTATTAATAAACACTGGGCAGGGAGAGAGAGGAGCCACGGCAGGCTGTTTCAACTCGAGAGAGATAAAGGATTTGCCAAAATGGACCTCTAAGGATTAGACCGAACACCTGGCAGCCATATCTTTTTTAAATTTTATTTTCTTGAGCCATTGGAGTAATCAGCTTTATTTAAGTACATGGCAGTAAGCTGGTACCATACTGAAGGTAAACCTGCGTTGGACAGGGAAATTAAATCACTCGCTGTCTTGATGTCTCAGTAGTTTCAAGAAAAGCTCAGTAAGATCATCTTATTTTGCATCAGTAGAACTTGTAGCACACAGCCAGCATCACTGACAGCATAGTTTTTCTTTTGTAACGCCAGGTGGTCTGATGGAGTCGCAGTTGGGAGCATCTATTATGGCTGTCGAGAGGTGGATGGGTGTTGGGGGTTTATGGTGTGTGTGTATGTTTATGATGAAAGAGACCATGGCTCCAGGATTCCACCCGCGCCTCCTCATTATCGAGAAGTCTTTAAATAGCTCCCTGCACTTTTCCAGCCGCTTCCCACGGGAGGATTGGTTTTCACCTAAACTTCTGACCCCAACAATGGACCAGGTGGTCCCCCTCTGTAGTCTGAGGGCAGAGAGGATGGGATAGATCTGTAGAAAACATGAAAAGATGTGGCAGACGTAAAGGAAAGGGAAAGGTTTACAGGAATAAAGGAGGAGACGATTGAGATGATGAAATGTTGAAGATGGTGAAAATCAGATTTCAGTGCAACCCATATCTTGAGCTGCAATGACTACTTACTTTTTTATTTTTATTTTTTACCCCAAAACTATGATTTCAAGTTATCTTCTAGATATTATTTTGGGTAATGACAGTTTGTCATTCATTTCCCTTTTTCCTATGCCATGCCTGTCATTTTCACACTATTTTTGAATATGTCTTTATATTTCTTTATATTTATATTACATAAGAAATAATATAATAAAATGACACCACTAGATGGCTCCACAACTCCTCTCACAAGGGTAACAAATGGAAATGCTGAGTTCCTAACTCTGAAGAACCAGTTCTGTCTAGAAACAGCTTCAACCTCTCTACCCAGTGTTCCTGTGGGCTTTTCTTTTTATGAATGCAGCATCAGTTTAGAAGTCATGATTGTCATGAAATGTAAATACAAGACTAAAGCACTAACAGCAATAGTTTTATCTAGTTTTTAACAAGATGAAATAACATGCATTATACAAATTTACCTCAATGCTCTGGATAACTTCGCAGTATTTTCTCTGTATTTATGTTTTGTTTTTTAAAGTTATGTTAATGGTTAATTACTGCTTTACAAAGGAATTGGGGCATAGTAAGAGAATGATGGACCACTATAAGCACTAATATATGTGCTAGAAAATGAATCTAAGATTATTTTCTGCAAGTCCTACTTCTGAGAATTTACATGAGTTTTCTTTTTACCAAATATGCTTTTGTTTGCAGTTAACACCCTGTAAAATACTGACTGTTATTCTGATTCAGTCTTTCCAAGAAAAGATTGCGTCCCTTTTACTCAAGAAAAGATGTAATGTTTATCTTATTCACCCTTGTTGACCACTGTGACTCTGTGTTTTTGTAAGTCCAGGCTTTAGAAGAGAGACAGTAATTTACATGACGTTATGTCCAGAGATGATCTGTTTCAACGGTTTAACATTGTTGTGCTGATCCACACCCACACAGCCACTTGGATCCAGAGAGACTCTTTCTCACTTCTCTGCCATAAAAATCTCTCTCACATCTTTTATGCTCTTTTTTTGTCTTTTTTCTGTCATTTCCTTCGTAAAGGATGGAGAGATCATCAGTGTGTGTGTGTGTGTGTGTGGGTGGGTGTAGAGCAGGACAGGGGGAAACCAAATATTTAAGGGGGCGTTGTGGTTCAGGACTGAATGTCCCACTGAGGTAGACCATATGCTGGACATTCATTTGGACTAGCCTGTTACTGTCTGCTCCAATCTGCAGTACTGCCCAAACTCGCCAGAACATCCTGTCAGTGTGTCTTCCTTCTTCCTCACATTTCTCTTCCTTTTTTTTGGTGCCTTAAGCAGCAGTAAGGCATCAGTATCTAGAAAGAGCTGAACTCATAAATGTTTTAATTTTACTGTAGCCAGTTTCCTTTTGTACATGGCAGAGATATAAAACACACACGGTTTCATATTGTTCATATTTCCCGTTTCTGCCATTTGGAGCTGACAGTACAGTATTTCTTGGCTCAGACTGGGACTGTGGTGGAGGACCACAAATGCAGACAAGTATACTGTGCAATATTCACTAAAATTTGTTTTGAGATCAGTTAAGATTCTTTTGTGTATTTTCTGAGACCTGTGTCAACTGGTGGACAGATTAAGTGACTCTTCAGAATATACATCCCACTCAAAACTAAATGTGCGTATACTCCATTGTCAGCTGTAAAACGTTTTTCCAAGAATAGTTTAGAATCCTGTTTCCTCTCAAAGGGTCCCTTATGGGTGGCTCCTTTTTGGTTGTACTCATGGTTTTATTCAATTCTGGGGTTACTTTTCCCTGTGTGATTTTGAAATACAGGTTAAGTGAAAGGTTAAGAAATTGCTGCTAAATCGACCAATAATGAATAATATGTACACCATATTTACACTGGTAGCTCAAAAAGTGTCCATTTTCTGTCTTATATATGACCCACAAGCTGTATGTACATTCAAATTAATAGTAGCTGTTTTTGTCATGAGCTTTTCTCATGGAAACAAGTATTTAGAGGAACTCTTTCATGAAATGTGAAATGTTCAAATGCCATAAAGAAAGGGTATTGAGACTGTAACACATCCATACATGTGCTGTGCTTTACATGTTCATAAATAAAGTTTATAATACAGATTATAATACAATATTCTTCGTATGTCACTCTATTTGCTAAAGAAGAGACTTATAGATTAATTGGACCTCCTGTATGTTAGGTTACGGTTACATAAGTTGACATTAGATAGCAGTAAACGTTTGTCTTTACAGGAAGTCAGAAAAGCATGGATGCCATTTTCACTTTCTTACTTCGTAATCTCACTTTCATACCAGTGCCTCCTAGTACAACCCGAGTTCTACTGCTAAGATAAGAGATAAAATGCCTTGCTCAAGGACACATTGACAGCTGTTTATTGAGATGGAGGACGTGGCGTTGCTGATTCAGTGTCTCCAGGCACATTTTCTCTGCTGGTCAGAAGATTTCGACTGCGGATCATCTGATTACCATCCCGCTTTCCCAAATTATGTTTTCTCACTTTGTTGTTCCCTGCTGTCTGTCACTCCATGCATCATACAGCATTGTCTCACTGTGTCTAAGTGTGTTTTAATGACAGTGACCTTATCTGGTGTTTATTTAAAGAGAGTGCCTCTGCTACATAATTGTCAGTCGCCATCTTCTTACTGTCATCAGCCACCCAGTGTTTGTACCAGTTGGCTTTTCACAGTCTTAAGGGATCACTTAATATAATGAAGTAGGTGGCCTCATGTCCTCCTTCAGTGTGTTTTTCCACTGGTCTGGATTAAGTATGTTTCCTCCATTTAAAGATGACGGACATGCTTACCCTTAAAAAGACACAGGGAACAAGCTGTAGCTGCTAAATGGATGTTTTGAAAATAGCCCTAATTTTTAAGTGTTGAGGCAGAGCCCAGGCTTTTTAACACTAAGTCAACCTCTTCTGCCGATCTTTTACTGTTCGGTGTGTCACCCTTACACTGTTGCACAGTCACAACCAGTTCCCATGAAACGGCACTGCAGATGAGAACAGCTGATATGGAAAGATGAGACGAGCTGACGAAAGAGGAGCTCACATGTTCAGTCAGTGAGGTTCACACTGTAGGTTCTGTGGCCATAGACTTCATCTACAGAGTGAACACCATTAATGAAATCACCTCTAATGAAAATCAAGCTTTTAACCTTGTTAGACATCATGAGCCAAATAAACAGTCAACACCATGTCTGCCAATGCCATTTCAACCTTACAACTTCAGTGCACCAATGACGGTCTCATGAAAACGGATTCAGGCAGCCAGGTTTTTCATGTGCTATATTCTTAAGGAACCAATCCCATCAACTTGCAGGTACCAGGGAGGCGTGCAAAATAAACCTGAAACTTTGTCAGTACAGAGAAAGTTCTGATATGTCTGCTATTTGCTGATTTTGGTGCACAACAGACTCCTCAACTGAGTCTGGGTCTGACTGAGGTTCAAAGATATGAGTCTCTCCAATGTCTCCTCTAATGCAAACCATCTTGATACACACTGCTGTTTCACCTATCAAGCTAACGCAAGCAGTGCTGGTGGGCGGGGCACAAGGCCTGATCTGGAATTTCTTAATGAGGAAGTAAGGGAAGATGTGCTTCCTGCTCCAGTGTTACAATTGTTTTCACTTTTTATGTGGGAAGACTGTGTTAAATAAAGTATAAATCATAGCAGAGTATTTTTACAGAGTTTTACAAAACATGTCTGGAGAGGAACTTTAAACCATTAGGAGATACTGACCATTGATCAACCAAAGACTTGATAAATAGTGATATTAGATTTGGATAGGGGTTCAGTTGTATTTTAAGGCTGTTTGTGTGCATGCAATGCTGTATCTAACTTCTGCATTAGCGGTAGGCCTAGAGTATGTTAGCTCACTCTCTTGTTAGCATTATGCTCAAGTACACCCTCACAGACCTGCTACCAGGGCTGCAGACTCTTAGTCTTGTTTCAATGTTAGTATACATGAATCTCACAGAAAGTACAACGACATGTTAACCACCACACTAAGTCAGTATAAACTGTAGCATTCCTCTGGCTCACCCAGCTCTTACTGGTACCACTTTCAGCACAGCCATGAATCATAAATGCTCCCAAGAGGACGGTCTGTTCACCTGCAGTTTGTTTCTAAATCCAAACATATAATGCTTAGATGTAAAGTTAATATGACTCCTCTGAGTCATTGGCTGGTGTTCAGTGTACAGCATGTATTCATGTGTCTATGTGACTGAGTGTGTTTGCATCCTTTAAAGGAGCTGGAATTTGCTGTTTTAAGATGGTGTGGTATAAATGTTAGTTTGAGCTACTACAGTAAATATTGTGATGCCTTCTTACAATAAAGTAGGTTTTAGACTTCAAAAGTTAACAAATATCTTTTTGCACACTCCCAAAAACCTTAGACTTGATCCCTGTTGTTTTCAGAAATGGTTTAAGCTGAGAGAATCACCACTGTGCTTTCAGCTCTCTTAATTAGATGTTGCAGCAGTGCCAATCCTGTTATTTTAGTAAAGATTCGACAGGGGTCACTTCAGGTTTCCTGGCTGTGACGTCAGTGCCTCATTTAAACGACCCCCTGGAGAGAATGAAAACAGACAGACAGTTCCTCTGCAACTGGAGAGAGGGAGAGACAAAGAAAGACGGAGGGATAGTTGGATGGATGGATGGATGGATGGATGGATGGATGAATAGATGGAAAGCTGTGGCCTGTTTTTGTCCAGTCCCAAACAAACCAGCAGCAACCACACCCTTTCAGGAATTCCTGCTGTAAAAATATTTCATGTCATGTTTTTAAAGGAGCAGTTCAGCTTTATCATAACATTATGAATGGTCTTTTTCCCTGAAACACCCCCATGTTGCAAAATGGGATGTACAGTATATAGATGTATATAGAAATAAATTCAACCATATACTGTATACATTTTATTTTCACATTAGTGAATATTGTTATTAAGTTTTTGTTGACTAATGTTATGTGCAGAGTAGTTCTCTAAATAGTGTTGAATAGTTATCCACAAAGTTCACTACACAATTAATAAAAATGAGGAGGAAAAATATAAAGTTACTCAATGGAAAAAAAAAAACATTTTACACAAGAAAAGAAAGAGATTTATTTGATGAATGTTATATAAAGTAGGGATATAGACCCTGATTGTAGTGAGTCAGGATACCAAAACAGGTCCCGTGGACCTTCTGTTGTGACTGGGATGGCTGAAACAGACAACAAAACAATCGCAGACTTCCAAGAAAATGCCAAAAACAAGGTTTTTCTTAATCAGAAATATCTGGAATCTAAGCCTAAATATTTCTGCTTGTATTTTAACTTGAGTGAATTGTGTGAGTCTGTTTGTGTATCTTCATGAGTATGTGTGAATTGCTAACCAGATGGCTCTGCAAACAGCCAGTGTGTTTTGGCTGTGACCACTCCTGGATTCTGAGAAATACTTGAGTGTCCACAGAGAAGACAGCTTCACCCTTTAACATCAGACACACAGGGCTTTGTGTGTTTGCTCTGACTGTGTTTTATTATTTTATCTTTCAGCAAAAACACAAGGAGCGGTGTAGTTGGTCAGGGGCCATTTGTAACATTTTACAGGTCCCTTTATTTAATTTATGTCTGTTTATGTATGTCCAGGAAGGGTCAAGTCAGCCTAAAGCAAGAACCATCAACAGGCCAGTTTGAACTTGTCCAGGCAAAGGCAAACACTGATTGGCCAATAAAATTTGATGAACAGCTTACGGGTCACAGAGCTGGTCTGCGACAGGGTTACACACACATGAAGATCCCACCCGCCTCCTTCTCTGCGCTAGATAGTATCAGACAGATAGAGACACTGATCTAGGGTCAGCATTATGGTTCAGTTTCTCATCACATCACAGCTTTTAAGTTCAAAGCACTGAAGCCGATACTTGTCATACTTGTCACTGTCGAAGGTCAGGAAGAGGTCTTCAGTGACAGCAGTCAACATAGTTTACATTGGCAATGAGCACTACATTATTTGTGGATAATGGGTATTTTGTGTAATTTGTGTGCCTGACATGGCAAACGTATTTCCAGAGAGTGAATTACACATCTGTCCCTAAGAGTGATGGATAGAGTTAGAGTGTTTCAAGGATATCACTTTATTTTAGGGTAGAACTAACAGACTGTAAGAAAATGACCCTCCTTTAGCCTTATTGTCTGGCTCTCAGACAAAATTGTTCCCTGGAGGCATCATAAAACAGGCAACAGCCAAATCTTATAGCTTCATTTTCTGCAGTTTCAACCCATATTTTTCTCTTTCCTCTCCTCCTCATCAAACTTAACCCACACACAAGAGATATTACTCAACAATGTTTCTTCCATTTCCTCGCTTTTTCTCATGAGGGCAAGGAAATGGACACCTCCTGCCCACTCTTACAACCTTATAACCTGGTCTTTTTGTGTGTCTGTTTGAGGCAGGTCAGAAGAATGTGGCAGGGACTGTCAGTGGCTGCATACAGCATGAAGGGCAACAACATGCCTGGGCAGGGAAAGCTGGAGTGAAGTAGAGGTCAGAGAATTGTTTTTACCTCCTCCCTTTTTCTTTTTCTTCACACTTTTTAGCTCTTGAACTACTTTGGTTTATACTTTTGTTCATTCCTGTTTCCATACCCCTTTTTTCAACCAGAACCAAGCACAACTCACTGCCAACAGAGACTCTAACATCTATTCTAGTCGTAGACTGGTGAGACAAAGCTGTCTCTGTTGCACAGAGGATTCCCCTCTGTGTGTTTCACAGCTGAGTATCAACCTGGAATCTCTCCCTCTTCTCTCTTACACTATTATTACATGCCACGCTTTTTTCTCTGCCCTCATTTCTCTTTTTTCTCTCACCTAAATTTGCACCCCTCCCATCCCCTGAGTTGGTTGATGTTATAAATAGTGGACTGTGGAATGTAATTTTGCAGAGTTTTCAGTGTTTTCGATTACTCTTTGGTACTACTGTACATACAGAGAGTAAACATGCACACTCATGTTAAAGAGGTGATGGAAGAAAACAATGGATTAGTGCAGTTGAGACCTGTTTTGGTGTTCTTTTGACATAGTTTGAGTGTTGTATGCTTCTGTTTGAGAAATGGACAGAGAGAAGTAGTCGGTGCAGAAAGAATGCGTCTGTCGCAGGACAAAGGCAGGTCGGGAATGATAATGCTGGTCCGAGAGAGCTGGGCTTATCCCAACCGGCAGTATGGATTTCCTGCCTGCAGCCTCCTTTCAGTCACATCCAACACACACAGATACGCACAGAGGCCGATGACAGAAAGTTCGTGTTGGTGTCATTACTGATTTAGTGCTGCCTGTTTATGGTACTGTGTGACTGGACAGTCTCAAGGCCCGAATGTCTTTGAGCAAGGTTCTTCCCTCTGACTGCTGCAGAGGATTGTTTGATCTTTGGATGCTGTTTCATCCCTTATGTCAGCTTTATACTGTATTTCTTTGGTGCAGATATTATAATAAAAAAAAAAGATCTTTTCAGCAGTGTGCAGTCGTTACAATATGGGAACCAGACAGCTCTTACTGTGTGAATTACATTATTATTTTGTACTTCTCGGTCCATAGTTGACCATATGATGATATATACTGTGACACAATAAAAATCTGTTAAAACGTTTATACCTAAGGTTGCTATCTCTCTAGTTTAGGTTGCATTAGACCTTGTGAACACGACTGCTTTATGGCAATTTGGGAGTTTTTTATGCATGTGACGATGTGGCTCAGTCCTTCACTTTCAGCAACTATTGGATGGATTGTCATCAAATTTGTGCAAACATTCATGGTCCTCAGAGGATGAATCTCAATGACATTCGTGAGCCCCTGACTTTTCCACCAGCTTTTTGACACTTGTCGTTTTGATTGAAATGTCTGGACAACTGCTGGATGATTGCAATACATTTTGTTAAATACATTTATTCTTCCCGCAGGATGAACTTTAACAAAAACATTTTTTTAATTCTGTTACCGCTGTCATCAGGTCAAGATGTTAATTTGTCCAATACTTTGGTTTATTGTGTCTCTGGCTAATTAGCAAATGTTAGCACGCTATCACGCTAAACTAAGATGGTGAACACGATAAACATAATATTTGCAAAATACCCGCATGTTAGTATTTTCATTGTGTGCATGTTTTTATCCATATCACACTCCTATGTGTGAGACACCACAGGCTCCTTGTAGTTTGCTATGCTTGTTATGTTTTGGACTTCAGACTGTTTGAACTTGTTTTAGTCGGCGGTTATGTTTTATATGCACAGTTTTCCAGATACTGCCTCATTTTTTGCAAGATTTATTATTTATACATAACAAGATCCTGCATATCTCTGTAATCATGTATCCATAAATAAACATGATCCCAGATTGTCTGTATTCCTCCACTAATGATATAGAATTAAAGTTTGTTGCAGCTACATACGAAACGGATTCCAAAACACGCTCAGAAGTCCCATTGCCTTATACCGTATCTTATTCTACAACCATCTTAAGTTGTTAGCATGACCATGTTCCTTCAAAACAAAAGTATTAACATTTCCATAAGTAATTCTGCGTAATCTTCTCTCTAGCAGAAAGGCTTGGAAAAGAATACGTGCGTGCATGTAAACATAGTCAGTAAATGTAGCTACAACAGTTTAGCTAGAAAAGAAGTGACGAAGAAAGAGAGAAACAGCGGAAAACAGAGTCGGGGAGGATTGGTGTTACATTCCCCAGTAGGCCCATAGCGTTCTGGGAGTTAATGATTTTGTACCTCTTACCACACACACACACACACACACACACACACACAAGCACAGACACTCTTCAGCTCCCTCGCAGACATACCGAGTGTGGCTGTTTTCTATTGTATCGCCATGGAAACGTTAAAACATTTCAATGTGTTCGGCATGAGTGAACTAAACTATGACTCATTTCAGCCCCTCCCAACACACCAGTACACGCATACAGTATGGATTCCCCCACCTCACACATGCACATACACACACACACACACACACACACACACACACAGCTACCTCATCACACACCGAGACATTATGAATCATTTCACATTCATAGCTGTGCAATAGGTCAGATTTTTTGGGGGGGATGGAGCAAGTTAACGTTTAAATCTTAGGGTGATAAAGGCAATGTGGCACATGATAATTTTACCCAATATTTAGTGTGTCAAGTAAATTCACTCCACATGTATTAATTCCCTCTTGGCTGAAGATGATCCATATGATTCCCCATTATGTTTGCCCTTTTGATACAGCAACTCTGGCTGATCGTGATGTCCGGAGATCCTGTGCCAGAATTAGCCCAGGAATCCCAACAGACAGGTAATTTATCTGCCCCATCTCAGGAGCTAAATGAAGAAGACTGAGTCACAGTGGTCACAGGTGTGTCTCACTCTGCTCCCTCAAGGCTTTGACTCCTGTCCTCCTGCTTCCCCCTTCCCCTCCCCAGTGGATCCCCTCCACATTCAAACCAGATGAGCTAGTCCTACCACACACATGTATATGCACTGCACTTACTTCTGACATGTGTCTCCCGCCAACCCACACACAAACACACACACACACACACACACACACACACACACACACACACACAGCTTCCATGTTGACAGTGAGTACAACTGGACAAGACTTAAAGTTAACTGGTCTCATGTGACTCACCCTACCTGTCTGTCTAATTATGCGTGTGTGTGTGTGTGTGTGTGTGTGTGTGTGTGTGTGTTATTTTTAACAAGGGGTGTTGGGTTTCCACCTGGCTACATAGTGACAGGAAAGAGCCACTCCCTTTTTATATACAGAAAGAGCTGAACCTCTTCACCTTTGCCAGACCACCTTCAAACACTGGACTCTACAGTAGTTTTCCAGGAAACTTTGCCATCAGATTTGCTTTTTAAGATTTTTTCTTCAAGAGCAAAAGAAATCCACCTGTACCCTCTGTGAAAACCACACAAGAATAACACCAGGCTTGTTGTCTTGTATTGCCTTATAATATGGATACACTGATCCAAGGAGTGTATTTTTCTTTCCTAGCTGCCATGATGATTCGTGACCCAGGGGTTCCCCTCCTGAGGGAGACTGGGATGACTGCACCTGATCCCCGGAAAGGAGGCTAGGAGAAAATATAAAAGGAAAGCCAACTGTATGACAAGAAACTACCAATGACTTGTGCAGGTCAAGTAAAGGACTCAACACTGAAGCTAAAATACTAAATCCCAGCTGTTTGGAGCTAGCCAGCACTGAAATGGAGTACCTAACTCCTAACAGCACTGTGAGAGGTGGGAGGAGAGGCTGGCTCTCATACAGAGGGAGGGACTGACTGTTCAGAGAGCATGGAGCTTCATTCACTCTGCTAAACACACACATGCACACACACATACATACACACACACACACACATGCTCCGCAAGGCTGTTCTCAGGCTGAGAGAAAAGAGGGGAGCGGAGGAGACGACAGCACGTTTTCCGAGTAAGTTGTATACATGTCTCACCGTTTCACGGCACGTATTTTGCATTGTTTGTGAGTTGGGCAACATGTAGAGAAATTGCTTGTGTTCATCAGCGTTCTTTGTCTGTATGTCTTTACAAAGTAAAAAGTATGCATTCAAAGTATTTTCCACTGCTAGTTTTATTGAATTAAGCTTCTTTCTCTTCTCTAACTCACCCATACAAACTTTTCTGCTGATGTGAACCACATGTCACACATGCATGAACACACACACACACACACACACACACATACATAGACGCTGCAGAGGTCCAGTTCTCCTCCCTGGGGCTTCTTCTCTACAAGCACAAAAATGAGAGAATAGGAAGAGGGAAAGTTGGGGCGGACAAGTAAAGGGAAAACTTTAGTAGGACAATGTGGGAACGCTCTTGATCTTGATACATTGTTAACAGTTATTCTCACAATATTTCACCATTTTTTACCTTTTTATTTTGTAATACTCCTTTGTGAGTTTGACTTATTCCAGTTAATCTCCCTGTTCTAATTAGTCTGCTCTTTTTCATGGTCTTGTTCCTGCTTTCTCATGTAACTCTGTCCTCCCTGTGGCTTTCATTTTCAGCCTTTTTTCTCTCTTTCCATCTCGACCTGTCTCTCTTATTCTGCTGATCTCATTGTTGTCCCAGGTGGTGACAGACAGGAAAAACAGAGACGCTGAGCGAGGCCAAAGAGGGACAGAGGGGTTCATCAAACCCTCCGAAGGAAGAGAGATTTCAGATCCTGTAACCTATTTCTGACAGAAGACACACACTGATTTAAGGGGAGGTACTGGGCCTTAGCTCCCAGGACCAACCTCCAGGATGTCCCGGAGGAGGTCCACAGGTGACCTGGTGCCCAGGGACATCACTGAGATCTTAGCCCGGGAAGCGAGGGCTCAGCGTGGGCAGAGGAAGCCGGGAAGCTCCTTGGGGCAGGCCTTCAACTGGTTAAAGGGGAGCCGGAAGAAGAAGAGCATCGGCAATGGAATGAACCGAACTGGTACTGGTGTGACGGATGCCAAACTGGGACTTCAGAACCATGATCCTGCTAAAGGTGAGTGATCATGGCGTTATACTATACTAGACAAAACAAGAATCTCACTAAAGAATTGTCAAGACTTTTGCACATTTACAATAATCTTTAAACATAAAAGGGCCATTAAAAGTTGAGTGTATGAAATGAGTTTAAATAGCAGCTAATGAAAGAAATTTAAATTGATTGTATTCATGAAAACAAAAATCATATTTTAACTCTAAATCCGAACTAATAAAAGTTCATTGTTTTGGTTTTATTGTACACTCGCATTTTACTGTTATGGCTCTCTCTCACTGCCCTCATGAACCCCATTTGTAGCCACAGTAGGCAGCTGTTTTCAGCAAAGGAAGTCACTGTACACCACTTATCCAGAGCCAGTCAACAGGCAGACAAATTTAGCGACCAGGTGGTGAGCATAGTGGAGCACCACCCTCATGTGATGGTGGAGATGTAAAAAGAGCTAAAAGGAGCAAAAAAGAAGCTAAAATTCACGAGGCGGCCAGAAGCATAACTCAGAATTAATGATATTGTTGCCCCTTGTCAGCCGGAGGTTCAAACAGGCAAGTGTTAGGTTCTACATTTGCCATAACAGCTAATTGTTGTGTTCACAGCTTATTGTGCTGCCCCCAAGTGGCCAAAATATCTACTAATGTGGGTTTATAAAAAAGCAGTCAATGAGAGCTTCTGTCTCTGATAAAGTGGGACATACAAGTTTTGTCAAGGTTCAGATTAGTTGCTGATCAGCATTTTGAAGCCATGGGTTGCTTGTTTGGCAACTCTGCCGTGTAATTCTGTCTTGTTTTGTCTGTCACAATCACAGACTGTGTGGTCACGAAGTTTCAGAGAAATGTGTGGGCTTTTGGATTAAGATGGAAAGTTAAGAGAGATTTAGTTATCGTCAAGACATCAGTCTGTACGTCTATAACCTGGAAGTTGTGACACGCACATACACACACGTAGACTGACACAGGGGTTTAATCCCCTTTTTCTGTTTACTGATGCGTTTGCTTGGTCGGCAGCACAGAGATTACCCACAGTCCCCATTTCCTGTTTTTGTTCCACCTCTAAAGCCATCCCTTTCTCTTCTGTCATTGTATGTGTGTGCATGTGTGTGTGTGTGTTACTGTAGTAACTATCCAACAACTCTTGGAAATCCAGATTCACAATCTTTTCAGACCTTTTTTTGGCCGGTTTCCTGTGTGGTTTTTGCGCTTGTTCCGACGAAAAGGGACTTCCATGATCCCTTATTATGAGAACTATGAACACTGGACGGGCAACACAGACAGTGACTCTATTTGAAACCAAAGATTAACAAGTAGTAGGGCTGATAATTCCCCAGCAGAGAATGTGGTCAAAGGCTGATGGTAAGAATGTGTGGGAACCATTTTTTTGGCATTTTGATTTTCCCATTTTAAGACTGAAGAGGACCACAGTCAAACATGTCCAAGAAACAGATCAGAGAACATCCAGCTAGGCCAGGAGCTGCAGCTTGAAAAGTGACCAAGACATAGTCTGCTTATTCTCTGTATTCGCTAAGTGTTTTACAGCAGTTTCAATGGTGTTTATTTAAAGATAATAAAAAAAAAAAATCTAGCTTTATTTCGTGTCTGTTGACTGACTGTGATTCATCGTGGATCCTTGTGTAACTACAGATGGGTTTACTAGCAGCTGAAAGTTTTATTTTGGAGAGAAGATAGGTGAAATCTGAAAAACAGAAAGTGAAAGTTAGACAGGACGCCCTCTCCTGTTCTGTCTTAATTCTAACAGTATTCCAAAATGCAGCTGTAAATCATGACTGGATCTTGTCAAAGTTAACCTGCTGTCATCACACACAGCAGGTCTGTATAGCCTGGGGAGTCCCATTTTACTTTCACAAAAGCAACAATCATGCAGTTTGACAGAGTGATTTGTTCCTTAATTCACCAACAGGAACAGCTGGTGCTTTCTGTCTCACCTGCGAGTTTGTGTGTGTGTGTGTGTGTGTGTGTGTGTGTGTGTGTGTGTGTGTGTGTGAACAAATTGGTTCACACATTGGATTGTCTTATTTTCTTTGCCATTTTTTCTCTCCTGCAGAGAAAGTGAAGGAAGCCTGTTCTTTTCCCACCAGTAAATAATTGGTGCATTGCACCTTTATTTTCTTCTCACTGCTGTGGTTCATTCTTCCCGAACCCGCTGGGTGACTTTGGAAACTTTACAAGACAAAGCATTAGTCTGTACACACACACACACGGGCGCGCGCGCACACACACACAAACAAACACATGTTCTCATACACATATTCGTCTATATACTTTCAGACCCACATAGGTTTACAAACTGTCCATCCTACACACTGTTAGCACAGGCTCATTTAGATAGAAGGTGTTGGTGAAGTTACTTTGACATTTTCTCCATTTACTAAACAAAATGATAGTTGTGTAGTCGCGTAAAGAAGAGGCCTATTTAGCCTTGTGTTCTTGTACCACTGCACCTTTTTGTTTCTTTGTGACAAACTTGTCGTCATCTGTACACATCTTTGTGTTGTCCCCTCGTGGTTTACTTACATGTTGCTCTTACTGTAATGTCTTTGTTGGCTGATTTAAGTTGGCTGTGTCATCCCTGCATGACTGGCTCCTCTGTGATCCAGCAGTCAGTGGTCCAGCTCTGCCAGCCAGCTATATTTTACTGAGATTCCCCTCCTGTAAAAAAAAAAAATAGTCTTTGATGTGCTGAATTCCTGGGAGCTGTGTATTACAGTGGTGTGTGTGTGTGTGTGTGTGTGTGTGTGTGTCAAGGTCTGTTTGCGTGCGTGTGCGTGTGTGAGTGCGAGTGCGTGGCAGCCTGGATGCCAGATTGGGCCTAGAGTTATGCGATGAAGAGGAGAGATTACAACGAATGACAAAGCCCCATTCAGCCTTGAGAGGACTCTTAGAGAACAGTCTCTCAATGCTTTTTTAATTAGAGCGACTTCAGAGCACACACACACACACACACACACACACACA
This sequence comes from Seriola aureovittata, assembly GCF_021018895.1. Lineage (NCBI taxonomy): Eukaryota > Metazoa > Chordata > Actinopteri > Carangiformes > Carangidae > Seriola > Seriola aureovittata. Next base: position 19,771,118 of record NC_079379.1, read on the forward strand.
CATACAAACACGCATCTTTTTTTCTCTGTCTCAGGTTTTTCAGTCCTTGCTTATTCATTACCACATATTACTGTTTTTGATTTGCTTCTCGGATTGCTTAACATCCTCTGTTCAGCACCAGTGTGGGAGTGTTGGTCTTCACTGCTTATTATTGTGTAATCAGTGTGTGTTTATGGTTGTTGTGTGGACGTCTGCGGAGCTGTGTGTGACCGAGTGCTACCCGGTATCAGAGGGTATCTCTGTTTGTGTGTGTGTGTCAACGTCATATTGCTGGGCTTAAGGCGGCGCCATCCCAACACTAGCACTCATTACATCACCTCCACACACACACACACACACACACACACACACACAAGGGCGTATAGAGCCTCTGCAACTACCTGCTTTGTCCAGCACAGCCCATCTTTGGCTGGCTGTTTGAGCGGTGAGGTCATTGTGCGCAATCCCTGGGATGCCGCGCGTGTGTCTGTGTGTGTAGTCATTGTATTCTACATGTGTGAAGCCATGTGTGTCTGCAGAGAATACTGTTTACTGTCTCATAAATGCAGATCTTGTAAATCTGTTTGTTATGGATCCCATTGTTTGCTTGATTTTCTCTAAGTGTGTGTGTGTGTGTGGGGGGGGGGGGGGGGGGGGGGGGCTGCCACATCACAAAATTCAGTTAGGGTGTGTAGATTCACAAACTACAGTGCAGATTACAGACCTGGCAAAGTAATTGAGGAGCAAACATCTTATTACACAGAGAACATTGTATACAGCCTGAGCTCTATTACAGGCCACAACTCAAGTCTACTTTAATACAGCAGGGAGTGAGTGGAGGGCAAGGAAAGGCATGCAGCAGAGAGGGAGGAGTGTGAAAGTTTAATGCAACCCCTGCGAACATCACTCACCACACACACACACACACACACACAACACACACACACACACACACACACACACACTTTGATGAGCGAGGTAATTTTACCTGGGTAAGCAGATACCTCCAAACCCTCATCCATCACCGCAGACCTGAAGCCACGCCGGTGAGGTAAACGTCTCTCAGGCAACGGCATTGTGAGGAGCGTGTTGCTGTGGCAGCAGTACCGTGAGGCAACAATAGGGCCCGACTGTGATGTCGGAGTGAAACATTAATCGTCTTTCAGGTCACGTTTAACACGAGGATTTACAGTAAAGTAGCACACAGAAAGAAACAGAAAGAAAGAACAGGAACGCATAATAAGAATGGAAGTCACAGCATCTGCATTGTAGCTTATAGGATATTATTCATTGTTTAGAATAATATTTTTAATATGATTTTACTATCGTCTTTAGAGCATCATGCACACATGCTGTTCAGTCAAGCCCATACAAATTACATGTATTATAGACACTTATGTAGTCTTGTAATCAAAATCAGAATCCTTTTTTAAATGTATTGTTTATGGAATAAGAGCTAATGGGTTGTTTTATAGGAAATGGACTGTGTTTGATGTGGCGGGGAAGCAGCTGGAAGACATCAGTGTGGGACTGAGGGAGTGGGAGTCTGTATACACAGGGATGATCAACTGATTTACCCTCGACTGTGTGTGTGTGTGTGTGTGTGTGTGTATGTATGTGAGGCTCCTGTTATGTAACGTTTTGTAATAGATACACCTGTTGAACAATGTTTACCTGATCCAGCTGCGTGTTCTGTCTTTGGGAGGTTTTTTTCTCCAAAGAGAAGAATAGACCAGACGATGACAAAGCAACTCAGGAATCCAGTCAGTCTTGAGTTAAGTGAAATTTCGAGCCATATATGTTCTGATAACTTGAGCTTGAGCTCGAGCTTGAGCTGACCGGTGTCCCTTTATCTCATGTTTGTTTCTGATTTAAGCTGCAGCTCCATATTATGATTGATCATCTGGCAGACCTAACTAACTCTCAAACTCACACAAAAATATTCAATTTGCTCACACTTAAGAAGCTGGAACCGACAGAAGTTTCACATTTTAACTTTACAAAAAGGCTGAAATTATGAATCAATTATCAAAATACTGTAGTTGCCTATCAATTGTTTTTGGATCAACTAAGTGATTAATCAACTAATCATTAAATCCCTGAACAACTGAAATTCTGAACACCTGTATCAACTTTTAACCATAACACAATAGATTAATTAATAAAAATGGAACATAGTCTTTTACACTGACCGGTCGATATGAAATAATAACATACAATTCAGCTTGTAGTTTTGCAACCGCATATATATCTTTTCGTGTACATGGAAATTAATGAATTAACGAGTCCTAACATTTTTAATTTTTTACTCTTCAGTTTGGCCTTTTCCATTATTGAGCAAATATAATCGGAATAAAACTAACTAGGAGGACACACAGATTAAAATATGCTGCAACAACAAAACTCTTTGCATTTTGAAAACACACATACACACTCACGCAAAGGGCAGATAAACAGAAATAACCTGCAGTTTTATGACTCATTACTTTCCTTGCCTGTAGATGGCGAACCTGGGCATTTTTTACATCTGCATCTGCTTTTCTTGCCAGTAGGTGCTGCAGGTTAGACTGAACTGAAACTGCTGCTCTGCAATTGGATGTTAGTGACCGGGCATGGTATCGAGTGCTTTGAATCAATGCCACTTTATGTCCTTAGGTTCTTTTCTATTGTGATGGCAGAGTCTTGCCACAAGATGGGAGTGCTTGGCTGATGTTTGCAGATTTAGTGAATGTGAGGATTTATCTGTGAAGACGTACCAAGGCTAATACATCCCATCAAGGTCATATCAGTCAATCTATAATCACTGCTACTATTTTACTAATGGAGCTGTTTTAAACAGATGTCCTACTTCAGGCCATTAGTATCAGACCTCCTTAGTCTCAGATACACACACACCAATAAAAGTACACCCAGAGACATTTAGAAAGGTTTATTCCCTTTTCTTGCTTCCCTGGTGATGGTCACCCTGACAACCACTTTCTCTGACGACTCTTCCCCGACAACGGCATTCCTCTACACTGATGTCCTTTAATGTACGCATGTGCGCACACACACACACACAGAGACCGACTCTTTGAGTCCTTTGAGTTCCCTGCAGCTGTCAAAACCTAAAATCTCTCTCGACGGTGACACGCACTTTGATCACACTCAAATTTAAATGTATCTAGGGCATGTTTGGCACGGCACATTGCAGCTCGTAGGTGAAGGCAGGGTATAGAGCGCTCAACACACACAAGACACTCACACACAATCTAAGTGCACTCCATGACAGATGAGATAGCGAGCTCAGAGTACTCGAGCACAAATGTACTGGGTGTGGTTCTGTTGGGGCTGCATTAAGAGGCATCATCTCTCTTTGAGCAGTTTATTGCAGATCGTTTTACACTTTGCTTGAGTGACATCATAGTCTTACATCTTTCTCTGTCTCTCACACGGATGCGTTCATACACGTACTGTCACTGTAAGCATTCACATTCATATTTGGAAAGACCCAGTAACTTCTCCTGCTCTGAAGGCACCGAATCGATTCTCTTTTATAGTAAAAACGACAGGGGATTATAAATTATTCGTCCAGCAGCCTAGCAGCTCTCCCCTTCCTAACTGCCCCCCCCCCCAGTCAGTAAATCTGCTTTTTATTGGAGTGCTTTATATTTTCCAGCAGTTCTCTACACATCAGAGGGGTGGGAAGAAACATGAGCAGGGTGACCATGATGAGGAGTACATGGTTTCATTTCCTTACTCCTCATCACCACACTCCCTTCCTTCTTCCATTTTTGTCCAATATGGAATCTCAGTTTCACATGATATGGATCATACCATTTCTCCTCTTCCATACGTCTCCCACTGACCTCTTTCTGGATGGCTGCTATCGATCCACGAGCTCCTGGTGTGGTGTCACCGACACTGAGTGATGGCAACGGTCTTGATATCATCAGTGTGGGACATCCCCTGCCAAGCCATCGTGTTATTCAGGCACTGTTCAACACTGTACATTTTTAGGGATGTGGGGGAGGATGCAGAGGGAAACAGAACAGAAGGAACGAGGAAGATGATGAGTTACAGTAAAGACGAAGGGGTTCTTGGCACTTTTGCTGGCTATATCTGCTTCCTCATATTAGCTCACTGTTGTCTCCCATTGCTGTGATATTGCTCTGTTTAACATAAATGATGTTGATACTCTGGAGTTTCCCCAGCATCTCCGTTTTTGTAACATCTGGCTCCTCATCTGTACTCCCCTCTAAGCATAGCTGGAATGTTCTCATCTCAAAACAAGCTTTGATCTGTCCGACTAGTGGACTGGCATATATCCCGCTCTTTATAGTTTTTATGTGTATGTGTGTAGTCATATGTGTGTGTGTGTGTGTGTGTGTGTGTGTGTGTGTGTGTGTGTGTATGTGTGTGTGTGTGTTGTGAGGAGTTTCAAAAGGTGGCAGACAGCAGATCTGCACCAGTAAAGATCAGCTGAATTATTGAGCAACCCTTCGCCGTTTGTAGTTTCCACTCTTACCTGTATCTCAGTTTTTATTCTTGCTCTTTATTACTCATTCCGGCGCATAGACACCACTTCTATATACTGCTCTCTTCTCATAAGCGGCTGTCAGTGTGTGTGTGTAACTGTGACAGAGGAATCTGTGTTTTCTCCATCAACACATCGTGTTGACAGGATCTGTCGTCTGAACTTATAATGGTTTGCAATAAAGACGACTGATCACTGCTCACTGAAAGAGAAAATCAGGGGGAGCACAGAACTGAAGTTTGCTGTTAACCACTGGAGAACCGTGTGTGAATCAATTGATGAGAATATGATGATGAAGATAAGTGTGTGTTTGTGTATGTTTGTGTATGTTTGTGTTTTTACCCTTCTCCTGAAAATGCTCAGCTGTGTGAATGCTCAGCCTGCATGGGAGCACAGCGATCACAGAGGCAGAGAGTGGGAGGGGCACTTACACACACACACACACACACACACACACACACACACATAACGACACACATACATGCATACGCACACTTGGTAGTGAGCTTGTCAGTGCCGGATGCTGCCGTTGCTTCAGCAGCTGGAGGTACATGATTAGAAGTGTGTCAGCTCGGAGAATAGGACTGATTGGAGTGTTTGTGAGGCATTTTTGTGTTGTGGATCTGTGTGTGTTTGTCACAGCATTTCAGCTGGAGTCTATTTTGTTGTATGGGAATGGTGTCAGTGGGTCTTTAGCGCGTCTACAGTATACCAAGGTGTGTATGTGTGTCAGCAGGACTTTAATCAACAGGAATGATTTGACTACAGGGATTCAGGAGCACGTTATTGAGTTTTACTCTGGGTGGGTTTTCAAGCTGGACAGCGAGGGACTGTGGAAAGATCTCATGAGAAGGAATACAGATGTAATGTTACAGGACGACAAGATGACAGACCCCCTTTAGGGGGCTTCAGGACTGCCCCAGAATGGGGAACAGCGTCCAGAAGAAGAAGAAGGTAGAGACAGAGAAAAACTTCTCTGTGTCCCTGTCCCCGAGCCCTGTCCGCGAAAAACCAAAAGGCTTCTGGCTGTTCGGACGTCCAGACAAACCGAAAACAGGTAAGAGGAGCGCAGGATGTCTGGAGGGGATGTGTTGATGTGTGTTGTCGTAAATGTTCATTTTAAAGTCCTGACTGTTCAGGGAGGATCATTTTATTCTTGCTTGTAAAATTTAACTTGTTTTGAATGTGAGGAGTTTGTGAAGGGATTAGATTGTAGCTGACTTGCGTGTGTGTGTGTGTGTGTGTGTGTGTGAGATAGTGGGGTCATGTGCATGTGAATTAGTTCCTACAGTAAGCTTTTTGGGTGCAAAGTGACAATATTGCAATGCTGACTTTCCCTTAGTCAGCTTCAAGGCTTCCTGCTTATTGCACAGCTGTGCAGAACAGGGTTGTGTGTGTTCATGTGTGGGAAAGAGAGATTTTTTTTATCCTTCTTGCTGTTCTGGTGATTTGTTTCTCCTGCTGATAGATGAGAAGGTCAACAGAGGGTTTTAATTGAAGACACAGTCTGAATTCGCCCCCAAACCACCATCCACCTTAATGCCACAGTGTGTATATACTATGTGTTTGTGTGTGTTTGTGTTTGGGGGGGGGGTTATTTTATGACTCTGTTGTTATTGCCAGACCACTATACCTGCAGTGGAAAACAGAGCTTAGCTTGTCCCATGTTGATCATTGTCTCTGTTAAATGTCCCTGAAGCAGCTAAAACCCACCTGAATAACAGGTTTAACACAAGCTCACAGTGACAGAGACAGATTGTCAGATAATGTTCTGCCGCTGAGATTTTTCTCTCACAAGGCTGCTGTGGATTTTATTTTCTTTTTCTGAGGTGCTGTTTTCTCTTTCCTGTTCTCTGCCTGCATCCTTCTTTTTGTTGTTGTGTATCATCTTTTTCCCGCTTTGGTTTACTGACAAAATACTTTCAATTTTGAGTTCAAACACTTGAGTCAGTGTGGCAAAGTTTTGAAAAAAATATGTCCATGTCAGCCAATATTTGTAAACAAAATTTGATGTCTAAAGACTTTTGATAAAGCAGATGCTGATGGAGCAGTTTGTCCACCGCAAACCTGCCACACATGTTTGTCGCCTCTTTCCGTATATGGCTGTCATGGTTAGATGGCCATCAGTGGGAGATGGTGCATTAGAATATTACCAAGTGCATTTATCTGCTTGTGTCATTAGACGGCATGAAACACTGGCCAGAACAAATCAGCCATGACAATCGGACCACGATGAATCAGGACGTGAAAGACTTTCATTTCGCTTGTTTGTGCAGATGAGAGAAAATGTCTTGATAGTTCAGCTTATGTTTAACCAACATGGCTGAAATTGAACCTTGATGCCACTGGTTACCATAGAAACAGCTGACCCCACTGAACCCTGAAACCCGCATGTTAATGGTGTGGTGGTATGCCATATCAGCAGCCAGTAACTGGGCAATTAGGGAACGTCTCTTATGACAACATGAGGATGGCATTTGTGTGTGTCGGTGTGTGTCTGTCTACATGAGAGATGAACTGTGCTCATAGTAGATAATGACTACGTGTGCGTACAAACACATCTTGATTTGATTTTCTCTCAGGGTGGTCGATGTCTGTGTGGGTTGTGTGTGTGTGCGTGTGTGTGCGTGTGTGTGTGTGTGTGTGTGATCGTCCTCTTCTGTTCTCCTATATTCGCCGCCCTCATTCATGGGGAGTTTATTCAGAAACCTGGGGTGTGAATGCATTCCCACATTCCAGCCAATTTCCTTACGCATGGACACCCATCCAACACACAAACACACAACTTCTCAGGGCAGGACGAAATGAGGCTCAATCCCTTTTTCTTTTAAGATGAGAGTAGCTGTTTCTTTCCACACAACATCCAAACATAAAGCCGGATCAAGTAGGAGAGAAGGGGAGAGAGTGCTTTGCATACATGTTCAGGTTGCTGCCATGTTGATTCAATATTCTTTTGGGTTGACTTCATGTTGGCTTTATTTATATACCAGTAAACCATAGCTAATGGATTAAATCCACAGTAAAGGCAGCAACCACACAGTACATGGTCTCTGTGCTGCAGCAGTGCATGCAGCTTCTAGTTGTAGCAGGCTAATGTAACATGCAGGAGATGAGCTCGGTGAATAGATGCTCACTACGTGCTCCTGAAATATGTGTCATCTCTGTGGCTTTGGCCATGTTCCAATCAAGAAACCTCTCACAACACCTGAGTTGTTGATGTTGTGCACTCCAACACCTCACAGACTGGATGTCACACATGCGCCGCATGGCTTTGTCTGTATTTGTGGTCAAGGTCATCCGTGGGAGTGTGTTTTTGTTCTTCATCTCATGCTTCCCACTGGCTTTTGCTTAGTCACTGACCTCATTCTCATTTTATGGGAGGATATTATCATTGTGATATGCAATATGACCATAAAAATAGATGCTGATAGATTTTCTGTCTGAATTATCTTATGAGTTCAGAAAAATACAAATACACTCTGGATAGATTTTCTCATTGGTGGCTACAATGATGATGCTAGATGCTTTCATTTTTTTCAGTTTGAACTTTGTTTCACTCGACACAGTAACACACATCACTTATCAATGACTGGATGCATTTGTCTGCACACAAACTATTAAAGGACACAATATGCTGAGTAGAGTTGAGATGTTGCCAGCTGAGCCTGAGGGTCACAAAGATGACTATTCATCTGGTGATGTGAGCACTGAGTGGCTACAGTGGACGAGATTAGCTCACTATGAACTCACTTTACTGCATCCACAGGTGGTCAGTGATGCAGAGGGAGTCTCACACACACACACACACACACACACACACACACAAACAGACACACACAGACCCACTTTTGATGTTTTCTGAAATCATGCGATGCAGCTGATGGGTCTCCAGATGTTTCATATTACCTTCTCATAACTGTCCACTCTGCAGGGAGAGCCTCAGCTGGCTTTCATCACTGGATAGTCTGACTCAGTGTGTCTTCGCATTAAAGTAAGACGTCAGAATGATCCATCTAATAAACCAATATTACTACTAACCAGAAATATCAGGACATGTTATTGAAATCACGCCCTCCTTCCCCTGGCTTTCCCCTTTATCGCATTCCTCTGCGCTTCAGTCCACTCCGCTTCCTCTCCTTTATCGCCTTGACCTTGGAATTGTCGGCCTGTTATTTATCTTCAGCATTCCAAAGGTGTGACATTTGCATTTGGACACGGTGAGATTTACGCCAACTTCTGCCTTTGACTGTGAAACATAGAAGAAAAAAAAAAGGGGGCAGTGACGGATTGAGAGGTGAAGAAAAATGAAAATTGATGACAGCATTAGGGCGGGAGAATGGAAAGAAGGTGACTTTAGTTGAGCGAATATAATGGGAAGAGAAGACAAAGACATGAACATGTTGTGTAGGGATGTGTATAATTCGAGAACAAGGCTGGCACCGGATTTGCCTGCCATTTTCATTACGACTGTCTTGTGCAGGGTGTGATATTCCATATTCCATTATCCTGCCGGGTATGGCTCGCATAAGCCTTTTGATTTCCGTAAGCGGGGCTAAGACGCTCTCTTCTTGGTCCTCCTTTGAAGATCCCATTTACTGTGTGCCACTGTCAAAGTCACGGACTCCCCGCAGACAGCTTAGGCAACACACAGTTGGATAAAGGGAGGATGACTTTTCATCTCTGTTATCTATCCCTCCTACGCCTCGCCCCATCTCGTCTTCCAGCCCTGATCTTTTATGTTCTGTTGCTGTTTCTCTCTGTGCATCTCACTGCCATCCTCTGCTTTTCAGGCAGGCAAGCAATAGCTGAACACAAGTGCCTCCATTCCCCCTTCTTTTTCTTTCTTTTCTGCTCCTTTTGAAGCTGAATTTTTTATCACAGAAGACATAACAATAGGACGAATGGAGGAGTGTTTCTTTAACCAACCTCTGCGTTTGTACTTTCCTCTGTTTCCCTTTCTTCTCCATCTACAACTTTCTAATTTTTCTTTTGTCTGTGCTGGAGACTGAGTGCAAAGCCAGTGAAAAACCCTGTCATTCATCACCCCCTTCGTCTCCTTCCTGTGACATTAGGGTTTCTCAAGACCCCAAGGGTAGTGCAGCCTGTCTTGGCTCTGCCTGTTTTAACTGTCGTCGTCAATTTTTCACCTGTAACGTCATGTTCTGGCCTGTTGCACCAAACTGTCACCAGAGTGTTCTTTGCAGATGAAGGGAGATCATTACCTTCTTCCTCTGTCCTGTCCTCTCATGCCCTTTAGGAGCAGGAACTTTTGTTTTCTCCCTTTTAAATGAAAGGACATTTTTGGCAGCATGCAATTGTGGTTAGTCTGCATACTCTTTTCCTAAATGTAGCATGGGGAATTTTTAGTCACTGGATGGCATCTGTTTCATGAACACTTTCAAGTTGGGATCATTCCTTCTAAATGAGCCACAACCCGTTAGCAAGTCTTATGCGTGCGAAAAGAAAGTGTATGTGGAGCGTTTGTAAGTTTGCAATTTTATGACTTTAACCCAAAGTTAAGACCCAAATTTAACTCAGCTGCCACTTGGAAAGAAATCCTGTTTTTCAGCCTTTTCTTAGGAGCAGCGTTGGGTTCATTTGTAATTTTTAGAAATTATATGATTACTACCTTAGTGCAGTAATCCATTCAACACCTTACCATTATAAATCACCTTATTATAACACTTTGCTTAATTAAAGCTGCACAATCAACAATTTCATTTAAACAGTGAATCAAATGACTGTCTAATGTGAAAGGCATCACTTGTAGTGACAAGTCAACTCTCCATATTTCCAGAGACTTGATGCATTTTTCAGTTCATTGTTTTGATAATCGCAGTATGATTTTTTATGCATATTGTTTAGCCCTTGTTTACAGCTTTTTGTGCTCCATCTGCGTGGTCAGAAATATCAATAGTTGAAGAAATGGGAATGTTTTCTGCTTTATATATAGACGAGGTGACAAGGTAATGACACTTTTTTTTTGTTTAAGTTAGTTAAGTATTGGACTTCATGTTTGAGTAACATTTATTTCAAGTAACATGTCCCCAGAAAACACCGGTTCTGACCGCTCACAAACCATGTTGCTGCTCAAATCTCCTGCAGCTTGATTGCATCAGAGGCTGTATCTCCGTCCTCAGTATAAAAGGACCCAGTGTTTGGATTGCTCTGTAATGGGGCTCAGTCCAGTGGCTTCTTCCTGCATCACCACCTAAATTGAATTAAAGCATCGGACGGACACACACACACACACACACAGACCTGTATGTGACCCTGCTACTCAAAAGTAATTATTTCAACTTTTGGCATGGCTCGAATTTGATGGTTATCATTTTGAAATGAGAACAAACTCGTTGTTTATCGCTCAGGTTATGCTTCGTCACTGTGTCTAATCTGTAATTTGAAACTTGTGACAGTCTTAGCTAAGCAGGTCCTGCCCTGCTGATGGAGAAGAAAGCGATATCAAACCTAAGGTTAAATTCGCTGAAATTAACTTATCCAACCATAAAGGGGGCTTTTACTTTTCTTCTGGCTCTGATGAAAATAAATCTGGTTTGATAAGCCGTTGTAATCACTGTCTGATTTATTTTCTGTCTGGGGTTTGAAAGCCAGGACTGAAACCAATATTTTTGGATGAACTTTAACCATAAAATCAGGAATGATTACCACAACTTGACCAATAACAAAATAATTATTATTCTAATTAAAGCTGTTCGGTTATTCCCCCAAAAACGTATCTTTATCAACATGAAAAGGCCTCAGAATCAACATTTTGGTCCATTGCAGGACACTAAAATTCTCGCTTGAGTCCCATGATTTGACACTGAAATTTTTCAGGTATATTAGCATGTCTCAGTGAAGCTTTTGTATGTCACGTGGAAATGCACCAGAAAGGACAAACAATGAAACACAGGCCCAAAAGTTTCAGTGTCGCACACAGTGTGGGAACTTTGACTTCTTTGAGTTTCACACAGTTTTCTGCTTTGAATTCCCAGATGTTCACAAACACTCTTCTCTTTTTGTGCAGCCTCACTGTTAATTTAAATTGTGCACAGTTTTGTTTTTCACAACTACAAATCTTTTCTACTCAACTCAAATTTTTGTTGTCAGCAAATCAAATACAAAGCATGATATACAAACACTGTTTTTCTGAACATCATTTTGCAAGCCCCGCAGAACCTCCCTTATATAACAGAACGCTCACTCTAAAGCTACTTCTGTTTTGTCTGACGTTTCGTAGTGTTTGCCTGTAGATGGAGAGTAGCTAGTAGCTAAATCTGCAAGTTCTTTAAGATTAATACCTTTTGCAAATGGTTGCTGGCAAATAAATCTAATGATACATATATAGAGTCAATCAGTGTAATACTTTAGGGATTTTAGCCAGCCAAACAATCATTAAAGTCAACAACTTGAGTTATGTCATCTCACTGGTGTCAAGAGACCTTGGACTCATGTTGGTGAAGAGGTTACACTGGGGAGCTGAGTATCTGTGCCAAGCAGATGGTGTCGAGCCGGCGCCAGCCTCGGCCTCCTTTTGTACTTCAACATTTGGCAGCACGTTTACTCAAACACGCTGTCGTCTTTTCACGCGGATTTACAAGTGTTTTCAAACTGATTCAGTCAAAATGATTTCAAGTTGTTTACGAAGGAGAAGCTTAGTTCCTTGGCCGTGCATAATGGGATTTCACTGAGGAAGAGTGATGAGGAAGAGCGTGTTTCTGCGACACTAATGAAGCCACACAATTGGCAGAATGAGTTGTTGTTTTCTGTGGGCAAGAGGCGCATGCACGACCTGACATGCACGCTCTCACAACACTCATTTGCTTTCACTCACTTACACACATTGTAGCACTTATAGTGCATACTTTCACTGCCTGTGCATTTATGTGTGTGTGTGTGTGTGTGTGTGTGTGTGTGTTACATGTGTGGCGTGTATTGAAAACAGGCTACATCTGTTCAAGCCTAATGTGTCTGGCGTGATTTGGATGACGCACAGTCAAATGAACTTAAAGTTGTCAGTCTCCTCACTCGTATCTCACAGCTCAGTACTCAGGACGTCAGCACTTGTTTTTCTTTTTCATCTCTTTTTCAACTCTGCTCCCTCTCGTCTCATAAGCTCACTCGATGATGATGATGATGATGATGATGATGATGATGAAAAGCATCAACATTTCCGTAGTGACGGAGCGAGCGCTTCATCCTGAATGCATACTTTGCATTGTTAAATGGCTTCTATATCCATTCCTCTGGGTCACAGCAGTTGGTGGCTGAATCAGAGGCAATTAATCCATTATAGTAGACAGAGTCCATGTACAGAAAAGAACAAGGGTCGTTTGTCTCACAGAAAAGTCAATGTCTGGAAATCTTTACAATCTCTTTAACTCCCAGTGGAGGATGGGAGCATAAAATGGTGTAAGTGACATTTTGGTTGCAAGGACAGTGAACTACAGACATACATTCTGATTCTCTAACGAGACCAGACTGTGACATTTTGATTTTTGTCATTATTGCAATTCAAAAAAGGTCAAGGAGGTTGGGAGTCTTTACAGCTGCTAACCGTTAAAGAATTTTTTTTCCTGTTAAATAGATGTCTTCATCTCAGTGGCAGTTTTATGGTGATAATTCAGGCCTCGTGGATCTTCGTATGTGACAGTGCAGATATACTATCTTGTGGTTTGTCATGTAGCATTGCAAGACTTTTTGATAATAGGACAGATTGGCAAATCTATGAAACCACTGATTTGTACAGTAAGTGCAAGTTAGTTATTACAAATTTTGTTTGTTTTTTTTTTTTGTTTGAAAAAAGCAATTGTGTTTAAAATCTGGGTTTTTTTTAAGGCAACAATCTGCCACTGAGATAATTTGATTCCCTAAAACAAATATTCTGACCCCAAATATGAAGCTACAGGCAGGAGAGAACAGAAGACATGACCCCCGTAAAACCACAACTTTTCATTTTTACATTTAAATATTTCTAGGAATTAAACACACAAGATATAATGTGTTATGAGTCGCATTTAAAGGTGATGGTGGATGGATTTTGTTACTTTGGGACAAAGGTAGGTAAGCTGTTTCCCCCTCTCTGGTCATAATGCTAAGGTAAGCTAAAGGGCTGCTGACTCTAGCGTCAGTCTTCTCATCTAACCTTCGTCAGCAAAGTGAACAAGCAAATTTCCAAAAATTACTTCTTTACCTGATATTAGCCCATGCTGTGACTTATTGCAGAACTTAAATATAGGACTGTACGTCTCAAGAAATTGTTTAACATGCATTTTCTGCTGAGACTGTCCTTGTGTGTTTGAAGTTTGCTTCAGTCCAAACCAGCCGACAAAGGTCCGACAAAGGAATCAGACTTGAGGGCATCTGGCCTGTCCGGTCCTGTCCTGTCCTGTCCTGTCCTGCTCGGAGATGAGTCTGTGCGGAAGCTGGAGGTCTCTCATTAACTCATCAGTCATACTAAATGAGACGATTCACCATTAGGGAGACATGGCCTCAAATAACCTGCAGAACCTGCGCTTTTTTCTTTTTTTTTCTATTTTCAGATGTTGCCCTTTGGACTTCATATCTGCTTGTAGTACAAAAAACACCTTTACAAACTATTTTGTGTAGTATAAACACAAAATAGTTGGTCAAGTCAATATAACTGCAAAAACAGAATCTGTCTCTGTGACTCTACATTGGAAACACATACTAAATAAGTTAAGACACTTGTACTCTGTCTGCTCTCAGGGTGGTTTTGTCTGGAGGCTTTTGCATCTCTCTATACCCTCTAATTTTCCTGGGTCACCCAGGCAACTCCTATGCTCACTCCCACACACCAATTGGCAGCAAATAGATTTATTATCTTGTAGATTAATGTATTGAACAGGAGGTCATCTGTGTCTCCACTCTGAGGCATTCATATCTGTATCAGTGTTTACAGAGCTTTCAATTTGGCTCTCAAAAAAAGCTTTTAAGTTGGAACGACAAGCAGCAAAAACAGCTCATCCTCCTTCAGGAAAAATACCCACAATCCCCTTATCAGGTTGAAAGAGAGAGAACGGGGTGGGGGGTGGGGGGAACCGAGAGAGGGATAATTACAAACAGAGTGACTGTTGCTATTTTTAAGCACAGTGGGTGCTGCAGCAGCTAAGTTTAGCTCTGTATGTGTATGTGTGCCGATGCAGAGGGTCCTGAAGTGCAGTCAGTCAGCTCGGCTCAGGTTAACAACCTGCTCCAGGTCAGGATTAAGAAGTGCTGCAAATAGAGGATTGATCTCTGCTGAAGTAATGACACACCAGGGCTAGGTTAGGACATATAGTACAATATGATCCATCAAGGAACCATGCTTGCTGGTTTAGTTTAGATTATGCAGAATGCAGTGGTGTTGTAAACAGCAATGTCAGCTGAACTACTTGTAAACAAACCTGGTATCTGAGTAGTAGTTTGTTAAGTGTACTCTCTGCATTGCACAATGGCACTGCATGACCTGTAATCAGTAGTAGTGTCACTTACTGTACTCTGTGATTTATGTCCTCCTCCTGTCCCATACCTTCCCCTCCTACTCCTTTT
This sequence comes from Seriola aureovittata, assembly GCF_021018895.1. Lineage (NCBI taxonomy): Eukaryota > Metazoa > Chordata > Actinopteri > Carangiformes > Carangidae > Seriola > Seriola aureovittata. Next base: position 19,786,164 of record NC_079379.1, read on the forward strand.
CCCATTTCCTCTGCCCTTCTCCTTCAGTCACCTTCCTCATCTATGCTGTCATCTCCCCGCCATCTCCAGGGTCGTGTAGTACAAGTTTTACATTTTGTATGTTTAATTTTTTATGCTCCCTCGACAGCCATCAGCTCTCATCAGATAAGCACAGGGAGGAATGAGCCTAATCTCACAGGTATTATTTACTTGAGAGCAGGCCACCTGAACAGACTGTGAGATATTAACATAACAAAGATACACGAAACATGAAATATTCCACTAGTTATGTACATACAAAGAGGATTGAGGGTTAGGGTTAGGGTTAGGGTTGGGGTTAGGGTTAGTTAGGGTTAGGGTTAATACTACACCACTCAATGTAGGGACGCTCATAACACAAGTCCACCACAGCAGCCATAGAATACAAATCAGGGGAGCAGCAATGAGCTGAATAATGACACCTATGTGTGTGTGTGTGTGTGTGTGTGTGTGTGTGCGTGTGTGTGTACTTGCATGTGTGCTCGTGTGTTTCAGCGATTGGAGGTTTATTGCTGGTCACATTTTAACCCTCTCTTCCTGTTCTCATTGCATCTATCTATACGGATGGAAAGAGAAACTGGGAGAGAACAATATTGCAGCAAAACATAGAAGTCAGTGAACAAAGGCACACCACTGTGTTGGTGGGTAGCCACAATCCTTATATATCTTATAACTTACTCTGTGACATGTTTGGAGTATTGCAGATTATTTTGATTCAATTCCACATACGCTGGCCCGCTGCAGTAAATACTCACTAATCCAAAACAGTGTATTCATCCAGCGCTGACAATAGTCCTTAACAAATGTATTATTTATTAGCTGTTTAGAATTAGAGAATTACTGAGCCTTTAAAAAATTGAAAGTTTATATTTGAAACTTAGAGATTTTTGTCATCCATGCACTGCATCTACCTGGTGAACACATCAATTTTAATCTCGTTTTTTACTTCATAAGCCTGTCCCCGTCTCCCCTTGTGCCTCCATTTTTTTTTTCTTCTAGTGAACCCAGCGTGTACTCATTGAACCACACACCCATTGATACACACACACGATGGCCGTTTTCAAGTGCAACCGGGCGTGAAGTGGAAACCCTGTAACTTCTTATGGTCCAGTGGCGTCTATGCTCACCCGATACTGATGTTGAGGTTATGACAAAGGCAAGAACAGCTCTCTCTCTCTCTCTCTCTCTCTCTCTCTCTCTCTCTCTCTCTCTCGCTCTCTCTCTCTCGCTCTCTCTCTCTCTCCCTCTGCTTAGCTCCTTCCTCTTCTGTACAGCAAATGAGAGGGTGAGCTGAGGACATGAGATGAGCTAATACTCGCCGTGTGGTCACGCTATCACATTTTCCAATAAGTGTGTTTGTGTATTAGCGTCATGGTTTAGGGCTGCTCAGTCCACTGGGAGTTATATTTTACATTTAGCTGCTTTTTGTCCAGTATCAGTACAAGCCGACCGTGTGTATCCTAAACATCCTCATCAGATGACCTGCTGTTTTTGCAGTCTCATACTTGCAGAGACAAGAGTCAGAGTTGATGCAGCACTCTCTAGTGGAGCAAGAAGTTATATGGGTGTGTACAATGAATGACAGTGTTGATATAGATCAACTTGTCTATGTGATCTCTCCTGAGAGAGATGAGGTCTGTCTTTGTCTCCGGTGGAAAAACTGCTATATTTACCTTTTATTAAATATGTCAGTCAGTCTTTGTTTCGTTATCTTCTAACTGACTCACTTATGTCCCACATTTCTTCCTTCAAATGAATAGGTGTGGTGGGTCACTTTGTCTTGAAGAGCTGCTAACTGCAAATGAATGAATTGTTGGTTTGAGAAAAAATAAATCTGATGACGTCATCGGGGTTGTCTCGGCTCGGGCTTGAGACTTCAATTGTTAAACAGAAGTCCTGCATTAAAAATCGCAGGCGTGAGTTTTCAAAGAAGTGGACATCATGGAGGCTTTAGGCGCTTTAACAAGAATTTCAGTTGAGTTTCATTAGGAGAATTATAGTTTTTTAACTTGACCCACACATGGGACTAAAAGTAAATATATATCTGCCTCTGCTTTTCTGACTTTGACTATTCTCTTTTTTGAATGTGTCTCTTGTGAGTCCCTCAAGTTTATGGGAGTGCATTATGGTTGGGAAGTTTTTGTGTGCTGCGTCTGAAGAAAGAAAAATAAAGTAAACACTACCACATCCAGTTTAAATTTAGTTACACAACAGATTCCAGACAATCCACAACATGAGATGTAAATCAGTAAAAAAGAATGGCACATCAGATCGTTACAGTTATTTTTGAATGTGGCTCTAACTAATGAGCCGAAATGCTTTTTGGTCTTTGACATTTTAACAAGTGAGTGTGTTGGCTGTTTGAACTCTGATTGTTCTTCAACAGGCTGTTTGACCTGCTAACAAGTCCAGCAGTCTGACTCAGTTGATTTATGATATTATCTTTGTGGAGTTAGACAAATTATTATCCCTTAAAATGCCAAGCTGTTTGATTTTAAATTGTTTAAAAAGGAACTGAATATTTGTTTTGTTTTTTTTGGGTTAAAGTGTGAGTTTGGGGAATCTACATGAGCGAGAAGTTAGCATATATAACTTTCCTCTATTGTACTGCACTCTGTTTATGCATATTTTGCTTATGCAGTGGAATGGTGTGTTGTGTGCACCGAATCAAAGGCATCTGAAGCCCCTCTCTCCCCTCTGCCCTCTCCCCCAAGACCAGATGGTGTCTCTTTAGGCCATCTAATGAATATTGATATGAGGGGTCTTGGTTAACAACAGGGGGGTACGCATGCCGGGCCAGAGACCCCCAAAAATTGGCACTTAGTAAAGGTCTGCTTTGAGGGGACTGGGTGTGGAAGGATTTATTTTTGAAGAAAGGGAGTGCTTGCCACATCACCACGACACAAAGCGGTTTTCTCATGCACATAAGCTCCCACATGCCCCATATTGGTCAACTGTCTCGCAGAAATTAATATGGATTAGGAGATAATGAGTATGAATTAGCCGCCTGAGTGATGTCATCCAGGGGATTCTTCAAGACAGGAAGTGAAAATATGGTGTTAAAAGAACTGTAAGACGTGGTGATAGAGGGGAAAACAGATGTCAGGACTGAGGGTGTAGAAGGTAAAGAGATGGACAGGTTAAGTTAGTGGCAACATTAATCCTCTGGCATGGCTCCCATATCTAAAGCTGTTCTCCTGAAGGCCTCAGCTTATTCCAGCCGTGCTAACCCCGAATCTGAACCACAGCCAGCACCCCAGGCCGGTCAGTCTGACCCCTAGACACTGTGGTGGAGATTTCCTCACTGAAGAAGCTTAGTATCCCCACCTCAATTTTCAAGTGCCAGGAGTCGTGTGTTGGTGCAGTGTGACTAAAAGTAATTGTGTTACTACCCTCCAGCATGTCCCTCCAGCTGGTCCGGGTGTATGGACCAGCTGTAGCCCCCTGCTGTTTATTCCCATTGGGAAGGGCAAGTGGATCAAAGTTCTGATGCAGCACAACACAGCACTGGTTTTATATTTTGGCACAGAATCAGCCTTTTTTAGCTTTTTTTTTTTTTTTTTTTTTTTTTTTTTCATGGCCGTGTTGTGTTTCATACCCTCTGCAGTTTGTCAGGAAACATTAGTAGGCACATAGAAACTCATCCACACACACGGCACCATTAGAGATGATGAACTGAGGCTATGTCAGCTATTTATAACTCAAACTAGACCTCTGTGGCTATAAGGCTAAAGAGCAGACAGGAAGAGAAAGATGTGAAGAGGGAGAGATTGGCAAAGACAGAGGGGTCAAAGAGGGCACTAGAGAAAGTGATGCGGTGATATAGAAGAGAGGAATACACACAGTACATTGAAATGGTTGTTTAGCTTTTCACTGTGGGGACACAACCTCTCCTGTCAAAATGTGGCCCCTGTAGCACTTAGATAATGAGAGTCAGACAGATGCATGATGCTGAAGGCTTTCATTAGGGAAGGGACAATGACAAGTAGAACTTTATAACATATAAACATTATACATATATCAGTGATTATGGGTGTAGTTAGTGTTGGACTCGGAGATGGGAAGGATGACAGCAAACAAAGAGGAATGGCTCCAGTGCTGCAGCACATTTATCATATCAGAAGCTGGAGGAAGTAGTTCATTTAAAATAACAATTTTGACCCTTTTGTATTTTATACTTATAAACTGTGAAATTTCCTTATTGGCAAAAGTATTGTCTTGCTGACCCAAACAGTATAAACACAATGAAAACCTGTGGTTCCAACATAAGTCAGATAAATCTAAAGGGTCTTGAGATAAAAAGAAGGGAAGGGAAAACCTACTTTAAGTCAGATTTTTATCTTTTATTTCTGTGAAATATATTCAAACTTAAAAATATAAGGAGGGAAAATCACTCTGGTTTAACTGGGGGGGGTTCACATGGGCGGTGTGTGTGCATATACACTCGCACGTGTCTATATTGAGAGACGTGGGGGTGGATGCCTCATGAAAGCCAAACTTTGACAGCCGTTTTGCTGGCGGGGGGGTTTCTTCATTTGACAATAGAGAGGGAATTGCAATGGAGAGAGCCAGAGTGAGCGACCAAGCAAAATACAGGGAAAGAGAGAGAGAGAGATAGAGAGAGCAGAGGGGGGAGGGAGGAGGGTATCAGACTCGGGGATAAGGCAGCTGGGACAGGCTGCTTTGGCTGGAAGCAGATCTTACTGTGCACTTGTCCTTCCTAAGTCACTCAGACACAGAGTGAGACACAGAGAGCCTCTCACTCCTGTCCATCCACGGTCCATCCCAGCTATTCTGCTTTCAAGCTCTTTTATCATTTTTTCTGTCCTTGAACTTCAGAGCGTCTGGATCTTCTTCGGGACACACACTGATTTCTTTCTCACAAGTGACAGAAAGAGGACTTGTTGGATTCTGTTTTGCTTTACCACAGTATTTTGATTTTCCATCTGCCATGGAACTAGTGTAGGTATGGTGGTCTACTTGAGGAAGAGCCTCCACTCTCTGCTGTCTGTCTTCAAGAAGAAGGGTGAGTGCTGACTCAGGTGGAGGAATCTGCCAGGAAATGAATGCTGGTTTATATGACATTAATTCTTGCTTTGATGGAGGGGTTTCTGGATTTCGGTGGCTTTTTTAGTACCCTATAAAACTTGGGTTGCATTGTTGAAGCCATAAGGTGGTGGATGTATGTATTTTTATTTGAGTGTAAAGATGTGACAACACTTGCAGATTTCTTGTGCCAGTCACTGTCTCTGTCTCTGTGTCATACAAACATACAAACACTGGCACGCAAGAATTAGGGTTAAATGCGCTTTGGGGGTCCTCTCTAATGAGATAAAGGGCTTAACTGATTTTCTGGCGATCGTCTTAATCAACCAAAAGCCTTAAACCTTCTGCAGGGGTCTGGTGGTCTCTTAGGGAGGGTTACTTGTCCCATTAATCACAACCGTGGGTTACAGCACCTTATATGTGAGTAATGTATGTGATGAATTGCTGAGTCTAGTTGAGATCCTTAGACTTGCTCTCAGTTCCTTGAGGGGGAGTCGTCCACACAGTCCCAGGTTCACAATGACCTGAGATTTCCCACAGTCACAAAAACAGGGGAGGGCATTGTGTCTGGGCTGCCTCACCTGTGAGGGGTGGGAGTGTCTGTTACCTTACACACACAAACTTGTACAGTATGTGCATCCACACTCGCACAGTATTACCTAACCAGGTGAGACAGGAGAGTCACAGTGTTGAAAGTGACAAAAGGAGGGAAAGTGGACACCACACATTGACCTTTGACTAAAGAAACAACCACTTTACATGAGTGATTTTCTGCAGGCTATGCTCTCAACATTGAAACCCATTATGTCACACTTTATATACTTTGACACTTCGACATTGCAAGACATGGTTATACGTAGAATATTGTACAGTTTTGGCTGCACCAACACTGTTTTGATGAAGCTGGCAGGGACACAACACCCCTTGGCCCTGCAAGCTTTGCCTCTTTTGACTGGTGTCCAACTAGTACCAAATTTAACAGTGTATTTTCTGTTCAGTCTCCACTGTATTTAGTTGTTGTTCAACATTGAGTAAAGCCACCTTGAAGGGAGAGCCCAGTCCAGTTCCCACGCAGGACGTCCTGCAGCAGGGGGTCCAGTGGCATCTTTGCGGACAATCCAGATTATCTAATCCCCTGGGGACTGGCGGGGAAGAGAGATGCTGCAGGAGATTAGCCAGGAAATAGTTTACCGTTGAGGCCCAGGCTTGGACGTCTGCTCACCGAACTGCCCTGCTGATGAGATTTGACGAGTGTGCTGCGTCAAAGATGCAGCAATTAAGGGACATACAGTCACGCCAGGTGGAGGCACAGAGGATTCACTGTAAAGCTGATCAAAGTTTTGGCAAATGGACACTTGTTGAGCATGTGTGTGTTGAGTTGGTGTAAGAGGACACGGAAGTAGCAGCGGAAAGACTAAAGTTAGCATAATAAGAGTACAGAGGCACAGCAGGAGGAGCAGCAGGAGAAAAGTGTTCACCTGGCATAGACTGTCAGTGAAACGACTTCTTCTTCTCTGTTTTCTCCACCAAATCTGTCAACCAACCGCTTTTTTCTCCTCCATCCCGACAGCTGGCCCAAAGGGTAATGAAGACCAGAAGAGATTGACGGTCCACTACACGACCTCGCAGCACCACCAGGAGAATGTCTTCATTGAGGGAAGCAGGCCTCAGTACCTGGAGGACCTGCACACTGAGGCTCAGGAGGGACTGAAGATACTACAGCAGGAAGGTCAGACACATTCAGTGGGTTTTTACAGATGTGAAAACACATCCATTCATACTATAAACATATACTGACATATATTTCTGTTGTTTGTACCATACAGTGCTATCACACTGATTAAAGTTTGTTTGTGGCTGATTTCTCACTGAAGGTCACAAAGTGAAGGTTATAGTTTATCCACCTTTTTTTATCTATGATTATGATTATGATAACTGGTTACTGATGCTGTGTGTAGATGAATAAGGATGGAGTGTGAGTGTATTCAGATTCTGTGTCTTAGCCTTGTCCGTTTGGTTTACACAGAACACAAAAATGGAGTGAACTTCCCCGACGATGAAAGCATTGCTGTAAGTCCGCCAGACCTCTGTGGATCATTTTCCCTGCGCTTCGTACACACCAAGAATGCCACTTAACTAAATATTACTGTATGTGTGTGTGTGTGTGTGTGTGTGTGTGTGTGTGTGTGTGTGTGTATCCCCCACAGTCCTCAGACACCCTCTGTCCAGAGCAGGATATCAGCTCCAAGGACAGAGGTGACTATCCGGAGTTGATATCCACCACCGGGAATACTGATACCACAGTAACCTCTTCTGCGTCAACAAGACCTGTGCTTACCCGCCAAGGTAAACAACAGCTCTGTTTCTGTTTGTGTGAGTAGAGAGGAAGCACCCTGCATTTCGTTCATCTAATAAAAATGTGAGCTAATCATAGCACTTGTAAAAGCACTTTGAGTTTTGTTCCCGAGTTTATGATGAGCCACAGGCATGTACAGTACTTATTTAGCATGCACGTCTCATTCCCAGCTGCTTGGTGCCTCTGCAGTCACGGTGTGAAATCAAAGGAAGAGGGACTTGACATGAACACACAGACACTCACACACACTCATACACTCAGCTGTAGCTTTTCCCGGTAACTCAAAAGTTCTAAGCATCTAAAGGCAGCACTGCGGCTGCCTCTGCATTTCACCACTGGGAGGCAAAGTGTGCCGTTCTGTGTGTGCGCATGCAGGAAGTGTGATTGGTATTCTTATCATATTTCAAAAATCCTTAAGAAAATCCAGTCCTCCACAGGCTGAGTTTCAATGCATTATGTCTTCTCCTGAGCCATATAGAGTGTTTTGTTTGCAAAAATAACCCAGGTACTGTAATGAGACCATTTTTGCTTTCTCAGGTTCCACTTTCAAACCACTGAATCCAGTGAAAAGGTTAGATAAGAGCAAGAAGAGGACAAGGAGGACCACCATCATGGGTATTCCCAACCAGGTCCAGAAAGAGCTTGGTATGTTTTTATATGTCATCCTTGCATAACCAGCAGACATGATGTGTCCTTTGTAGTAAACATGTTATTGACAGTGACCCACCGTCTTTCCAGCACTGCACAGAAGCTCCACCTTCCAGCCGCTTGTGTCTACACAGCTCCCTAATCACAATGGACAGGTCACTGACAGCCAATCAGGGGTTGTTATCATTCCCACAGTTGATGGAGGGACTCCGACAGCAAATAAGGAGGGAGCAAGAGTGCACCTTTCAGAGCTAGAGGTACAGTTAAAGGTTAAACAAAAAGAATCAATTCATTTAGAATAGTTTTAACATACATTCTAGTGGTTGTGTTTTGTCAGTCACTTATGAACGGTCCTCTCTCAACTCCTAAGCAGGCATCAAGAGATGAGCAGCTGCTTAGGAAGCACCTCCAGGCAATGTACCAGGATGAGCAGCCCCTCAACCACCAGGGCTTTGGCTCCCATCTCTGCCCCACCCCCAGCCTGAGACCCAAGTCTGTTGCAGTACCTGGCATGACCACCTCCTCCTCCTCCTTCTGTCCTTCAGCAATGTTTAGCTTCCTCCAGGAACCCCAGGTAAGAACAAAATCAAGCTGTTAGCTAATGATATGGCCTTAAATTCAAGAGTTACTCTTCTTAACTTATGGTGTCTTGACCATTCTTGACATTTAGCTGTAAAACTCTCTGTTTTTTCTAGGGCCCAGTGATGTCCATATCTCCTCAGGCCACTTACTTGTCTACGATCATCCCTAATGCGGTGTTGCCAGCCTCGATTGAAGTAATAGAGATTGACCGCAGCAGCCGAACTCGAGGTAGCAGCGTCAACCATGGCAGCGGTGTCCGCACTGTAAGCAAAAGCAGCCTGGCATCTGGGGACTCATCAGTCAGCCCTTTGTTGTCCAGAAGGTCCGAAGGTGACGGTTCCCAGACTGAACATTCCTGCAATGACTCCACACCGATGCCCGCATCGACTTCGGGGTCAAACTGGAGCGAGTCACAGTCTTCAAAGACCATGATTTCAAACTCCTCCCCTGTATCCTCTAAGGGGAGCAGAGACAGGGGTAATTCCCAGAGAGTGGGTCTCAATGGACAGGAAAGCCAGCAAGAGCACTCTGGAGGAGATCAAGACCTTGTCAGTCTACGTATCTCAGTTTGCGGGATTAGCAGCCCCAACAGTAAAAGTGAACATCTTGTTACAGGTCAAGGATCTGAGTCTGGTGAGTCAGGGTCAGTGACTGCTGGGGAGGATGCAAAGAACAAGCGCAACTTCATTCGAAGTCTCTCAATCATGAAGACCAAACAACCTCCAGCACCTCCACGGAGAACAAACTCTCTCCATAGTAACAAGTTCAGGAGTAACGCCAGGGTTCTGGTGGAAAGCAAAGATCTTAATGACTCTGTGTCCGGAGAGGTGGAAACTGGTACAGAAAATACTGCAGCTAAGGATGAGATTAAGTTGGTCACTGGAGATACTAATAAGGTCCCCACCCCTGTATCAAGCTCTACTAGATCCAGCTCTCCAGATGTTTCCTCAGGTCCTCTGAGCCCCACAAAGACTTCTTCCAAAGAGGCTGGAGGGCCACCAGAGGCCCAGTCAGAATCCAGCAGCTCCTCCCCACAGAAAACTCCCTCAGAAGGGGGGAAATTTGAACGGACCATGTCCCCCTCCAGTGGCTACTCCAGCCAGAGTGGAACTCCAACACTTTCCCCTAAAGGTATCTCCCCAACCTCCCCAGAAAAACAGAAGAAGAAACCGGTCAAACCAGAGAGATCAGTGTCTCGGGCCTCATCCTCAGCAGCTTCTCCTTCCTCCTCTCTTACCTCTCTATCATCAGGTACATCTGAGCCTGTCAATCCAGATGTTCCCACATGTAGCCCCAGCCTGCCTCCACAGGAAACTCCAGCCACTGTTACTCCAACTGAATTCACACCAAATAACAATTCGTCAACTTTGAGAGTAGAAATCCAAGAGCTGTTGAACATCCCACCCCCTCCCAAGGTCAAAGCACCATGTCCTCCTCCTCCAGAGACATGGGTCCACAACAGACGCACCTTTGAGCTCCTGTGTGGGCCCTGCCCCAATGTCAGCAAAGAAACTCACAAACCCACACAGATACAGGACGGCACAGTTAAACAGGCAGGAACCCAGACTAAAGCCAGAAAGGAAGTGCAAGTTTTAGATGAAAAACAGACAACTATCGACGTCAAACCCGTCTTAGAATTGTCAGAAAGCAAAGCAAAGCTTGAGACATTGTTAGCAACTGATCCTGAAGATGTCCACAAGGAACTAGAGAACAAGGAACATGCAGGTACCGAAACAAAGGGAGTGGAAGCAAGTGTAGATGTTCAGAGACAAGAGCAGAGTAGTAGCCCTGTACTGAAGGACCCCAAGAATCAAGAGACAACTCCAAAGAAAGAACCCCCTCCTGTGATGAAGAAACCCACGAACATACTGCACAGAGAGGAACTGAAATTAACAGAGCAGTCAGTAGAGATTCAGCAAAAGGACATGAGTGGCAGTGCTACGCCAGAAGTTCGTATAGTTGTTGAGAACCATACGACCTCTTCACAGGATGGGGTTACGACTTTAGTTGAAGTTAAGAGCGAGAATGAGACGGACAGAGGTGAGGTCCCATCCATGCAAACACTTTCTGTAGAAGTCCCCAAAATTAATAAGATCTCACCACCTCCTACCCCACCCCCGCCATACCACCCTACACCTCCTCCCTCAAGAAAGACACCTCCCTCTTCAGTATCTATGCCACCGGATGAATTACAGAGGGTACAGGAGGAGACTCACTTTGTCGAGTCTTGCTGGCCACCTCCTCCACCTCCTTTGGAAGGGGACTCAGTCTTTGATGGAGGGGATGAGGTCGACTTTCCTCCTCCTCCGCCACCATTTGTAACAGATGCGGTGCCAGATGTGATGGACAGTTGTGTCAAACAGCTGGATGACCTTAACAAGCATACTGTGGCTGCACAGGAAGTTGGAGAGACAATTAAGGACCCAAGTGAAACTGTGACATCTATACAGGAACAAAATCCAGATTTGCCCAGTGCTGTTCCACAATTGGTAGTAAATGACAACAAACCAGAGGTTGCTGTGCAAGTTTCCAAAGCTAACACTGCTGATGAGATTTCTTGCAGACCAGTGGAGAATGTTTCGTCTCTTATAGATGGTGTCCCACTTCCACCAGTTGAGGCACCGCCTTTACCCCCTATAACAAGAGCAGAGAACCCAGTATTAGTATCTGCTTTAGTTCCTTCAAGCAGTTTCCTAAAGCGAGACTCTGTGAAAATTGAAGATCAGTCTGGGCCTCCCGTTAGTCCCCAAACTCCAATTAAAGTCCCAGCAGCGCCCCCTCTACCGGCAGATAATTTAAGCCATGGGGTTAATTTCAGAAGGCAGCCCAGTGTATCAAACCGGGACACCAGGAGCAAGGAACTCCTTTCCCGTCACAAAAGTGCACCCATTCCTAAAGAGGATGCGAACATACCTCTTGTCACCCCGTCCCTGCTTCAGATGGTTCGCCTCAGATCAGTCAACATGACTGAAGATCAGGTGAAATCTTCCTCCGAAGACAGGCCAACAAACGAGGGAGCTCCACTTCAGGAGAATTGCTCAGTTTCAATCCCAGGACCTCAAAACATCCCACAAAAGCCCATCCGCAAGTCTCTGTCTCTAAAATCTCCACCTCAGACAGTAAAAGCATCCTCTGTGACACTGAACACCCCTTCACTGCGCTTACAGGAAGCCATACGTATGAAAACTGCAGCCATGTCTTCAAGAGATGGTCTTCCCTCCAGACTGGGTGTGAGATCATCCACTTACAGCTGTGTCAGTGAACCTGGAGCTCTGTCTCTGAAATCACCTGAAGGATGCGATGTGCACAAGTCCCCAGCCTCTACCGCTAGCTTTATCTTCTCCAGGAGCACAAAGAAGGTCGTCATAGAGACTGCAGCTGCCTCCTCGCCCGAAGCTCAGGCAAGTTTGAAGCAAAGTTTAGCAGCCGAGCTCATGCACGTGTCTGACCAATCAAGGGCTGTCACTTTCTCCAATGGTGGAGTGAAGTGTGACAAAGTTCCTCCGCCGGTGGCTAAGAAGCCAGCGCATGGCAGCATCAGTCCTTCACAGCATTACGCTGCTTGTTCAGGAAAGATGGAGTACTGTGTTGAGGGAAATGGAGCAATAGGAGGAGTACAACATGCAAGTGGAATAACACCTCCTGAGACAACAAGTAAGTGCAGCAACATAATTTATAACCATGATGTTCTGGCTTTATCATTGAAGGATTAGCACTGCCTTCATCAATATGTTTCAGGGTGCTGCTGCTGCTGCTGAGTATGTAAACTCAAGGCTGGTTAGCTTTAATCAATAACTCCTGCAACTCTCTTGTCATGAAAAACAGAATGCAAATTCCAGCATTACCATGAAACAGCAAGAGCATATTTTGTCGTCGTCGTCCCCCCCCCCCCCCCCGTTCCACACAAACAATATAAATTCTGCTAGCTTGCCTACAGCTTTTTTCCAGCAAATTGTGCAAGCATGTGCCTCAGTCAGCCTTAACCTGAAGCTTGTGATCACGTCTCAGTAACTGAATTAGATTACGGGCAGAATACTCATTACATTTCTTCCTGTAACTGTATAACGGTAATGTCATAATGTCTAACATCCTCTTTTCTTCCTCCTCCAGCTACGAGAGTGACAGCAGACACAATTGAAACGCTGTTTTGAAAGAGTTTTGCAGTGATGATGAAATGAGGACCATACTCATGCCAGAAGCAAAGTAAAAGGACAACTCACAGCAGATACTGACATTACTGAGAGACAATAAGCTCAACTATCTGAGTGTTGTTGTGTATTAAGTCTTCTCCAAAAGCCTTAGCCTGTTAATGGCCTTCCTACATATTTATGCAAAAAATGTGTCGCTCCCAATTTCTTATGATAGCTTTATTCTGGAGTATTTTTCTAAGCGATAGTTTATCTCTTATTAAGGCCCCTCAGGATGAAATGGTGTACATTGGCTCAAGTGTAAATATTTGGCTTGCGTGAGATCGCCTCCTAGAGGTTGAATTAGGTAGTGGTCACTGCAGCTCAGAGTGTGAAACAAAGCATTTCTGTACAGAAGTTTGTGTGTTTTTTTTCCCTGTTGTAATATAATACATAATTTTGATGGGGATTTAAGCAGTTGTCGGAAAAGGCTGACAATGGCATCCACTACAGGACAAATCTGCATTTTTATCACCGTCTTTGCTTAAAGATCTGAGTAAAAGCACGACACTCATTTTTACTCCTGGCTCATCACTGTGTGGATAGACAGATCTGAAATAGTATTTGAAAAAAAAAAGGGATGCTGCATACTTACAAGAATGAGAGAGATTTTTTTTTTTGTCAGTTAAGACAGAAGCATGTTTGTAAAGTTACAGATGATAAACCATGAAGACTTAACACAAAAGCATCTGATTACAGCAACAGCTAAAATGTCAATTAGATGCCTATACATAATCCATTTCTTGGATATAGTAAGGGTCAATCCAACACATTGTATGAAACCTTTTTAGGAAACAGTAACAAAAGTATCCTATTTATTTATGTGTGATTGTTTCCACTAGTAGCACTGTCAGTCACCTTTTCCTACCAAATATGAAATATTTAAGAATCTATTTCATCTGAAAACCACTTTTAGGGCTATGGATGTGAAGATTGGCCCTGGATGATTGATACACTGGAGTAGACTTAGTGTGAGGTCAGTGTTTTTATTAAATGTTCTCTATCTAAATCTTTAATGGAAAAAAATCAAGCTCATCTCTATTTGCACAAAATGCTTTCCCCCAGCAAAATCATCAGGAGTGAATTATACCGACTCTTCCTAATGGGTCGAAAATCTACGTTTTGATGATTATAAAGAATTATGTACAGTTATTACTTCTATAAATAAAATTTAAGTGTATTAAATATGCTGTTTCCTGCATTGTCTTACCGTAACCATAGTAACCATGTGTTTTTTCAGTTTTTTTACTCATTTTGCTCATCCAACACAAACATTTAATTCCTGCAGACCACAAAATTCAGCATTTATTTCATATTTGAGATTATGTATTATTTGATTATGACAGTTAATGTTCAGTTATTGATGTCTGTACAACATTACCCCCAAATGCAACCGTCCTATAGCACAAGGCAAATACATCTTTCCACACATCTGATGACTGAAACCCCCATAAAACCATTCTTATTAATTAGGTTTGGCAGTTTGGCATGACATTTACCATGAAGGCAAACAACACAAGTGCAATTTTACCCAGGAAAAGTACTGATACATTAAGTCCCTTTTTAAACACCTGAGAATCCTTATCAGCTACTACCAAGAATGAGCGACTGGTACGTCAACATTCTATCTCGATTTGCAGAACATTTCTTGTATGTGTACATTTAAGTGCATTAGTAAAACCATCAATGCCCAGTAAACAAAAAAGATAAACGAATGAATCAAAGGTTGATTAGTTTCATAATTTTTCTTGTAAGTTGCTTATGTTTAGAGGAATTACATACATCTTTCCTAATGAAGTCAAAGCAAGGTAACAGAATTTGTCAAAGCCAGTCTGAAAGCATCTGAGACTTTTGGCATCGATGTCCTTTTCCGAGAAAACATCCAGATGAAGATTGACCGTTGTCGCCATGGCAATTTGGTGATGAGCGTATTGTTGTTTTGAGGTGGTGGGCAGCAGCAGCTTCAGTGTTGAATGTAGCTTGAGTGTATTTAACTGATGTTGCCTCCTTTCAGTGTTTTACATGTGATCTGTCCCAGTTTGGTCATCAGCTGCTTGTCTTTCCACTGAGCTACACACTCGTCTGAGACCTTAAGGTCGACCTGAGAGAAGACAGAAAAAAAATAAAATCATTGCGAATACACAGAACGTCCCCCTAAAGACCCATCATTAAATTCCAATATGCCATTATTCTATTTTGGAAACATATTAATAAATATTAACATATGAATCCATGTTTTGAAAAGTTTGTACTAAGAACTGAACTGATGGAATTTACTGTGTTATTCTTTCAGTAAAGACAATGACTTGTCATAACAGGAAAAGCATAGGTGTTACTTATAACATTAACGATGGCTCCATTCTATTAAGTGAAAGTAAAATCTGACTGAAACGCACCTGTAGTTTCTCCCACACCTTCTTCTTTGGGTTGAGTCTGTCGTCTGCTTTGCCTGTCTCATATCCCTCCACAAAGACCCGTTCCCCTGGTGACGAACCCTCTGGAGGGTCTAGAGGCTCCACCCTCCTGGGCTCCCCTTCACTAAAAATCAGCCAATCAGAGAGAGTGAAGAAATAAAAAGATAAGGCTGAGGGGACAAGCTGCATTTGTCTTTGTGGAAAAAAGAAAATGAATGGCACTCACACAGAGGCACACAGCAGCATGGCTTGCGACTCGATCCCTCGCATCTTCTGGGGTTTGAGATTGCACAGCAACAACACCATTCTGTCCTGCAGGTCCTCCTGTGAAACATAGGCCACCAGCCCGCTGACTACCGTCCTGGGCTCCGCCTCGCCCACGTCGATCTTCTCCAGGTACAGTGAATCAGCGTCTGGATGCTGAAAGTTGAACAGAGAAGAAACACAGTGAACACAGAGGAAGAGGGCTTTTAATATCGATGCATCGTCTCCACATACATCTCAAGACAAGCTCAGGTTATGTATCAATTTGATGATCAGGCATCAAGTGACATCTTAACCTTGTACCTTCTCCACACTGATGACCTTGCCCACTCTGATGTCCAATCTGGAGGGTGCCAGCTCATCGTCATCTCCTCCTCCTCCACCTGCCTTGGCACCCTTTCCTCCCGCTTCTAATTTCACACACACACACACACACACACACACACACACACACACACACACACACACACACACACACACACACACACACACACACACACACACACACACACACACACACACATAAATGACGATAAATTTTCCCATGCAACAACCTGACAAACTAATTAATGCAAAGATAGTCATTCTGTTATACAGTGGGGCAAAAAAGTATTTAGTCAGCCACCAATTTTGCAAGTTCTCCCACTTAAAAAGATGAGAGAGGCCTGTAATTTTCATCATAGGTACACTTCAACTATGAGAGACAGAATGGGGGGAAAGAATCCAGGAAATCACATTGTAGGATTTTTAATGAATTAATTGGTAAATTCCTCAGTAAAATAAGTATTTGGTCACCTACAAACAAGCAAGATTTCTGGCTCTCACAGACCTGTAACTTCTTCTTTAAGAGGCTCCTCTGTCCTCCACTCGTTACCTGTATTAATGGCACCTGTTTGAACTCGTTATCAGTATAAAAGACACCTGTCCACAACCTCAAACAGTCACACTCCAAACTCCACTATCGTCAAGACCAAAGAGCTGTCAAAGGACACCAGAAACAAAATTGTAGACCTGCACCAGGCTGGGAAGACTGAATCTGCAATCGGTAAGCAGCTTGGTGTGAAGAAATCAACTGTCGGAGCAATTATTAGAAAATGGAAGACATACAAGACCACTGATAATCTCCCTCGATCTGGGGCTCCACACAAGATCTCACCCCGTGGGGTCAAAATGATCACAAGAACGGTGAGCAAAAATCCCAGAACCACACGGGGGGACCTAGTGAATGACCTGCAGAGAGCTGGGACCAAAGTAACAAAGGCTACCATCAGTAACACATTACGCCGCCAGGGACTCAAATCCTGCAGTGCCAGACGTGTCCCCCTGCTTAAGCCAGTACATGTCCAGGCCCGTCTGAAGTTTTCTAGAGAGCATTTGGATGATCTAGAAGAGGATTGGGAGACTGTCAGATGAAACCAAAATACAACTTTTTGGTAAAAACTCAACTTGTCGTGTTTGGAGGAGAAAGAATTGTTGCATCCAAAGAACACCATACCTACTGTGAGGCATGGGGGTGGAAACATCATGCTTTGGGGCTGTTTTTCTGCAAAGGGACCAGGACGACTGATCCGTGTAAAGGAAAGAATGAATGGGGCCATGTATCATGAGATTTTGAGTGAAAACCTCCTTCCATCAGCAAGGGCATTGAAGATGAAACGTGGCTGGGTCTTTCAGCATGACAATGATCCCAAACACACCGCCCGGGCAACGAAGGAGTGGCTTCGTAAGAAGCATTTCAAGGTCCTGGAGTGGCCTAGCCAGTCTCCAGATCTCAACCCCATAGAAAATCTTTGGAGGGAGTTGAAAGTCTGTGTTGCCCAGCGACAGCCCCAAAACATCACTGCTTTAGAGGAGCTCTGCATGTAGGAATGGGCCAAAATACCAGCAACAGTGTGTGAAGACTTACAGAAAACGTTTGACCTCTGTCATTGCCAACAAAGGGTATATAACAAAGTATTGAGATGAACTTTTGTTATTTACCAAATACTTATTTTCCACCATAATTTGCAAATAAATTCTTTAAAAATCAGACAATGTGATTTTCTGGATTTTTTTTTTTTTTTTTTTTTTTTTTTTTTTTTTTTTTTTCCTCATTTTGTCTCTCATAGTTGAGGTATACCTATGATGAAAATTACAGGCCTCTCATCTTTTTAAATGGGAGAACTTGCACAATTGGTGGCTGACTAAATACTTTTTTGCCCTACTGTATTTGGGCTGAAAGGATTGAAGTCATATGAGAAGAAGAGGACCAAATGAGGACAGTGGGTTAAGCACGCACTTGTCTTTGAAGGGTTAGGGTAGGCAGTGTTGGTAAGCTTGCGGAGCTCAGGCGACTCAAACTTCTTTCTGATTGGATCCAGCAGTTGGTTTAGTGCAACTTCCACTGAGGCCTTCAGGTCTCCTGGATGGACCGTCTAACAAGTGCAGAGATCAATGATTAGAGCAGAACATAAGGAGAAAATTAAACATTTTTGTAGAGATATCATTTAAGAGGAGCTTTTACTCTTCAAACAATCCAGTTAGACTGTACATTACCTCCTCAGCAAAGTCCTTCTCCACCTCTTCAAATCCCGTGTAGACTTTGTCTCCACCCCACTTGGCGTCTCTTTTGATGCAGAACTCTGAAATACACGTGGATCCCAAATATTCACTCATTTTATATTCTTCTTACAAGTGGAAGAGAAGCCAGAGGCAAAGATAATAGGAGATTAAAGGAGGAGTTTTCTACCTCCACGCAGAGGGAAGAGGACGTGTTTGACAAAGGAGAGGACTCCGTTGTTCTGAATGTTTCCTGGCTCACAGAAAGCCTTTTTCAGCTTCTTCTTCACATCCTCTTTAGAGTCCAGTAGGTCAATCTTTGATTCCTGCAGCCACAAAGAGATAAAATATATATCATATAAACCACACAAATCTTAAATCTTTATCACTTTTTTCCTCTGACAAATAATATGGCTGCAGGCTTACTTCTTCTGAAGAGCTCATCTTGGTTCCTGTCAGTCCTGGTACCATTGGGTTCATCAGATGGGCACGTTTAGCATATCCAAGAGAGGGCAAGTACTGGAGACAAAAAGAAAAGCTGCAGTTTAGATGAGCGATCAGTTAAAATTCAAAGAGGACCTCTGCTTTAGTTTTGATAAATCTTATTCAGAAAACTGTTCCAGAAGATCTTGCCCTTATGGAGAGGGTGGAGAGTTCAGATAAATG
Organism: Seriola aureovittata; assembly: GCF_021018895.1. NCBI lineage: Eukaryota > Metazoa > Chordata > Actinopteri > Carangiformes > Carangidae > Seriola > Seriola aureovittata. The sequence continues at coordinate 19,804,883 of NC_079379.1, forward strand.
TTGGAGGGTGATGGTACCTTCTCTGCCAGGGTGAAAATCTTCCTCTGGTCAACTCCTCCAAACTGGGCATCCACCTTCAGGTACTCCTCATCCAGAGCCTGAGGACAAAGAAATGTCACATTTACTGCTGCTGCAGACACTCATTGAGTATATAACACTGCTTATACTCCACCTAATAACAGGGGTATTACCTGCAGTCCAGGGTAGAGCAGACCACTCAGTAGAGGATGCTCCACCTGTTTAACAACCTCAGCTCCGGCCTTCTTAGCATCATGCTCTGTCACCATGGAGGACAGGCGGTACACGTCCAGAGTGTACTCTCTGACAAACATGAAAACAAAGAGCTATAACATTAGTTTAAGTCAAGTCTGTTTCAGAGAATATAAAGTTATACAAATACATGTCAAGACAGTCAGAGAGCAGCGTCGGCCCAACTGACCTGCTGAGCTGGTAGTCCGTTCCTTTGACAAACTTGAGTTTTTCCAGTGGCACACCAATGCTCTCCAACATGGCCTTGATGACCTGCTCATAGTACTTCACCCTGAGCTCCAGCAGCTCCCAGGGGGCTTTCATGTTGTCAAGGTAGGCATGCAGGTCTGCAAACAGAATAGTGACCTGAGGAAAAGAAAAAAAAAGACACAAAAAGCAAACCTGTAAGCTCCTGCAAAACAGATTAAATCGACGCCTCATCGACAGACAAGACGCTCACTGAGATGTACCCACCTCACATCCAGCCTTCAGGAAGTCTGCTATCTTGGACATGGGGACAAAGTAAGCGACATGGGGTTTTCCTGTGGTCGCTGTACCCCAGTAAACTTTCAGCTCTCTCTCCTGAAGAACCTGCTTCAGCTTCTCCTCTCCCAGGACCTCCTGCAACACACACACACACAACCAGAGATTCATGAGACCAATAGCTACTGATGGACTTCAGTCGCTGTGAGAGTGTGTGTGTGTGTGTGTGTGTGTGTTTGTGTCTCCCACCTGGAGGTTCCTAGTGATGAGGTCGAACTTCTCATCAGGACTCAGCTGATCTGCCATGGCTCAGGGACTCCTAACTGAGAGGGCAGCAGTTCGAGTATTACTGTGAGTGAACAGCAGCAGCAGCAGCATATGTGAGTCGAGACTCTTTTAAATCAATTTCGGTTTTAATGTTGCCCCTGGCGACGGACAAATAAATTACATGGTTACATTTCTCTGAGCTGGTTTGGCTGTTTCCCACGTTACACAAAATCCCCTTTCACTAAATCTGCGCTATGGTGGGCGGTAGCAAACTGCATATGATCCGTCCTAAATTTGGATGTTTTATGAAAAAGACACAGCAGTTTAATGAGTTGTCTGTGTGCCGAATTTACCAGACGACTATAACAGTTAATAAAATGTATTAGACAGGTTGTATCCAAGTAAGTTAGCCACTGAGAAAGGTGACGTTAACGTTACACTGACCTGGAGCTTAGAGTAACGTCACGCTTATATTGAATCAACCAGCCGACTAAGGCTATGTAGCGAGCCAGCTAGCAAAAAAAAAAACATGTGCAGCTAACGTTATCTAGCTCCACTTTCCGACTTCCGACCTGTTTAATAGCTACATTTTCATCTCATATAACGGCGATATCAGTCTACCATAAAGCAACACTGTACAACCTGCTGACTTACCTCAAAACCTGACTTCTTACAGTGAGACGTGGGTGAGAGGAGCCGGCTGGGTGGACCAGTCAGTGTGGTTGCATCAGCGACAGACTCTGCTCTGCTATCGACTGACTCACTGTAGACTCCAGGGGAAAGCAATCGAGTGTAGATTACAGAGCACACGATTGCGAGGTTCTGCTTCTATTGGAATTAAAATATTTATTGAAATAATGTTTTCTACAGCTGGCAGGCATAGATGACAATGTCAGGTAATTGCAGTGAGTGTGATCGGTGCGTCAGGTGCATAGGACAAGACAAACTAACAAAATATTAGAAGGAAAATAATATTAGGCCCATACAAACAACCTGCCCTCTGTACATTGTGTATGCACCCAGCTGTTGTCTTGGGTTTGAATATGCTAAATGATTATTTTGATTGATCACAGTATATACTCCATGTAAGCTCAATGTAAAATAAAATAAAACAAAACTACTCTTTCTCTCTCATTACCTTCAATAGAAAGCTCTGCGAGCAATTAACATAAATAGTGCTCCTTGTTACAACCCAGTATGTGTTATTACACTCTTAAAGCACTACGTGTATAATGGCTGGCCATCCTGTTTGCCTAGCAACAAATATAAGTCGTCATTAGTGAAGTGAAAGGTAATGATGACTGTAATAACAGCAGAATGTGTGAAACAATTACAGAAGGGCTGACAGCACTCTGGGGGCCCAGATTGCCTATGTACCCGTACAAATAGAGCAACGCTAATTCAGTGAGTTCAAATACATCGTTTTATTCTGTCACTGAGGTTACCTGGAAGCCTAAATCACCATTAGACTGACTACAGGAAAAATATCACATAAAAGACAGAAACAGAACCACAGGTATGATTTTGCATGTGAGTTTTTGCCAGTGTCCACCAGGGCCGGGGCATGGGTCAGTATTTTGTCGGGACATTCAGAGTCAAAGGTCGGGCTCCAGGCGGGGGAGCACCGGGAGGATGAGGTTCCCAAACGACGAGTCCTGCGTGATGAAGAAGCCGGACGAGTGGACGTGAGCGTGCTGCAGGGCGGCCTTCTGCTGGGCGGCGATGTGCTGCTGCTCCGCGCTGTCCCTCACTTCCTTCAGGCTCGGTCTGGACGACAGGGGGATGTTGGCTCCAGGGCTGTTCATGGACTGGCTCTGCAGCAGCCGCCTCTTCTCCTTGTCTAGCTCCGCCAGGATGGCCACCCGGGTTTTGTTCTGAAAGCCTTGTCCTGGGGGGTTGGCAGCCATGTCAGCTCAGCAGCGAGCGGAGCACATAAAAGTCAATCCATGAAGGAGATCAATGTCGCTGTTAGCGTTATTTGTTTAAGTTAGATACTTGTCAAGCTAATGTCGCTGTAATTGACAGACAAGGCGCACGAGGAACCAAAATTAAGTATTAAAATTTAAGTGCTAAAATTGCCGCTGTATGCTAACAGTGTAAAACACTTCCGGATTCAACGATCTGCCTTCAAAATAAAGGCACACGAGTTCCTAAGGAAGACTGCACTATACTTTACGTGTATTAATGATGTTTAAAAAGTACCATAACATGCTTAATCTGTTCTGTGAATACGAGACAACAAGGATCTTAAAAATTACAACGAAACTGGAAATCAATCAAGTCAATACACAATCTATGGCAGATTATTGACCCTCAACTAATCTCAAAGAATGGATCTGATATGACACATCCTCCTGTAAAAAGTCTCATGTCAAGTGTCATTTGAAACGTTTTTTGTTTTCTTTTTTTTCCCCCAAACCACTGCTTTAACTGTTTTTAACTACTTATACTCTTTTTTTCATTGATGCTGCTTTTTAAATAGCTTTTTAAAAACTCAGCACTAGATGGCAGTAGTGTGCAATTAATGCTACCCAAAGTATGCAAAGTATGCAGAGTAATTGTTTAAATTTAGTTTTATATAAACATATACATACATATTGTTCAATTTATTGTTTGTTTTATAAATTGTTTTTAGATATTTTATATTTACTTTTTATATTATTTTTAAACCAGCTCTCATTTAGTAATTTTTGTGTCTGCTCTAACAACTAGCTCCAAGTACTTAAGGACATAATATGAAAATATCAGAAGAGTTATCTCAGTGTCTTCAGTATGCATTGGGTTATGGCTAATGTACCCACATGATGCATGTGTGATTTTATGTTCTTGTTTAAATTGGCTCCAGCTTGTGTTATGTAGTTGTGTCAAGTAAACACATGTTGACAATTCCTTCATAATACACTTAATTAGTATTTATTAACAATATCTTTTTCCATCTGAACATCTTTTCCTTAAATAACTACAGAACAATGTACATTTCACTTGCAGCCACAAATATCAAAGATATTTACAGGTTTACATACAATATATACATATGCACAGGAGGCATGTACACAAGGCTTCTGTGTGTCCCAGTGGGATTAAAGCTCACACATTTGGCTACAGCCTCAAGAGTCATGAGGAAGTTCAGTGACAGAGCCATAAAAGACAAAACGCTGACAAAATAAAACAGAATGAGATTTACATGATGTACATTTATAACAGGGTTTGTGGGCGAAAATGGCACTGTTTTTGGTATGTACACTATCCAGTATTAACAATATAAGGAACTTCTGGTGAGAAAAACATAAAATAAAATGGAAAAATAAAGTGAATGAAATATGAACATTTTCACATTTGGCAACTCAGTTGTCAGAAACAACAAGTCAAAAGATGTAACAGTATGTATAACATATGACACTGTGTGTACACATTTCCATATCAATAGATATGAAATATGTCAATCCTCATTTCAATGACAGGGATTGAGATGATCACAAAGCATCCTGGTGGTTCCTTCTGTAAACATACATATATACAAAGAAAAAAACACCCAAGGGAGACTAAAACAGGTTCACTTCCCCACCTTCCAATCTTCTCTTTTCCCACAATTACATGCTTCCCTTTTTTGAAGGCATATGGAGCAAAGACAGTAGCATTGGCAACATGCATTAAAAAGGTGCGTGAATGTTTTAAAATTTGACTGCCACCCCATTTTCCTCATTTTTAAATCCAGTTGGAAAAAACCTACAGGCTTTAAATAGATTTAAATACTACACGGCTCTCCAGCAAACATGAATTCCAAAACAGTAAAATCAAAACTAATAAATATTTAAATAATGATATCTCTAAATTAGTACCGTGCTGTAGTCATCGTTTTGTTCAATATTAAGAAAATGAAAGTGTTTAGAGAAAAGAAGCTTTCCTTGTCTTCAGTAGCCGTTGTATAAATGAGATGTAATTAATGCAATAGCTGGATAAACATTGCAGTTATATGTACAAAATAACTGCTTTTACTAATGTAGTGGTTTCAGTATTATGGTGGGGAACTAAAATGAGCTGTTAACGCCACACCACTAGTTCCAATATTACATCTCTTTAAAAAGAGATTATAAAAAAAGACAAAAAGAAGGGACGGGAATGAAATGGAAACCAACTGGTTTCGGTAAACTATGAGGAGATCTTGTAAAATTACAAAACACATTTAAACACGTTGAAAATACTCAACAAGTCAATGACTCAGGAGCAAGTGACTGACACAGGTATCACTTTTGAATTTTAACCCCAAAACAGGGCTGAAATTAAGGCGTCATCACTGTTTGTTCAAGTTTCTTACGATGTTTTACATCTCTGAAGTATAAAGATGTTTTTAGTGCAGCGCTCAAGGTCATTAGTTTATAAGAGGATGGAAACTGTTCAGTTCCAGCGAGAACACTGACAAAACATGATCCAATCACATTTCAAGACCAACCTTTAAAAAAAAGTTCTTTTCCCACATTACTCAGAAGTTGTGCTGTAGAAAAAAGTAAGGCTTTTGAGATCTGACTGAACAAAAGAGGAAAGAGAATTTCATGCCAGGAGAAGGTCACAAATGGGGACGGTTAGTCGATCTTTAGAAAGCCCTCAGTGTGGCTGAAGCGACACTTTTGGAGACGTAAAACAGCAGCGATGTGATTGGACAAGGCAGTGTCTGTATGATCCGACAGACCCGGGTCTGTTGGTCCTGCCCAGTGCAAAATGCCAGCCGTTCATCTGATTGGTCCGTAGGTTCTATAAAATGTCCTAGACCACGTTGGCCAGCTCTGTCGAGTCTGTGTCTGAATCTGTCTCGTTGTCCCTGCAGGAAAAACACAAGTGTTTTCAGTCTCTCAGACAAACACACATAAAAACAACAAGAGAGCAAGGGGTTTCAGTTCACAGCCTCACCTTTGTTCCTGCAGCAGTTTGCGGTTGCCTTGCCTCCTCTCCTCATCGATCGGATAAAAGTACAAAATGATCAAGCCGATAATGATAAGAGCTATGGGGGCGGCGGAAACCAGCACTTTCAAGGTTAAATGCACTTCTTCTGGTTGAGAGCAGCCTCTACTGATGTAGCCTGCAAAACTGAAAAAAATAACAGAAGAAACACAATTATGAAAATGAAAACATAAGTGTTTCACATCCTTGTGCAAAGCAGAGTGTTAATGTAATATAGATAGATATAGATATGAAGGGTAGTTTCCCACCAAATGGCTGATCAAAGGCCAACACTGGTGTAGAATCAGTCATGTGATGCATGAACTCATCACACACACACAAACAGTCTTACTGTACTGGATCAAATGAAAGCAAAAAGAATTCCTTGCTTTGATGTGGGATTTGGGTTCTGGGAGATTTGGCTTAGCCTCATATTGTGTCCAAGTGTGTTAGATAAAAGAATAAAAAAAACTTCATATAATCCCTAAAAAACATTTCCAATATAGGGTCTGTGTGTGTGTGTGTGTGTGTGTGTGTGTGTGTGTGTGTGTGTGTGTGTGAGAGAGAGAGAGAGCATGTGAGTACTTACTCTAAACTGAGCGTGGAGATGCCCAGAGAGACTCCAGAGGCGAACTTGGTGAAGAAAACGTAGAAGGAATAGAAGAGAGCTTCGTGGCCAGTGGAGTTTGGGTTCTGCACTTGGAAATCGTCGACAACATCAGGCAGCATGGACCTGAGCAAAAAAAAAAAAAAAAAAAATGTTAAGAGTCAGAATTGGTTTCGCACCTTCACACTTAATACATCATGTAAAAGCTGACCCAGAGACAGCAGGGGTCTTACCAGGGCAGCAGGAAGGCTGCGGCCACTCCAACCCCAGCAGCGAAGGAGACAACGTAGGTAACAATCAGGTTACTCTTCAGACACACCACCAGGATCATGAAGGGAACCACAGCCTGGAAAGTACAGACACATATTAGACCATTAAAGCTCACTTGAACAGCTGTCCGCCAGAGTTTTACTTCCCAAAACTAGCTTCTTAATGGCACTACAGCTGTTGTCTCATAACTCCTAGGATAACACTTAAATCCTGTCAATCTTAGGCTTCATGTGACTTAGAAGTGGTGTCTGGACGTGATTGTGGGCCTTACCAAGGTGCCAGCATAAACCGCTGTCTTTTTCCCGAAGCGAGTGAGAAACCACTGCCAGAAGGGGATGGCCAGAGTAGCTGAAAGCTGTGGGGGGAAAAAAAACATTAAAATTCCGGTTAACCAGCTGTTTTTCTTTGACAAACACACAAAACTGAAACAGATTCCAATAAATTCCATAAAAAGGCCTTTTATTACAAGTAAGCAAGAGCTTGGAGAAGCAGGAAAGGATGATCCTCTGTGTCGCGTTGCATAACAAATAAAAGAAGCATGACATTAGGTGCATTCTCAAAATCCTTCCGCTCCGGACTTGAAGCGCGGCGATGCAGAAGCACTTCTGACTTCTCATATATGCCAAACACAACAGTGACGATGGAAGATAATACGGCCTCTACAGCTCTTCCTAAAACAAATTCGAGTTCAATGTGATGCAAACTTCCACAGGGGTCATCCTAACGACGCTACGGGGGGGGTCTCACTCAGATCAATGCGACCTCTGACCTCAGTGTTTGACTAAGGTAAAGATAACAGAAAAGCAAAAAGGTGCAACAGTGTTTTTCCACCACTGCCCACACATCACATCCACGTTACGATGAGTCTGTGGCAGCAAAAGTTGTTTCATGTGGTTTCTCAGTCTAAGTGAACGCATAATTTCATTTCCTTCAATCTAAACTTGTGAAAACAAAACAGAAAAAAGAAAAACAGCATTGTTGTGTGCAGTGCTGAGTCAGAAGTTCCCAGGCACCATCCCCACCCTACAAGCCCTACCAGCCATTTCCTGAGAAATTAATCATCATAATATCTTGACCATCTCTATCTTCTAACTAAAGCTCATAAAGCTAGTTTCATACTCCTGACCTGGGTGTATAAAAACAAACACGGCTGCTCCTTTAGCACATAAACACCGTGCAGCCCTTGATTAAATGAGTACATGTGCTGTGCAGCATCATGGAGTCTGGAGAGCAATGCACCATACAGCATGCTCTCTGAAATGTGCCTCTCTTCGGCACAAAGGAACACACACAAGGCTCTTTTTGTTTGTTGCTTTTTGAAGGAACCCCCCCCCCCCCGCGCTGCTCTCACACCATGCTTCATTACATTTGACCTTCGCCGTTTGCATCAACTAACTGACAAACCAGCTTGAGTAACAAACCCTTACATAACGCCTCTAAGTTTGATTTGTTTGACTCATCTTCGTTCTATTAAGAGCCGAGCGTCTCAGATTAGCCTGCCATCTCATCAAGTTACTGAAGGTGAGGATTAGGATCACTTAGTGCTGATTAAGGGTAACTTATTAAGGAGCAGGGGCTCTGAAAGCTCACAGTGTTGAAGCCGCTAAAAAGTCATTTTGCTAAATAAGTGTATTTTAAAAAAAAAAAAAAAAAAAAAAAAAAGGTCACTGCCTTGATTCTGTAATCCTTTCCATAAAGTAAAGGATCAAAGCATTTAATCTTTTCAACCTCTTTAACCTGCACTTTCTCGCCCTGTACAGTGCTGCTGTGCGTGCTACAGTAGGAGCAATGCTTGGCTTAACTGGGTTTCATACCTGTCGGACCGAAGGCGGAGCGATTCTTTGATATGCCAGACTTCTCTTTGGATATGGGTTTATATAAAAAGAGAGACCTTGACATGAAAGGAAAAGCAAATGTGGCTCCTTTACTGTCCGTGGGAATGGGATGCCATTTGGGCAGAGGAGTCAGAATGGACACACATCACTGAAATGGGCGGCGGGGAGACACTGTGGCTTTGTGACTGAAGACAATTTATGCGTTTGTCCTGGGAGAGAAGCTTTGTCTGCGCTCTGGAGCTAATGGCTTAACTTATTCCACACAAATGGGCTGTCCAAGGTTTCAGGTGATTAGGGAAAAGCGGCCATTGCTATGGAAACAGTGCACCTATCTCTAAGTGTCTGAAAATGCCACCTGCTTGTGTGCGTGTTCGTGTTCGTGTGTGTGCGCTCACCATGATGGCCAGTAGAATATTCTGGAAGTCGTTTCTGAAGCCCAGCGTGGAGCTGCAGAACAGAGCGAAGTTTCCCTCCAGGAGCTGTGGAACGAAGCACACAGGCGCACTTCAGTCAAGTTTTACTGCGTAAACACAAATAAATAAATACACACACACACTCACACACACACACACACACACACACACACACACCGCGGGCCAACCTTGCGGGCGCTAAGTAAACTCTGGCTGGTAGCACCACCTAGAGACTACCAACATCAGAAGAACTGGCTCAACTCAGTAACCAAAAAACAAACTGAACATCGGGCAGAGACAGACAGTCGGATGAGACTAAAGACCGTGATTGACATCCTGAATATGGATTAAATCCACAGGAAAATTGTGTGTGTGTGTGTGTGTGTGTGTGTGTGTGTGCGTGCATGTGCATGTATGTGTCTATACGCACCATGAAAGCCAGTGAGGTAAAGAGGAAGACCATGACCAGTTTGGCGTAAGGTCCGTGCCCCATCACCAGCTTAATCCCCTGGAAGAAAGACATGGGCTCCGACCTGGGACGACAAGACTCTGAAAGGAGAGAAAACGGGAAAAAATGAACAAAGACGTAAAATGACTTTCACCTAAATTCTTATTTCCCTCCTTCATGCCTACAAGGATGAGGCAGCTGCCTCTCAGGCTCATCTTTTACTGTCACTAGACAATTGTGTCTTATCGGTCCCCATCGCTGGCCTCTAATTTAACCAAAGCCTTAGTGCCCTCACTCAGCCTGTCAGCACACAGTCACACCATAACATACAGCCATAACTGTGCATCCCCATTGGACTACAACACACAACGTCAGTAACGGCTCTGTCACATGAAAGACGTGTGTTTATCTGCATCCAATCAACTTAAGTGACTTTTATGTGTGAAAAGCCATGGAAGACTCTCAGGCTTACAGCTGAATATATTTGCCTTTTGCAATATGCACTTAAAAAGGCAAAAATCAACATCTGAAAAGGAAAAAGATATCTCTGATTTTCAACTTATTTTTGAAGGATTTCTTTGGATTTGATTTTGAGGAAGAAAATACACATCCTCTAATGTAAACTGGCTGGCACCTAGAAATAACCCTATAACCCCACTGATTCGACTCCTTGATCCTTGATCAAGGAGATATTACTTACCTTAAACAAGTACCCTTCCCTGTTTATTATCAACCACTGTCTGTCTCCCTCTTCCCTCTTACATCACCAACGCTTCATTGTCTTAACATCTTACCTGTGCATATGTTGATTCAGTTTAGGGGCCTTGTCTGCCCTATCCATACATATGCTGATCTAGTCTAAGGGCCCTTCCTGGCCCAACTATGGATATGCTGATCCAGCCCAAGGCCCCCTCCTACCCCCTGATAACTTGAACCAAGGTGCTACACTACAAGACCTCTGATAAACATTACCTTTTGTTATAACTTCTTTTCCTGTCTGACCAAATGTCTGTAACCCCAGGTATATGCAAATACAGTTGTCCATCCTTTGTCTTTCACTGTATAACTGTCCCCCTGCCCTACACTCGGGGTCAGTCTACTGCCTCAGACCTGCTCTGTGTCAGTTGGCTCACCATATCCTGGGGTACCATTAAACTTACTTCTTTACAGCAAACTTCAAACTAAGGACTTGAGTGAATTTTCTTCAACAATTTAAAGCTTAAATTAAAAGGAGTGGTCATAGGCATCTAAATTGAAAGATGGAGCCGGTTTGATTGAAGGAGAGATGCTTTACCTTTTTGCTCTCTCACACCGAAGAAAAGAACAACAGCACAGAGGATGTAGATCAAGCAGATGACACCAGAGGCAATCATGTAGGCCGCTTTCTGCAGAGGAAGAATGAGAACAGAGAAGGACGATGTTTAGAAAAACTCAAGAAAAATCTATATCCCAAATTTTCTCATCGCTTCACATTTGAACAGTTATGTTGTTATTAATCTTTATTGTCAAACAACAGATAAACAGATTTGTTTACCGTGTGATCCAGGGAAATGACAGGCTCTGACTCATTGAGTCCAACAGAACTGGCCGAGTTGTTCAGGTTTGCAATGATGTCACCGGGACCTGGGAGGCAGGGCGCGTTGGCCATGCCCACTATCTGTCCTTGGACGGCTGTGCCGAGCACGGTGCCCAGAACTTCAACCGTCATCCCTGGAAGAATCATGGGGAAACGTTCAGTCACTGTCGAGGTGATGCACCTAATGTCTTTTCGGTGAATGGTTTCGTTTACACAATAACAACTTTACATTTTACCGACTGTGATACTCACTGTATGCGGTGGCCGAGTCTCTCTCTTTCTGCTCTGAGCTGATGAACATGGTGAGCGCAGAGTACGGCACATGGAAGCACTGACGGCAATGAAAAGCAAAGAGAGAAGGAAATGAATGCATGTCGGTGGTTCACTTTCTGTTTATTTGTATTCTAGCAGAGAGATAAATGAGTAGATCGATACTGCTCTCGTGTCTGTATGGTAAATATTAAGAGTCCATCAGTTACCTTAGTTTAGCACAGAGACTGGAGGCAGGGGGAAATGTATCTCCTTGGTTTAATCTGTACACAAAGCCATAGCCAACAAAAATGTCCAGCACATAACGCTTCATAAAAAGGACAAATTGTTGTTTTTACACTTCAGTTTTGGTACAGATTACATAAACACGATATAACACGTTAATTAGTGAAATTTGAAGGTGCTGGATAGAGGCAGGTGAGCCATTTCCCTCTGTTTTCTGTCTTTATGCTAAGCTAAGCTAACCTTCTCCTGGCTGCAAGTTCATGCTTATTTTAGATTATTGTGCAATTTAAGGATTTCCTGACAAAATGTTGTGTGTGTGTGTGTGTGTGTGTGTGTGTGTGTGTGTGTGTGTGTAGGAAAGATTGCTTCATACTGTCATGATTGAATCAGTTAAAAAAATAATATTTAAAATTAAGGTTCCTTAAGCTTATAGACCCTGTGATTACCTTTAATTTTCACTGAGGATGTGAAAGTGTGATGGGTGTACACATGGTAAAAATCTTATTTGGAAATCAAACACTTCCATGACCTTATATTGCAAGTAAGTGTTCACAAGGAGCGTCTGTGTCTGCGCCAGTGAGGTACTCACAGTTTGAAGGGTCTGGAAGAGGCAGTAGAAGAAAAGGTACCAGATGACTTTGCCGTCTTCGAAGGGAGGAACATACCATATGAGGAAATAGGAAAGCACAGCCAGAGGGGTCGAGAACAGGATCCTACACAGGGAAGAGGAGACAACAACAACAACAACAACAACAACATGAGTGGATGAAAACGTGATCCTACTCGAGCGTGAAACACTCTCGCTCTGTAAACAATCATGAAAAGAGGGGGCCACTCTTTACATAACAAATTGTGGCCACTGATGTGAAGTGTCTTTCATTCAGTGAGCGCCAATTTTTCCTCATCAGGGTTTGCTTTTCCCTCGCTGTTTGTTGTTAATAGAGACATAATGTTCCTGGTGCATGGAACAGGTTGGGCTTGATGTTTGCCAGGCTCTGAGGGTTATGAGAGGATATGACATTTGGGAATGCTGGTAAACAAAACCAAACCTGGCTAGCGTTATCTCACAGACGACTGCTGACACAGCCTGTGTTACAAATAGAGAGAAAGGTTTCAAATGCTCATATATGAGTAAGAATCTGTTTTACTTCTCTAAACGTATCTGTGCCATCCTGTACTCCGCCTCCCTTCTTCCCTTACACGTCTCACATCCTGTAAATTCACACCATGAGGTCATTTTAACAGGAAAAATGTTTTTTTAAATTCCTGTGGGAGAGGAATTCCTTCAGTCACTTCCTTCCCTCTGTTCGGCTTCCTCCTATGGTCATATCAACGCTGACCAATCACACATGAGATTCTGAGTGCAGGGAATGAGAAAAAAAGAGGAAAAGAACAGGAAGTAGCTCAGGGCTTCCGGCTTGATCCTCTATTGTTAATTAGGTTGCTCACCCTCACCAGACAGGACATGAAATCATGCATCATGTTCGTATCACATCGGACCATAAGCAACAGCATGTAACTGCCGTATATAAACACAGTGACGCAAATTCTCGTCAGAAGCACCAGCTGCTATCCAGCCACAGAAACAGACCAGCTTCACTGCAAACCCGCTGCTAATCAACTTAATCCCACTTAATGGCTGAACTCTGATTATCTATATCTCTTTAAAAGAGAGAAATGTCAGGAGGAGCGGCATTCAATAAGCTCTCTCGTGCATGTGATGCGATTAACTGTACACTTGAGGAAAGTTACTCTGGGAGTGTGCGAGGAGTGGTGAGCAGGTCAAAGCAGATGTTTTATCTAGGGATGACAGCACATGTAGGACTGCATGTTCATTTCCTCTGTGCCGCTTGAGATGAACATCTACCAAATTAGTCACGCCACTTCCTTTGGCTTTAGCTCGGTCTATCATTGACATTGCCTTCACTTGAATCTTTTGAGCATGCAAACTTATGCTTGAATCTTTAAAAATGAACTTTCAAGTCCCATCTTTGTCAGTGCATTATGTTCTTCAACAGTTTGCACGGCTAAGCTAAGACTTGCACTGTGCCTGCAGGACAGCGGTGACATATAAGCACTGTCCAGATCCCCCTTCCTGGAGTCATATTTAAATGTCCTCTGAAATAGCCGTGCTGACTTGGGAGGGGTGACTTTATCTCAGCAAGTCTGGTGGCCATTAACTGTTGTCTTATAAGCTGATATGTGAACTCATTCTTCTGGCAGTCACCATTAAGCTGAGTGGGTGAACAGCTTGTAACAATAAAAGAAATCTGCAAAACATTCTGGTTGTGAAATCAAGAGAATTTAAAAAGAACTCCTGCTTCATGTGAAAAGTGTGAGAAAAAAAAACATGAACTTAATGTGAAAACACTCAAATTCTAACTCAATTTTAAGTTTATATTGGACAAAGAAAGACATCCAGTATTTGTTGAAGTTGTGATACAAGCCTTTCACAATCAGTGTGTAAAGAAATGACTTGTGTTGAGGGAGTGGCAGAAAGTTGCAGTCTGTCACTGGTGACAGTCTGGCAGTCGCAGTGAAGCAACAGTGAAAATCATTCTGTTCGTTTCCTGCACCTCGAACTGCAGTAACCTCCTGAATTCCTCAGCTGCTCTTTAAAAAATCCTACCGGGCCTTTCAGCCGACGCTATTGGCTGAGGAAGGTGGTGTGTTGTGGGAGCGACCAATGACAAGGAAGCCCGACTATTCTCCCCTCCCCCACTTCCTACACACAGAGATTTTAAGATGGAGCAGCTCCAGTGGTCTTCCTCCAGCTCCGTCCTCATCTCCTCACATCGTCATATCCTCACACATCTAAACGGCTGTAATGAGCGTCATGTGACCTAACATGCCCGTCATTCCTCCATCCTTTTCCTCCTCCGACAACCCCCCACCTACACCCATCTCTCTGACAGCAAATGGGCGATATGTATCTGTGGCTTACCACAAGCAACATGAAGAATGACCCACTTTTGAAAGACTTCGAGTCACATGTCAGCATCTCCACGCTGGAAGAAAATTACAGTACTGATATACCTCCGCCATGACATCATAATCCTCTACGACACCAAGTTGATTAAGTTGAATTTTCTGCATAAACAGTGAGTCTATCAAAAGAACAGCTGTTATGTGTATAAAGTAGTGTGCCAAATATATAATTTCAAAAATATCCAATTAGATTATGCATTTTAGAAAAGACGAGACATTTATACATACAAGAGATGATTTAAAATGTGATTAAAACTGATTAAAACTGATTAAAAATGTAATTAAAAATACAACAGTATGAGCAAAAAGTCGCCTTTAATAGGAATAATCACAAAACCAAGGTTGCTCATGTGTGACAAAAGCTAGACTTCAATTATTTTAGTAAATTCATGTCGGTCCAGAACAAAAGGCCATTTGAATATATTTTGTACATCTGTAACTCTTGTAGCTTTTATTTCATTACCAAAGAAAGAACATATCCTGGCACTTCACACGAGCTGCTAATTAGCTGCACAGGATGATAATTCCTTTGTATTCTTTGTAAATTAATTATGCGGGTGTTTTCTCTATAGGTGCACCCGAGGGAACATTAATACAGGAAGCTGAGGTGGGAAACCAACAGGGATGTTTGTGGCTGCGTTCACCTGCCAACTGCACTCCTTCTCACACCGTTTCATATGCAACTAGGGAGTTGCTGCCTTGGCCCCTCTGAGAGATTTACCTAGGCTTGTCAAAGTGTCCTCATCTCCCTTTTCCTGCACTGCCCTGATCACCCTGTGGAGGTATCGCATGCTCCCAGCTACTACTGAAGGGACAGTAGCTCTGAAACATCCAACACAGTGCTGACAGGAGGCTGGCGGCCATTTCTATAACCAGCAACTGACACCCTACACCGCACTTATCTAACATAACCGTTTGAATTATACCCCTCGGACACGGACCAAGAGTTTTACGAGGGTCTGCGATTTTTGGCGATGGAGGGAACTGTGGACAAAAGTCACAATCCAATATTCACGAGCAGACGTATAATGATTCAGATAAGCCCCTGTAGGTTGCTTAGAGATTCAGAGGCAGAGATGTGGGGGAGGGGATATAGCGGCAAAAAAAAAGAAAAAAAGGGTCAGTAACCTTTCCGTGTAAAAAGCCTGAAGTGTCACAGGCCTCCCACTCCCTCAGGCTGGCTGCCACACACAGACGCACACACTACGTTTTAACATTCACTCATGAGGGGAATTCACAATCTGAAGTGAAAAATACCAAAAATATTAAATATCGAAATGTCAGACAGCTGAAAATGAGTTTCACTAACACACACACACACACACACACACACACACAGATTCCACTGTCCGAGTCCTCTGGAGAAATTCCTTCTGAAAAATGATTTGTGTGCCTCCAGTGAGGTGCAGCCTCGGTAGCAAGCAGGAGTTATATTTGTCAAAGCCATGCCAAAGCCGTGCTGTGGGAAACCAGCGGCTGCATGAACTCCTTATATTTGTTTAGTTAAAAAACAAAAAAGGCTTAGTACCTTTGCATTTCGGCTTCAGCGGTCAAGCCTGGACCAGTTCAACTAGAGGCAATTTTCAGTGGGTTATTTTATTGCCGGTATGCATAGCAGCAGTTGTGTGTGTCTCTCTGTGTCTGTGTGAGTGTGGAAGGGAGAGGGGGGGGGGCGTGAATGAACATATACGCATGTGTGGGCTATGCGGAAGCTGTACAGGAGTACCAGCATGACCCATAGTAACCCCTCTTGGGAGATGACGCTGGTGATTTCAACGGAGACCCAGCACAAAGCCTCACCCCAAAACACTGACACATGTAGAGGGAAAAGCTGGAAAACTTGCACCCTGAGGTATGACTCAGGGTGCTTATCAACAAGGTAATGGAAAAGGATCGGGCTTTATCAACAAGTTAATGGAAAAGGATTGGCAGAGACCCAAAGAGGATGCAGGAGCTCCAGAGAAAAATTACCCAGATCTGAAAAAGAAATTGTTCTAAAAAGCAGATCTAGTCGTCATGTGCATCAGTGCACGAAACAGTGTCAGACTGCTGGGTAAACCTACCATGGCAGCATGCGTCCGAAACGTGTCCACGGGCTTCGGGAGACCAGGAATCCCACTGTGGGGTCCGTTACTGCGTCCCATGCTCGGCCCACAAACAAGATGATGGAGGCATAGAAGGGGTCCAGCTGTGAAAGCAGAAGAAGACGCAGAGATTAGTGCAACTGTGACAGTGACAAAAAAAACAAACAAAAAAAAAACGAATGTCATGAGCAAGCTGACAATCTATCGAAAGGTGCCACTTGGCAGCTCAGGCCGTCTGCAGTTCACCCAGCTTTGTTCAGAGGAGACGAGTCTGAGTGGAAGCCAAGGCAGCATGAATGCTCCACTCCTGACTGTACAATCTGCACCACGCTGTGTCACCCAATAGACTCTTAATCAACAGTCTCAGTAGCTGGACAAAGCTAAACCCTGGGAAGCTCTTGACTTACACGTTATTTTGGCCTTCACCATCAGATTAGTGTCAGAGCCCATTAAAGTGAGCCCCTCCTCATCGTGCTACCAACACCCACCCCCCCCCTTACATTTTTCAGAATAAGCCCCTGTAAGCCTTTTTATACAGTGGAGCCCCATCATGGAGCCAATAATGGAAAGAAGAGAGCAGCCTTTTCCACCTCTTCATTTTTCCTGGACAATCAGACGATTTGTTGGCGAACTTTGGCGGTCACAATGTCTTGTATGTGGCCTAATGAAAGAGGTGCTTTGAGGGCGCAGGAAGGATCGTGTACAGCTCCGAGCCTGTAAATGCCACCTCACATACTGTGGCAGGACAGCACAGAGCGTAGGAAGGTCGGTAGTGGAGGTACACTATGTTCCCATCCCCACTAAGGTGGCTATATTTAGGACCATGTTGTAAAAGTGACACTAAATACGTGGACAGGTGTGATCATGGAGTTTTCAAATAATCTCAACCAACTCACCTGAGCTACATCCAGAAGGTAAATCTGCAGGAAAAAGCCCAGGGCACATCCTGTGATCTGGTAGGGCGCTCCGCCAACGGCATAGCATAACTTGTTGCAGACTGACAACCTGTTCCTGTGCTCGTGCTGGAGAAAAGAAATACAAGGAAAAAAGAACAGAAAAACATTAAGAAAAATGATCAAGTACTTTAACCCCAAAAGTGGAAAAACGATAAGGAAATTTCACAGAGTGTAGACACAGTAGCAGACATGAGATCTGTCAAACTACTTAACAAAGGCATATTATGCATTAACCTACTTTTAGAGAAAGTGTCCTTAAGTATTTGCAGCTGCCCACAAACCTTTTCTCAGGCTTTGGCAGGACTTAACCCACGTAATTATAGGAGAGTTAAATTCAGCAAAATCGACGAAAGCAGTTCAACCTTAACAGGGTGCCTGCAATACAGCAGCACACAGCTAAACTCCCCTGGCTTATAAATAGCCAACTTTCTCAATTTCTGTCTCAACAATTTAATCCTCCCCCTGTAGTTCCTTCAATCTTTAGTCTCACGTTTTTCTCACTGGTTAGATTAAGACAATCATAGATTTTTTTACTGCCTCACAAGGAATGTGGCCTAAATTCTTATATCGCCAGAGTCTTAAAAGTGCAGCTGGCAGAAAGCTAACTATCACGTAGCATATTTGGCAGAAGTCAGGGACAGCCACTGGGAAACAAGAAACCCTTGGTGTTCTAACAAGGGCTCATTCTTCTTTATCTTCCTCAGTCTAGATGTAATAATTTCCTCAACAGACCGACTCTAAACATCTCCTTTAATAGTAACACAAATCGCTGCCGGTAAGTGCCAGGGCATGACTACACCATGGTGTCACACACACACACCAAAAGCCAGGGGGACAGCAGCTCGGCAGCAGCCTGTGCTGAGTTAACACCCAGATGGATGGCTGCCACTTCGACCAGTGCTCTGACCAGTGTTGCCCACAGAGGAGTGAAAACACACCCTCCTCCGTGACCAATCAAAAGGTTGTGTTTGGTGCTGCCTAATCTGTCCCCTTTTCAGCTGGTCAAAGGAGTTTTCTTCACAGCTGCTGTTAACAGCCTCAGACAAAACGTAAACCTGTAAGATAGCATCGGTTTATGGAAAAATGACCCCGATCTGCAGGCACATTTCAGGATTTGTCTTGTCATGACAAGAAAATGGACACTGCCTCATCTCATCACCACAACACAAGACAGCACTGTGACTGTGACTGAATAAAAACCAGCCCCTGTCTTGTTGATACACCCAGCCAAGCCTTTGTTTAGTTGACAAAACGCTCAGTGGCTGAAATGAGAAACCAGCACCTTCAAAACATTGAAGCAATTATTCAAACTGCACTGACTGAACACAATGGTTGGCCTTGCAACAGTTGGACTATCTGGTGATCCAGGTCACGTCTCCACGGTACTGAACGCAGGATCTCGTGGGCCGAACTTGGCCATGTGATCTTCCCACATTCCCCCTCAAACTAAGCAATACAGCTGTAAACTGGACAAGGATTGGTCAGTCTATGTCAGACGGAGGGCTAGAACATTTTTGTCTGACAGTGTGTGGCAGATCAACTTTTCATCACTACATATAACTCTCCTACACCTGCTCTACTTGTATGCATACATATTTTTGCCACTCCTAGTTTTAAAGAAGTTCACTGCAGTGACTGTACCTACTTTGTCATGCAACATTCATAGGATAGTATCATTGCATCAATGTCACTCGGCTTGAAAACAATACTCCTCTGCGCACCCTAAATAGATCAGTTACATTAGAGGAGTTATGTGTATGTTGATGTCTTCTGCAAAAAAAAAAAAAGATGCAGTGTTTCTCATTCCTTACATTCAACACAGAGGTCCAACAGTGTTTTGTAAAAGTGACATTAAAACCATTAAACACAGCCTCTCATTTCTACCTCAAAAGGCTACTGCCTCTGGCAGCAGTAGTAATATGTTATCACTGTAAACAGCTTTGGTCCTGCACTGGGTGGATTTTTTAAATACTCAAAAGGTTATAAATGCATTTTGGATTTCAGTTACAATTAGAAATATTAAACACCTAAATAAATAATCTATACACTGGCAAAGACAGAAATGGTCTGGTTTTGGATGGGGTTTTAGGACATCGTCCTCAGCCTGCCCCCTCTGTGTCTGACACGTCGCCTTGATGAGTTGTACTTCCTGCTGCATTCACAGCTATGGGAAAAAACGTGAATTACTCTCAAACACGCCTTCAAAAAAAAAAAACTAATTAAGAGGGGGTTTTCTTTGACGAGTGATTCTTCAGAAATAAGATCGCGTGAAAAACAAAACATTGAAAAGTGAAAGCCTATATGCGATCCCATAACAACTCACTACTGTGTCGATGATTTGTCTTCCTCATTTTGTTGATACAGTGCAAAGCATGTCGTCACTTTTTTTAATTTTTAAATCTAAAACAGAAAGACACGTACCAATACATTTGGTTTTCTTAAATATTTGTGTTGTAGTTTATATATGCCAACTGGTCCTTTCTCTCTTGATGTGAGGCGTCTACACAGGAGCCCGTGAACGCAGCATTAAAACACACCTTTATTGCGAATGCATCCCAATAAAGTGACATGGAGGATGCAGCCCACACGCCTCTTATTATTTACAACACCCAGCGTTTTTTTAATTCACATGTTGACTTCAAACTTTCACTTATTTATTCCATCATTAGTATAGCCTATATATGTGTAATTAATTTGGCAAGCTATGCTAATATAAGACGACCATGACCATATTTAAAAGGGTGCAGCCTTCAAGTGAGAAGATTGGCATTTTCAGCTTTTAAAATTAGCTGTGTGGCTGGGGTAATGAGTGCATCGAAAACCTCTATGATTAGAGAGTCCACCCAGAAATTATGACTGAAAGTTACTATATTTAACTGTATCAAACACCGTACAAAGCCTCGGTTTATATGATTTCTAACGATTTTGCATTTCTCGTGATATGAATAAGACCAGAGGAGGTTTGGTTTGTTGACTGGAATTCGTTGAATTGTCTTAAAGTCTATGATTTTTAAATAATATTTCGTTCATTTCATAATTTATCAAGTCTGTATTGTGAAGCTATGTTGGTTAACTCCGTGTTGAAATATCACAATTAGCAACGCGCGCCTAGCAAAACGTAACATGACTCACTCCTTTAAAATGTCAATTTACCGATGTGATCCATTCATTCATGTTGAGACAAGCTCCTTCCTCGTCTTGGTTTAACTGGTGACTTAAACAAACAAATACTAAACTGCCGACGACCCTGAAAATTTGAATAAACGTAATGAATGAACCCACCTTCTTGGCTAGCTTGATGCCATCTGAGCCCACCGGTTTATTCAATAAACTGGCGCTGGAGTATTGTTCACCTCCTTCTCCTTTTGCCATATCAGAGCAGCTGCTTTTTCTTGTGTTTAAACTTGACACAAAAAGAAAAAAACGTAGAAAAACTCCCCCCAAAAAAAACAGTCTTCGGTAAAGGTTTGAAGAGTCACGTCCAGTGGTATCGTCGTAGTCTACAATCTTTTTGAAAACTGAGAGGATGCGGTGGCAGAGGGTGGATGTAGTAATTTTTAGAGATCCCCGCCCCTGCCATTCACGCCATATTTGACCCCGCCCCCAAAGGCGGGTCACAGTCAGGCTTATCCAGAGTCATACAGGTCCTGAAGTATGACACCCCCCTCCCACTCAAGACATTTCCCCCCTGACTCTGGTTATACCGCTTTATCTGTCACATGTTGCATCTCTATACAGACAATAAACCAACCTATTGTTTCATCCCTATAATGTCACGTAAGGTTAATATATGTAGGTTATATATATTGAATTTCCATATATGAAATACCTATATGTAATAAAAAACGTGTATGTAAAATACACCTAGAAATTGGAACAATTTCAAGTATTGACATAAATGTCTAACCCATACAAATAACACATATACAAGTATGTTTATATTTGCATGTTTACATATGTGTTATGTAAATACCTTTTTATATACAGTCTATGGTAAATACCTATCCATCCCAAAGCCTGTCAATATACATTAATAATTATATAGGGTCCAAAAGTCTGAGACCACTTTCCCAGAATGGAAAGATAGACATAAAATTAGTAATAAAAACATACAAAAATAAATATCATTTTAATATGTATGTTGTTTTAATAAACATAAATCATAAAAAATCATCATTTTGATATTTTTTATATATGTATATATACACATTTTTACTATGGGTATTTCATAGGATAGAGGATGTATATATGTGATAATAATATAATGTCATGGCTGTAGCTACCATTGAAGGAGAAGTTAAATATGTCAGTATGTTATAGACAGATTCCACCTATTCAATACTCTGTATTGAACTTTTTGATCACAAAAAAAGGATAAAATAATGGATTTAGTATCCAGAAAAAAAATACAGATATTATAGCTAACTGAACAATTTGTATGTTTGCTTTTTGTGGGTCTCGAATTTGGTTTTCAGCAAATATCTTAAATAAATATTCATGCCTGAATGGCTTCACTAGGAATACAACTTTTGTGATTGATAAAGGAGAATTTGTATGTTCAGTCAATGACCTGTGCTTCCCCGGTCACTGATTGAGTGAGAAGTATTCACCAAAATCAGACTTTTCAGATACGGAAACAGAAAATATCAAGCAGTTCTGAAATAAATTTTGGGAGGACAAAAATAAAACTTCAATAAAACATTGTCACCTAATATTGTAAATTACAGTAACATCATTGCACAATATTGTCCACAGCTGAACTAAATTCCTCAATAGGAAGATAAAATATGCCAAAAAAATGGCCCAAATATATTTTTTTATGAGTTGGTGACTTCCTGTACACTGATAAAATTCTGGAAAAATCTCATCTACATATACGAACAATTACATATTTTGGAAAATAAGTGGCTCCACAGTGTGTACGCTCACATGTGTGTGTGTTTATGTGTGTGTGTCCGTCAGTCTTGCTGTGGGCCTACTTCAACCTTCACATGTCCTACATATATCTCAAAGTGACCACCTTCCTCTGTACTGACCATCAATGAAGACGGTTCAAAGCGACGGTTTTAACTTCTTTTAATATGTGCTCACATATAGCCTGACTGCTAAATGGAGGCATACACAAAATTCCTCATGTGTGGTAGAACAAATAGCTTTTCTCCTGCGGCTAGCCAGAGGTTGCTTGCTGCCTTACGGTTTCTCAAATCCTCTGACTCAGGTCTCTATTTGCAAAGCGTCTTCTGCTCTGGCTGCGAGAGGCTGTGCAGCCTATGTATGTATACAGTATGTCCCTATTTTAGCTGAGCACACATACCATGAAGCCGCCAGTATAGGTATGCAATATACACACACCACCACTAGTCTGAATACCCATTTGTGTGTCTGGTAGGAGGCTCTGGGTGGCAGGAGACGTATAGATATTTGCAGTGTTTACTTACATAGTCTTTTCACCCTCATACACACACAGCTTGCAGAGATATAACGCACACACATGCCGCCTCCATAGATCAAACATTGACTCACAATGCAGCGTTATCTATGAACCATTCACCTATTTATTCACGCAAACCCAATACACACACACACACACACACACACACACACATCTCTAAGCAGGAATCTCCCCACAGCATTAATAAACTTGTGGCAGTTAAACCCTGACCTCTCCAACTTTAAAGTCAAGTTTGTACCATATGCAGACGTGTAAAGTGAATCTGCGATAAAGATAAATCAATGTGTGTCAACACACTGTAGATTAGATTATATGTTATGGCTTGGTCTAAATTGTGTATTCAGGTGACAGTGGACTCAGCTTATCTCACCTTTGACATAATTTCAATATAAGAAAATGATTTGTTGTAATACCTCAGGGGCAAAGAGCCACTGGTCTGTTGGAAGGTGTTGAAATCTTACAATTTGCCAATAAAAAAATATTGTCTGCCTGTAAAGCTAATTTCACATAGGAGGAAGGAAGCTTCGAGAGATGTGGTAATATTGAAATACTGAAGGACAGAGGTTGATGTTGAGGAAAATAGAAACAACGTGAAATAAAGACAGAGGAGAGAAGCACTGTTGAGTTTTTTCATAAATCAGTCACACAACATAGTTTGTATGACTTGCTAATATTAGCGAAGGTCACTCCATTTTCACCTTCACACAGTTTACAAATGAAAAGTTGAATTCATTAGCAACATTGCCCATCGTTCAATTCAGGCATTTTTCTTGTAGCGCCAGTCACTTATGGTGGCCAAGGTTAGCTAATGTTAGCTAATGTTAGCTAATGTTAGCTAACTTTACACAAATGTTTCATAAATGTTCTTCGCACCGTTTACGTTGAGCCCTCGGAGAACGCTGTTGATGAAGCAAATGAGAGGAGGAGGCTGTTGTATGCCGAGGCTGGAGAGTAGTAGTCTCCAAACATCTGCCTGTGGTTGACAAACATCAATCTGGTGCGGAGGGCCTTCAGTAAAAATACCCTGCATGAATTAAAGAATGAATTAATGAATTAATGAATGCATTTGCAATAAAACAGAACTGCGGTACATAAGACACGGACATTTAGCAGCTAAAACCTCAATTCATCTAATATGACTAGTAGCTTATAGCTAATGTTAGCTCTTATGTTAGCATTTACACTTCAGGCAACCATTTTCACACAGTTTCTATATAAAGTAATTTCAATTAACAGCTACACCATATGTGTGACCACTGTGGCTAGCTCTTTACAACTTTAGAGAACAACCCTACCAGGTTAGTTTGCCGACTTTTTGACTCTACTTAGTGTGTGGACCACTATATTGACCCTTTGTTGTCAGCCCATTTTCACACAGTTCTACTGTTTAAGCACCTGCATCACGGTACGAAAACATTTCTGTCACCTTAGCCAGGGAAAAACACACATTGTAGGTAATGACTAATGAATGCACTGTTCTTCTCAAAGTCGACCTAAACCAAGAGGGACTTGGGCTAACTGATTGGTAAACAAACTCCCTTGCATTTTATTGCAACAAGACCAAGCTTTCCACTGCATCCTGAGGGACCTAACCCTGAACCAACAAGATACTTTCCCAGGGATCACCTTACCTGTCCCATTTGTTGCAGCTTGGCTACCGAAAAAAAATCAACCCAAAAAGATTAGATATGTATCCTCAAAGCAGCTGCTGTGACCCTGTGCTTAACTTAGAAGAGATGTTTACAATTTAGAAATAATGCCCTTCCCTGTGTCTGTGATCCTTTGTCGTTAAAATTAGTGCAAGTAGGGACGCATTGGTCACACTGGTTGATCAAGACACGGTCATGACAAAGACAGGGCGAAGTCTTTTGGCATGAGTTTGTGTATGCATGTATGAGTGTGTTTGTGTGTGTGTTTGTGTGTTTGAGTGTGAGTGCACTATTAGTTTTCACTGCCACCGGTGCTGTTAAAGTCACACTTGTTGATGGACATCACACTTGTGATGACGTTACTGTGTACAAGTGGATTTATTGCCTGTGTGTGTGTGTGTGTGTGTGTCTGTGTGTGTGTGTGTGTGTGTGTAGATATACAGTATGTGCAAGTGTGATGTGAGTGTGAGTAAAGGCTCATGACTGTGTATTTGTCGCCAAACACAGCGTGTGTGAAACTCTGAGAGAGCAATGCCATGCGATGAATGCAGAAGCTGTCCAATAGGTTGCGCTTGCGTGCGTCAACCGAGGTTAAACATAGCGACAGGTAGGATGGAAACTCAGGACGGAGGGGGGAATGCGCACACATACACATAAAATGGGGAGGGGGGGGGTTGTTGAGTTTGCATGTCCTCTTTGTGCCAGCACTTCCTCCAGGTACTCCAGCTTCCTCCCACAGTCCAAAGACATGCAGGTTAGGTTAATTGGCAACCCTAAATTGCCCGTTGGTGTGAATGGTTGTTTGTGTCTATATGCAAGCCCTGTGATAGACTGGTGACCTGTCCCGTCCGGGGTGTACCCTTCCTCAGCTCAGCTGGGATCGGCTCAGCTGGGACAGCTAATGGATGGACGGGTGGGAGGAGTTGTCATGTGCTTTGTGGTTAGTAGTTCAAGTTTTCACAGGAAGCGGGTTTCAGAGAAGGTGGATTTGCTGGGAAGCAGTTGATACTCTTCTGGGTCACGTTGTGTCAAATCAGTTTGGATCAGTTGTCAGTATTTGTGCTTTTTTTAATTTCATTTAATTTTTTTTTTTTTTTAAAGTTACACAAAAAGGTGCATTCAAACACCCAGTGTGTTAGATTGCAATTTCCATTAAGTATTGAAAAAAGGGGCCACATAGGCAGTAATTTAACTGCAAGCTATGAAATGTGACCCAGATGACTTGACTTTGCTGTTCTGGCTTAACAACTCTTTGTGGCTGTGATCACAGTTAATCTGCAGGGCATAAAGGAGACACTTTACTTTAATTATGTGCCCAACCTGTTGTGACTAGCATCAAAAGCTGCTCCCTTTCATTTGCCTTCACCCCTCACATTCCTACTTGCTTGTGCTGATACAGCACTACTATACCAACACTTCTATTGGAGACAAATTGTTGTGGGTATTGGCAAGATATTGCTCTTTTTGAACATGTAATGATAATAATGTTGCATGCAAACTGGTAGTTCATGTACACACTGCAATTACATGGAACTTGCTAAGAGAAGGACATGTGTGGACACAAAATTGGCTAATGGAAGGTGGCATTCGTTAGTCTGTCAGTACTAAGTAAGCACCTTTATTCTGTTGCATCATTGTTCTGATGATTCAGGCTCACTGCATTACAGAGCCTCCAAACAAAAGAATTTGTTTAAAGCAGAGATAGTCAAATATCTAATGTGTAAACAGAGGGAAAGGCCAACATTTAGATATTACTCAGTCTGTCAGTCATATCCACCTCACCTCAGATACCTGGTTATCATTAAAGGAGCTGTGAGTTTTCTCTGCCACCAAGAGAGATTCCTTGCCAGGAGCAGGTGCTGCTGATTGTCGCTTGGTAAGAGCTTTGGCCATCATTGCGTTTATAAGACAAGAGGTTATAATACACCCTCTGAGCAGCACTACGTCCTCAGGGCAGATTGAAGGCTGCAGCGGGTCGCTACTGGAAAGTGATGACACAGGCTAGCTGGTTGGTATGCTAATTTCAATAAAAGAGAAGACATGATAGAGACATTTCCACTGCTGGACACAGCTGTTAATGCTAATGCTGGCTATGTAGCAATGGCCAAACTTACAAATAGCTCCTTTAAACTGGAAAATGTAGGGCACTCACAGGGAAGAGTTTCCCTCTCCGCTGGAACTGGCTGTATTGAATGAGTAAGCATGGAAATGATTGGGCTGGGATTCAGCAAGTAAATGTTTTAATACTGCTATTACAGTATATGAGCTGAAACCTACTGCCTCAACCAGAACAGGCAGCAGCTGTGTCCAAAATCACCCTCTCATTCATTCATTCATTACTCCCTTTATAACTGACACTTAGTAGTGAGCAGAAAATTGCGATTTCCGACACTTACACGTCATATAAAAGACACATCATTCACAGATGTTTTGTCACATTAAAATGTGATGCTTGGCTTTATGGGATTGAAAGCAGAAAGCAGTGTGCATACCTCGGCCAGCAGAGCTTTTTCACAGCAGACATTTTGACTGACCACAGCAGGAAAAGCACAGGTGGAACTACTAACATTGGCAATGGCTCTGTTCTATTCAGTGTCCCAGGAAGCCTGTTCAAAGACCCAGCGTGTATATACCAAACACTGCACCTGGCTCAGTGTTATTATTTACACCTGCTTTATCATTTATTTCTTGCTTTGACATGTTAAAATGTGTGCTGTGAAAAAGGCCTGTTGTGGACATTTGGGGAGGTACTACACAGTAAATGAACGTCGAATTCGGACCCTTAAATAAAATGCATGCACCATATCATCAAAAAGAGAGTGATTTTGGATATAGCCAGACTTGGCAAATACACGATGATGGAGTCTCTATAATATTTGACATATAAAGCAAATCAGTGAAAGATTAGTGCTATGGTGATCAGGGATAAATGCATTTAGGTTTAGGGGAAGAAACATTTAATGACAAGTTTGACACAGTATAACGTATCATACAGCAAAACACAAAAACTCTTTAAACATTTTCAGCTGCCAGAATCAAAGTCAGTATTCATTTCCCTGAGATTCCTGCCCTGGGGTCAGTGGCCTTGGTTGCTTTTAGGAAGCGAGTGAGTTATAATAACTTGCACATACTGTAACAGTTATACAACAAAAAAGTCTTTATACTGTTGATGACTAAGTTGCCCCTAGGAATCTGTAAAAAAAATAAAAATAAAAAAATACAGGGCAGTTTATACTTTATGTGATCAATTGTCATTTTCAGTATGATAGTTTTCCTTTTTGTCTTTTCTCCCATTGTAGCTCTTGCTGTGTAGATATTACAAGGTGTTGCCCATGAAGAAGGGACTGACCATTTTAATTTAATTTATGTCCCAGACTGACATTAAAGCAAAGAATAAAACTGCTGTGTGTCTCTGTCACGACTCCACATCTGCTGCAGACACAACAACCCGAGATGATGCATGTACACAAAAACAAACAGCATCAATCATACTGAGGTGATTGTTTCAAAGTCCATGTTTTTTGACAGTGTGGCTCAGAGCGACAGAACATTGAACTTTGCTGTTATCAGCGTGGTCAGACCTTTTTGGCACTGAGACATCTAACCAAGACTGGTGATGTCAGCGTGTTTAGGTTGACAGCCTGTCTGCCTGCACATCACCAGGTTGTGTTGGCGTCAGTGAGGCTGTGTTAGAAGAGACAATTACACATTGACTGGCCAAACTGCTTTATACTTCAGTTTCCAGAAATCATATGATCTGTGCGAATTTGTGCTTATTGCTAATAAGAGTAATGTAAAGGATCTTAAATACTGAGGAAGAGGTACTTTCCAATGTTCAATGAGCCCCACGTATTCATACATACATGCAAACTGTCCAAGCATCGGGAAAGTTCTGAGAAAAGTTCAGAGCTGGGTCAGAGGTTCAAAAAAAGTTAAAAACTTTGAGTCTCATCCCACCCCTGCAGGGGTCTGTGATTGGAGAGTTCAGATCTTTTCTCTGCACTGCAAGGTACAACAACAACAACAAGCTCAGCAAAAGAAGAGAAGCTCATGATGTAATAAAAGACTATAGAGTAATAATAATATATCTATAACACAAGATGTGTTTTTAATGTCAACAGTTTGTCCGCAGACGAGATGATGCAGATATCAGAGAACCTCCAGGGATTTTCCAGCCACGTCTGACGAGAAAGAACGAGAACAGGATATTTGTGAGAACGAAAACAAGACAGCGCCGACATGCACAGACAAAACAATGGTCACCTGCAAACAAGAAAGTGCACTGCAGTTGGCTTAGTGATAATAACAGGAAGACAGCAACAGCAACACAAATACACAGGTGACTGTGCACAGTACGTGTAGATGTGCCAGGCTCAGTCTGTTATTGTAATTACAGTAAACACTTTTTTACTTTTATGAGTTCTGCACCCCACCTTTCTTACTCAGTATTACTCAAGTCTGTACAAAAGAACTTCAGGTTTGTCGGGTTTGATCAGCTTCGTTTCACTTTAGTCCTGTTTTAGTCCCAGTTTGTGCCCCTGTATTCAAAACACATTAAAATATAAATTATAACCTCTGTGTTTTTGTTTTTCCGTCTTTCTAAATCATGCATATTGAAATAAATGTGTCAGCTGCATGTTATGATCTGTTTTCAAATTTATGTGCGAAATGATGCAAGTTACCATGTGAACTAAGCTGACCAGCTGATGGCTGTAGCATCATATTTACCGTGCAGATATGAGTGTCTGTCTTCTCAACTAACTCTCGGCAGTCAGATCAGATCAGAGGACTGGGATCAGTTTCAGCTCAGATCAAAGCTATTTAGCACTTTAAGCTTAGCACAAAGACTATAAGCAGGGGAGAGTATTACAGTAGCCTTCGTGTCTGGACATCTGTGTGCATGTAGCTGGCACTCAATACCTGTAATATGAGTGATCAAGACATATTACATTCATCTCTGGGTCAGTTTTAGGGTATCATAGTTCATAGTGCAGTGCAGAGTTAAAGGGGATAGATCAATAATGTAGATGGGAGGATGTAAACAGATGATATAGAAACATTAAGGAGAGTAATGTGCACATTATCATACACACATTGCATTGACTTCCATTCATTTCCAGTAGAGTTCCTCTTACCATTCATTTCCCACCCCTAAGTGTAACCATAAAATTTGTGTTCACCTTCAAAATTAATGATTTACATTATAGTGACTTTTTGTCCCCATAAAGAAGACATATCATCATGTGACTATGTTAACACAATATGAGTAATACTTGGACTTCACACACACACACACATACACACTCGTGCACATCAGAAATGCATATCACATGCAGATAAACAGACACTGCTGCTGCGACACACACACACACATTCAAGCTGCTATAAAACAAAGTCTAGTTGCCTTGGTGTAAAACGGAGGAATTTAAGATGATTAAAGTCAATTATCACATTTACTATCATAATCACAAGCAATAAAACTACTAACTTAAAATCTTTAACATCTATAAACACTGACTTGATAACATCCACCTCAGCAGCAGCTCAGTTACATGGCAGACTAAGCTCTCTGTTATGTTTAGGCTTCATCGTGGATCATGTGCCCAGTGCCACGTGGGAGGTCACTGTGGCGTGACTGTGTAAAGATTCAGCTGGAGGTTGCCTCAAGCTACCAGAGGTCGTTTTGACTCTCAAGTATTTGACTGCTTCAGGTCAGAACACGGACTTCAGTGTTGTGTCGGTCACTATCGTTCAACAGATTGATTTGTTGGCGAATGAGTAGCTCGGATTGTTTCTGGTGATCCATCAGATGCTGTGATGACGTGAACTGCGCTGATATATTCAGTGGCTCTCTCTCATCATGTGATGTTGTACAACATGTGGACGAGAGCAACTGCGGCGTCATAATAGACTTCATACAGCTGACTGTGTATGGTTATGCTCTCATGGGGGTTTATTTATGTTTAGAATGGAAACTGTGACGTGTGCAGGAGTGTGCGTCTGTGTGAGAGTGTAAATACTCTGTGTGTGTGTGTGTGTGTGTGTGTGTGTAGTGCACCCACCCCTTGGCATGTCCGCCTCTGACCCTTGGGAGAAAACAGGCAAGGACAGTCAAAGTAAACTGGAGTTCACTGTCGGTCAGTTGATCTGTGGGCTCTATCTGCTGCAACTTTGTTTTTATTATTATTTCATTTCTCTTCATTAAGAACAACATCTCAGTATTTACAGGAACATAAAGAAGTACAAGCAGCACATGTTCCCTTATTGAAATAGGTCAAACGTACAAGTTAATTTGCATAGTTGACTAAATTACAAATCCATAACACACATTCAGATACTTTCCAGTAAGACCAGACTATTTATCTCAGGGAGTAAACCATTATCTAAACCCATTAGCCATTATCTTTATAGCCAATCCATAGATATTTCAGTTATTGCTTCCTGTCTCCTGTTGTCTAAGACCTCTTGAAATCTCTTCTCAGATAGTGTCTCTGAAGTGAGTGGGATATCAGTTAGAGTGAAATGAAGCTAATCAGCAGGGCAGTTGAGGACAACATGATAAGTCTACAAGTGTATAAAATTGTATAATAAACAATGGATACCTTTTCCGGTGCTGTTTCTTTCATTTTATTTTTCTGAGCATATTTTTCAGTTTTAAAGTTATAATTAGACTAAAAGTAATAGCGCCAGGCAGTTCCCTAAAGCTGTGAACTACTTCAAACAGTACAGAACAATGTACACTGTTGGGTCGTGGACGGTGAAGTTACCCTTAACATCAGGGCATCGATGACTTCATACTTATGCTGCACCTTTGCTGCCACCTTCTGGAACACCTGCTGAAACACAGTGTCTGTTGTTGATACAATAATCTACAGTGATTACCGTGTTTTTGTTTGTTTTTTTGTTTTTGTTTTTGACTGTAAATAACTTTTTATTGCTTTTGACAAAAATGTGTAGCGTGACCACATTTTTCAAATTTTGTGAATTGTTCTCACTCAACCTCCACCAAAACTCTGTGTATTTACAATCAGTTTAGCATATTAGCATTTTAAAAACAAAAGGGAAACAAAAAAGAAAACATCTATGCTGAAAACCTGTATATAGAACTAAACAGAAAAGTAACAATGGGGTGAAGGGGATGATCGGTCTTGTGTGCAGGGAAAGATTCTGTCCAGCAGGGAGCAGCAAAAGTTAATGTTTGCGTTATGGTGACCAGGGCTGGGATTATTCACACTTCACTATTACATACTACACACAATGCAATTATAAGACAAACACAGTAACAATGGGCATTGAGTTTATATAGAAGACCATAATAATACCCAATAGGATCTTTCTCTTTCTATGCAGGTTTACAGTGTTTGGGTGAATACAACAAGGAGTTCTCATGTGGTGACAATATCAACACCCACTCTGTTTGTTCCAAGGACCTTGGCTGTGCTCTCAGGGTCACATAAGAGAGAAGTCCTTGAGTCCTTGAGCTGAAGCTGTTGATGATGAAGTAGAGTTGGAGACTGAAAAAAACACTGATGTGGTGCTACTGTTAGAGCATGACTCTGGTTCTCGTCACAGTGAAACTGTGAGACTAAATTGTGCCATTCCGAACTGCCACCGTCACAAATAGAAAAAACCAATAATGTTTCTCGTCTAGCTTTTCTAATTTGGGGTCTGAATCAGGATTGTATATTGCCAGATATGGTCACCAGACATGGTGACAATATTAGTCATTCTTGCTTCTTTAGATATGTGAGGCGTCGGCGTCAGCAGAGTGCCAGTCAGTGTCATGGATCATGAACATTATATAATGTTGAACAGCTTGAAGATATATATATCTATATATATATGTACATATATATATTTGTAGTGATTGATGTGTGATACTTCATCTGTGCTTATCTGATAAATGCACAATCATCATCATCATCACACATTAGCAGTTCTGATGTGTGAACAGGAGAGAATACAGACTAGACAGCAGCGCATTATTGACTCAGTGTTTATTTTTTTAAAGCAGCAATATTCAAAAAGAAAGAAAGTTAAAAAAAAGTTAGTAACAAAACACACTGACTCCGGTTATTATCCGGTTGGTTGATGACATTTCACTCAATTGGATATGTGCCTATCAGCAACAAAGAGGTGAGACAATGTAATGAGATGCCATGTTTGCTGTCCCTGGGTTATAAAGTACTGTGGGGAGTGGCAGCTTTCAGGTTAAACATGATGAACATAACAACATCGTTTAGAGACAAATGTGTAATTATATAACTGGTTGACTTCTGTGTGCCACCTAGTAACCACAACCCTGTCTGCAGAGAACTGCTGTATACTGTAGATTATGTACACTTACCTAAATATACAACTGCAGTACACATGGCAATGATGTTACTGACATTTGACAATTTAGCTCTTTTTTTTCATCAAGCAATAAAGTAATCACTAGTGCAGATGTTCCCTTTGCCACTGTTGTTACACTGCTGTGAATAACAAAGTGTATGTAAGATAATGTAAATGTGATTACTTCAGGGACAGCTGGAGACATGGTGGATCTTAGCTGACCACCAGTTTCCAGTGTATCTCTTTAAGTGGGATGGGGGAAGTATTGGGTGATGTCACTGCTACCTGTCTGACTGACTGAGTGATTAATCACCAGGGGGCTCGGAGT
Source organism: Seriola aureovittata (assembly GCF_021018895.1). Classification (NCBI taxonomy): domain Eukaryota; kingdom Metazoa; phylum Chordata; class Actinopteri; order Carangiformes; family Carangidae; genus Seriola; species Seriola aureovittata. The sequence goes on from NC_079379.1 coordinate 19,838,252, forward strand.
GGGAGGAGAGGGCGACAGGGATCGGATTGGAATGAGGGAGGGAGGGGCAGAAGACTGATCAATCACAATGATTGACAGACTTGATCTGAGGATCATCATCCCTCGAGGATAACAGGCAGCACCAGAGTCAGACACAGGCTCAAAAAACATGCACATTTACGCATATGATGCACAGTGAGACACACAAATGGGCACAGATGTGCATAGGAACTGACATACAGTTTGTGCACACACACACACACACACACACACACGAATGCACACAAACAATCCCGGGCATGTGCACACAAATTGCCATCACAGCACAACCGACACGTGGGTGCTGGTTTTCACCCCCACCCACCCTTGAGTAATGTGTCAGCATTGGAAGAAATACTCCCAGACACTGGTTTGATTATAATAACCTGGATGTATTTACTGCCATGACAGAGAGAGAGAGAGACACACACACACACACACACACACACACACACACACACACACACAGAGTTTGTGATCATCACCATATATTAATGTCAGTGACACATTCCCATCATGATACCTTGCAAGAGGGAGGAGAGGGAGGGAGAGAGCAGATTCATGGACGGAGATATACAGTGCAGTGTTAGATTTAATGCTGCCACGTGCAAGCATGTGCACAAATACTAAGAAGAGCAGTGCACAGAAAAAAGTTCTGCATCACATCTTATCAGAGAAGGTGGATGAATATTCACAGACTCCACTCCCTCCCCCCTCCTCCCTCTTTGTTCTTTGTTATTCCTCTTAACCCCCCACCCCCACCCAACCAACCCACCCACCCCTCCCCCTTCTGTGTTACAGTATCTTACACCTCATGCAGATTAGTGGTAAATTATTGCAGTTTCAGAGAGAGAGAGACATCTGCCACTAGCCAGGGCCGACACATGGAATCCCACCCAGAGCCCCGAGGCAAGAGGCTGCCACTTGAGAGACCCCAGCCCATCATCAAGGCCTCTCCCTGAGGTCGGATCATTTCACCCCCACCCAGCAGTAGTACCATATATAGCGTCTATTGTTGCTCAAAATTTCTACTCAATCCTTATATTTCTTCATAGTTTTGGATTATTTTCACTTCCTACTTTCTGTTCTTCTTACACACACAATTGACCAAGATTATAGAGACATTTGCATTTCATTTTTATCTTCATCCCTCCCCATTGATCCTACATTTTACCCCTCATCCCTTCCCCCAAGGTAGTAGCTTTACAATAGGGGTAGTGTGTATCATTCAAAGTATCACCCCCCCCCCCCCCCCCCCCCCCCACAGTTAAGATGTAACAAGATGCTCCTCATTGATATCTGCTCCTGATTACATCTGGCTACTCTGTGTGCCTCAGTGTGGTTGTGTGCATGTGTGTGCGTTGGGGGTGTAATGGTATGTAACACTGGCACAATACATACACTATAGGGGGGGTCATGGTTTGGACTGCATTTGGGGAAAACAAAAGAAAACAATTCTTTCCATTTATTTTGAAATTCTCACTGAAACACTTACATATGGTCAGTTAGAAGAGAAGAGAACAAAAGGCAACAAAGGAACAAAAGAAAATATGTCAGTACTGCTCCAGCTATAAGCATGTGAAGGAAATTTTCTTACTTATTAGTGGGAAACCATAATGTGGATGTAGGAGTTTTTATTTGCTCTTGCTATATTGACTAATGTGTAAGCAATGCCATGTATACGATATGTAGATTCTTTACCTAAGCAAAAATACAAATATCAAAATTTAAAAATATGCTTACTCTATTACAAATTAAAGTCCTGTAATAAGATTTGAAAAAGTTAAGTAGTATCAGCAAAATATACTTGCATATAAAAGTAATGTCAGTGTGATATATTATTATATCTGCATTGTTTTATTGGATCATTATCACTGATGGATTAACATGTAAACAGCATTTTAATGTTGGAACTGCTTCATAGTTCAATCTATAACAATGCTTTATGTTTCATAATCTGACCATATGTTCAGATTCTAAATATGAAATTGGAATTGGAGTAGATGTACGTACATGGTGGCATAAAATGAAAATACTCTAGTATAAGTGGCTCACAGCTGCAGGCATCAATATTTTTATACCGACGAAGGATGAAATGATTATGTGTAATGTAAAAGGCGCCACTCATACAGATGAACCAGCAGATAAGAGTCACTTACTCTGCAGTTAGAGCTAAAAGAAGAGCGAAAATTGGACTTTTCTACTACTATTCATCAGATGGATTTGCCAGTGTTGTGTTCACAGTTTGTTACTGCTGCCCCCAAGAGGCCATGAAATCAGTTAAAGCAGGTAAGTACAGTATTGAGTAAAATATTTAGTTACTGTTGAGCAAATAGTGGCTGTATATAGACTGTAAATTGGCTGTAATAGTTAAGAGGACTGCAGTTATTAGGCTAACAGGTGGGTAGCAACAGCAACCCAAAACTGGCCATTTATTCAACTGAATGATGTAATTATTTGTGAATTAAATGATTTAAATACTGTTTGATAAAGTGGGTTTGTGCACATGGACATGTGGGTTTATGTTTGTGTGTGTGTGTGTGTGTGTGTGTGTGTGTGTGTGTGTGTGTGTGTGTGTGTGTCTGTGTCTGTGTCTGTGTGTCTGTGTGTGCACTTTCAAGCATGAGTGCATTATAACTAAGTCTGTTAAGCAGAGAGAGAGAGAGACAGAAAGATTCCCAGAATGACTTAAATTCCTTTAGCCAGTGACCTTCTGCCAGCAATGTCAGAAGGCCATATGCTTCACAGACAATAAGGAGGAGATACACACAGACACACACACGCAGTCACACAAACAACTGGCTGCCACAGTTTGGCAACATTTGAGGAGGAGCTGGAGGAGGTATTGTTAACGTTAACCATTGTGTCTTCCTCGGCAGGGATGGTGAGAGACAATTGCTGGGTGTTTGTGTGGTTGTGGAGGGGGAGGCAAGGAGTTTGTGAAGGGAGAAGGGAGAGCAGAAAGTCTTTGTAGTGAGGTGAGGACCCAGAGAGACCCCAATGAATATATGGTCTTAAGCAGCAGATTGTGTGTGGGCGCTGAACACTTGCACTGTGTCATTTCGAAGGAATCGTACATCAAATGCTGGACAATGAAGTGAAATTCCCACAATTCTTCTGGGCCATCGCTGACAGTTCAGGGATCTGTAATGCAGCCACATCTTAGGCAAAATCTGTTCTATATATACTCCTACTTCAACATCCCAATGTCCTCTCCCTCTGCATGTGTTCTCATACTGACTGTGGGAGCATTATCACACTCAGACCACTGTTATTTTGTCTGGGAGACAGAGGAGATAAGTGTTCTCCTCTCAGTGATCACCTGCCATTACGCAAAAACAAAATTGGATTTTCCTCTGGTTCCAGTGTGCAAGAGATTGGAGTCTTGATTGGAGGCGGTCTATCGTCCTCCCCGCTACCCCACCATCTTCACCTAATAATACCTCACTCATATATTTGTTTCCTGCAGGAGTAAGAGGTATCATTACAGGGCCCATAATCATACTTTATAACAGAGTAAGTGTGTTTTCCAATTTGACATTTTGACAGTGCTAGTAATTTAGCAATTCTAAAACATGCCCATACGTAGTGACACTCTTGAAGAGGCATAAAGTCATTAGAGTTTACTAACGCCACTGGTTTTACACATGAAGACCAATTTATAAGTTATGGAGAGAACTGCTCAGCCTGTGTATATTCGCTGTGTCCCAATTCAGGATTTCCAGTAGGAGTCTACTATACTGCATTATGGGAAATGTAGGATCCAGTGTGTTTGGAACTTGACGCATACAAATGTTATAGGATACTGTGGCCTCTGCAGCTTCTTTTTTTAATCTGGCTCTTATGAGTTCCTCAACCTTATGGAAATGCAATACTAGGTTGCAGCAAGGGTGTTTATTTTAGTGAACTCGTTCGCACTATTTTTGGCGTGAAGTCATATTAGAACATTCCAATGCCATTTTAACCGATAATCGATAAAAATAAATTTAAAATGTGCTGCTTAGGATTTGCTGCAGAAGTCTGTCTCTGATCTGTATAGTTTCCATTCTGTGGTCCAGAGCAATGTCCCGCCCACAGCTCCATCTGATTGGTTATACGTCACGAGTAACACCCTATCAACGCCGAAGGCTGCTCTGTACACAGACGGACACAGACACGCGCAGCTCCGGTCAACGAGCGGCTCCGGTTAAGGGCTGAGCTGTGTGTTGGAAGGTAAGACAGCAGGCATCACTGAAGCTGTAATAAACATCACAATCCTCTACACTGAAGTTACAACAACGCCACACTCTGATGAACAAGTTCATCTGTCGATTCAAAACACACCGAGCAAGAGAGAGAGAGAGAAGCTAGCGCTAACTGCTAAGCTAAAGTAACTAGCATCTGAATAGCATGTTAGTGCAGTAGATGAGCTTGTATATGGGAGGTATTTTGCATTTTATGACTAAAGCATGAAACTCCTGCTTCTATAAGTATTAAGTTTATTTTCAAATGTGGAGGAATTTCAGATGTGACCTCTGGGACAGGGCAGACCACCTGGAGTAATGTGTGTGGTCCAGACCAGACTAGCATGCTAGCTTCTTATTGGAATGTTTGCCAATGTGCTAGCTAGCCATGTGATTCCATAGAGCACAGCAGAAATTGTCAGTGCTTTTAATAAGCTATAGCTCATTAACACCAGGAAATTGTGGGGTCTGCAGTTCCCTGGCAAAATTGGTGCTCTAAGCAAAATTATGTGACACGGCCACAGCAGCAAATATGCGTCTTTATGCAATTTTGGCAAAGATACACAAGAAACCTTGGGGTATGTAGATTATATGCAGAAACACTCATGCTTTAGTCATAAAATGCACAACTGTTTCGCCTATCTGCCCCACTGTGTAAACAACTGCTGAATTAGTGAAAGTTGCTAAAAGGAGCAAAGAGCTCTGTGTGCTGGAGCTGAAGTAGTGTAAGTTTAAATGTACAGTAGGCAGTTAGACACTGTGATGAAGAAAATATTAACTGTGTTCAGACAGAGCAGCAATAAACTATACCAGCAACAGAAACTCCACAGAGCGGCGATGAGATACTACGCTGACTGCAGCAGGTGAACGGTCACAAACTACTGTTACTGAAAAGACATTTTACTGCAGTAGAAGTAAAATCACTGTGTAAAAATAAAAGTACAAAGTAAGTCAGTTATAATGTTTCTGTGTAAACATGCTACATTTTAAAAGGGGAGGGGTAAAACACGTTAAATGGTGATAATAATATATGATAAAACTGTTAAATTTAAGATCCCCTTTAGGTTACCATGTGAATCCTACTAATATACACTCAGTTGACAATTTATTAAGAACATCCAGCTAGAACTGATGTAGTATAATAAAACAGTCCTGCAGTAAATCCTCCTTCATGAAGGTTATAATGTTCAGTTTTTAAATAAAATTATTTTAGACAGTTGTTAATTCAACTGTATGATCATTTTATAGGAATTATTTTATATTCTGGAACAGCAGCAGACCAGAGAAGCAGAGGAGGTTGATGAGGAAACAGGTGCATCTTCAGGATTTTAGATGAGGTTTTAAATGAAAAAAATGATCCTCTTTGTTTTGGAGGGGTGGTGGGGTTGTTGCGTTCCTACCAATGTTGAGACGAAACCTACACCCTTTGATTGCAGCTGTTCCCCTTTAAGCCTGACATTATTATTTCTCATTAAATGTGATAGCACAAATCACATTCATTTGTGTAAAAAAGCATGTAATGAAATGCAAGAAATGACAAGAATGAATTAATGCTTAAAGTTGTATTAACTCTTACTATTTGGCCAACTGTGGACAGCAACAACAACCTGTACACCCAACACTGAATTATTATCACCTTTTAAAGTTGGTGTGGTGAACTTGTTAATTCATTCATTCATTTGGAGTCATGTGCCTGATGAATGTATGTCTGATTCTCATTCTAACCTTTGTTCTTATTTTGATCTCTAACTCTTGAGGGAAAAATCTGGCTCTTTAGATGCTAAATGCTACACAATGTTCACCAGCTAGCTGCTAACTTTCTCCATCTGCCAAAACAGTGAAGTTGTGGTATATGTGTAAAACCAAAACAATGAACTGAAAAATGCTAATATGCTCTTTAAAGCTCAGGGGAACCGCAGAGTTGCATGATAATTCCTTGGGGGCTCATCAATTTGGGCTCCCGCTTTCACATACAACTAGCTACTTGATCCATTGTTACTGTAATATAAAAATATTGATTATAGCAGCTTTAAATAAAAGACTTTTTCCATTTTAGTGGTTGCTTACCTTACACTTATCACTCTGAAAACATGCTTCCAGTATTTGGTTGCTGAATAAATGGTCTCAGAGCTCTTAAGTGATGCTGAGAGTAATGTACCAGTGTAGTGAAATAAATTAGGCAATGTACTATGATAAACTGTGAGCTACTGGAGCGATCTATGTTGACAGTCTTGTTTTGTTTTGAGTCATCTTTGTATGGAGAATCAAACCCACAGGGCCAATAAGAATTACCCTCACTCTGCAAATGGCAATTAATCTTAATTAAGAGTAATTATGAGGCGAGGTGGTCTCTTCCGCTTCCTTTTATCTCCACTTACCCTCCTGTGTTGCATAAGGAACTCTGTTTATAGCTTGTACATTTCTGACAAGAGCCTATCAAGAAAGAAAAACAGATGTGGTTTTCCCTTCCCATTTGCAGCAGCAGGGTTAGTTCATCTGAATATCAAATAGCATCAAAGCTGTCACTATGGAGATTAGACAGTTCAGTCAAGTCTACACAATCAGTTTTACCTGATTGTTACACAAGAAAACACACATGCAGATTTTTTCAAACAGTTTATGACAGTTACATTCTGCTAAATAAGTCAGTGCTTGCCAACTTTCAAGAACACCCATATATTGTTTTGCATGAACTGATGTGATGATAATGTGGAAATGAATGCTCAGATCTCTCCTTTCTCGCTCAACTTCCTGTACTCTCCAACCAACACAGATGCCTCCATCTATCAGTCTTCACTGTTGACAAGCCAAAGCCACACTCCCTCTTTTGATCTCTCTGCAGGGCGCTGTGTGTGTGTGTGTGTGTGTGTGTGTGTGTGTGTGTGTGTGTGTGTGTGTGTGTGTGTGTGTGTGTGTGTGTGCGTGTGCGTGTGTGTGTGTGTGTGCGCCCATCTGTGTCTGGGTGCCCATCTGTAGGTTACCACACATCCCTGCCTCTCTTGCCTCCAGGCTATAAGACCAGCTCAGGACCAGTATTCAGCAGCCAGGAATCCCATTTAGCACCCCCATCTCTCCTTTAAAGCTGCAGGAGGTGAGCATTTTATATGAAAATAAATCTACATAAATACATAAATCTTACTAACCCGAATCAGAAAGTAGAGCTATATAACAAAGAAACATGTCTCACCTTGAAAATTGAGATGCCAGTGATTTACCCAAAGTGGTTTAATTATTTCTATATTTTTGTTGACAATTATTTTGGAAATATATCTTGCATCTTGTCTGATCAACAAAGGCTGAGCTTTCGCTCCCCCAGCTGCTTTAGACATATTAGCCTTCAACTAATGACTCTGGTTGTTTAGCTCCCCATGGGACACCACACACCTCCCACCATCTGGAGGAACCACAAATACATTTAAATTGAAGACTGAAATAAAACTTTGTGGGATCTTTTTGACTCCGTGTTCAGCCTCTCTGGCACAGTTTTCTTCTAGGCCACGCCCTGGAAATCCAAACTTTTTCACTTGCTTGGCTTGAAACTAAGCCAACCATTGCCTTAACCCCAACATCCATGGGCTAAAGCATTCAATTAAAGCACGTCAAAGTCAGGGTTTGCAAATGGTGTAAAAACAACACTGACATATTATTACCCTATAAAGTTGATATAGTAAATATCTCAACTAGCAATTGCCTGTTTGCATATCCAGCAGACAAGGAACAACAATAGCATTCATTTGAAGTTGTATTTGTGTCCATCTGCCAAATGTAAGTCAAATATTCACTCTTTTGTTTTTGTCTGATTCTTTGTTTGTCAGTACAATTATTAAAAATGTACTGAACCATTTATGGTGTTAAGATCTTTGACTTTGTATGAAAATAGTCTGGATCCGGTGGAAGAAAATGCACCAGCAGCATTCAGGAATGCTTACATCATTATTTAGTTCAACATGCAACTAATACAATTACACAATAACAATAGAGGTTGCAACATAGCAATGAGAAAATACATACAGCTGTAGAGCTGTATGAATTATAGTACTGACTACTTACTTTTTCCTTTTATTTTTCTCTTATAAGAGCTAGACAGGTGTGTGTAGGATTGTTTGGCCTGGGTGGTTTGCGCTATACTGATGGGTTTTTCACTACAAATGACCATTTTCTCATTAAATACCAACATTTGACCCATTTTATACAGAAATATATCAAGTTGTCTAGCTTGTACCACCTGTACAACTTTGGATTAGCACTGCCACTTCAGAGGAGGAAGTATTCGAGTGGATTTTCTTCAACAGTCTAAACTACATGCAGGACGATGGAGACACCAAAATTCCCATAAATGTTAAGATGAATGACAGAGTTGTCTGTCTGGGCTTAGAGTCTAGTGGACTGAAGAGCTTCCTGAAATGCTGCCTGATGAAGGCAAAATATCACAGAAAATGTTGACAGGGATTTCTTTGGGGTTAATTCAGTCATCCCAAACCTTGTCAGTTTTAAAGCAACTTTGTAAACTGATATCTGAGAGGCGCTCAGGTTCCAGATTCCAGAGAAATGTGTCCTCCAGCCAGTCAGGCGTAAGAGAACCAGTCCTCACCACTAGATGTCTCACTACTGAACAATATGTTCTGATCTGCTGCAGACAGGACACAATGGGTGAGGCATTCATGCAATGTTATACAGTTTACAGGGACACAGAGATGCTGAATTTGGTTTTAAGATGAAACCATCATAATATTTGAAGTTTTGATGGATTTAATGGAGGGTAAGCTTTAACTCATTTTACCCACCTTTTAATTTAAGGATTGAAAATAACATTACTGCTACAACTTAAAGCTGCTCTAATCATTTGTTTTATTAACAGTGGATCAAATTACAATGTGTAATGTGAAGTGGTTCACTTGTAGTGACACACCAACAGAGGAATCTTCACCTGAGTTTTAGTGTTTTTCAGCTCATTGTTTTGGTTTTCTGCCATCAATCAAACAAACTTTCATCTTCTGTTTCCAGCAGAAGCAGACAGCTGTTTCAAGTGAAACATCTGTAAAAATCCATCATGGCTTCCTGCCTAGCCCCAAATGGTAAACAGATGAAGGTGGCAACCAGGCAGCAACCTCCTGCTGAAAAATGAAGCCAACACAGAAATGCCAAAAACTGCAGTTCCTTTAATGGTCACTTGAAGCTGGCTCCAAAAGCAAGTCAATCCTCACAGACTCACATATTAAAATATCCAACTTTACAGCAGCCTGGTCCAAAAAAACAGTGTTGGCCTCTATAACTAATTATTTCCCCTTTCATCACAACTGTACTGGTACGTACAAGCCAAGATGTTGCAAACACTCAATTTCCACCACAAAAACATTCATTCATGCTTTTGTGGTAGAATGTTTTGTTTGGGGTTTTTTTTTGTCTAATGGGTTTAGACCGTCGCCAGCTGGAGGCCACATGTGCTTAACACATCTTTTATATTTACCATTACATCATTATTGATTCCTAAAATTACAGGGTGCCTAAAGTTTTCTGCTGAAGAGAGAGAGGGATCTCTTTTTCCCCAATGAGTATAATATTTAGCAATGAGAAACACTTATTAATGTTGACATAGACTTCACCCAGACTCTGTTCATCTGAACTGACCCTTTTTGCAGCGAGTGACCTGCTGGTATGGAGAAGCTGTGATACAAGAAGAGAACAACACACAAAATACAGTGATGGCCACCAGAGCTTTTGTGCATTCTTGCTCTGTAGACACATTCAAAAAAGGCAGCTCAGTCGGTTATATTACATGCACTTAAACACACACACTGTGATAATTTCCCTGGCAACAGTTACGTAATGTAAACGCAAAACAACCAGCGATTTATCAGTGAAAATGTTAGCAGACTATTATTTGCTTGTATTTGCTTACTACAGTTTATATGCATATATAGGATTATCTGTACTTCTGTGTGTGTGTGTGTGTGTGTGTGTGTGTGTGTGTGTGTGTGTGTGTCTGAGAGAGCATGTGCAATGCCTCAAGAATGCTCAGTAACGCTGCCCTGCCAAATATCAGCTATGTAATTGCATCATTTTCTTCAAGTCTGTTCCTGTGAACTGCTATCTCTGCACCTCCCTAAATCTCCACCATGCTCTTTCTTTTTCCTCTCCTCCCTCTTTCCCCCTCACTCCCTTGATGTATAACACCCCTTCCCTCTTTTCCCCAGTTGCCTCCTGCATTCTCCTCTAATTCATTATTTTGCACAGCATCTTTTGCCCTCCATTCTCCCTCTTCTTCTCTCTTTCTCCTGAAGACACTTGCTATTCCCTTGATTTCTGACACACCACATACTGTATATACCCCTCTCTTTTTCACACTCACACCCTCTCTCTTTACCTCTCTCTCTCTCTCTCTCTCTCTCTCTCTCTCTCTCTCTCTCTCTCTCTCTCCAGGGTACAATCTGTGCTGACAGCCTGTTCCTCCACAATTGATTCCTACCCAGAATGCAATAAAAGTCACTGAAGAGAGAAGAGGAGCAACTGAGTAACAACGGCTTGTTAATCAGTGCTGCTGATGGGTGTGTGTGTGTAATTTGGGATGGGCTCATCTATGTGCTCATGTAGATGCAAATACAAAGCATAAAGTCGATTTACTTGTTTATACATTACAGTGGCAGTGTGTTTGTAACACATGAACGCAAGGAGCCTTTCTCGCTGTTGGTATTCGGTATTGAGTCTGATTGACGTCTTAATGGATTCCCTGCCACCTTGATGCTTTTTCCATAACTGCTAATCATTAGCTGTGCTGCCGTTTGATTAAAATCAATCGATCATTTGATTTGTTTTTGTACATGTGCTTATATAAACAGATATGGAAACATGACGGACGGCCCAGGAAGATATACAAAGATTATAGATTACACTGCAGAGTTGGTTCAGAGGGAGTTAAAACTGATGGTGTGCAGTATTTCCTGCTTTGATTTACTTGTTAAATGGAAAACAGTCTCCCACACATTACTGGAAAGCCCGCATACACACATTTTTAAAGCCCCTGAAAACTTTTCATATAGCTTTATAAATAAAACATTTTGATTTAGATGTTTCTAAACTCTGATTGGTGCACTGAAGAAAAACACAAATACAGAAATCTCTTCTGCGAAATACTCAAAACTGCTCTAATTGTGACAGAAATGTGTGTCCACGTAGGGCCTCATCACTTATGATAACAATCTGATAGAGAAAATTGATTTCCAGAGTCTATCTGCTATTTTTGCCCTCGCCCCAAATAAAATGGAAGTAAATGGGATTTCAAATGTGGTTTTCACAGTATTTAAAAGTTACATTAAAGAAATTCAAAGCAACATAAATATCCCGGTTCCACTGGTTAAACCATGAACCTCATTTCTGTGAATGGTTCTTTTTACCAAAGAAATAATCCCTGAGAAACAAGGACGTTGTTTTTCAAAAAAGATGCTGCTGCTGATTTTATCAAACAAAAGTAATTCTTTAAACCTGATGTCAACACAAACTAATTTGTATTCACTTCCATTGTACAAGAATGAAGAAAATCTGAAAGACGTGAGACAAAATGCCAAAACTCAGACAAAGGAAACTGAAACTATCTCCATTACTAAACACCACAAGAGGGAAGTGAGAAAATGTGTTTGGTTTTTTTTGGTATTTTGGGTTAGCTGGCCCTTTAAAAAAAAAAAAAAAAGTATGGAATGAGGTGAAGGGCCAGACAAAGAATGAAACTGTGTGTGTGTGTGTGTGTGTGTGTGCAGTTCTGTGTGCAGCAGCTTGATGTAATGAGCATCTGGACTGAAAGGCAATCCTTTCACTTAACGTGTGTGTATGTGTGTGTCAGTAGGAGGTCAACACCATCCAGTGGGTAGCAGCTGTCACTTTTCCTCTGCAGCCTCCCAGATTGCATCAAGTTGAACCTGTGGCCACACCAGACACCGCAGACGCTCTGATGGGTGGGTCCCAGACTAGGTGTTCATTGATCAGTCTGGAAGGTCAGAGTCGGGTGGAGTGGGGGCGGGTGACCCAGGAAGAGGTAGAGAAGGAGGGTGGGTGGGGGGGTCGACACATGTCATCTCCTTTCTGCACCTACCTTTCTGACCATCACTTCTCTCTCCAGCTCCATTCATCTTTTTGCTCCTTACTTCCTCCATCTGTGATATATAAATCACCTTTTTACACATATTGACTAATTACCTGTGATGTGATTATTAATATTCCTCTCAGAAAAGGTTTTAATTGGTATATTAATGAGGTGACAGCGAACACAGCAAGCCTCTGCGCATTTCATTCTTCTCCCTGCTGCCAAACTCTAATCTGCATGACACATTGAGAGCTAAGATTGCACATCTGCATGTTCATCTGAACGTGTTATAGTCCATGTCTAAATCTGATCAATGCACATATGCATATTTAAGACACACACACACACTCCTACTACTACTACTGCATATTTGCTGCACTACTTTTGTTATATCTTGGCAGAATAGGTGTGATCGTTTTTTATTATCTGCAGTATTGTGTATGATAAATTCATATCCTGCACTTTGCTGCTGCTGCTGCTGCTGTCCCGTGGGGATCATTACAGATTCATTTAATCAGATCTAATCGAATTATTAGAAGCAACCACATTGCATCAAAATGGAATGCGCTTAAAACACACACCATGTTATACCAAAGGCTGCTGGGAAAGAAACACAGCGAAAGGTTTTACACAAGTGTTACAATCTTTGACTTTAAAGGGAGAAAGCTTCAAACTCTTAACTTCGCACTGACAAACTGAGCCGCCCCACCTTTTATTCCCCTGAGATATCAGGGGATGAAAAATGTGAGAGGACAATGGATGAAGAAAGCTGAGAGTGGTGACGAAGGTTCAAACCGGACAGTGAGGTCATGGATGATGAAGAGAAGTTTTATCATCACGGTCTGTTAAAGATATAGCTCCATATTTTGGGAAATACATTGAAAATTGACATGAAATGCGATCCAGACGGGCCAGTTTGAGTAACACATCTGTGAAAAACTGCACGATGCTTTATAAATCTGTGAGACAGCATGTTACACTTAATAATTATTTAAAATGATTAGAGCAGTTGTTTTATATTATGTCACGACAATCATGGGGAAAACAGAAAACACAGGGTACATGTTACAAAATAACCCATTCATTGAAATGAATGAGAGAGCTGCATTTTTTCATGTAGAGTTAAAGTTGGTCTGAATCACTTAGAAGTGAACATGGATACCGCTCTCATCATGTCTGTGAGGTAAATATGAAGCTTTAGCTCAAAGACTGGACTGTCTCTCTCGGACTATTTCTTGTCCAGGCGTAGTGACTTTGTGGCATTAATGCTGGTCACTTGGCAACGACATGGTTACAACAGCCAGGAAATAGTCCTGCGTCTGGACTACTTTGCTTTGACCTGCCGCCACCGCGACCGGACCTCGGATAATGCAGAGGAAAATGGATGAATCGATAGAAAAACAACGCAATGCTTTTATAGATACACCACGTTAAACAGTGAGCCTTTATGCTAAGATAAGCTAACAAAAGTTTCCGTTAGCCTCAGTTCATACAGTATTTTTGCTTTAAGTTGTGGCACATCAGCCCGATGCTTTCACATATAAATATGGTGCAGCTCAACACCGTCTTCTTCTCTGTTCTTGGAGCAAATATCACGTAATTGGTAGCTCATGGGTGTTTCACTAATCCTATGAGACTGTTGCTTGCATGTCTGTACTGTAAGAGAAAAAACAGCAGCAGATCACAAGTTACACCTCCTATTTTCATGCAAACAAGGTTCACTAATCCATAGGGGAATTACTGTAAATGAGCTATTTCTCTCTGCGCTTCACTAAATCCCATCCATGTAAGGATCTGCATGGATATAACATTTTCTATATCACAAGTAAATGCTTATTTACATTTAAATATCAATAAAATGGCGCTATTTAATAGGAAAGTGCAAATTGTTGTACATGTAAATGATTAAAACAGTGTGGGGGACTCCTTAAACTCACTTAATCTACTTATTTTATCTAAAAAGACATTTTCTTTGTGCATTTTAAGGAGCCGAGCCTTGCACCCATTCACTTTTGATGATTAATTCAAAGCAGGGCGGAAGATTAAGTATTTTCAAAGTATGTAACAAGGCAGAAGACAGAGAGGAATGAGATGAAAGCACCAGGAGAAAGAGAGAGATCACGAACCATACGAACTGAGAGAGAAAGTGATACAGACGGGGAAACTGAAAGACTGCCGCTTCTGTTTCTCCAGTCTGTTAGTTCTGTGTCTTTGTAGGGTAGCTCCTGGGAAATGGAGGATATAACCCTCTAAAGTCTCCCTGTTTCATGTAGGGTCAAGATCTTTTTGATCAGGGGTGACTGAGGATAAAAGCGCATGGGGGTTGGGAGAAAAGTAGGCAAGAGTTAAACTGCAGAGAGAAAGAATAGAGGATGAGTGACAGAAGATGGGGTTTAAGGGTAAGAGGAGGGTGTGTGTGTGTGTGTGTGTGTGTGTGTGTGTCTGAGTTTGATGGGAAGATGAACTGGACAGACAAGGATTTCACGGTGTCTGCTTCCCCGCCGAGCTGCAGGGGGAACTTCAGAGGAGCAGTTATAGGAAGGATGTTTCCCAATCATCATCCTCCAGAGTGAGTGTGGTAAAGTTTGTGTGGCACAGTTTCATGAGTCAAAAAAAGGCAGCGGCGAGATGGTTTCATATGGCAGGAAAAACAAGTGTCAGCAGTTGTTGGTGTGTGTCTGCGTGTGTGTGCAGCTGTCGAGGAGACACACACACAAACACACACACGCACACATGACATGGCAGACTGAGTGCTGCTTCTATATTAACTCTCTCAGAGGGAGGGCTCTACATCACAAGCTTGATATTGATTACAGAGACTATGATGCATTGAAGACACCAGATACTGCAGCCATATGTCCACATGAAATTACCGTGACACACACACACACACACACACACACACACACACACACACACACACATCAGCAATGCGTATCTCTTCTTGTTGTGGAAGATGCCCCCATTATTATCCCTTATCCTGCAGCATGATGATGACATACAGGTGCTCATGCATATGCGCACACATGTTTGCACTCTCACACTCTCACACACACATACACACCTTGTTATTATGTATGCATAATTATTGCAGAAGCAGAACAGTGTCATCTTATGAAATCAGTGTCATGTAACCCTCTGCTCTCATAAGAGTCCCTCTGCAGCGCTTCAGTGTGTTTTCATGTGTGCTGCGCCTTTAAACGGCAGGCGTGGCTCCTCTACTACGACCCGCCTTTTTATGCATAACAGCCAACCCTGCTTCTCCCGGATCATATAGTGCAGCAGTCTGCAAAGAAAGTGACCACAGCCGAACGCCCATCCAGCCCTTTGAGCGGCGGGACTGCGACCAAACGGACTCATTTGCCTCAGCGACTGTTTACCACCTGAAAGCGACACCGCACGGAGCAGCGGGAAAGCTCACGTTTCAAGCAGGTTTTGTCGCAAAAGGAATCAGTGTGGTCGCTGCTTGTCTTGTTGTTTTGGTTTTTTTTTGTTGTTGTTTTTTTGGACACTCGAAATTGCGCACGGCGGATCTATGAAGACGCGGGCAGGTTTTTCACTCTCAGCACCAGGTAAAACTCTTACTGTTATTATCATTTATTCCACGGGAACTTCACTTTGTCGGGATGTGAATACACAGGCGCGGGAACAGCGGTTTCAGCTGATACGTGAACGCTTTGGAGTTTGGAGGTTTTGGAGCTTTGAAGCGCGTCTGCTGCTTAATTAACCGATCGGCGCTTTTTTAGTCGCAGCTGAATTCTTTGAGCTTGATAAGGAGCTGAACCGAGGAGGAGTCAAATAAACTACTTTACATGCTACTCCTCGGTCTGAACAGGTTCACTGGCAAGCAGGACGGGTACCTGTCTCTCCAATTAATCAATTTCAATCTGATTTAATCACTCTATTTTCTGCTGAGCAGTCAGTTGGACACCCCTCCCCTCCACCACCGATAAACCCCCTCCCCTCTCTCTCTCTCTCTCTCTCAGCCTGTCACAGTATACTACTAAAACGGTGTTATGTAATGAAACACTGTTGCGAAACTTGGAACTTCTCAGCAGCAACACGGAGAAGTTTAACTTTAACTTTTCAGTATTTAAGCATAAGATAGTTTGTATTAATGTCCTTTTCGGTGTCAGTGGTTCTCAATGACCTCACATGGACTCAGCTGGCACACCATGTTCTCCCGCACGTGTTTAATTCATCTGTTAAACCTGTTTTAAGTTTGTAAAACCCCCCCCAGAAAAAATATTGTCAATATTAAACTGTATAATTGTCCAGTTTGATGCATTAGTGGCCACAGAATTAGCACATTCCCCCCGCAGAGGGCAACATGTCCACAGACAGGGGTGTGATTATTTTGATGAGAATAAGGCTCAGCTCTGATACAACTATTGGCTCTATCCCTGTGCAGACCGAGGGAACAGGGAGTGATTCACCCCCCACCACCACCACCACCAGCCTGCAGCCCCCATGCCGGGCATAAGCTCCACCGCGCCTCGTTATGAAAACTGGGACATGGACCACCTCGATCATTACCAACATTATTTCTACGACGACCACGACCCGGATGAGGATTTCTTCAAGTCTACAGCGCCCAGCGAGGACATATGGAAGAAATTCGAGCTGGTACCGACCCCGCCCATGTCCCCCATCCGGGCGGTAGAAGGGTCGGGCAGGGTCGGACTGCTGTACCCGTCTCTGGGGGACAAGCTGGAGTGGGTCTCTCAGTTCTTGGGGCAGGAGGATGAGCAACAGCAGCAGCAGCAGCAGCAGGACCTGCCGTGCAAGCTGACCGCGGCCAACGACTCCTTCGGGAACCTGAGCTCCATTATCATCCAAGACTGCATGTGGAGCGGCTTCTCCGCCGGGCAGCAGCTGGAGAGAGTTGTAGGGGAGCGCTGCGCCTCCTGTCCCGGGACGGGGGCGTCTGCCGCTAAAGTCGCCGCCGGGTCTGCCGTTTCTTCCCCGGGGAGGGCGCAGTGTGCAGCCGCCGACACGCCAGCCGTCGGTGGCTTGGCAACGGACTGTGTGGACCCCGCTGCGGTGCTTACTTTCCCGCTTACCGGTGGATGCAAGAAACAAGTGTCCTCTGGTTCAGAGTCTCACACCGACTCGTCAGGTCAGTAACAGAAGCAACACAGGACTTTTCTATAAGAATTGTGTTTGTAGCTTTTCTTTGACTTCTAGTTTGTCCGTGCTGGTGATTGGTAGATATCTACTTTGTGTTTTTATTCTGGTAGGCTATTATTTATATAATTTTTTTTTAATTTAATTTCTTTTGCAAGGGTGACTGTGGGTTAATAATTCCACGTTTGTTTCCCTCATTCAGTCAACACATAGCTTTGATCAGCCTTTATCTGGCAGTAAGGGGGTTGGCATGGCACATGATGACTGCATTGCGTTACCTTGGTGCATGCAACACATGCTTCAAGCCCAGAGAGTGACACGCCCATTGAAACATCTGCTGCTTGGCGGGGCTCCAGCAGACCAGCTGCTACCTCTCCCTGCTCCTCCAGTCTGAATTATGATAACAATATCCTCTCCTGCACTCCATGGCTCGGGTTTGACATGAATTCAGCAAAGAGTTACACATTATTGGAACTTTATGTAACAAGGAGGGAAAGGAGGGAGGAAAAGAGGAAAATCTACCCCCTCTTTAGTTATTATGTCTGGCCTAAATTTTCCCTGACTTCAGACCACCTTTTTTTTTTTTTTTTTTTTTTTTTTTTTCCTTTCATATTCCCTCCGTGAACCCATATGATTGACTTTGGTATGTAGGCTGCCATGTGATGTTGAGCTTGGACCATGCATAATGGTGTGTGGAATGTCACAAAGGGGACTTGTTGCTGCATTCCTCCACTCAACAGGCTGCAGCGCCAATTGTGTCAGTGGGTGGATTTGGTCCCAGCCAGCCAGCCTGGGCTGTGAATAGAGCGGGATTAGCCATTTAGGACGTCGGCTAGGCCTGCAGAATTCTTTGACATGAGTTTTTAGGGCAGTATTTCGCGCCGTTTCAGGGGGATAATGTGTACTCAAAGAAGAGGAGAATGAGCGATCATAAAGCTCCAATAAAGAGCCAGTATAGGATAGGGCTTCTTGGGGGATTTTTCTTCTGTATGCCTGATAATATGAGATGTCATCTTTTGTCATATAAATGCTGTTGAATATAGGCAGACACCCCCACCCTCTCTACGGTGATATTAATGTAGAGATTACTACTTTGTGAGCTGCCGAATCCACAGAGGTGCAATTACTTAAAAAGTGTTTCAGTTCACAAGAGAATTGAAATTCTCCCCAAGAGTCTAGTCAGTTGGCGGGAATAAAGTCGATGACGCCTTCCCTTTATGTTTAATACACCATTTCCACTCAAGTAAATAGAGCAGTAAATGGTCTTCAGACCGGTGCGCTGTTGAATATTAGTCAGCCTGTTTTAACAAGTTGAAGAATTGCTGATTTTTCACCTGAGTGCTTCTTAACGCAGCCTGTCTCTGCCTCTCTTCCTCACTCCATCCACATGAATGGAGAGGGAGAATTTCCACTCAGGGAGCTGACCTAATGTAGTGACGATTCACAGCATTAGTGAGAGGGTGTATTTTTACTGTGTGTGTGTGTGTGTGAGATCATGCAGGTGTCATAAGGTTGCACGAAGTGCATTTTTACAGAAGCATTTAATTGGCTTAAGGAGTCACAGGGCCAGAGAGGGTGAGGGTTAGCTCTGTCTCTCTCACCTCAGCTGTCACTTACAGTCTGAACCACATGTTTCTCTTTTCTACAGTCAAACATTTTGTGTAATGGATTTCTTTTTGCCCCTTCAGATGATGAAGATGACAAGGATGACGATGAAGAGGAGATTGACGTGGTGACGGTGGAGCACAAGCAGCAGCAGCGTAAGCCTCGTCGACTGGTCAACAGCCGGAAACCTGTGACCATCACAGTGCGGGCCGACCCCCTCGACCCCGGCATGAAGCGTTTCCACATCTCCATCCACCAACAGCAGCACAACTATGCTGCCCCATCCCCGGACACTCTCCCGGCGCCAACCGAACCGCCTCGCAAGAGGGTCCGGCAGGAGGCCTCCACCCAGGCGATCCAACCACACCAGAACTCTCACTACCACCAGCCCCGGCCAGGCCACGCCCCTCTGAACTTAGACAGCAGAAGGTCTCATGTGACCGTGGCTGGAGTCAGGTCAGAGTCGCCGAACCTCAGCGCCTCCTCTCCCACCTCCTCCACATCGCCTTCGTCTCCTCCCTCCTCCTCCTCTTCTTCCTCCTCCCAAAGCTCTCCATCAAAGCCCCACTCCCTCTCCCACTTCTCCAGCCCCCAGTCCTCCGACTGCGAGGACACAGACAAACGCAAGGCGCACAACTTCCTGGAGCGCAAGCGGCGGAACGACCTTCGCTCCCGTTTCCTGTCGCTGCGGGACGAGATCCCGGGCTTAGCGGACTGCCCCAAGACTCCAAAGGTGGCGATCCTGACGCGAGCCACGGAGTACCTGCAGCAGCTGCACACCAGCGAGAGGCAGAAGGCTCAGGAGAGGAAGCAGCTGAAAGCCAGGCAGCTGCAGCTGCTGCAGAGGCTGGCACAGCTCAAACGATCCTGAGCGTCCGAGGGGGGGGGGCGCGTCGGCTGTCACCACACACGTACACTCACAGAACTCAATGGGACTACATGAAGAAGAAAAGACACTAATGTTCACTTTGAGTTGGTCACGTTGGAATAGTGCGGGTGGATTGTTTTTTTTTTTTTTGTTTTTTTTTCTGTTTTTGTGGTTTGCACATTAGCTTCTGAGTGATTGACAAGGCCACAAGCCGGTCGGGACAGCAAGCTAGGGACTGATCTTATGAATCTAACGGGCAGATGAATATGTCCATGGTTACTCAATACAGATATGTCAAACTGTTATGTTTCCCCCTGCTAAAAATGTTCAAAACTGTTGCTTGCTACTGGGAAGGCTGCTGTGAAAGCAGCAGCTTCTAGTTGATGAACTGCTACAACTGTGCTGTTTAACTGCTGCATGGTCTGGTCAGACGTCTCCTTGTGATAGATGTGCTTGCACGGCAATGATGTCTCCTCTTTCTATCGGTCTGAAGAGCCCCCTAGAGTTTCTTTCCCCCTTCAAATTTCTGCTTTTTTCTTTTTCTCTCTAATGCTGGCATACGCTTGGCATACAACTTCTTTTGTGTGTTCTTTTCCATTTTCATTTACTTCTCACTCGCTGTCTGTAGCATCTACCCTCTATCCCTGTTGTTTCCCGTTCTTTTTTCTCTCCCTGTCAGCATTAGAAGTTTCTAGCTTTATGCTTGCTGATAATGGAGATGCACCGGGCTGTAGTTGGACTGTACTGAGCCATGCAACAGTAATGTTACAACTGGATGGACACAACATGTTCTGCACCTCTGAAATAGCTCAGGTTAAGTCTTAACTTCTGTGCCTGCAGGTTTTCACTGATAAACTTGTAGTTTTCTTCTTGCATCAGAGATGTTCCGGCACTTTGGTCACAGTAACAGCCTGTTTTTGTTTTGTTTTTTTGTAGCATTTTATTTGGAGAAAATGAGAAGATTTGTTGCCATGCAGGCATTGTTTTGAGATAGATCATATTTTCAAGCAACAATCTGCAAAAACAGTAAGAAAAGTTTTTTACCAAGCTTTCACGCTCCCTAATATTGTTGTGCAATGGAGACCAGCCAAAATGTGAATGTCGGCTTCAATTAATTAACCAAAAGAAACTCTTATAAAATGGCTCAAATTTAATCTATATGTCATGTCATAAAAAATGCCAACTTCTGCCCACTGAGTTCCAAAAGTACATTTCTTTCATCTTGCTCTCTGATTATATTTGTACTTTTTTTTTTTGCATTTCATGTAATGCCTATAGAAGCCTTTCAATGTATGTAGACTATCCTGTTGGATGTTATGTATATAGTTCCCTTACTGTACAGCCCCTTCCAAACCAAAACCAGAGCTGTCTACTATACTCATCCTAGTTCTTGTTGGGCCTCGCGTGATAAACCGGGGCCAGGCTTGCTGGCTTTTCAAAGATAACTCAAAGCTTCTATTTTTGTTAATAAAATGATTATGAAAAAGAGTCAAAATAAAACACTTACTGAACATTGATCACACTAGCCACTTTGTCACACATTTTCTTTTTTTTTTTGTTTTTGTTTTGTAATGCCTACTTGTTTTCATTACTTTTTCTGTGTCTGGGGTTTCTTTATTTGTACAAGTCAAGAGTTGACAAAAGTTTTATACTATATTTTCCTACCGAGTTGTGTTTCAGTGTGAGCTAATGACTATTCTTTTTGTTATGTAGCCACCAGGGCTTTATTGGTGGTTATGTGCTGAAAATTGGCATGTGTGGTCTGCTTTCTCCCTCTCTTTGGAGTGGAAAGCACCTGAAAGCTCCTGTATTCAATCCAATCACTGTAGCTGTAGCACTCTCTTAAATCTGGCGTGAGGTGTGGGGGTGGAGGGGGGGAGGCTTAAGAGGATCTACCGATTTTAAACTTCTGGCTGTGTGTAGCCTTAATGTTACGGCTCTCTCTGCTTTTTTTTTTTTTTTGCAAGCCCGGCGCTCCCTACTGTCCCATAAGCCATGCAACAGAGAACACTGTAGCCCTGGATCTAGTACTGTAAATGACTTGATCACGAGTAGCATCGCCTGCTTTTACCAGCACTCAGGAAAACCCCCCCCCAAGTAAACTGTAGCTCTTGTGATAGGCTCATAGACTCTGCTTGAGGGGGAAAAACCCGTAATATAATATGCTGTATGTATAATATAACCTCAGAAAGCACCCTCAGAGATGAAAAGAGAGGATTTGATCAGAGGATTCGTGATGGTTAAAGAAATACTTACAAATATCATTAATGTTTCCCCTTTTTACTCTGTCTTAAAAAAAATCTCAAATGAATTCAGCACAAACCACCAGTAGCCCTGATTTTTAGTTTGTTTTTCAATAGGGTGCACCCACAGCAGTGGTTTGCCCCATATTTCTGTTTTGTTTAACTTGTATTGATCACTGGTCTCTGCGGTTGGCACAGTCATGGTAGCAGTGGACATTGCTTGCTTACTTTGGGAGTTCAATTATGGTGATTTGGAGCCTTGTCTCAGCACTTTGTTTTTTCTGTACCTCATAAGCCTCTATGTATGAAGAGTAAGTCATAAAATTAATAAATTTCATGGTTTGACATCATAAACAACCTGTTTTTCTTCTCTGTTGGTCCCTTTCACATGCACAAGGAGAATCCTCAACTAGCCTTGTATTATTTCAGCTGAATAAAGCTACACTCAAATCTATTGTCTCGCTTTAAACTGGATCACACTGTTATTGTATTACACTCATTTGTTTTCCATACAAACCACCTGTATGAGTAAACACACATCTCCCTCTCCCCAGCCACCATTTGTTCTGAGCAGTCTCCAAGGTAACCCATCCTGGCATCTTTGCCATGGCAACAAGCATCTTTGCTCACCATTGCAGAGCTCTGTTTCCATAGAAACAATACCAACTATTCTTCAGCCCGCCCTGTAAAGCCATTTCATAGACATTGTAAATGTTATCATCAATCTGTTCACAAATGCAGCAACAAGGACATACAAGACTATTCTGACGCCTTATTGGCTGATTCATTTCTTTGATGAACTGGTTTTAATCCAGTTTAATGACAGGTAAAGCACCAGTAACCAATCCGAGCGTGATCTGCATCAGGAAGGCTAAAATGCTACAAAAGATCTACACTTATTAGTCTGAAAATGAATCCAGCCCCATCAATCAATGTTGCCACAGCAACGGCTGCCTGTTGCCTGGCAACAGAGCCCACCTCTCAAGTCTACGCCCACTGCGCATGCGCACGGCCGTCAGCTGGGCGCTCAGGCAGCAGCATCATGGCGGCGTCCACTCGTAGCGTGCAGTTCGCTTTGCGGAGAGCGATAGCTCCGTCGTTGGTGGTGGTTTTAGGAGCTACCGGAACCGGCAAGTCCAAGCTGGCGATCGAGATCGGAAAACGGCTTCAGGGAGAAATAATCAGCGCCGACTCCATGCAGGTAAGAAAAGTGTTGAAACGAGGAACTGCGCAGGGAGACCTTGACATGGCAGCCATAATGCTCTGGATGACACTCAGATGATTGAAATAAACCGAGTAAAACAATCGTTTTCAGTCAGATTAACACAGTCACGAATACAAGCTAACAGGCTGCCGTTTAACTCGG